>NC_092504.1:53002992-53637099 GCF_047511675.1 Marmota flaviventris | reverse complement strand
CACTGGAGGACATCTAGGTTGGTGCCACAGTTTAGTTATTGTGAATTGTGCAGCTATAAACATTGATGTGGCTATGTCCCTGTAGTATGCTGTTTTTTTTTTTTTTTTAATTTTTTATTGTGGGTTGTTCAAAACATTACAAATTTCTTGACATATCATATTCCACACTTTGATTCAAGTGGGTTATGAACTCCCACCTTCACCCCATACACAGATTGCAGAATCACATCAGTTACACATCCATTGATTTACAAATTGCCATACTAGTGTCTGTTGTGCTCCGCTGCCTTTCCCATCCTCCCCCCTCCCCCCTCCCCACCTCTCCCCTCCCCTCCCCTCCTCTCTCTCTACCTCCTCCACTGTATAACCCTGAGGGTCTCCTTCCATTACCATGCAATTTTCCTTCTCTCTCCCTTTCCCTCCCACCTCTCATCCCTGTTAAATGTTAATCTTCTTCTCCTGTTCTTCGTCCCTACACTGTTCTTAGTTACTCTCCTTATATCAAAGAAGATATTTGGCATTTGTTTTTTAGGGATTGGCTAGCTTCACTTAGCATAATCTGCTCTAATGCCATCCATTTCCCTGTAAATTCTATGATTTTGTCATTTTTTAATGCAGAGTAATACTCCATTGTGTATAAATGCCACATTTTTTTATCCATTCGGCTATTGAAGGGCATCTAGGTTGGTTCCACAGTCTTGCTATTGTGAACTGTGCTGCTATGAACATCGATGTAGCAGTGTCCCTGTAGCATGCTCTTTTTAGGTCTTTAGGGACTAGACCAAGAAGGGGAATAGCTGGGTCAAATGGTGGCTCCATTCCCAGCTTTCCAAGAAATCTCCATACTGCTTTCCAAATTGGCTGCACCAATCTGCAGTCCCACCAGCAATGTACAAGTGTACCCTTTTCCCCACATCCTCGCCAGCACTTGTTGTTGTTTGACTTCCTAATGGCTGCCAATCTTACTGGAGTGAGATGGTATCTTAGGGTGGTTTTGATTTGCATTTCTCTGACAGCTAGAGATGTTGAGCATTTTTTCATGTACTTGTTGATTGACTGTATGTCCTCCTCTGAGAAGTGTCTGTTCAGGTCCTTGGCCCATTTGTTGATTGGGTTGTTTGTTTTCTTATTGTCTAATTTTTTGAGTTCTTTGTATACTCTGGATATTAGGGCTCTATCTGAAGTGTGAGGAGTAAAGATTTGTTCCCAGGGTGTAGGCTCCCTATTTACCTCTCTTATTGTTTCTTTTGCTGAGAAAAAACTTTTTAGTTTGAGTAAGTCCCATTTGTTGATTCTAGTTATTAACTTTTGTGCTATGGGTGTCCTATTGAGGAATTTGGAGCCCGACCCCACCGACTGTAGATCGTAGCCAACTTTTTCTTCTATCAGACGGCGTGTCTCTGATTTGATATCAAGCTCCTTGATCCATTTTGAATTCACTTTTGTGCATGGCGAGAGAAAGGGATTCAGTTTCATTTTGTTGCATATGGATTTCCAGTTTTCCCAGCACCATTTGTTGAAGATGCTATCCTTCCTCCATTGCATGCTTTTAGCCCCTTTATCAAATATAAGATAGTTGTAGTTTTGTGGATTGGTTTCTGTGTCCTCTATTCTGTACCATTGGTCCACCCGCCTGTTTTGGTACCAGTACCATGCTGTTTTTGTTACTATTGCTCTGTAGTATAGTTTGAAGTCTGGTATGGCTATACCGCCTGATTCACACTTCCTGCTTAGCATTGTTTTTGCTATTCTGGGTCTTTTATTTTTCCATATGAATTTCATGATTGCTTTCTCTATTTCTACAAGAAATGCCGTTGGGATTTTGATTGGCATTGCATTAAACCTATAGAGAACTTTTGGTAATATCGCCATTTTGATGATGTTAGTTCTGCCTATCCATGAACAGGGTATATTTTTCCATCTTCTAAGATCTTCTTCTATTTCTCTCTTTAGGGTTCTGTAGTTTTCATTGTATAAGTCTTTCACCTCTTTTGTTAGGTTGATTCCCAAGTATTTTATTTTTTTTGAAGATATTTTGAATGGAGTGGTTGTCCTCATTTCCATTTCAGAGGATTTGTCGCTGATATACAGGAATGCCTTTGATTTATGCGTGTTGATTTTATATCCTGCCACTTTACTGAATTCATTTATTAGCTCTAATAGTTTCTTTGTAGAGCCTTTTGGGTCTGCTAGGTATAGAATCATATCATCTGCAAATAGTGATAATTTAAGTTCTTCTTTTCCTATTTTTATGCCTTTAATTTATTTCGTCTGTCTAATTGCTCTGGCCAGTGTTTCGAGAACTATGTTGAACAGAAGTGGAGAGAGAGGGCATCCCTGTCTAGTTCCAGATTTTAGAGGGAATGCCTTCAGTTTTTCTCCATTCAGAATGATGCTAGCCTGAGGCTTAGCATAGATTGCTTTTACAATATTGAGGTATGTTCCTGTTATCCCCAGTTTTTCTAGAGTTTTGAACATAAAGGGATGCTGTACTTTGTCAAATGCTTTTTCCGCATCTATCGAGATGATCATATGGTTCTTATTTTTAAGTCTATTGATGTGGTGAATAACATTTATTGATTTCCGTATATTGAACCAGCCTTGCATCCCAGGGATGAATCCTACTTGATCATGGTGTACAATTTTTTTGATATGTTTTTGTATCCGATTCGCCAGAATTTTATTGAGGATTTTTGCATCTAGGTTCATTAGAGATATTGGTCTGTAGTTTTCTTTCTTTGAAGTGTCTTTGTCTGGTTTAGGTATCAGGGTGATGTTGGCCTCATAGAATGAATTTGGAAGTTCTCCCTCCTTTTCTATTTCCTGAAGTAGCTTGAAAAGTATTGGTATTAGTTCTTCTTTAAAGGTTTTGTAAAATTCTGCTGTATACCCATCTGGACCTGGGCTTTTCTTAGTTGGTAGTCTTTTTATGGTTTCTTCTATTTCCTCAATTGATATTGGTCTGTTTAGGTTTTCTATATCCTCCTGACTCAATCTGGGTAGATCATATGACTTAAGAAATTTATCTATGCCTTCACTATCTTCTAATTTGTTGGAGTATAAGGATTCAAAATAGTTTTTGATTATCTTCTGTATTTCTGAAGTGTCTGTTGTGATATTGCCTTTTTCATCCCGTATGCTAGTAATTTGAGTTCTCTCTCTTCTTCTCTTCGCTAGCATCGCTAAGGGTCTGTCGATTTTGTTTATTTTTTCAAAGAACCAACTTTTAGTTTTGTCAATTTTTTCAATTGTTTCTTTTGTTTCGATTTCATTAATTTCAGCTCTGATTTTAGTTATTTCTTGCCTTCTACTTCTTTTGCTGTTGTTTTGCTCTTATTTTTCTAGGATTTTGAGATGAAGTATGAGATCATTTATTTGTTGGTTTTTTGTTTTTTTAAGGAATGAACTCCAAGCAATGAATTTTCCTCTTAGAACTGCTTTCAATGTGTCCCATAGATTCCGATATGTTGTGTCTGTGTTTTCATTTATCTCTAAGAATTTTTTAATTTCCTTCTTGATGTCTTCTATAACCCATTGATCATTCAGTAACCTATTGTTCATTCTCCAAGTGATGTATGCTTTTTCCTTCCTTCTTTTATCGTTGATTTTCAGTTTCATTCCATTATGATCAGATAAGATGCATGGTATTATCTCTACTCCTTTATATTGTCTAAGAGTTGCCCTGTGACATAATATATGATCTATTTTTGAGAAGGATCCATGTGCTGCTGAGAAAAAAGTGTAACTGCTTGATGTTGGGTGGTATATTCTATATATGTCAATTAGGTCTAGGTTATTAATAGTGTTATTGAGTTCTATAGTTTCCTTATTCAATTTTTGTTTGGAAGATCTGTCCAGTGGCGAGAGAGGTGTGTTGAAGTCTCCCATGATTATGGTATGGTGGTCTATTAGACTCTTGAACTTGAGAAGAGTTTGTTTGACGAACATAGCTGCACCATTGTTTGGGGCATAAATATTTATGATTGTTATGTCTTGTTGGTGTATGGTTCCCTTAAGCAGTATGTAGTGTCCCTCTTTATCTCTTTTGATTAACTTTGGCTTGAAATCTATTTTATTTGATATGAGTATGGACACTCCTGCTTGTTTCCGAAATCCATATGAGTGATATGATTTTTCCCAACCTTTCACCTTCAGCCTATGTATGTCTTTTCCTATCAAATGCGTCTCCTGTACGCAGCATATTGTTGGGTCTTGTTTTGTGATCCATTCTACTAGCCTGTGTCTCTTAATTGGTGAGTTTAAGCCATTAACATTTAGGGTTATTATTGAGATATGGGTTGTTCTTCCAGCCATATTTGTTTATTTCTGTTACTAAACATGGTTTGTTTTCCTCTTTGATTATTCCCCCCCCCTTTACTGTCCTACCTCCCACTGTTGGTTTTCATTGTTATTTTCCATTTCCTCTTCCTGTAATATTTTGCCAAGGATGTTTTGAAGAGATGGTTTTCTAGCTGCAAATTCTTTTAACTTTTGTTTATCGTGGAAGGTTTTAATTTCATCCTCCATCTTGAAGCTTAATTTCGCTGGATACACAATTCTTGGTTGGAACCCATTTTCTTTCAGTGTTTGAAATATGTTAGTCCAGGATCTTCTAGCTTTCAGAGTCTGTGTTGAAAGATCAGCTGTTATCCTGATTGGCTTACCCCTAAATGTAATCTGCTTCCTTTCTCTTGTAGCTTTTAAAATTCTCTTCTTATTCTGTATGTTGGGCATCTTCATTATAATGTGTCTAGGTGTGGATCTCTTATGATTTTGCACATTCGGTGTCCTGTAGGCTTCTAGGATTTGGGATTCTGTCTCATTCTTCAAGTCTGGGAAGTTTTCTTGTATTATTTCATTGAATAGACTTCTCATTCCTTTGGTTTGGAGCTCTGTACCTTCCTGTATCCCAATGACTCTTAAGTTTGGTCTCTTAATGTTATCCCATATTTCTTGGATGTTCTGCTCATGGTTTCTTAACAGTCTTGCTGAGCTGTCTATGTTCTTTTCCAGTTGAAATACTTTGTCTTCATTGTCTGATGTTCTATCTTCTAAGTGTTCTACTCTGCTGGTAGTATTCTCCATTGAGTTTTTAAGTTGGTTTATTGCTTCCTGCATTTCTAGGATTTCTGTTTGTTTGTTTTTTATAACCTCTATCTCCCTGTATAGTTGATCCTTTGCTTCCTGGATTTGTTTGCGTAATTCGTTGTCGAAGTGATCTTTCATTGTCTGATTTTGCTGTTTAATGTCTTCCTTGATACTCCAGATCATCTGAAGCATGTATATCCTGAATTCTTTATCTGACATTCCATCTGCTGCAGCTGTTACCTCTTCTAAAGTTGCGTTGACCTGCATTGCTTGTGGTCCTTTCTTTCCTTGTCTTTTCATACTGCTTGTGTATCTTTCCTGCAGGTGCGGGCGGCGGCTCTGCTCTCTCCTTATTCCAATTGGGGTGTCGTGGCTACCACGCCGGCAGGTCACTGGGCCTGTTCTGGGAGCTGGCGGCGGCTCTGTTCTGCCCCTACTCCAATTGGGGTGACGAGTGTACGACGCCGGCAGGCCACCGGGCCTGATCCGCCGGTCGGTTGCAGGTTTGCCTACCCTGCAGGCGCGGGCGGCGGCTCTACTCTGCCCCTACTGCAAATGGGGTGACGTGTCTGTCGTACCGGCAGGCCACTGGGCCTGTCCCGCTGGTCGGTCGCAGATCTGCCCACCTTTCGGGCACGGGTGGAGGCTCTGCTCTGCCCCTACTCCAATTGGGGTGTCGTGACTACCCCGCCTGCAGGACGCTGGGCCTGTTCCTGGCACGGGCGGCGACTCTGCTCTGCCACAACTCCAATTAGGGTGGTGTTTGTACCACGCCGGCAGGCTCCTGGGCCTGATCCGCCGGTCTGTTGTAGGTCTGCCTACCTTGGAGGCGCGGGCGGCGGATCTGCCCTGCCCCTCCTACCACGCCTTCGGACCCCTGGGCCTGATCTGCAGGTTGATCACTGGTCTGCTCACCCTGCGGGCACGGGTGGCGGTTCCGCTCCGCCCCCACTCCAATTGGGGTCACGTGACCACCACACCGGCAGGGCCTGATCCGGGCGTGGGAGAAGGATCTGCTCTGCCCCTACTCCAGTTGGGGTGACGTGTGTACCACACTGGCAGGCCACTGGGCCTGACCCGCCTGGCTGTCACAGGTCTGTTTACCTTGCAAGCGCGAACCGCGGCTCTGCCCTGCCCCTCCTACCACGCCCATGTACCACTGGGTCGCGGGTCTGCCCACCTTGCAGTTGCGGGTGGCGGCTCCGCTCCGCCCCCTCTCCAATTGGGGTCACGCGGTCACCACGCTGGCGAGCCGCTGGGCCTGCTCCGGGCGCTGGCGGCGGCCCGGCTCCTTCCCTCTGGCTTGATGACAAATTGAGGAGACTCGGGTGACTGTGCCTCACCCCCCCCTACCAGGAGACCAACTGCTTATGTCACCACTGGTATTGATGAAGTTCCCTCCTCCGCCGCTTTCTGCAGACATCAGATCTCTGCCATGTTGGTATCCTATGCGAATGGCAGCATTTCGTTCCCCTTGCCGGGCAACCAAAGCACCGGGTGAGTCCTGACCGGCCCTCAGCAGGACCCGGACCGAGAAGCAGTTTCCGCGGGCTCCTAGCCCCGGGCCAGGGAAGTTCCGGGAGCCAGAACTCGGCCACTCCGTGCTCCGTGTAAGCTCCTATAAATGTAAGCTCCAAGAAGCAGTCCCCGCGGGCTCAGTTCCGGGAGCCGTAATTCGGCTGCTTAGTGCTTGTTGTATGCTCTGGTAGGAGCAGGGTCCAAGAAGCAGCCTCCGCAGGCTCAGCAGCCCTGGGCCAGGGCGGTTCCGGGAGCCGGAACTCGGCCGCCCCGCGCTCGGTATTCACTCTGATAAGATCAGGTTCTAAGAAGCACCCAGGCGCTGAGCCCTAGCAATCTGTCTGCAAGCCGCAGGCGAACGGCAGCCTGAAATTACCTGTTCTATGGCTGAATGAGCTGCGGTCAGTCGAAAACAGGGGTGGTGACGTCAGTTTACCAACATGGTGGCTGCTGGCCTCCTCTGTGGTCTGACCGGTGTGGAGAACCGAGATGGACCGCTTCCTTCCCCCGTCTCGAACCCAGAATTCAGCCCTGAGTATGGTGCTTGCGCGGCTGGCAGAAACTGCAGCGCTGTAACCCTGCGTCTCTATCCCAGCTCACGCTGCAGATTCTAGCAGCGGGGCGATTTGCTAAATAAGCAGTGTTACCCTCCGTGCGACAAACCTCTCGCGTTTGAGTCCCCGTAGCCAATCCTCGTGCAATGGAAATCCTTCCTCCAGGTTCCGGAGCACCCCACTATTGCTGGAAATTCCTAACAAGATATCCTTTAGCCGTCCTGACTTGTCATACTCCCACACAGTGAAGCAGCACATGGGGACAATGCACTCCCCTCGCCGCCATCTTCCTTCCCCCCAGATTCTTCTTTATATTTATAATTGAAGCAAAGGTTAAAAGAGCATCTGATGAGGCACTTTATTCATGTCCGGGAAACACTTCAGACCATTTTGTTTAACACAGGGAGGGTATAGGAAGTAAAATTGAAGTAAATGTCTACATTTTATTTGAAGTAGAAAAATGTTGAAAACAATAATTTGTTATAAGTTATACATGTTTGTATGCTAGATATCTAGAACAGTCATTGAGAAAACCATATCTAAAAATAAAACAAAAAAATGACAAAAAAAACCCTCAAAAACATTATAAGCAAGTTGAAAATGACACCCTTAAAAAAAATCCTGGTAAACTAAGCAATGGAAAAAATGCAGAAACAAAGATATGATAAACAACAAAAAGCAAAGAAAAAAAATTGACAGGTTTCAGTTTTAAAATGTCAATAATATTTTCAATGTATATGGTATAAATATATGAATTTAAATTGGCTGGGTGGGTTTTTAAAAAACAAGATTCAATCATATGATATTTACAAGAAACTCACTTCAATGTGACAATAAGTTGAAAGTAAATGAATAGAGAAAAACATCCCATGCAAAGATTCATCAGTAAATACTAGGAGTGACTGTGTGAATATGAGACAAGGTAAAATGCAGTACAAAAAATTACAAGGAACTAGAAAGGACATTGCATAATGACAAATGTTTTAACCCACTAAGGAGATAATGCAATCTTAACACCCAAACACAAAACATATAGCTTCCAAATGCATGAAACAAAACCTGGTGAAGCTGAAATCAGCAAAAAAACAACTCAAAAGTTATAGTTGGGGACATTTAGAGTCCACCCTCACCAACTGACCAAACCATCAAGCAGTAGAAAACAAGCAAGTATTAAGAACTAAATAATGTTATCAGGCAACAGGGTCTAACCAAAATGTATAGACCATTTCAACCATCAAAGAAAAATGCACATTCTTCTCAAGTGCCCATGGAACATTCACAAAGGTAGAGATAAAATATAAGATATTTTAGAGAATAAAAATTATATAATATATAGCCCTTGATAAAAATGAAATCAAACTAGAAAGCATTAATAACAAGACAACATGAAAAGCCTTAAATAATTGGAAATTAAACAGCACACTTTGAAGTAATCCTACAGTAAGTAAGTACATTTCAAATGAAATAAAAACATTCATAGTACTGAGTTGATATCAAAGTACAACATATCAAAATTTGTCAGATGCAACCAAAGCAATTCTGAGAGGAAATTAGTGCATTGATTGTTTACTCTAGAAACAGAGGAGAGGCACCAAATTAATAATCTACTTTGTTATATGAAGAAATTAGAAAAGAAAGAGTAATTAAATCCAAACAATCAGAACAGCAATAATAAAGATAAGAGCACAAATCCATGAAAATAAAAGTAGGAATATAATAGAAACAAAAATCTTGCTTTTTAAAAATAAAATTAATAAAATTGAAAACATTCCAGCAACAACAAAGACAAAAGAGAGGAGATACAAACAACTAAGATAAAGAACAGAACAGTGGGTATCATAACAACTCCTAAAACCACTATAAGAATAATATAGGTATATATTATGTGAATAATTTTTCACTCATAAATTCAACAACTTGGAAAATTTCCTCACAGATAACAAACTAGCAAAAGTCAGGTAAGATGCTATAGATGATCTGAATAACACTATAGCTACTGAAGAATTCAATTTGGAATTTAAAGCTTACCCCAAAGGAAATATGCAGATACAAATAAATGTTCACTGAAGAATTTTACCATACAAATAAGAACTAGCACTCTTATGTTAAATTTTTGTAGAAGGCCACAATATCTAGGGACAGCAGAGGAATGAAAGTAGTAACACTGTCCTGAGGTGAGGATTCTGTTGCTACTCAAGTTTAGATAACTTAAGTAAGGAAACTTACACTAATTTTTTTTAATTGAAACAATTCCCCATGTAGCTCAGTGCTCATGGGCACAAGTCAATTAAACATCTGGCCATTTTCTTACTATGTAAATGGGTAAAGAGACAAGGTCACACTTTACAATCCGCTTACAGTTTAGAGTCTACCCTGCAGTTGTTCTCCCAGAAAGACTTAGAAAGAAGGTCAGTTGGTAGATGTATCTTCAGAAGATGAGGTGATGGACTTTTCTCTAACTGTTCTATACCTAGGGAATTTTAGTTTGGTATTTAGAGATATTAAAGTCTCCAAGGAACACAGATGTCCTCATCTTCCCAGCCAATTTTTCAAGATGTTTTTGAGCAGCATATCATGTAGCTAAATGTTTAAATGCTGTACCAATTACAGGCATTTCTCTGTATTCCAAGAAGCAGTTTTATGTAATAGTTGAGTGTTCGATTTGAAATTATCTTTCCTGTGTTGAAATATATACGATCACTTATTCATTGTGAGATATTTCAAAAACATCTGAGTGTCCATGTTTCATTTCCCCTTCTCCAAATTAAGGGATAGAAATGCCCACTTTAGTAATTTGAAGTTTTAACATATCTCCTCCTTCAGCTCTCTTATCTAATAAATCTTAAAATCCTATGCATCCTTCCTTTGTTTTTCACAATATTTCTTATATCCAACATAACCTCTAAATTATCTTCTAATTCCACATAATCTTTCTACCTTCTGTATAGGAAGGTTTACCCACACAAAATTGCATTTGACTTACACACTGAAAACAATAATTGTTACTCTTCTTTTCAATGAATTCTTTTTTGGTGGGGGGTGATATACTGGGGATTGAACTCAGGGGCACTTGACCACTGAGCCACATTCCCAGCCTAATTTTGTATTTTATTTAGAGACAGTGTCTCACTGAGTTACCTGGTGCCTCATTTTTGCTGAGGTTGGCTTTAAACTCTGTATCCTCCTGCCTCAGCCTTGAGTGCTGGTAGGATTACAGGCATGGAACACCATGCCCAGCTGCAATCATTTCTTATATATGTTAAAAGTCTCTCATTTTAGCCAAAGCTTGCAAGCTCACTCTGCCTTCTTCCTCTTCTTTCTCTCCTCTCTCTGCTCTCTCACGCTCTCTTCTGCGCTCTTCCTCTCCCTCTCCCTCTCTGCCCTCTACCTCTCCTCTCTCTGCTTTCTGCCTCTCCTTTTCTTCCCCTTCAGTCATCCCTCCCAATAAAATCTCTTGGTTGAACCTCGGTCTTGGATACTTTAGCTAATCTAGACAGCCAAACAGGCTCATCTCCAAGAAACAATGCATCATTATAATGAGACATAGATCACATGCCCATGTCTGACTCAACTACTGGCAAGATTAAAGAATCACCCATATTCCAATGAGGACGACCTTGGGGCTGGGGTTCATGCCTGCAAAGAGGAAAGATGGATACCTAGACATCATTAAGTGCTGTTTTTAAAAAGAAAGAAGGAATGGATGCTGGTCTGAACATTCTAGGCAAAAATTCACTTGGCTTCAACTAAATAGCAAAAGCCATCATTCACTGCTGTTTTGCTACCCATTTCTCAAATCTCAATTAAATGTGATGACAGTTTACTTGCTAGAAACACAAAGAAAAGTTCTTTCCCAACCAGAGGTCTTCACTCATTTTCTGTTCATGGACTTGGCAAGTGGGGTCAAAACATCCATTATTGAGGCTGAGTTTTAATTTAGAAGGTTATTACCAGAGTTGACTAAATAATTATAAAATAATTCATAAATGCAAACTGCAACAGACATGCATAATAACAGAGAAATATATAATTTTGGAAAGTTTGCATAACCTTCCTAGGCACCTAAGAGGGATGAGAATTTGTCTTTTCTCTGCAATTATTTTCTGCATTAAAAGCTCAAATGCAACAAAAAAATGGAAAAAAAGTCTCTCATTTGCCATTTTGACACTCTGTTCACATGTTTTTTTATGATATGTATTTATGTTTAAGTTTGTTTACTTCCTTGTTTACTATCTGTTCCCATACCTTCATTTCATCCTCACCCCAAAACACACAAAATAAAATGGATATTTCAGCAGAGCAGGTGACTGGTTTTCTTCACCAAGGGATGTCCAGTAGAGCAGAGTGAACAGCACATGATTAGCATTAAGAAGAACTTTCTTATGTCAATAAAAATAGGATTTGCAGAAGCAAGATGCCCAGTTAAATTTTAATTTTATATTTTAAAAAAAAAAAATCTTCTTAGTATAAATATCTCCTATGTAATAATGGTCCCTTTTCTGAATTTTCAATTTAATTGAGTTTCTTGTATGTTATTTGAAAACATTAATTACAGATGTATAAAATTCCACCAGGGATTTTATTATACTTCTAATATGGCTACAGTCAATTTACCCAGCACAGAGAAGTGAGAAATTGTAATTTTCCATAAGTCGCTCTTCCTAAATGTCCATAAAATAAACTTGCTTCTGTTATTTTTATGAAGTCTCCCATATCTGTTTTTCCAGGTCTTTCCCTCAGATTCCCTGTAAAATTTCTTTTCCTTCTCTATCTTACAATCATTTTGTCATATGAAAATCTTTAAATTTGAGCCCTTTATATTCACAAATGTGAATGCTAAGAAGACACAAAGACATCACAATAATCCCCATTCAGGCTCCAGAGTAAGTCTGAAAGCCAGAGTCTATCCTCATCTCCTAGCTGAACAACTATTCCCTCTCTGGCAGCCCTACCCAGCTTTCCTCAAATCCTAACCCTGCTTCATACCAATGATCCTTGACTCCTTGTCTCAGATTATTTTGGCTCAATCACTTTTTCATTTCATACTTTCCTTTGGCTGAGCAATATTCCATTGTGTGTCATGTACCACATTTTTTTTTTTTACCCTTTCATCTGTTGAATGGCATCTAGTTTGGTTCCATAGCTCAATTGTTATGAATGGAGCTGCTTTGAACATAGATGTGGCCAATCACTATAGTATGCTTATTTTAACTCTCTTGGGTATATGCCAAGGAGTGAGATAAATGGGTCAAATGATGATTCCATTCCAAGTTTTCTGAGGAATCTGGATTTGAAGTCTTACCTCATTGTGGAACTTGCCCCAGCATAATCCTTCAGTTCCCAGCCTTATCAGTTTGCCCTTAGCCTACAGACAACCACACTAAGGACTGACACCCTGTGTGTGTGTGGAAGATAAGGGAAGAAGGATGAGGCCTTAAAGAGGATTTATTTATCCTGAAGTGCCTTGAGGTCTCAAGAGAAGATCCCCCACTCCTGGCAATACTTCAGAAGTATTCCACTTAACCCAGAGAAATAAGTGAACATTGAAAACTTGAAATATTCTTCACAGCATAAACAACAGAGTTGGGTTTCCCGTGGGAAAAATTAGAATATGCAAAGAACATTCAAATTAGGAAACTGCTGGAAACAGAAACTTTTCTAACCAGCACAATGCTCTATAGATATAGTTCAAAATCTTCAAAGCAATTTTTATCTTCAATGTAGCCGTCTCTCCAGAAAATAAACAAGTCCAAGCACAGCAGTCAGTGATAACATTCGGCAACTCCACAGGCAGTTACGAAATGATGAGTTTGAACTACACACACACAAACAGGAAGGCCCTGCTGTCTCCAGAGCTGGCAGAACCACAAAGCCCAGAAAAGGAAATGGAGGAGGGTGGTGACTAGAATTCAGCTCAGACCAAGTTTGCTTAGATTTGAACTCCCCCACAGGCTGCAAAGGGTCTGAGGGAAACACAACCAGAAAGCACATGAAGAGTCAGGAGATCAGAATGTTTTGCCTCGCTACTAGAAATGTCTTCTAATAATTTTAATCATGATGAAAAGTGGTTGTGATGTACATGTATGTTTTCATCTAGACAAAACATGAGTTTCCAATATGATGGAAAGGTCAAGTGTACCAAACATACACTGAAGATGAACATTTATTTGGAGAGCAGAAACAGAGATGGTTTCATAATGCTTATTGTCACCCTATTCATTTCCATAACTGCTCGGTTTTTTTTTTTTAATGCTGACTCATATAAACACAGAAAGAGTAAACTAGAACCTAGTACTGTGTATGAAAAGGGAAAATTGGGGACCAGAAACATACTTTTATCCTCCATTACTTAAGTACCAATAACTTTTCCTTTAGTCCACTTGCTGAAATTAATGCTTTGGTTAATGGCATTCAACTCAGATTTACCTACAATGACAAGCACTAAGCCACTGCTGGATGGCTAAACTTATGAGGCCCAGGAAGTCAGGAAGCTGTGAAAGAAACTAGCACGTTCTTTTACGCCGTCAATTTTATTTACATATTTTTAAAAATATATTTATTTTTTTAGTTGTCAATGAACCTTTATTTTATTTATTTATATATGGTGATGGGAATCAAACCCAGAGCTTTACACAAGCTAGGCAAGTGCTCTTCCACTGAGGTACAACCCCAGCCCACTATTTATAGTTTCTTAAGGAAAATTTTCAAGGGCATTCTGATTTTAAAATATGTTCTCAACAGATTCTGAATTATTTGGAGATTTTCAGAATATCTTTTCCAAAATCTTCGTAGACACTTTTGAAGCCATAAATAATAATAATGATAATAGCATTGTAATATACACACTGGATTTAAGCTGAATTTTGCTATTATGAAAAACTAGTACTTACTTTGGAATATTTTTTAGAAGCAAAATTGTTAAACCAAAGGGTAACAATATTTTGAGATGTTTATACCAATTTAAGTTAACATCAGCAGAATATCAATATACTGAGGTAAGAGACTGAAATGGAAAAGTTAGAGAATGGGATCCCACTACTCTGGATTAAAATCCTAGACTAGTGACTGGAGCTGGAGTTCAGTGGAAAAGCATGTGCCTAGCACATGTGAGGCACTGGGTTCAATCCTCAGCAACACATAAAAATAAATACATAAAATAAAGTATATATTAAAAAAAAAACATAAAACTCTAGGCTAAATCTTTTTGTCATCGTTGTTTCTGTCAGCCTAATTGGGAAGCCCCACTCATGCTTGGATGCCTGGTCTTTCTGTTTTGCCCTAGGTTTCCCTTCCTACCTGAACATTTGTCAACCCCAGAGAGTTGTTTCAAACCCAAGCAATTCTTTCATTTTAAGGAAAAAGTACGGGACAAACTCAGATTAACAAACATATTAAATCATCCCATTGTGAGAACAACAAATTAAAATCGTACATCTTTGAGTCAGAGAAAGAGAACAACCCAGGGGGACTCTCCAATGAAAGGTTAATTCTTCATCACCAATAGTACCCTCTTTGGGACCCCCACCCAAGCTGTGGGAGCTTTCATTGCTTGCTTCTAAAACAATCTGCTTCTGAATTCTCACCCTGTGTCAACTGTGTACTTCACCTTCAGGTGCATGAGATAAGAACCCTCAAGCACTCACACAAACCCGTATTACACTACCTTTATCCATGTGATCAATATTTAAAGGCAAATATTGTGGTGTTGCATAAACTTAAAAGTTTTCTTTTTATCACATTGTTTGAGGTGGCATTTTTTTTAGTTACTTTCACACTTGATCAACTTCTATTATCCTAAAAATTATTTTTTTAGTGGCGATTGAGAAAGCTATTAGTCTATTCTTGTTTTACTATTGAAATACATATGTTGTTATTGTGACAGCTATGTGAACATTAAAGATATTTCTATTTTTTCTTCTATTAATGGAACAAATATTCCCCAAAATCACTACTTTTATTTTTTTCATATAATGTTACATGCAATTTAGCCTTCGTAAAACAGCCTGATATTCAGAAGAAATTTTAATTTTTCTTCTTTTTCTTATAAGAAAACACATTTTCGTAAGAAAGGAACTATGCCTTAATGCTTTTATAAAATTGTATTTTTAAGTCGAATTCAAAGAAATCCCGATGCATGCTTGCTTGTTGTATATGCATTGGTGAGGAAAGGGCTCTGAAATTTAGCCACATATAATCTTAATTATCACAGTGCATAATTTTCACCCCATGATTTTTGCATCGTTTGTATATAATACCCTGAGTACATAAACTACTAATAATGAATGGATGCTCTAAATATTTTAAAGAGTAGAAAACAAGAATATAAAATAGGAAAAAGCCTTGGAGAGGGAAATGCTATTTTTGCTATACTTAAGGAAATCAATGATAGTTTTTCCTCAGATTGCAATTTATTTCATAATTGGCATTTACATTTTGAGTACATTTGGTTTATTTTTTCTGATTAAGGGGCATATTTTCAAATCACAATGTTCAAGTTGTCTAATTTCTTTTTTCTATATCAGCAGCTTCTCATGTCTGTGTGTATGTATGTGTGTGTGTGTGTGTGTATTTGTACTTACTCTTTTTGTGAATGAATGTGTAAGTTCAAAGAAGCCAGACTCTTATGCAACTATTTCTTTCCGTGAAATTTACTGAATATAGGGTAATCTTTTCCCTCTTGTGATAGAAATAATGGGGAGTCACATTTTTGAAATTTCTTCTGTCATCATAGCTCATCTACTTGGGAAGGCAGGGTGTCTCCAGAATGCTTTTCCTCACATCGCTTTTCACAACTGCAGAAGTCCCTCATCTGAATAATGACATCCTTGTATGCCTCAGTCTTCTTTAATGAAGAACAGTGAAGAAACATTATTGGATAAAGTAATATATATACATATATATATACATAAAAGTTTAATATATTCATTAAATATATTACATATCGTATAAAATTATATATATATATATATATATATATATATATATATATATATATATATATATATATATATATATATATATATATATAAATAAAACCCTACTTCTTCTTCTCTCTTCTTCCTTTTTTCTTCCTTCTTTTTTGGTATCAGGAATTAAACCCAAGGGCACTTACCCACTGAGCAACATGACCAGCCCTTTTTATGTTTTTATTTTGAGATAGGATCTTACTAAATTGCTTAGGACCTCACTAAATTGCTGAGGCTGGCTTTGAACTTGAAATCCTCCTGCCTCAGTGTAATCCCAAACCAGTGGGATTACAGGCATGTACCACCATGTCCAACTCAAAGAAAACTTCTTGACATTGGAAAACCAATGCAAATACCAAAAATAGATAAGTGGAACTCGACTCTTCCTTCCTTAGATGTGTGTGTATCAAAGGAACTCACTTGGTCAACATTATTCAAAGTGCTTTGATGGCAATACCTGTGCCTTTCTTTTTCATAAACACATTGTCTTTCAAAATCACACCTAGGAATACTGACATATGCAGTAGCATTAAAGTACCTCTGGAATTGTAATGTGCACAACATGCACAACCATACCTGAGGTACTGTAGGACTAGCTCTGGCCCTTAGAATGTACTCTGTAAAGATTTTGATTAATGAAAGACTTTTGGGGAGATATTAATAGTCATAAGACACAAATGGTGTGACTGTGAACAACCAGAGATATCAAAAATTATGCTCTATATGTGTCTGACTCACACAATGCAAGGCGGGCAGCCCCTTCTTGTTCTCCATTGGAGGGCTTGAGCGCCAGACACCTGTTTCTCATTCTAGGGTGAGGAAAGAAGCAAGTATTAGTAGTTTAGGTCTTACACTGAGTGAAGGTCTATATACAACTATTAGTAAATAAAATACAGTGTAACTATTTTTAAAAAATCTTTAGAAATTATAACTTCATAATTGAACAAGTATTTAGAATATTTTCCTACTATCTTACCTCTCTAACTTCTAGATTTTTACCCAAATTGCTTTAGCAGATAACTGTATTTGTTTATTTCTCTATAAGAAGTTATATTCTTAATACTTTTGAGAATTTTTATTTTCATGAGTGGATGAGGTGACCACAACAAGGAGTGACCAGTTTGAAATAGTTGGTTTTAACTATTTGAAATATAAAATAAATAATAACTTGGGCTGGGTATAGCCCAGTGAGAGAGCACTTGCATACATGCAGGAGACCCCTGAACCACAAGAGATAAACAAACAAATAATAAATAAAAACCTTTCTTTTACTTGGAGGAAATAAAATGCAACTTTTTTTTTTCTTTTGAAGGTACAATAATAATGATTTAATTTGGGTTTTATTAAAATTAATGTGATGCTATACATTATAGCTATTGATCTTTCCAAAGTTTATATTAAGTGTCTTGAGATCCAGGATTAAGATTTGTTTATTTTTTAAGAAATGAAGAACTGAGTTTAAGATTAATCTCGCATCACCTGGCGGTAGTACAGTATTATAATAGACATAGTTGCTTAATATACACCCTGCAAATAACTCCGTGTGGTCCTAACATAATAAAGAACTTTAACTAGAAAATAAACATAGAACAACAAGTCAGAACTCTGCCCTACAGCTGGGAGGCACATTTGCTATTCTTGGTATCATTTTGAATCTTTCCTGAAGAGCTGTAACTTTATGAGCCAGGCTGAGTGCACTGAAAATCACAAGAGTCAAAGCAGAGAAAACAGGATGATGCACTGCTCTCACTCCTCACCTGTGCAAAACATTCACGAGTCTTTCTTTCCACCATATGCTCAATCATGCTTTGTTTTTCCAGAATTTCATTTTTAAATCCCTTTTATTTTCCTGTTTGCACTACTTTTTGCCAATTACATTAGAAATTAGGGTTGAAGATCAGAACAAAAGAAAGTTTCCAACCTGCTCTTTGTTACTTTGCTATTATAACCTGTAAAATATTTTTTAATTTCTTCAATTTCAATTCTACTTTGTAACACATTGATTTAGGGTCAGGATATGGAAGGATTTTATAGTAAAGCAGAATTATCTAGGTTTTCTTGGGGTTCTCTTTGGGGTATAAATAGCCCAAGATATTACCTAGTAGTTTCTTCATATGTATACACACACACACACACACACACACACAATCATGTTTTGTCACATGATTTGTCATATATTCATTAAATATATTACATATCTTATAAAATCATGTAATTCACTATTATTGGTCTATTAAATATTATCCATCAATATGTTATAATTTTTCTGAATTAATGTCACAAGAAAAGTGAGTATACATCCTTCATTTTAAAATCACAGGACAGTTACTTTAAGCAATCACCTATAATCTTAACCTTATATTATCTTAACCACAGATATCTATTTGTTATATGTTCATTAAACTTTTAACAAGTGACATGAGACTGTACTTCAGATGACATCTGAGCAACTTTCATATCATTTTTCCTAGGTAAGTGTGAGATACTCAGAGTAATATTGCTGCATTTTCTAATAGAGTTCAGGAACATGACTTGCTAAATGATTCAACTGCTATTTCTGCTAATTTCAGTAAATTAAGATTTCCTCTCCCTGCATTAGAGCTCTTGATAATTAGTATGAAGAGTTGAGATTTGAGAAATAGTTGGTTATAAAAATCACAAGATTATAGTATTTATTTATCAATAAAAGGATCACTACCTTATTCACACATCAAGTGTCTTACATGAAATATACATTTCAATAAGTTCATTTGAATTCTGTTGACTGAGTGCTATAAGTGAACAATATTTAATATTTTAATGCCCACAGTGACATTTTTATCCAGATTTATTTTAAGAATTTTCAGTGCAGTGCTATTTTCTGAATGAAAATGCTGCTACATTGGTCTAAAAGTTACCTACCTCTGAATAAGTGAAGACAAGAATAGAAAATGTCTGAAATTAAAGATGTTATGGAAAATCCAGGATGTGTGATTACTAACATTCATAACTTTCTTTCCTTATGACGAATGCTGTGTTTAAATCTGTAGCACTAAAATTTGAATGTGATTTATGGTTTATGTGGCTATATTTTCTACAAATATGAAAGTATTTGATATCCCACTGTTATTCTATGAAGGCAAAACAAGAAGTCTTGGAAGCATTTTTAGACTAAAATAATATCTTGATATATTCAAAATAGATTTAAAAATATTTTTCTGACTAAAGGAAGGGATAAGGCATAAAGGGTTTTGGTTAAAAAATAAAAAACACGGGATGTCACTTATTTGTATTATGTAACAAAAGTCATTACTTCATAAATGTATGACTTAGGGAAAGTTGTTAGGATTTTTTGTGAGTGGAACACTCATTGGGAATATCTGCAGGGCTGGGGATATACCTCAGTTGGTAGATTGCTTGCCTCACATGCACAGGCTCCAGGTTCAATCCCCAGTACCACAGGGGGCAAAAAAAAAAAAAAAAAATACACACACACACACACACACACACACACACATATAGGCAATGTGAACAGAAGCAAAGGACACCTTCTGACCTAATGGAAATCAAATGGGGAACTAAATATTGATATTTTAATAAGTTTAAAAATTCAGTTCATTCCATCTAACACAGATTCTTTCATTATTAAATCTCTACTATGTTTATCTGTCATAGTCAAGGAAAACAAAAACAAAATGAAAGAATAGTACTTTACTTTTTCTTGAAGATTATTAAAACAAAGGAATTTTTCTTAGTTAAATTGAATGTATTCTACAATAATTCACTGTCTTAGCAACAAACTTCCATAACTTATAAGATACAGCTTCTAACCTATCATCTGCAGAATAGGAAGGGGAAAGTGCAGTTTCATTACCAATAATGCCTTAAGAGCAAAAGTACAAATAATGGTCCAATGCCAAAAAAATATCTTTTAGGCATAAATTATGCTGTTATTTTCAGAGTTTAAATGTAGATTTTAATGGGTCGTTAAATAAATTCTATATTTTATTAAAACATTGCACAGTTAAGTATTTTAGTTTGCTGGCTTATTAACTGTGAAATTTCCTTTTTGCCAATAATAATAATAAGATATCTTTCTCTTTTTAAAGTATTTTTCAATCTGGAATAAATTTTCTATTCACATATTTGATTTGAGTAGAGGAACATGGTAAAAAGTAAATCTAAGACAATGAAAAAATAAGACAGAAAAATTTGTGTTTATTTGATAGGTAGGTAAATATGTAATATTCTAAGTTACAAATAGAGAAAGTCTAAATTATTTTTGGAATTTTAAACATAAAATATGGCCTTCTAAAATTTTAAAATTTGATGCAAACAACACTTTTGAAATAGATGAGACATCTGATTCCACGTTAGAGGTATTTGATTAAGGATGAAAAAGGAATATATAGTTAAGAACAAATAAATATTGAACCTTGCCCAATGAAAGAAGGGAAAGATTTAGTTTCTCTGGCTTAAAAAACTTAATCTCAATTCCAAAGCATGGATATATTCTTTCCCTTTTAGAATAACCCAAATGTAGGGTTTTTTTCTTCCTAGGAACTAAATCTCCTTAATAAGTTTACATTAACTCTCCTTTATAATATGATATTAACAGATAAATCATTTCCTTACTACTTTAAACATAATTGAGTCACATTCAGCCATTATTGTAACACCATGAGAGAACCAACACATACATATTCTTTTACTCTATTCTCTATTCTACAAACAATAACTAAAATTACACTACTGAGAAAAATATTTGACCCATCTCCCCTCAGATACAAATTCAATGTTTGTTCAGCTACAAATGCAATGTCCACAAAAAAATCAGACACTGAAGCCCAGAGTAATTAGAGAACAAATCCCATAATGCCAGTATTGGAAACACGAGACAAGATCATGCCCCATAACTGTGATGATATCATTGAAACAAGAGGTTTTTTTTTTTTTTTTTATCTTCAGAAGAGAATGTTTTGCTTTTATTTCCTGAGTGTACTAACTGAGCACTCAGACACTGCTTTTCTCCAACTATGACAGGAACATCCTAAGATCTGCCTTGGTTTTGTGGCTTTGTAGTAAGATAATAACTTCCTTTTCTCTCTCTCTCTCTCAGTCCTCTATTCCCATTTTGAAAAGACTATATGAGTGGGCTATTTTCAATATTCTGGGAATGCTGGGTCTTGAGACAGAGAGGCTGGCTGGATCTTTGTCCACAATCTTTGTAAAGGGGGCAGATTTCCTGGCCCAAAGGGACAAATAAAAACAGACCAAAGAAGCATTGCTCAACATTGAGTTTGAAGGCTGGGCCCCCTACAGCAGGTGGCTCTTCCCTTTCAGTAGGTCTCTTTCCAAAACAAAAGAACACAGAAGATGAGAAAAATAGAAGAAATGAGTTTTATAAGACTGTTGTTAGCCATGTTTGTTATCATATTTCCTAAATAAACAATACAAGCAAATAATAACACAAAATACAACAGCAAATTGGATAGGTGAAGAAATGTTCAGTATCAATTGGGACAGTGAGACTATCTTTTTCTTTTCAATGAGAATAAAAAGTATCAAGATGTAAAGGATCCTAGAATTGACTTGAATGGGAAGAAAAATATTAGGATCTAGTCATCTTGAATGATTGTTTCACACTTATAAACTTTCTTAAGTAATAGATGGGCTTAGTAAAAAAAAAGATGAAGACATACACCTGTAAGGATAGTTGTGGAATGTTAAAATATTCTGTCAGTGTGTTAATTTCTAGGCTTTTTTAAACAGTATTTTAAGATGTTCCCCCATCTTCTTTAAATTAAAAAAAATCATTGGTAAATATTAGGACTTTCTTTGAAGTATCATCACACTTGGGTAGACCAACACCCAAACCCTTATTCAGGGTTAGGATGAGCTCTCAGGACAAAGAGGAAGTGCTCTCTGCCTTGCTTTGGTAAATCAGAAGGGACTAGGAGAAAAAAGAAACCAACACTTCTGCTTGCAAATTTCTTTAGTCAAGATCACAATCTCCCTAGTAAGAAATATGATTTTTTCATATCTCTGGGGAAATTATCACTGAAATAAATGATTTGTAAAATAAGTAATTAGTCTCTTTCTTCAGAACATTTAGGAGACAAAGAGTAGATTTTTGCCACATGTAGGCTCTCTGTTGGTCAAATGATCCACTTCACCAACTTCTTCAAATGGTACTAATAGAGACACCATAGCCCTTTTTTTTTTCTCCACCTCTAACAATCAAGTTTAATCTTTAAAGATATGGATTACAAAGTTGAAAGCTGTGGCATCGCTTTCTCTTTTTTGCCCTTATAAAAGGTATCATCTGTTGCTTTCCTGTATCAACAAAGATCATTCAAGTTCAGATCCTGATATAGGATCAACAATAGGTCTATAAGCTGACCCAAAGCAGGGGTTTAGGGGATGATTTACAGTGGAATCATCAAACGGACATCCTTCTCATAGATGTCAGGGATTATTCCCATTGGGGAGCTAACCATGTGTATAGCATTCTTGCCAAACAGCTGGAACTCATAATGGATGAGTTATTCCCAAAAGCCAGTGTTGGGTCGGATGATGGGCCGGCATGACTTGGTCCATGTGTGGGCATCCAGCAGGGACATGGCATGGTACTTCATGAGGTAGGCAAGGCACAAAGTGGCTGAGCAACTCACGCCAGCGGCACAGTGTAGCAGTGTGCAGCCCTGCTTCATTTCCACACTGTGGATGTGGTCGGCAATGGGGTCAAAGAAGTCATAGAGCTCAGAGATGGGTGCGTCAGCCACAGGCACCTGTGTATACTGGATATCCTCATAGATGGCATTTACCACCTCTAAGACTGAGGTGACTGAGGGCTGCTGGAACTGAACTGGGAAGGTGCACAGGGGTGCTGTCATCAAGGCGGTGGATCAGCAGTTGATGACACATGAGGCCTGCATTTTTCTAAGCTGTGTCCCTGGAAAACTTAAAAGGATCCTGGGATCTGGGTGTGGTGGCACAGGTCCATAATCTCAGCAATTGAAGAGGCTGAGGCAGGAGGACTGCAAATTCAAGACCAGTCTCAGCCATTTAGCTAGATCCTGTCTCAAAATACAAGGGCTGGGGGTGTGGCTTACTGGTAGAAGGCCTCTGGGTTCAATCCCCACTACCACAAAAAATAAAATAAGAATTTTGTGAAAATTTAAAGGAGATAATCCAGGTAGTGTTGAATATAGAGCCTGGCACCGAATGAGCACTTTAAAAATGATAACTATTTATTCTTGCTTTTGATAGGGGGTTAAAAAGCGAGGCATTGCGGGAGAGAGAGTAAAGAGTTTCATTCCAGGCTGGGGGCTAAGGAGTCGCAAAGTTCCCATGGGGGAAAAAAAAAAAATGACCCGAGACTTGAAAAATAGTTCAGCATGAAGAAGAGGGAGGGAGAGAAATTGCAACTCGACAGCAGTTGAGGTTCACCATTTTACAACCTACGAAGAGCCAAGAATTGCCTTTGGCTTCCTTCGTGTAGTTCGACCTTCATAGCAACCTAATCAGACTAGTGTCTAGTTAATACTTCCATTAGTCACAGGTGGAAAGTGAGGCACAGAAGGGAGGACTTGTTCAGGGCTGCCCAAGGCCCAAGAGCTGGTCATCCAGCTCATTACAGGTGGAAAAAAGTCGGCAAACACCGAGAAGAGAAGCGTTGGTTAAATTCTGGGTTATACAGAAGAACAAAATCCATGGTGGACAGGTGCGAGGTTCTACTTCCAGGGGTGAATTAGGTAGGTTACCTGGGGAATTAGCATTGGAATGGGCTTCTTTTCAACTCGACCTCAAGATCCCACCAGTCTTACCTCTCTCCAGTAGGAGTACCAGGGGGTTCATTCATGAAGAAGTGGCACCAATTATCCCCAGCCAAGGGTCTCAAAGAGAGAGACCGGCTTGGAAGCACAGACCGCAATCCCTGCTGGCCCAGCAATCTGATTTCCATAATAATGGTTTCTCCTTGAAGGGAGAAGTACACTGCCCAGGTTTCAGGAGAAGTCTCCTTTCTGTGCTCTGAGCAGCCCACCCAGATTACCATTGCCCTTTTTTCTTTCTTTTACCTATTGCTTTTTACGAATCATATTGTATTGTGTGCCAGTCTTTTTAATCAGTCCTCTTTAATAGTAGTTCTTTGTTTTTAGTCCTTCACTCTGTAATACAGTCATCATTCGTTAAATACAATAAAATCTCATGAAGTTCCCCACATTCTCACCCATGGAGTAGAAACAATTCACAGACACAGAGCAGTGAGTTTAGTCCTGATGGAGATAAGGCCTGACTATACCAATAAAATAACAATAGGATTTTCTAGAGGCATGATGGACAGTTATGTATTTGTTTCTGCTGTAATATTCTTAGCATTTCTTGAAGGTAGTTAGTTATGTTTTCATGCTGTTTTTTGAGGGTTAAGATTTTATTTAGAGTATTTTAGATTGATTTGTTATTCTCTCTTTCACAATTTTGTTTCTCTTTTTGCCTTTTTTCTTGCTAACAGCCAAACTCTATTGTTCTCTTCTACTCCTCCTTCTATTTTTTTATTTCTATTTTTTCTACTCCACCCTCATAAACACAACTTACATTTTCTCTGAGTTTGCCCTATTCATCTGGTGAGTCTATAAACCTTTTTCTATCCACCCCCATCTCTTATTCTTTGTTCTTAATGAACTCTATCTTTAACTGGATACTTACTCAGATTTATATCTTTTATTTATTCTCAATTCTAGCATTTTTTGAAGGCAGTTAATTTTCATAAATCAGTATTTAAGGACAAAGATGTTTGATTAGTAGATATCTATTTTGCTCTTATATTCTTTTATTTTTAAAATTTCTATTAATTTTTTATTTTATACATTTTTTTCTTACTTATCTGTTTCTCTCAACTCTCTTTCTCTCTTTTCCTCACTAACAGCCAATCCCTACTGACATCTCCTTCACTCTTTATTTTGAACAGAATTTTCACTGTTGCAACTAAAGGACCAACCTGAACAGAAGAATTGTAGAAGAGGAAAGGTTTATTTGAAGGCTCACTGTTTCAGAGGTCTCAATGCAAAAAGAGTAGTCTCCATTACTCTGGGCTCAAGGTGAGGCGGAACATCATGGCAGAGGGAAGAGGCTTACATCATTATCAGAGAGCAGAGAGACTGACTCCACTCTTCAGATACAAAATATATAGACCCCAAAGCCACACTCCAAATTCCCACCTCCTCCAGCAACACCCTACCTCTACCCTTGGTTAACCCTTATAAGGGGATTATTTTACTAATTGAGTTAAGACTCTTACAACCCAATCATTTCTCCTTTGAACCTTCTTGCATTGTCTCACATATGAGCTTTTGGGGGACACCTCATATCCAAACCATAACACTCTTCTTTTAATTTTTTATACCTATTTTTTCCTCTACCCTCATAATCATCACATCCTATATAAATTTTGTTCTATCCCTGTTCACCCTTGAAATTGTAAACACTTTTGTGAACTTACTATTTTTATCATGGGCAATAACTGATCATATCATTTCTGATTATTTTAAAAATCAATATTTTAGATTTCATAGCAAGATCTATTTGATTTAATGGTGTAAATTGTTTGCATTGGTTGTTGATATTAACCTGTCTCTCCCTAAACTATGAGGTACTGGAAACTTTCAAGGACACTGTAAGTCCGCAGGGTAGAAACTTGCTACCTCAAAACCAATGGTTAGATGGGTAGACACACAAACAACATGAAAAAGCAAGGGAACAAATTGCCCCCAAACCAATCCAGATACTTCAATAACAGAATCCGATGACACCACAGTGTAAGAAATGTCAGAGAAAGAGTTTAGAATGTTCACAGTTAAACTGATCTGGGAGGTAAAGGATGATATAAGGTAGAAAATACAGGAAGCAAAATAGCAATTCAATAAAGAGATAGAAATTAAAAAAAAAATAATAAAATAAAATAAAAAATAATCAATTAACCTAAGTAAAAATTTATTGGAAAGCATCACCAGCAGACTAGACTACTTGGAAGACTAATTTTCAGGTAACGAAGACAAAATATGTAATCTTGAAAATAAAGTTGGCCATGGACAAAAGACATTAAGAGACCATGAACAGAACTTCCAAAAATTATGGGATAATGGAAAGAACAAATTTAAGATTTATTGGAATAGTTGAAGGCTCAAAGATATGAACCAACAAAATTTACAATATTTTCAATGAAATAATATCTGAAAATTTCAGAAATCTTAAGAATGAAATAGAAAATCAAATGCAGAACCACAAGCAGAAAATTACAACAAACCTACACCAAGGCATATTATTATAAAAATGCCTAACATACAGAATAAGAGTAGAATTTTACAGGCTGTCAGAGAAAAATTACAGTTCATATTTATAGAAAATCCAGTTTGGATCTCAGCTGATTTTTCATCCCAGACTCTCAAAGATAGGAGGTCTTAAAATAATATATACCAAGTTTTGAAAAAGATGGATGCCAGCCAAGAATACTATACCCAGCAAAATTAAGCTTCAGAATTGATGATAAAACAAAAACTTTCCATGATAAATAAAAGTTAAAAGAACTCATAACTAGAAATCCTGCACTAAAAACATAGTTAATAAAATATTTCATGAAGAATAAATAAAAAATAAAAGCAAAAACCAGCAAAGGGAGAAATACACAAAAATAATAGAAAATCAAAGGGGAGACTAATTCAAATGAAAAACCAGTAATTAATCAAAATGGCAGGGAATAAAAATCATTTCTTTTTCTTTTTAATTTTTTTTAGAGAGAGAGAGAGAGAGAGAGAATTTTAATATTTATTTATTTATTTATTTTAGTTTTTCAGCAGACACAACATTTGTTTGTATGTGGTGCTGAGGATCGAACCCGGGCCACACGCATGCCAGGCGAGCGCGCTACCGCTTGAGCCATATCCCCAGCCCCTCATTTCTTAATTATAATATTGAATGTAAATTTACTAAAATCATCAATAAAAAGGCACAGCCTGGAAGATTGGATTTAAAAAGAAGACTCGGCAATATGCCGTCTCCAAGAAACTCACCTCTAGGCAAAGACATCCACAGACTGAAGGTTAAAAGATGGGAAAAAACACATACCATTCACAGGGATCTTGTAAACAAGCAGGGATCCCTATCCTCATATCAGATAAAGTAGACTTCAAACCAAAGTTAATCAGAAGGAATAAAGAAGGCCACTCATACTGCATAAGGGAATCATACATCAAAAAAACATAACAATCATAAATATTTATGCCCCAAACAATGGAGCATTGACATACATATAAATAAACACTTCAAAATTTCAAGAATCAAATATACCAAAACACAGTAATACTAGGTGACTTTAACAAGTCCCTCTTATCATTTGAGAGATCTTCCAAACAAAAACTAAATAAAGAAGCTAAAAGTAAAAAATACAATCAATCGTTTAGACTTAATAGAAATATATTGAATATTTAATCCATCAATAACTGAGTATAATTTCTTCTAAGCAGCATATGGATCCTACTCTAAAATAGACTATACCTTAAGTCACAATGCCACTCTTAGCAAATACAAAAAAAAAAAAAGAAAATACCAAGGATTTTATCAGATCATAATAGAATGAATTAGAAATGATAAAATAAAAATAGAAGCTACTCTAACCCAGAAACTAAATAATGTGGTATTAAATGACCAATGTTAGTTGAAGAAATCCAGGATGAAATTTAAAAAAAAAATACTTAGAGGTAACTGAGAATAGTGACACAACATATCAAAATCTTGGGGACATTATGAATGCAGTTCTAAGAGGAAAGTTCAGTGCATTGAGCTCATTCATTAAAGGAATAAAAAGTCACCAAATAAATAACCTAACTTTACATCAAAAAGCCCTAGAAAAAGAAGACCAAATCAACACCAAAATCAGTAGAAGACAGGAAATAATTAAAATTAGAGTTGAAGACCTTAGATGACGGAAAGATTCCCCCATGCTCTTGGATAGGCAAAATTAATGGTGTTAATATGCCCATACTACCAAAAGTGCTATACAGATTTAAGTTAAAATTCCAAAGACATTCTTCATAGAAAAAAAAAGCATTCATGAAATTCTTTGGAAAACTAAGAGGCCCATAATAGCCAAAGCAATTCTTAGCCAGAAATGTGAAGCAGGAGGCATCACAATACCAGACATTAAATTATATTACAGAGATATAATAATAAAATAACTTTGTATTGGCACCAAAATAGACATGAAGACTAATAGAACAGTACAGAAGACACAGAAACAAACCCACATAAATATAGTTATTTCATACTAGACAATGGTGCCATAAACCTTGGCGAAAAGATATTCTCTTCAACAGGTGATGCTCGGAAAACTGGAAATCCATATGTAGCAGAATGAAATTGACCCCTATCTCTCACCCTGCACAAAACTCAACTCAAAGTGAACTCAAAGTGAATCAAGGGCTTAGGCATTAGACCAGAGACCCTGAACCCAATAGAAAAAAAGTTAGGCCCAACTCTTCATCATATTGGCTTAGGAACCAAATTTCTAACTGAGACTACGAAAAAACAAAAAGTAAAATTGGGAATCAATAAATGGGTGGTATCAAACTAAAAATCTTCACAGAAAAGGAAATAATCAAGAACATGAACAAAGAGCCTACAGAATGGGAGAAAATCTATGCTACCTGCATCTCACATAGAGCATTCATCATCAGTTTATATAAAAAAACCCAAAAAACTTAACACCAAGAAAACAAATAATCCAATAATTAAATGGGCAAAGGAACTGAACAAACACTTTACAGAAGAAGAAATATCATCAACAAACATATGAAAAAATGTCCATGATCTCTAGCAATTACAGAAATACAAATTAAAACTGCACTGAGATTCCATCTCACTCCAATCATAAAGGCAATTATCAAGAATACAAGTAACAATAAATGTTGATGAGGATGTGGGGAAAAAAGGTATACTCACATTGTTGGTGTGACTGCAAATTGGTGCAATCACTCTGGAAAGCAGTATGGATATTCCTCAGAAAACTTGGAATGGAACCACCACTTGACCCAGCTATCCCACTCCTAGGTTTAAAATCAAAAGCTTAAAATCATCATACTACAGTGTTGCAGCCACATCAATGGTTTATAACAGTTCAGTTCACAATAACTAAGCTCTGGAACCAATCTAGGTGTCCTCCAACAGATGAAAGGATAAAGAAAACCTGTTTCATATACACAGTGAAATATTACTCAGCCATAAAGAAGAATGAAATAATCGCATTTGCCAGTAAATGGATGGAACTGGAGACTATCATACTAAGTGGAATAAGCCAATCTCCATAAACCAAAGGCTGAATGTTCTCTCCAATATGCAGATGTCAAAATACAACAAGGATCAGGGAAGGAAGAATAAAAGTTCATTGGATTACACAAAAGGCAATAAAGTGAAGGGAGGGAGGATGGGAATAGGAAAGACAGTAGAATGAATTGGACATAACTTTCCTATTTCATATATGAATACACAACCAGTGAAACTCCACATCATGTACAACCACAAGAATAGTATCCTTATTAGAATAATTTATTTATTCTAATATGTATGTGTAATATGTCAAAATACACTCTATTCTCATGTATATCTAAATATAACAAATATATGTGTGTATTTTATGTGTGTGTGTTATTGTGAACTGAACTGTTATAAACTATTGATGTGGCTGTATCACTGTAGTATGCAAACCATACTCAAAAATACATCAAGAAGATAAAATACAATGACCAAGTGGGTTTCATCCCATGAGTTCCAAGTTACCTCAGCATATGCAAATCAATAAATATATTTTACTACATATATGGAATTATGGACAAGAATCATGTGGTTATCTCAATGGACGCAGAAAAAAAGGCCTTTGATAAAATCTAGCATCCACTCATGTTAAAAATGCTGGAAGGGGTGTGGGGTAGTCTGGCTCAGCGGTAGAATGCATGCCTAGCATGTGTGAAGCACTGGGTTCAATTCTCAGCATGCTATATAAACAAAATAAAGATTCATTAACAATTAAAACAATTTTTTTTCAAATGCTGGAAAAACTAGGGATATAAGGAAATTAACTCAACATTATGAAGATTATATATGATAAACCTAAAGTCAATATCACACTAAATGGACAAAAAAAAAATGAAAGCATTTCCTCTAAAATCAGAAATAAGAAAAAGATGTCCACTCTCACCACTTTTATTTAATATAGTTCTTGAAACTTTAGCTACAGTAATCAGGCAAAAGAAGGACATTAAAGAAATATATATAAAAAAGAATATCTCCATTTACTGATGACATGACATGTATCTAGAAGATACAAAAAAAAAATTCCACTAAATAACTTCCAGAACTGACAAATGAATTCAGCAAAGTGGCAGGATAAAAGATTGATATTCATAAATTAATAGCTTTCCTATACTCCAACAGCAATTCTGCTGAGAAAGAAAATTCAGGAAAATCATCCCTTTAACAATGACATTAAAAGAATACTTGTGAATTAATCTAACTCACGAGGTGAAATATCTCTACAATAAAAAAACTGAGGTGAAATATCTCTACAATAAAAAAATACAGATCACTAAAGAAGGAAATTGAAGAATACTTTAGAAGATAGAGAGACTTCCTATATTCTTGAATAGGCAGAATTAATATTGTCAAAATGGCCATACTGCCAAAAGCAATGTACAGATTCAAGGCAATCACATCAAAATACCAATGACAATCTTCACAGAACTAGAAAAAGCAGTCTTAAAATTCATTTGGAAGAATAAGAGACCCAGAATAGCCAAAGTAATCCTGAGCAAAAAAGAGCAATGCTGAATACATCATAATGCCTGATCAAATTATACTATAGAGCTATAGTTTAAAAAAAATAGCATGGCATTGGCACCAATGGAAGAGAATAAAAGACACAGAAACATACCCATGTATATCATATGATTCTTGATAAATGTGCCAAAAATATATGTTGGATGAAGATGATCTTTTTAACAAATGATGTTGGGAAACTGCATCTCCATATGTAGAAAAATGAAAATAGAGCCCTCTCACCTTCCACAAAAGTCAAATCAAAGTGAATCAAAGACATAGGAATTAGACCAGAAACTTTGCAATTGCTAGAAGAAAACAGGATCAACCCTCTAACTTTATATTGTTGCAGCCATCAAGTTCCTTAATAAGATCCGTAGAGTTCAAGAGATAAAACCAAGAATCAATAAATGGGATGTCATCAAAATAAAATTTTCTTTGCAGCAAAGGAAATGACTAAGAGCATGAATAGAGAGTCTACAGAATAAGAGAGTCTTTCCTAGTTACTCTTCTTACAGGGAAATAATATCCTGAATAGATAAAGAATTCAAATAGGTTAGTACCCCCTCCCCCCAAAAAAAAAACCCACCCAAATAATCAAAACAATGAATTGACAAAAGAACTGAACAGACTTTTCTCAAAATAAAAAATACACGTTCACCAAACATATGAAATGCAAATCTAAACTACAATAAGACTGCATCTCACTTCAGTCAGAATAGCAATGATCAAGAATATGCACAATAATCAATGCTGGTGAGGTTGTGGGGGAAAACATACACTTATGCATTTTTGATGGAACTACAAATTAGTGCAAGCACTCTGGAAAGCAGATGTCCACTTCTGGATATTGATCCCAAAGAAGGAAAATTAGGATATTATAGTGATATAGCCACATCAATGTTTATAGCAGCAAAATTTACGTTAGCCAAGATATGAAACCAGCCCAGATGGCCATCAACAGATGAATGGATAAAGAAAATATTGTGTGTGTGTGTGTCTAGCTTTATTCAGCCATAAAGAGGAGCAAAAATTATGTTATTTATAGGGAAAGAGACATTGAGAGCACTATATTAAAAGAAAGATAACAGACTCATGAAGTCAAGGGTCATATATGTATGTTTCTTTCATAAGTGTAAATTTAGAAATAAAAGGAAAAAGGGGAGGAGAATCTCAGGAAAGATAAAAGCGAGACCAGAAGAAAAGAGGAAGGTGAGCTTATGGGAGGAAGGAAGGAAGGGATAGAGGAGGTACTAGTGAATAAAATTAACCAGATTTATGTATGTGCCTTATTAATATGTAACAACAAATCCCACTATTATTTATAATTATCCTGCACCACTAAAAAGTCAAGAATAAAAAGAAGAGTGAAGTAAACTCCAAAGTATTATGATTCTGGATATGAAAATAACTTGGACCTTCTTTCTAACCACTGTCATGATTTTGTAGTATATGTTCAAGTTCTTAACAATTAAACAAATTTAGCAACATTTTTTAAATAGTGTGTGTTTATTTATAAATTATCAATGATTTCTTCTTTTCAACACTTAAGGAATTTTCAACCAGAGTAATGAAAATGTAGGTTATGGCTCACCGTTACCAGTTGAAATGTTTCTTTTGATTAGTGCTTAATAATTTGGAATCCAAAACAAATTATATATACTTCCTAGTTAGCATTCATTTACTTCTCACAAATATCTAAGATCATTACTTATTTTGTATATCAAAAGACAAATTATAATAAGCAACTAAATGAACAAGTAGATATAAGTAAACTCCTTCCCATACCATTCAGAAAGGAATAAACAAGGTCTTATTAAATTTAGGAAATGAGAGTTACAATAAAATACATAAAATAAACATGTACCTTAGTAGTAATTTATTAACTTTATCCACAGCAATCATATTGACAGCAAACAATTTCTTAAGCACTTGAATTTGTCATTAATCATCACATTTTTAATTACTAATATACGAATATTACATTAAGTACTCAACTGATTATAGAGACATTCATGACATGTAAATATTCTATTTACTTCAGCCTTAATAATTCTTATGATTCAAAACCTCCTGTCCTCTTTTCTATGTGTCAAGTGTTAAACTTCATGATCTCTCAATGTTTTTAGAACTCAAATATTCTCTAACTTTAAATTATAAGTCATAAAATAGGTTTTGTCTTTACCTAACAGGTTCTATGGAAATTTGTTGGCAAGAAATCAAGTACAATAAGACCCTACACTAAGCTATACAAGGAAATTCCCCAGAATGAACTTCTTAGTAAGACTATGGAGAATAAATACTGAAAACTTGAACAGCCAGTCAGGATGATAATAGTTCAACAGGAAAAAAAAAAAGTTTTTTGAACACTTGTTATTTAAAACACTCATATGAAGTCTGGCATGATAGTTCATGCTTGTATTCCCAACAATTCTGGATTATAAATTCAGGCCAACCCAGGCAATTTAGTGAAACCCTGTGGAAATGAAAAATGAAAAGGGCTGAAGATGCCACTCGGGTAAAGTGCCCCAGGGTTTGAAACCTAACTTCTTTATATTTTCTTCTAGTACTAAGGATGGGGGAAAGGATCAATTATAAAAAGATGTCATTTTTTTTTTGGGGGGGGATGTGGCTCAAGCGGTAGTACCCTTGCCTGGCGTGCACAGGGCGCTAGGTTCGATCCTCAGCACCACATAAAAATAAAATAAAGATATTGTGTCTACCGAAAATAAAAAATAAATATTAAAAAATTTTTTAAAAGATGTCATTTTGTTATGCTCAGTCATATTTTTTAGGCCAGTATTTGAGTATTTTTATTTCAGATGTAATTCTCTCTTTAAGAATTTTTCCATCAACTTTCGGATTTTCTGTCTGGTATTTCTACAACTTTCACTTTCCTCTACTGAAGAAGTATTTTAAATACCAATAAAAAATAGCTCTTATTATCAATGTTTCTTCATTTTCTACAAACAAAAAACCTGAATCTTTATCATGAAGTGGTAACTAACATATTTCATATGAAGTGTATCCTCACCTTCCTCACAATCAAGCACTCCACCACCACCACTCCCTGCTGCTTTGGGCACGCTACATACCAAATTCAATGACTTCAGTACTTCTTTGTGAGAAAATGTCTTGACGTGCCCTCCTCAACTTATTTTTTATTGGCATATGCTGCTTTTTTAACTCCCAATTTTTTCATTTGTTTTCTCCATTTATCAATCTTGTGTTTATATTTCAAGTCTCAAGTCATGTACCTCCCCTTCCATGTAGCTTTCATTTACTTCTCCAGTAGATGAAGGTGCTTCATCCTATGAGATATGATAGAAATTTCAAAGTGGAATCATACCCCAAATAATCTATTATCTAAAATGCATTGCCCCCTTTAGTCCCTTTTATTACTCACATTTCTCATTTCATTTCTGAGACTTTTAATTAATAATTTTGTTGACATTCACTCAGTCCTAGGTCATCCAAAAACAAAAACTTTTATAATTCACAGTTGACATCTGTGAGGTGACCTACCATGGGATCCCTATGGTGGGCATTCTTTTGTTTGCAGATGATCTGATAACATTGCTTATGTGAAGGCCAAGGGAGAAGCTATTAGATTGGACATGGCCAAGTGCAGATCTTCTCAAGACCTTAAGCATGATATTAATAATCCTTCATGAGTATAGCGACTTTGTCTTTAGATAGTATTAATAGAAGGGTTGTCTACTCATTGATGAGTATGAATTTCAGACAATTTCTAGAGGCTAATTTCTAGAATTTAAGTGATTTAAGCTATGTGAAATCTGTTTTTATTTGCAACCAAACAGATGAAATTTTAGTGTTTCAGGACTGCTGTCTACTTCAACTATAGTAACTATTTCAAAGTTGCATTGGCCTCATCATTTACATGGGTAATCAATTAGTGCAATTTTTCTAGGCATACATAAAATGTTTGCCATATATACAAGCTATTTGCAATAAGGATGTAATTTTTAAAATATGATGAAATCTACATGAAGAAAGAATAATGAATTTGAATAAATATGACAAATGTCTTAATTATATAAATAAAATTTCTGGAACTAAATTTTGGCTCAAATTTTTATCTTATTATTATAATTATTTTATCAGAGTTCATTAATGATATAGAACACACATATATAAAATTTACCTTTTAAAAGTAGAAAACTAAAAGTCAAATATATTTACTATGTTTAAAGAATTATGAAACTTTCATAGCACTATAATTTTAGGAAACTTTATCACTAAAAGACATGTAATTTGCATTGAAATTAGTCTTAGACAATCATCATTTATGTTTTATCTCTATCAATTATCCTCTTCTGGATATTTCATCAAAACATACCAATCCCATTATTTTCTTTATACCTACTTACTTTTACTAGCATATTTTTTATTTCATCTATGTTGTACCATACATCAGAATTTGATTTCTATTCTCCCTGAATAATATTTTATGATTGGATATATCACATGCCATTTATTCATGTGATACATTCTGGATGTCTTTGTTGCTCCCAATTTTGGTAAATATATATATATATATATATATATATATATATATATATATATATATATATATAGTGTGTGTGTGTGTGTGTGTGTAATCATATCTTTTCATTTCTTCTGGGTACATAATACAAATGGAATCTCTGAGTCCATTTTGTACACATATGGGAACTTTATGTGTATGAGGTGTATCAAAATTTTTTCCAAAGCAGTTACAAACTTTTCATTCCAATCAGCAATACAAGGGGGTTGTAATTTTTCTACATAATTGCTAACACATTATCATCTACTCCTTTTTATCATAACCTTTCTAGTGGACAGGAGATTATAGCTTATTGTGGCCTTGATTTGAATTTCCATTATGGCTTAAGCAAATTCTTTCAAGTTCTTATTGACAACTAATACAGTATCTTGAGAAAAATATGAATTCACATTTTTTACACATTTTTAATAGGATTGTCTTTTTATTATTGATTGTAGTGATTCTCTATAGACTATGGATATAAGCCTCTTAGCAGATGTATGATTTGTAAATATTTTCTACCATTCTAAATGAATTGATTAAAAAAATCTTTATGATATCTTTTCAAGCACATTAAAATGTCCTGCATGGTATTTGATAAAATATTTTTTAAAAAATTAACCTTTTCTATTCTCCAAAGCAAAAAAAAAAAAAAAATGTTGTGGAATGTGTAGTATCCAGATAGCATGACTATCATAATTCAGCGTTCATTATTGCTACTGGCAGTATTATCTCTAAGCAGAATATCACTTTAAAACTACATTACCAAGAAGAAGATAGTGGACACAAGAGACAATGTTTAGAATTTCTAAAATATGGAAGTTAAGAAATATCCTTCTAAGTAATTCAGAGTCAACAAACATCTTAATGAGAACTTTCATTTCACTAGTTAAACTCAAATGCATATATCCAGGGCCACTGTTGCCCCCCCAGGGAGGCCGCCCAGACCTGGGGTCCGCTCCCCGCAGCCGCCCACCCCGCTGCTGCTGCAAAAAAAAAAAAAAAAAAAGTTTCTGAGAGGCAGGGGGAGAAGGGCTACCCGGAGCAGCGGGGGCGGCGGGGGGTGGGGGGGAGCCAGCTGCAGAGAGCGCGGAGGGCCGGAATCCCCGGACATGTTCAGGCAGAAGCAGGCGAAGCCCCGCTAGGTGAAAGGCTTTCTGTCCTGAATCTGGAGCTCAAGTGTCTGTGCTATGCAAATCTGAAAACAAATCCCAGATAGAATGCTGAGAACCCTGAAAGCCAGGAAATGTTCCTGTTATCATTCAGGGATATAGCCATTGATTTTACTGAAGAGGAGTGGAAATGCCTTCAACCTGCTCAGAAAAACTTATATGAAGATGTGATGTTAGAGAACTATAGAAACTTTGCCTTCCTGGCCATGACTCTACAGGATACCCAAGAATATTCACCAGAAAAGGGCATAAAACATATATTTCACAAAGTGATAAATAGGAAATATAGAAGTTGTGATCTTAACTATTTACAACAAAAGAAAATATGGAAAACTACAAGTGAGAGTGAACACCAGGAATCATAAAAAAATCAGACCTTGTTCACCACCAGAGAATTTATACTGGAGAGAAGCCCTACAAATATAAACAATGTGGCAAAGCTTTTAGTAAAATAAATGGTCTTATTAACCACAGAGTAACCCACAGTGGACAGATGCCCTACCAATGGGCAGAATGTGATAAAGTTTTTAAAGAAAAATCAAACTTTACTAAGCAAAGCAGAATTCACACTTAAGAGAAGCCCTACAAATGTGAAGAATATGGTAAAGTTTTTATTAAAAACTTAAAACTTATTTACCAAAGAAGAATTGACCCTGTAGAAAAGCCCTACAAATGTAAAGAATGTGGCAAAGCTTTTAGTCAAAAAGTAGGCCTTATTCGTCATAGGAGAACTCACACTGGAGAGAAGCCATAAAGAATGTGGCAAAGCCTTCAGTCAAAATGTTGGCCTTATTTACCACAGCAGAACTCACACTGGAGAGAAGCCCTACAAATGTAAATAATGTGGCAAAGCTTTCAGTCAAAAATCACACCTTATTTGCCACTGCAAAACTCACACTGGAGCAAAGCCCTACAAATGAAAAGAATGTGGCAAAGCTTTCAGTCAAAAATCACACTTTATTTGCCACACAAGAACTCACACTGGAGAGAAGCCTTACAAATGCAAAGTATGTGTAAATGCTTTACTCAAATATCAACCCTTATTTGCCACAGAAGAATTCACACTCAAGAGAAGCCCTACAAATTTAAGGAAAGTGACAAAGCTTTTAGCAATAAAATAGGCCTTATCCACCACAGCAGATATCACACTGGAAAATAGTCCTACAAATGTGAATAATGTGGCAAAACTTTTAATGAAAAATAAATAAAATACACCCTGATGAATGTGAAATGCAAATAAAGTTATAATACTTTTAAAGATAAACTAAACCTTATTAACAACAGAATTTATACAGAAAAGAACCCCTACACATGGAAACAGTGCAGCAAAGCTTTTAATAAAAAATCAATTATTTTCACCACCATGCTATTTATTCTGGAAAGAAGACATATAAATTTAGAGAATGTTAAATTTTAAATTCTGTATCATATATTACTAGACATCATAGATAACACACTGGAGAGAAGCTTTATAAATGAGACCATTGAACAATTCCTCTAAAAAAGGGTCAAAATTTAATCCTCACCACAATAACCATAGCAAAGAGAAAGTTTTGAAATGTGAAAATTGACAATGTGACAATGCCTTCAAAATTTATTCACCAATACTCAGCACCTGTGAATACATACTGGTTAGAGAGAATACAAATGGAAAAAAAATAACATTTCATAGCCACATGTTTCTTAAACACTAGTGATTGTTGGAGAATTCATTGTGTCCAGAAACCCTAAAAAGTTAAATAGTATTTCCAAAACTTCTTCAAATTTTAAATTCATTGAACATCTGAAAACTTATACCAGTAGTGAACATTGAACAGATTTTGTCCAAAATGTATGCCTTATATAACAATGAAACATTTATAATAAACACCTTGACAAATGTGAAAAAAAATGTATATATCCAAAAGAAATATTTAAGAATGTTAACTAAAAAAGAAGAAAGAAATTTACAAGAATGTTTTATGACAAAATTATTACAAATGGCAAAAAAGTTACCTACTCAAATGTCTGTTATATATAAAACAATGAGATAACTCATAATAGTTTTATAAATAAAATGTAGCAATAGAGTTACACCACAGCTCCTACCCAAAATAAAGGCCCAATTGAGAATATGCCATATTATGACAATATATAGCCAAATAAAACTAAGCTATGTGTTAAAAGTCAAGATCATAATTAATTTGGGGAAGGTAGTAGTGACTAAAGGTACTCATGAGCAGGGGTGCTTCTGGGAAGAAGGGATATTCTGTATCATGATCCTGGTGGTAGATACATTGCTGTCCTTGGTTCGCCATATTTACCAAGCTAATTGTGAAATGTCGAGCTGGTCACTTAGGATATGTGCAATTTTTATGTATTTTATACTTAAATTTAGGGTTTATCATACAAAATATAATATTTTTGTATTTTAAAATATTAGGAAACAAATATAAAAAATAAACACAAACTAATAGAAGGAATGCCTAGGGCTCCCATGCTAATATGATCTGGAAACACACCTCAGAAAAGTGATGCATAAGCCAAGACCTCAATCAAGACAAGTGAGCAAGACTTGTGTGCTGCAGGGAAGGATGCCCAAGGAAAGGGATAGGGAAAATTTAAAGTATGAAGGTGCACAGGTGAGAATACACTTGGTGTCATCAGGGAATGGGAAGAAGACAAATGCTCCTAGATAGAATCAGCAGGAACAAAATGAAGCAGAAAACATTGCCGTTGTCTGACCAATTAGAAACCTAAAGCCCCGGAATGGGTTTGGATTTTATTCTAATGGCGGTAAGAAGCCAGATGGAAATTTTAAAAAACATAGTAACATAATTGGATACACATATTAAAAATGACTTCTGTCTACTAGGTAGAAATTAGAAAGTAGAGGGTAGAAGAGAATTAGAAGGGACTGGTCAGGAGGCATTTCACCAAGAAGACACAATTCTCCTTTAAAAATGCCAAGATAATCACTCCACATTTCATTTTGTTTCCAGAATATACAAAAAAAAAAACCTAAAAAAAATTAACACCAAAAAAACAAAAAACCCAATTAATAAATGGACAAAGGAACTGAACAGACACTTCACAGAAGAAGAAATACAATTGGTCAACAAATATATAAAAAAATGTTCAACATCTCTAGAAACTACATTGAGATTCCATCTCACTTCAGTCAGAGTGGCAATTATCAAGAATACAAGTAACAATCAATGTTGGCAAGAATATAGAAGAAAACTTTCACTCATACATTGTGAATGGAACTGCAAATTGGTGCAAAAACTCTGGAAAGCAGTATGGATATTCCTTACAAAACTTGGAATGGAACCACCATTTAATGCAGTTATCCCACTCTTTGTATATACACAAAGGACTTAAAATCATCATACTGCAGAGATGCAGCCACATCAATGTTTATAGCAGCTCACTAACAATAGCAAAGCTAGGGAACCAACCTAAGTGCCCTTCAACACATGAATGGATAAAAAAAAAATATGGTACATACACACAATGAAATATTACTCAGCCATAAAGAAGAATGGAATTATGCATTTGCCAGTATATTGGTGGAACTGCAGACTATCATCATAAATAAAATAAATAAATCCCCACAAACTAAAGGCCAAATGTTCTAACATACAGATGCTAACACACAATAAGCTGGGGGAGGGAAGAATAGAAGTTCATTGGAATAAAGAGGAGGGAGGAGGATGCAAATAGGAAACACAATAGAATGAATCAGACACAGCTTTCCTATGTTCATATATGAATACATGTCTCCACATCATGTACAATGACAATAATTGGGTCTTTATTAGAATGTTATATACCGTATATTAAAAATACATTCTACTGCCATGTATATCTAAAAAACCAAATATTACAAAAAATCTATGAATAAATATATCATTAAATTTCTATACTTGTAAAACTCTAAATTCACACAATTTATGTGAAATTACTTTGCTTCTAATATCAATATTTAATGCATTTTATAGTAACTAGTGACCTTTGTTAGTGACTTCAAAAAATTGTGGTGATTTGATATATGACTATACTCTGACAACCTCGACAAACCATGTCCCCTCTCAGTGAACTTTCTGGCTGAATTTTAGCAAGGCTTGTAGCTCCCTCAACAAAGAGAATACAGTAGAAGTAACATACTTTATTTTTGAAGACTATTAGAAAAGACAACACGTGTACTCTTTGTCTTTAGTTTCTGTCCCTGTGCCCTTTTTCTGTTTGTGCCTTTCTCTCTTATTCAATCCTCCATTCTCTATAGAATCTGAGTCAGAACAGATGCCCCCCATGATAAATGACCCTTTGGTGGAGAGAGAGAGAGCTGTCCCACTTGTTCCAACCCACCATCAGTTTGACTTTTTCTTGACAATCACCAGATGAGTAAATGAATGACCTTCCATGATTACATCCCTGCCACCACAGTACTATATGCACCTAAGAAAGCCTGTGTAAGAACTACCTTGCTGAGCCCAGTCAACAAACCAAACTATGAAAGAAGACAACAAAAAAGTTGCTGTTCTAGTCCTCTACATTTGAGGGTAATTTGTTAAACAGTGATAGATACCTGGACATAAAATTGACATATTTTTAATTATACTAATGAAATACTCTTTCAGTTAATTCAGAGGTATATAAAGGGGAGTCAAAAAAATGTAACAACATTGAAAGTAACTATTACTAAGAAATGGAGTCAGTATAACATAATGGTAAATGGTTCATATTCTGTACCTAGATAGCTTTGATACTAGTCCCTTCAAAGTGCTATAAAGAGACAAAAAGTATATTAGAGGTTCCTAGGACTGGAAAAAGAGAATGGGTAGAGGCATAGGGCTTATTTCCAGGATGCTAAAGTGCTTGAATCTTGATTTCAGTGTAGGTTTACAATTCAGAGATAGTACTATGGACCATTGAGCTTTATGCTTATTGCTGAATTGTATGATATGTGATTTATGTGAAAACAAGATTGCCATCACACCAAAAAAAAAAAAAAAATCCATTGAATGAAGTTATCCCTAAATGCTGATTCACCAGGATCATGACTACATTTTTGCTTCTGTACAAAGAAGCTGCAAACAAAAGTAACATGTCACATGTCACATGCCACTGTTCTTGACATTATTCTAACACCTCAACTATAACATAAGTGACACATATGTGTAAGGCCATCAATTCTTAACTATAGGAAAGCACTCAGAAAGGAATCACGGCACATCTACACAAGGACATGAGGTCATCTACCATCTGCTTTTCCCACTTGGCAGTCAGACACTCTGTCTATTAGTGTATGTATTTACTTGGGTTTGTACAAGTTATATTTTAACTAATGATTTCTGCTTGGATATCAGCAAGAGCAGAGGGAATCCAGTGTGAAAGGAAGCCTTGCATCTCACCAGGATGTCTACGAAAAATGACTGCAGTTTTGCTTCTGTTACAGCTGAGTAGTCACTTTGGTTCTGGAAGTTGTGGGAAGGTGCTTGTGTGGCCAATGGAATACAGCCATTGGATCAATATAAAGACAATATTGGATGAACTAGTCCAGAGGGCTTATGAGGTAACTGTTCTGAAATCCTCAGCTTCCTTTTCTTTTAATGTTGAAGAAGGATCTGCTATTAAATTTGAGTCTTACCCTACAGCAATGTCTAGAAATGACTTGGAGGATTTTTACATTGAAGCAATAAGGAAATTGATTTATGAGCTGCCAAAAGAATCAATTTGGTGGGGCTGGGGATGTGGCTCAAGCGGTAGCGCGCTCGCCTGGGCATGCGTGCGGACCGGGTTGGATCCTCAGCACCACATACAAACAAAGATGTTGTGTCCGCCGAAAACTAAAAAATAAATATTAAAAAAATTCTCTCTCTCTCTCTCTCTCTCTCTCTTTAAAAAAAAAAAAAAGAATCAATTTGGACACACTTTTCACTGTTGCAAGAAATGATGTGGGAAGATTCTGAATACTTTGAGACACTCCGTAAAGATGTAGTTTCCAACAAAAATCTTATGACAAAACTACGTGGATCCAAGTTTGATGTCATTCTTGCATTTGGGCCCTGTGGCGAGCTGCTAGCTGAGCTACTTAAAATACCATTCATGTACACTCTTCGCTTTTTTTTCTTTTTTTTTTTGGCTTCACGTATGAAAAATATAGTGCAGGACTTTCATTCCCTCTTTCCTATGTGCCAGTTCTTATGTCAGATTTAAGTGATCAAATGAAATTCATGGAGTGGATAAAAAACATGCTGTGTGTGCTTTATTTTGATTTTTGGTTCCAAACATTTAATGAGAAGAAGTGGAATCAGTTTTACAGTGAAGCTTTAGGTAAGCCCTGTTTTCTAATAGCAATATAAATTCCAAAATTTGCCATGTCTTTGAGAGTGAGCCTGAAGGAATATGAAATCAGAGAAGTTAATCTTGAAAGTGTGGTGATAAAATAAAAATATTTTATCACAATAATACATCAAAGCCAAAACACTATAGAAAAGCTTAAATTGTTGATTCAGTTTGAAATCTTTGGACACAACAGGAAGCCACACACACACACACACACAAAATAAGCCACTAAAGACTTCCCTAGGCAGTCACACACATTTATTATCATTTATTTTATCCATATTATTTCATCTTCAAAAGCAATAATTATAAATGTCACTAAATATCTTCATGAGTGTAGAATGTAGATTAAGAACCTCCACAGATTCCTAGAATAAGCATCTATATAGTTTTGAGGAAACTGTGTCCATATCTTTATGTTAGTTCCCTCATTTATAAATTCAATTATTTTGTCGCTTTCACATTAAAGGCAGTAAGGCAGATTTCATTAGGTTCTGGACACTAAGTGTAGGCACCATTGCAACTGGATTTTGTAGAAAGATAAATTAAGTTCAACTCTGAATACAAGGCAAAAGATATATTTAGAGAAAAGGTGTAAGGTAAGGGTCAGTGGATAGAAAGTTATAAAGAGGAAACATAAAGGGCTACAGGGATTCTGACCACACTGACCTAACAAGATAGTTGCTAAAGGCAGGCCAGTGTGATATCTAAGTTAGGAGGAGTTTGAGAGACCTGAAAATACCTTATATTAGATACACAGTATTAGACATCAACGTTGGCAGATTCTAGTTAAACTAATTTAAGACGACTCAAATTTAGAGGATTCTCAATTTGACAATACAAAGAATAATACCCAAATACTAACTGCAAAGAAGAGGCACAAAAGCTAGCTCCTATAGGGGATGCAATTTCAGAAAGGACAACAAGCATTTGATCACGGAGAAAAACATTCTCACTAGTCTGTAATGACTATTTCATTTCATGTTTGAACACACACACACACACACACAGAAATATGCATATACTTGCATATATACATAATAAAGGGAATGTATTTCATATAAGAAATCTGTCTCCAACAAAACTAAGTGATTCAGTTTTTGTTTTTTGTTTGTTTTTTTTTAAGACAACACAGGCTGGGGATGTAGCTCAATGGAAAAGCACTTGACTGGCATGCATAAGGCCCTAGATTCAAATTCTGGAAACATACATACACACACACACACACACACACACACACACATAATGGCAGTGACAGCCAGTATCTCATTAGGGGGTTCTTCTTATACCCTGCTGAGGAGGATATAAGTCACCAGAAAACTTAAAGTCTCAAATAATTAGTGAAGAACAAACACAAATAGTCAGAAATATATTTACATAAAGCAGAACCCTGATAGATCTAGTCCACTGGGTGCTGGAACTGGACAAAAGAAAGATGGATACACTGGTTTATTTAAGGGGGTATATCAAAGGCAGAAATAAGGTTTCCAGGGAGGAGCCTTGCTTTGTAATGTCTTCCAGTCAGCAGGTTGATTGACATATTGGCAGGCCACACCCATCTCAGGTGCTGTGTGGACCATGCCAAAGCAGGACAGACTGTCCTCGGGCAATTAACCAGAGAAAATGTCCACTGGTCAATCCCAGACACCAGATGTTTCCATCCACTAGGCTTTATGCTCAGTGACCCACACACAACCCATGGATGGCTCATCACACACACACCCCAATACTGAATTAAAAATAAATTAATGATTTACCAATTCCACTTCTAGATAGATTGTGGAAGAATTGATTGAAGGACCTTGACAAGGTATTGGACCAAGGATAATCATAAAACTATTCCTGGAAGTGAAGAGGTAGAAACAACCTAGGTATTCCTTAAAGGGTTTATTGATAAACAAAATGTACATAAAATTATCACTAAGCCTTAACAACTTTGAGGAATTGGGACACATGCTACAATACTAAAAAAAAATTACACTAATATAAGTCTGTCAAAAAAAGAAATTACTATAAATCCACTGATATAAATACCTGACTAATCAATTTCATAGGAGCAGAAAGTAGAAATATGGTAGACAATGGATCAGAGGAGAAAGAAACCAAGAGTTCTTAACTTATACAAATTTCCTTTGTAAAAAATAAAAAATGTTTGCAAAAGAATGTGAAATATATGCATGTAGAATACTACAGAAGTTTAAACCTTTAGAAATGGTTATAACTATTTATTACATTATGTATATTTAACTTAATTTTAAAAGAGCCAAACATAACTCCTGTTAATACTTGATTTCTCTCCTTAAATAGTTGTACCAAACCTTACAATAGTCTGTGTTCTGCCTTTGCTCTGTTGTGATGGAACAAATTCTTTCCTTTATAGGAAATGGAAGACTTTGTCCAGAGCTCTGGAGAGAATGGTGTTGTGGTGTCAGTGGTCAATAACATGACTGAAGAAAGGGCCAATGTGATTGCATCACCCTTGCCCAGATTCCACAAAAAGTTAGATAAAGTGCCCTAATGGTAGAGAACTACTGAATAAGTAGTTATTTAGTTATCTTAAACTCTGTAAATGTTCTTATTATAGAATCACTTTTCAATGTGAAAGGTTAACTGTCTTGATAGTGCAAATTTTTCTCAGAAATCACCTTTAAAACAAAATATACACAGAAAATTCTAAAATTGCATGAAGCATATTCTTGATTAACAACATTTTGGCATTAACATTGTGCTCAGAAAGAAATATATTTTATAGATGCAATATGAACTTGGTATTAAAAGAGTATTGCAGGTAATCTCCAAATTACCTGCAATAATTACAGTAATCTCCAAATTCTGCCCTATCATTTCCTCCATTAACTTGCAGAATTTCTGAGGACACAGTACACACTACAGACATAATCAGCATGGAGTTAAATATTAGACAGTAACTTCCTCAGTGTCATAGCAATGGCAGGTAATGAAAAGTCTAAACAGCATCATATAGCATCATTATCCTATGTAATACTGGCCTCGATTCTCCCCCTATATGTTGGAAGGGGCCTACTCATGATCTCTTTATGATGCTAGTTACAGAAAGGAAGTCCAGGGCTCACCAACCCTGAGTCTAGGTATCCACCAAACCAAGGAGACTGAGAGGAAACAAACCAGTCTGCTCCAGTGGATGTGGCCCTATTAATTTCTCAAGAAGGAAGGTATAAGAGAATAGAGGCAGATGGGATCCTGTGCATTAAAACTGTGACCCTACAAGGTCCAAATACTAATAACCTATGGAAAAGTGGTTATAGATAATCTTCACATATCAAGACAAAAGTTAATATTAAATTTAGCATATGAGAACTAGTATCAAATATATATTTCTAAAACAAAATAAATGTAAGTTATTAGAAATTTTTTACATATTATCCTCTAGATTATAATTGTCAATTTCTTAAATATTTGTATTTGATATTGATAAACTCGTTTATCTAAGCTTTTCCTTATATAAAGCTACTATTTATATGACCTTGATTAAATATAAAAATACAGGAAAATTATGTACTCTGTTTACATCCCCATTTCAATAGATCTCATTATTTATTGTCTCTTGATCTCATTTCTTTATCTTTCATAGAATATGTATTTAAGTATGTGATTTTTTTCTTCATCTCTTTAAAATTCTAACATCCTATAATTTGAAATTTAACTCAACTTATAAGAGGTTTGCTATACCCTAATAAGTCAAATGGAGATTTGATGGCAAGAAACCAGCTACCTTACGACTCAATACTTGAATTTACAAGTGGATTCCCTAGAATAATCTTCTTAGTAAGACTCAGGAGAACAAATCTCAAAAATATGAGTAATAGCCAATCAGAAAGATAATAGTTCAACAGAAAATAAACTTATAAAAAATTATTAAGAAAAATTCAAAATAACCCATTTTTTTTAAATTTTCTTTTTAGTCCTAGGGGGAAAACAAATAAAGAAAAACTTTGGGCATTTTATTATACAAATTCGCATTCTTTGTGGTCATAGTCCAAGAATCTATATTTCAGGGGTAATGACCTCTCACAGAGAATTTTTTAGTCACTTCCTAGATTGTCCGTTATTACCTATTTCTACAATTTTACACTTATCCTGTGATCTACAATAGTGCTATCTGAAATGCCAATGAAAAATAGCCCTTTCTTTTTATTACAACTGACTCTGCATGTTTCATGACCCCCCCAAAATTCACAATCTTTTAAAAAAATTTTTTAAGTAAAGAAAAAGGGGTAGAGTTTAATCTGTATTTACAGGACACTGTAAGATATAAATTTCACATAGAAATAGAAAACCCATTTGGAGAACAAACTTCATACAGTATATACAGTTTGGAACTGTTCAAGTACAGTTTTGTTGTAAAAAGTGCTACAATAACAAACAACATTTACAAAGAGTTCTTAGCAGGGAAATAGTAAGACAAATTTATGCCTCAGCTGTGGAGCCTAGAAATTAAAATCCTAGGAGTCCTGTCCTGAACTTGAAAGGTATAGCCTTCAGAGGTAGTTTCTCGCACAACATTCTGATTATCCTCTTTCTCTACTGAAAAATAATTCTCAATCAAGTTTAAAACCTTAATCATGAAGTTGTACTTCTTAATGAAGTATAGCCACTGATTTCATAACCACAAACAACCCACTCCCTGCTGCATTGGACACCCTTCATAGCATGCTCAGGGACGTCATTGTTGTTTTAATTGAACACATAAACCCCTCTTATGTTTGCATAGGTTGTTTGTTCTACCCAGCATATTTTCTTTCGGTTTGTCCATGTGGCAACCTTGTTTTCATTTTTCAGATCTAACATAACATACCACCTCTTCTACATAGTCTTCACTTACCTCGCCAGTGGATATAGGTACCTCTTGCTTCGAGAGTGAAAGTAATTGTGATATTGATTCATCATTATAAGAATCTACTACCTAGAAAACAATCTTCAGTGCTTTATATTACATATTCAACACTTTTTTTTCCTGACATAAATAATTTCCCTTGATTTGTTCCAATCCTAGATCATCCAAAAACAAAAGCTTTCATAACTCATGGTGGAACCAATGGCATCTATGAGGCCATCTATCATGGGATCCCTCTGGTGGGCATTCCCTTGTTTGGGGATCAACCTGATAATGTCATGCACATGAAGGCCAAAGGAGCAGCTGTTAGATTGGGTTTTATCACAATGTCAAGTATGGATTTACTCAATGCATTGAATACAGTCATTAATGAACCTTCGTGAGTATGGCATTTTTTTCAATAAAGTAATATTTATATTAGATTCCCTTGCAAAGATAAAAGATTTAATCCTATTTTGAGTCTAATTTTTAATAACTAAAATTATTTAACTCTCTGAAATGTGCTTTAATTCTCAACCAATCATTTTTAAATTTCAAATTAACCCTATGAATTTACTTAATTACTAGTATTAGTTATTAGTAAAATAATATGACACTAAAAACTTCTTACTATAAAGCTTAATGTAAAGAGCAAATTTTTTACTAATATGACAGAATACATAGAAGAGAAGGACAATGAAGTTGAAGAAATAAGATACTTCCATTCAATACCTAAAATTCCAAAACTACCAACATTTTTTTAATTATATATACTTATTTGGTATGGCAGAATAATTTGATACATGTATACAATATGCAATGACCTAATCAGGAAAATTTTCATTTCCATATTTTTAAGCATTCATGATTTCTTCTGATAGGAACCATCAAACTCCTCTCCTCTAGTTCTTTATAAGATATAAGAAATTCTAAACAATAGTTAACCTATTGTGTCGCATAACAGTAGCACATATTCCTTCTATCTAACTGTAGCTTGATCTGTTTTCAACTTCTATTTAGGTTGCCTTGCTCCTACTCTTCCTAGCTCCTAGTTACTACTATTCAACACTGTACTTCTATTAAATCAGCTTTTTAGACTTCACATGAGAATGAGAAAATGTAGTGCTTTTCTTGTAGTGCCAGTTTATGACTTAGCATAATGACTTCCACTTCTATCCTTGTTAGTGAAAATGACAATATTTCTTTCTTTTTCATGGCTGAATAAAATCCAGCTGTGTGTGTATATATACCATGTTTGCTTTAGCCATTATCCAATAATAAACACCTCGGTAGATTTTATACCTTGACTCTTGTGTATAGTGCTGCAGGTAAACATGGAAGTTCAGGAACTTCTTTGATAAACTGATTTCTTTTTTGTTGTGTTTATATCCAATAATGCAAAAGCTGAATCCTATGGTAGTTCTATTTTCAGATATTTGGGGAAACTCCATATTCTTTTTTCCATAGTAGGTGTACAAATTTGCATTCCTGGCAATGGACTATAAGAGGTCCCCATCCTCTTCTACCTCACCAGCACTTTTTTTTGTTTTGTTATGACCATTCTATCCAATGAGATTATCTCTCATTTTTGTTGTTGTTATTGCTGCTGCTACTGTTGCTGCTCCTCTGTATTTTTCAAAGTTTGAGTAGAGACCTACAAAACAGTTGTGAAATCAACCTTGTGGGTTGATTGTTGTTTGATTTACATTTCACTGATGATTAGTAGTGTTGAGCATCTTGTCATATATCTTTTTTTGAAATCAAAATATCTATTCAGATCAGTTTCTGGTTTTTAGAACAATAATATGGTTTTTGCTGCTGAGCTTTTAGAATTCCTCACATATTCTAGATATTCACCTTTTCTTACATGAATCATTTACAAATATTATCTCCCAATTGTGCATGTTTTCTCTTTACACTCTTGGTCTTAACTTTGTTGTATGGAGGCGTCTCAATTTAAAATAACCCAAATTGTCTATTTTTGCTTTTGTTGTATGTGCTTTTGGAATCTCATCTAAAAAAAAAAATTATTGATTATACTGATTTCAAGTGTTTCCCCTCTACTGAAAATATAAATTTTTCCCCCAAATTGATTTTTAACAGATTATATTATATAAAATTTATATACCTTAAATTCCTTTTTGAGCTGTAAAAGTCAAATAATTTGAGTAAGTTTACATAGTTAAGAATTCTTCATCAAGAGATAATTTTAGAACAATTTTGTTGTGCCAAAATAAAATCTCATATACCCTTCAAGTAAATCCCTCTTAATCTCAGCTCTTCACAACAATTTATATACCTTCAGTCTCTAAAAATTAGCCTCAGATGCACATTTCATACAAATAGAACAAGTCATACAATGGTAGTCAGCTTCAACTGGGTTGTTTCACTTACTGTGATGTTTTTTAATTTTGTCCATGTTTAAACATATAAAACTGCTTGATTTCTGCTTATTGCTGAATAGTATTCTTTGATGTAAATGGATATAACACATTTTATTTAACCATTTATTACATCACAAACATTTGGGAGGGTTTTTTTTTTTCCAATTTTGACTCTATGAACATGGCTTGTTTTGTATGAAAAAAAAATTGTATTTCTTTTGTGTATTGCCAAGGAGTGGCATTACTCCCTCACATGAGAACTTCATGCTAATATTTAAATGCCAATCTGATTGCCAAACAAGTGGCAGGATTTTTAATTTCTAACAGCTGTGTTGGAGAGTTCCAATTTTTCTACATCACTGCTAAAAGTTGCCATCATCTGTCTTTTTTTTTGGCTGGGGAGGGTACTGGGGATTGAACTCAGAGGCACCTGGCCACTGAGCCACATCTCCAGCTCTATTTTGTATTTTATTTAGAGTCAGGGTCTCACCACTGAGTTGCTTAGTGCCTCACCGATGCTGAGGCTGGCTTTAAATTCATAATCCTCTTGTGTCAGCCTTCTGAGCCACTGGGATTACAGGCGTGCACCACCATGCCTGGCCCATGTGACTTCTTTTTATTATATCCATCCTAGTGGTTATGAAGTGGTATCTCATTGTGATCTTGATTTGCATTTCACAGGTTGATTAAAATGAATGGTTGTTCACATGCATACTAGATATTCATGTTTGTTCTTTGTAGAAATAATAATTCTAGTCTTTAAATCCTTTCTTAATTAGGTTATTTGTCCTTTTAAGTTAGTCTTTATTATGGAGACACGTTCATCATGAGATATTTGATTTGAATGTATTTTCTTATATTCTGAATAGATGAGTTCATCACTTTCTTAATGATGCACTTGGAAAACAAATAATTTCAATTTTTATAAAATATCTGTTATAGTAAAATTTTCCCTTGATCCAACAAAAATAATTCTGTAAAATGTGTAGTACTTAGATTTCTAGTATCAAGTCAGCATTGATTATGACTACCAATACTCATTATTTAAGTATCACCTATAGGAATACCTTGACAATATATTATCAAAAAAGAAATTTGTACAACATTTGAATGTTGAAAATTCTTTAAAAGCAGATAAGAAAAAAATAAACATAATGCAAGTTGGAAAAATGGTAAAGAAAATGTGAAATAAGGTGGTACATTTAAATATGAATATATCAGTATCTACATTAACTATTAACTATATCATTAAAAGATAAAAGATTTTCAGACTGGATGTTTAAAACCCACAATATACTTTTATAAGATATGCTTAATTTAATTACATAGAAAGGCTATGAGTAAAGAGATAAAAGATTTCAAGTCTCAATCAAGCTTTTGCAGCTGGCCATGGTGGAACATGCCTATAATTTCAGGGATTTGTGAGAGAGAGGATTGTGAACTCAAGGCAAGCCTCAGCAACTTAAAGAGACCCTTTCTCAAAGTAAAATATAAGGAGTGTGTGAAATGACTTTTCAACCAGTCTCTGTTTTCACTCTTCTTTTTTTTTTTTAAGAGAGAGAGAGAATTAAAAAATAAATATTAAAAAAATTCTCTCTCTCTCTTAAAAAAAAGAGTGAAAACAGAGACTGGTTGAAAGTCATTTCACACACTACGACACAATTGCTCTTAAAAGACTTCAAGATGATCATCTCAATTGCACTGTCTTATTTATAGTGCTTAGAATGAATTATTATCATTTTCTTTGCTGCAAGAGATTTATTTTCTCAATCAGCCTTCCATTTTTATTTCGGAAAATATTTGTCAATAAGAAAATTCCAAATTAAAAACTAAACTTTCTACAAAAATCTAACCAAAAACTCACAAAAATATATGACTATTCCTTGCATGTGTGGTACTGGGAATTTAACTCACACCTTTGTTCGTGGCAAGTGCTCTACCACTGAGCTACATCCTCAACCCTTTTTATTTTATTTTGAGACAATGTCTTACTAAGTTGCCCAGGCTTAGCCTTGAACTTGTTATTCTGCCTCAGCCTCCCAAATAGCTGGGATACAGGCTTGTGTCACCAAACTGGCCCTTCTATGGGTATTCTATGGCACTTGTTTACATTCAGTTTTATGAAAATTTCTAAAAATTTTTCATAGATTTAACATACTTATGCAAATTAACTTGCTTTAAATATTGGTGTCTTATGGTTTGTCCTTTAGACATAAAGAGAATGCTATGAGGCTATTAAGAATTCACCGTGATCAGCCAGTGAAGCCTCTGGACCGAGCTGTCTTCTGGATTGAGTTTGTCATGCGCCACAAAGGAGCTAAACACCTCCGATTGCTGCTCATGACCTTTCCTGGTTCCAATACTACTCTTTGGATGTGCTTGGGTTCCTGCTGGCCTATGTGGCAACTGTAATGTTCATCATCACTAAATGCTGTCTGTTTTGTTGCCAGAAGTTAGCTAAAACAGGAAAGAAGAAAAAAAGGGCATAGTTTTACCTAGACTCAAAGCTGGGGTCCTGACAGATAAGTCTCCTCCAGTTCAATTTCACAAGAAGAGCTTGTGAACCAGGCTCTTTCTTCTGGTGACAAAACTACTTTTCACAACTTACCTAATCAAGGCACAGCTTAGTTTTCAGTGATATACCACTTGTTTATTGTCCCTCAATAGATGAATGGGTAAAGAAAATGTGGTATATATACTCAATGAAATATTACTCAGCTTTAACAAAGAATAAAATTATGGCATTTGCCAGTAATTGATTGGAGTTGGAGAACATCATGCTAAGTGAAATAAGTCAATCACACAGAACCAAAGGCTGAATGTTTTCTCTAATATGCAGATGCTAATTCACAAAAAGGCAGGGAACACTAGGGAAGAATAGCCTTACCTTAGATTAGGTAGAGGGAAGTGATGGGAGGGATAGGGAGGGGATGTAGGGATAGGAAAGATAGTAGAATGAAACAGACATTATTACTTTATGTATATATGTGACTGCATGACCAATATGATTCTGCAACATGTACGCTCAGAAAAATGAGAAATTATATCCCATCTATGTATGATATATCAAAGTGCATAAATGCATTCTACTCTCATGTATAACTAATTAAAACAAATAAAAAATGTTTAAAAAGAGAAATATTTCAGAACAAAGGAAGATGGTGAAAAATAAAAATGATATATAAGTGCCTATTAAAAATTACTGCTGGAATTCACAGGTTATACAATATTAATTTACTGAGCTAAACTGTGGTTCACAAGTTATTCATGGATACAAGAACTTCCAAAGGTCTAGTTATAGTATCAACATAGATTTGCCAAATACTCAGTATGCCTTACCTTCATTTGGGTGTAGAATTTTGTAGTGTTAATTTTTTCTGAACAAGGTATTCAATACTAAAAATCATGTGTCAAGATTCACCCTTCTCTTTGGTTTTGGCAGACTGGAAGTGCTGCTTATACATCCAGCCTTAGCATCAATTCTCTTCTTCAGGACCTGATAAGATTTTTATCTTCTTCCTGCTGAAGTAACTTCTAGGAAAGGTATGTTGATGAGAAGTATATTATTTCCTACCTGCTTCCTACCATAACAGTGAACTATTTGGGAATGTCTTTGGTTTCACAAATTCATTCTCTTTTCCTCTTAACCAGTTAAACAGAAAGATCTGCTTACACTTATTCTCATATTCAGTCTTTGGAAATAGATGTAAGCTCCCAATTATGGTTGTGATAATGTAGAACTGGTAGTAGAAATAGTAAGAACACTTAACTGAATTTCCATTCCTTCCCAATGTATATGCACACGTGTTTACTTTTTTCAAAACAAGACAGTGTCACTTAGCTACCTCACAAGTATGTTGTAAAATTCAGTAAGCTTGTGGTAGTTCAAAATGATTATTACTCTATAATACATATTTTATTTTTATTTTTATTTTTTTAGAGAGAGAGAGAGAATTTTTTAACATTTATTTTTTAGTTTTTTGGCGGGCACAACATCTTTGTTTGTATGTGGTGCTGAGGATCGAACCTGGGTCGCACGCATGCCAGGTGAGCGCGCTACTGCTTGAGCCACATCCCCAGCCCTATAATACATATTTTAAATGAAAATGTCAAATTTTCTTTTCTTTCCTCAATAGCATATTGTCCCATTACCTTCCATAACACTTACATGGAAACATTTAATTCTTTTTCATGACATAAGTACAAAGGATTATATAATTAGGCAAAAACAAGTATAAAGTCATTTCAATCATAACTAACTTTTACTTAGTGTTCATAGTGAAGGAAAGAGAATACTAATAGTCAGGATCAGTGGCACAACGTGTAATCCCAGCAGCAACTCAGGAGGACAAGGCAGGAGGACTGAGAGTTCAAACCCAGCCTCAGCAACTTAGTGAGACCCTGTCTCTAATAAAAAAGTGCTGGGGATGTGGCTCAGTGGTTAAGTGCCTCTGGGTTAAATCCCTGGTACCAAAAAAAAAAAGAAAAGAAAACTGATGACTAAACTAAAATAATCATGGTGATCATCTTCTCATGCTCTTCCCCCCTATTCTGTTCTTAGTTGCTCTCCTTATATCAAAGATGACATTTGGCATATGTTTTTTAGGGATTGGCTAGCTTCACTTAGCATAATCTGCTCTAGTGCCATCCATTTCCCTGCAAATTTCATGATTTTGTCATTTTTTAATGCAGAGTAATACTCCATTGTGTACAAATGCCACATTTTTTTATCCATTCATCTATTGAAGGGCATCTAGGTTGGTTCCACAGTCTAGCTATTGTGAATTGTGCTGCTATGAACATCATTGTAGCAGTATCCCTATAGTACGCTCTTTTAAGGTCTTTAGGGAATAGTCCAAGAAGGGGAATAGCTGGGTCAAATGGTGGTTCCATTCCCAGCTTTCCAAGGAATCTCCATACTGCTTTCCAAATTGGCTGCACGCATGAGAAGAAGATCACCATTAAATAGGGACGAGAGGGGGGAGGGAAAGAGCTATAGAAGGGAAATTGCATGGTAAAGGAAGGAGACCCTCAGTTATACAAAATTACATATAAGAAGAAGTGAGGGGAAAGGGGAAAAAAAAAAACAAGAGAGAGAAATGAAGTACAGTAGATGGGGTAGAGAGAGAAGATGGGAGGGGAGGGGAGGGGAGGAGAGGGGGGATAGTAGAGGATAGGAAAGGCAGCAGAATACAACAGACACTAGTATGGCAGTATGTAAAAAAGTGGATGTGTAACCGATGTGAATCTGCAATATGTATACGGGGTAAAAATGGGAGTTCATAATCTGCTTGAATCAAATGTATGAAATATGATATGTCAAGAGCTTTGTAATGTTTTGAACAACTAATAATAATAAAATAAAATAAAATAATCATCAGAATACTTGCCTAAAATAAATCCAAGTGAATTAGTAGAAAAATAATTACAGAGAATTAAAGAGAGAGAAATTCCTGCTATGGGACCCCTTTCCAAGAATGTATATTGGCAGTTAATATCATAAATGAAGAATGTGATTACAACATTTTCTAACAGTATCTCCCACATACAAATGCTATATAATAACGCTATTTCTTTTCTAGCTTGTCCATACACACAAACATTTCCACAAATACACAATAAAGAAGTCAATCTCATACATCTCTGTCCAAAGGAATTTATTAGGCATATCAAAAAATAGGAAAAAATGAAAACAATATGGATGTCATTCAAGAAAATGAAAATAGAATTACCATTTAAGCTAGCAATATACTTCTAAATTGATACCCTTAAGAATTGAAATTAAGGTCTTGAAGGATATTTGTACAGTCATGTTCTAGTAATAATAACAAAAGCCAGAGGCAGAAGCAACAAAAGTCTCTACAGCACTGGGGTCACAGTACAATGGAAGAGAACTTGCCTAGAATGTGTAAGGCACTGTGTTTGATTCTCAGCACCACGTATAAATAAATATTGACAACTAAAAAAATTTGTAAAAAAACTGTCTACAGATAAATCAACAAACAAAACATGACATATATGTACTAGATAATATTCATACTATATATGTATTTTTTCAATGAAATGTTACCTATCTTGAATAGGCAAGAAATTTTGACACTTGGTATAATACAGATGAAACTTGAAAATGTTGCAGTAAAAGAACTAAGTCAGTAACAGATATTTGATTCCCCCTACCTGAGGCATCTAGACTAGTAAAATTCATAGAAATTATATGGTGGCTGCCAGGGAATGTGTGGAGAAAGACAACTGAAGGGGAAGAATAGAGAAGTTGGAAGGGAAATCCTTTCAATAGTGTTTGCTTTGCTGTTTTGTGAAGAGCAAGTTCTTTCTTCATAGAAAATGATTTTGTCCAGAGTTATAATAAAAATATTGTGGTATTTTCTCTGGGGTCAACAGTAACATGTCAGAAGAAAGGGTCAATGCACCATTCAGTGCCCAAGTTTCAAAACAAAGTACCTTAATAGTGTTACCCTCTATAGAGTCTGGTTATAGAGATTTCCAGAGTAAAAGGTGAACTGTTATGATAGTTCTAATATATCTCAGAAGCCACTATAAAAAAAATACACAGACTCCTACAACATGACACATGTCAAAATAAGAGTGGTTTTTGTTGATAATGACTTTGTCATTAACATCACTCTCAAAAAGAAGTATAATTGTAGGTGCAGTGTGAAGTTGGTAGTATACAGGTATTGCAAGCCGATACAAAAATAACAAGAACCTGCCCTGATATTTGCCCTTTTCCCTACAGGATTATCATAGCACTGTATACCTTAGAAACTTATTAGAAAAGCATTAAGTTTGGTGAGTAATTATACTGGCTATTACAGTTTGGATGTGAGATTTCCCCCAAAAGCTCACATGTGAAACAATGCAAGAAGTTTCAGAGAAGAAATGATTGGATTGTGAGAGGTTTAACTGGATCAGTGAATTAATAGGGATTAACTAGGTGGTAACTGAAGTGGTAAGGTGTGGCTAGAGGAGGTGGGAATTGGGGTTGTGGCTTTGGGGTACATATTTTTATCTGGCAAGTAGAGACCTCTGCCTGCTTCCTTTATCATTATATGAGCCACTTCCCTCTGCCACTCTCTTCTGCCATGATGTTCTGCCTCACCTCAAGCCCTGAGGAATGGAGCCAGCCTTCTATGGACTAAGACCTCTGAAACTGTGAGCCATCAAATAAACTTCTCCTTTCCTAAAATTGTTCTGGTTGGGTCTTTTAGTCACAGTACCCAACAATCTGACTGTAACACTGGCACAATAATGTTGAAAATTATACTGAATTATATCATGCTCTTTAGGATTGATCAGTAATTCTAGCCACTTTTACATTACTTACATTTTGCTGTTCAGAAGCTTATTTAGAGATTCTTGAGTTTAGGTCCTGCCCAGTCAGTTAGCTTTAGAGAAAGCTGGACTTGGACCTGCCAATGTCTAAAACTGGATGATGTAAGAGAAATGGTGGAGACAGGATTCTGCCTTTAAGATAGAATCTGTACATGGTAAAATGTGGATCCATAGGACTCTCTTTCTAAACGCATCAGATTTACACGTCCCCCTATTAAGGAAGGAGAGAAAATAAGAAGTCTTATAGAAGTGTGGCATAGGAAGAAGATCAGATGCTCCTCACTGTTAAATATAGTGATAACTTATTTTCTAATGATACCTACACCTGAAGTCTTTAGGTATTTGCTATTTTTTAAGTTTTCTTTATGATACCCCCTCCTAATTACATATGCCAATTTTTGTTTAGATTTGAAGATAGTTTAACACTCACATAATAAAAATATAAATTGATCACTCATAAGTGATCCTCCAGTTTAATAGGAATGCTTGGGAATTCCAAAATCATCAGTACCTCACTTTGGTACTTGGAATAGAAAAGTCTTGGTGAGGGCTGGGAATGCCACTCAGTGATTGAGTGCTTGCCTAGCATGCTCAAGGACTTAGATTCCATTCCTGTACCAGGGGAAAAAATAAAGAAAAAAAATCTTGGCAATAAGGAACCATGCTGATTATTACTGTTAATCCTATGTAATACATCATTAATTGTTAAATGTCAGTTGAATAAAATTTAGCATCAAGATAATATTGGATTTTTTTCCAATAGCTGTATTATTTATAAATTTAAAAATGGGCTCTATTTTACATTTCAAGGATTTATAAACCCAAAATTATATTAATACACTATATTTATATCAAAAATTGTCACTTTCACAGTTTTTCTTAGAATTACCGTTTAGTAATTTGTTTCTAAAAATAAGTTATTTTAAAACAGAATTAATTTTGTTCTCACAGGTGGCCTATTGTCTAATATTTTATTTGTAAATTAAAATTTTAAAAATAATAAATTAACTTATGAACAAGCGGGCACAAGTAAACTCTCTCCCCTGTCACTCAGAAAAAATAAGCAAGTTATTTTTAATTTGGAAAATGAGAGCTACCCCACAAAATAGATATATACAGCAAAGTGAATGTGTAAACCATTGGAATTTTTGTTTAGTTTTTTGCATTGGAGTTAAAATGATTGGCTAACGATTTCTTGAATATTCAAAATTTTCATTGATAATCTCATTTGCGTAAGGTTCTATTCATGAAGTTTTAAGATTGTATTCCACACCATGATTACATATAAAAATAGAGAGCTGGATATGGTAGCACACAACTGTAATCCCAGCAACTAGGGAAGATGAAAAAGGAGGATTGCAAGTTCAAGGTCAGCCTCAGCAATTTAGCAAGGCCTTAAGGAAATTAGTAAGACACTGTCTCTCAAAATAAAAAATAAAAAGAGCTAAGGATGTGGCTCTAGGTTAAGTGCCCCTGGTTTCAATCCATATAAGAACTATGAATATTTCCATTTATATCAATTTCATTAGTTCTTGTTAATATCTTAAACTCATTCCCTTATCTGTCATACTAAGTGCATTCACTATGTGATCTCTTTTTGTTGTTGTTGTTAAACTGGTTCTTTTTAGTTATACAACAGTAGAATCCATTTTGACATACTTATACAAGCATGGACTATATCTTGTACTGACCCTAGTACCTCTCTTTCTCCTCTTAATATCTTTAGAATTCTAACATGCTAACTTGAAATCCAACTCAAATAATAAGATATTTTCTTTAACTGGTCATATCAAAGATTTGGTAGCAAGATACCAGGTACCTTAGGACCCAATAATCTGCTTTACAAGCAGATTCCCCAAAATTATTCTTTGTAATTCTCTAGAAATTCTGAAAACATAACACCATCGGACCGATAATAGTTCAAGAGAAAAGATATTTGTTGAATATTTACTAATAGAAAATTCAAAAAGAATATTTAAACGTCTTATAATTATTTTTCTAGTTCAATGGGGGAAATATAAACTATAAGAGTTAGTGTTCTTTATACACATTTACATTCCCTAGGACCAGAGTTCAAATTCCTTATTTTAAATGTAGTTACTTATCACAAAGAATTCTCCAAAAACTTCCTGGAATGTCTATCTCCTTGTTCTGCAACCTTATACCTACCCCTTCTATGTACTGTAGGGGTATTTCAAATGCCACTGAAAAAATAGATGTCCCTTTTTGTTATCTGTGACTCTATTTTCTATGGGGAAAAAAATTCAGTCTTTATCATGAAGTCATAACACTTGACACTATGGAACAGCTTTTATCCTTCCTCTGATTCTGGCACCATCCTATTCCACTTCCCTGTACACACTACTATAATACTCAGTGACTTCATTATTTCTTTAAAAGAATGCAGTTTAACATGAAGCATTTTTGTTTGTTTGCACACTGCTTTTACCAGTATACGCTTGTCCATTTTTTTCATCTACTAATCTTGTATTCCTTGTTCAAGTCTCATGTCACATATTACCTCTTCCATGTAGCCTTCACTTTCCTCACAGTGGTCTTAGGCGCTTCCTTCTCTGAAATATGAAAGCAATTGTAATGCAGTTTTATATGTATGTTTTCTAGAAAAAAAAACTTGCCCCTTTTAGTTTCTTATAGTGTGCATCTCATTTTATTTTTAAAGGCCCTTGATCTAACAGTCTTCTGAATTGACAAAGGAGGCAAACAGCTACAACCAGCAACCTACAGCCAAAAAAGTATATGTGACAATGTTGCTGTGGACTGAGGTTGTGATTGTAACTTCTTTTTATAAATGGTTCTTTGATTCAAAAGTTTGTGAAGACAAGAAAATATAACTGAGGTCAGTAGACATAATAGGTAAGACCTTTCCACTTAATTCAACCAACTTTCAAAGGGTGAAAAGATTATCTTTCAAGCTTTCCAAGACATGTGCCCTCTTGATTTCCCAAATGTTTCACTCTTGGTTCAACATTAAGCAATGTAGAGAGCCGTGATAGGAGGGGAGGGCAGGGGATGGGGGGAAAGGAAGGATAGTAGAATGAAATAGACATTATTATTACTGTGTGTATATACGTGACTGCATGACCAATGTGATTCTGCAACCTGTACACTCAGAAAAATGAGAAATTATATCCCATCTGATTCAAATATATGATATGTCAAGGTCATTGTACTGTCATATGTAACTAATTAAAACAAAGTTTTAAAAAATCCTCAAATAAATCTACTTTAATCCTGAAGTGTAATTTCATAACTTAAATGACACTCACTGGAGCATTAGTCTATTGATCTGAGATGATCATAAATCTGATGTTTTTACTGTGTTTTCAGAAACACTATTTCAATAAAATGCAAGCGAGTGTAACATGCTCCTGTCAAAGCAGAGCATGACACTACTTAAAAATGGCATGAAAAATCTTATTCTGATTCTTGTAGCAGAGAGACTCCTGTATAAACTGATTCCACTCCAATTAAGACAAAGGCCACTGAGGTTTTTAAAGGGAGAACAGGAAGCAAAATGAGACAATAGGTAAGTGAAGAGGGGAGACCAAAAAGTTTCTTCAGGATTTTTTGAAACGGAAAATTACAGAAGTGGTAAGTAAAAATTTACTGAAATGGTTTGACGAGTGTGGGTTGGACATTGTATATTTTGGGTTGAATCTCATTTGCTTGAACAAATATTCAGCATGGCAACTGAGGTCACCTTTAGGGCTAAACTTTGGTCATGCATCTTAGCATAGGGTTTAGTCAAGCTCTTTGTGCAGCATGGAAATTTACAGTTCACCCCTCATAATATACAAAATACTTTTCCATGGAAATATTATTTCAGAAATTCTGAATGGTCCTAACTAGCTACCTACCCAAAACTATACAGCCCAATAAAATATTTAAGTAGAAAGACAAAAGATACTTTTACATAGTTTTTGAACATGCTGGAGTACTTCATTAAATGTACCACTGTGATTGATTAATAAGACAAATTTAAAGAAGAGATTATTTCTCTTTAATTAAGACTGACAAGTGGGACCCAGCCAAGTTTTTGAGTTCCTTTGGATCATAATGTAGAAGTTACCTTGTATTGTAGATGTCCCTCTTTCTGTGACATATGTCTCATTGCTTAACCTTATCTCCTCATAGGAGTTCCAACTACTTCAACACCTAGGATCTTATAGCACACGGAAAAAATGAATTGAAGGTGGAATCAAGAAACAAATATCGATTGGGTATGGTGATGCATGCCTAAAATTCCAGCAAGTCAGGACACTAAGGCAGGAAGATAGCAAGTTTAAGGCAAACCTGTGCAATTTAGTAAGATACTATCTAAAAATTAAAAACAAAAAAAGGACTGGGGATGTAGTTCCATAGTAAGTTTCCCTTGGTTCCTTTCCCAGTACCCCCGCCCCAACACACACACACACACACACACACAAAAAAAAAAAAAAAAAAAAAAAAAAATCCCCTAATATTGTGTGGAACAATTGTGAGATCCTATGCTACAGAAAGTATTTTATATGTCCAAAAGATCTCAAACTCTTGTCTTTAATAGCCTTTGAATTCAGAATAAAGTTTGTAAATCATCAAGAATAAAAGAAACCAAGAGCAAGTTTTTTTTGCTTGACAAGATATATGTTTAAACAACTGGATGGAACAAAGACTTAATTAGTTGTTTTTGTAAGCTGGAATTTTTTTTTTAGAACTTGAGAAAAAAGGAATACTAGAGAATGACATTAGCCTATATATAGTTATATTGTATGCATGTATAAATATATAACAACAAATCCCACCATTATGTGCAACTATAATGCAGCAATAAAAAAAAAACTATGGAAAAAAGAAAAAAGAACTCTTATGACAAAATTCATTTTAGCAATAATCATTAATGAAACTAATAATAAAATAAAAGGCATAATATCCAAAATATAATATAGATAATAATATACAAGAAATACACTATTACTTTTTTTCATTAAACTTTAAACATACAATCATGTCACCACCAAAAAATGAATAGTAAACTATAAAACAGAAAAAAAAATACATGAGCCAGGTTTGGTGGTCTATAAGCAGGAGGTTCACAAGTTCATGACCAGCCTTGGGAATGTAATGAACTCTATCTCAAAAATAAAATTTCTCAGTGGTAAAGCCCTTCTTAGCATATGTGAGGCCCTGGGTTCAATCCCCAAGAAAGAAAACAAAACAAAACAAAACAAATTCATGAGTATTCAACTATATTACTATGTTTTAAAATAAGCAACTGGATATATACATATTAGTTTGAGGGAATAATGTATGACATCCCATGTTCTTAGTTAGGCAGAATCAATATTTTCAAAATGCCCGTACCACCAAAAGCAATATACAGATTCAATGAAATCCCTATCAAATACCAATAACATTCTTTACAGGATTACAAACAAACAATCAAAAGACAATTCTTAAATTCATTCGAAACAACAAAAGACCCAGCATAGCCAAAGTAATACTAAGCAAGAAAATCAACACAGGAGGCATCCCACAATACCTGATCTGAAATTATGCTACAGAGCATAATTACAAAAAGCATTGGCATCAAAATAGACATGAAGACACAGAGACAAATCTACATAGATATAGCCATTTGATATTTGACAAAGGTGCCAAAAATAAATCTTGGAGAAAATATCACCTCTTTAACAAATGGTGCTGGAAAAATTGAATAGTTATATGTAGAAAAATGAAATTAGACTCCTTTCTGTCAATCTGCACAAAACTCAAATTGAAGTGGATCAAAGACTTAGGAATTAGACCAAAAACTTTACAACTTCAGGAAGAAAACAGGTTCAACATTTCATTATTTAGGTGTTGGCACCAACTTCCTTAATAAGACCTCCAAAACACAAGAAATAAAACCAAGTATCAATAAGTGCCATCAAACTAAAAAGTTTCTGCACGGCAAAGGAAGCAGTGAAAAGCGTGAAGAGGTAAACCGACAGAATTGGAGAAAATCTTGGCCAGCTACTCCTCTGATAGGGGACTGATATTCAGAATACAGAAACAACTCAAAAAACTTAAGACCAATAAATCAAATCATCCCATCAGTGAATGGGCAAAAGTACTAAACAAACTTCTCAAAAGAAAAAACACAAATGGCCAACAGATACATGAAAATATGTCAAATATCTCTGGCAATCAGGGAAATGCAAATCAAAACTACACAAAGATTTCATCTCCAGTCAGAATGGCAAAGATCAAGAAGACAAACAATAAATGCTGGTGAGGTTGTGGGGGAAAAGGTACACTTGTATATTGTTGGTGAGACTGCAGACTAGTACCACCACTCTGGAAAGCAGTATGAAGAATCCTCAGAAAAATTAGGCATGGAACCACCAGCTATCCCACTCTTTGGGTATTTTCCCAAAAGATCTAAAATCAGTATACTACAGTATTTAGCCACATCAATGTTTACAGCAGCACAATTTACAACAGCTAAACTATGGAATCAACCTAGATGCCCATCAATGGAAGAATGAATTAAGAAATTGCAATATATATATACACACACATACATACATACATATACATATATATACACATATACATATATATACACACACACACAGGAGTTCTACTCTAAAAAAAAAGCAATGAAATTATGGCATTTGCCAGTAAATGGGATGGAAATAAAGAATGCTCAGTCAAATTAGCCAAACTAAGAAATGTTTTATCTCATATGCAGAAGGTAGAGTAAAATAAAGGGGGAAGGAAAGATAGGACAGCATAAAGAACTAATCAAATATAAACTAACAGATTCTACTAGAGGAAGGAGAATGGGAGAGGGGAGGGATAAAATGAAATTTAGCAGAAGAAAGAAAACAGTAAAAATCAGAACAAATAAATCAAAAGGAAAACTGCAGGAAAAAAATTAACAAAAGAGTTAGATTTTGGACAAATAAAAGAAATTTAGCAAGACTAAGACTTAAAGGAAAGAGAATGCACAAATAGAATCAGAAACAAAAGTGGAGATATTACTAAGGATCATAAAAGACTATTATGTATAACATATGTCAATAAATTGGATAAACTAGAGGAAATATATTTCTAGAAAACGAACAAGAATGAAATGAGAAGAAACAGAAAGTCTGAATAAACCACTGAGATTGAAGTAGTAATTAAAAATCTCAACAAGGAGATGCCCAAGATTAGATGATTTAATGGCTAGGTTTAACCAAACATCAAAATAATTAGTACCAACAGTTCTTAAACTCGCTCTCAAAAAAAAAAAAAAAAAAAAAAGGTAGAAGAAATAATCCAAATGCATTTTATGAGCCACCATAACCCTAACCCCCAAAATATTAACAAATTCAACATGCCAAAAAATTACAGTATAAGCAAATAAGATTTAATGCCTGGCATGGAAGGTTAACATATGCAAATTAGTCAATATACTATATTTACAAAATGAATGATACAAACCACATGTTCATCCCCTAGATGCAGAGAACAAAGTTCACAATTTTTCAAGATAAAAATCTTTCAACAAATTGATATAGGTGGAAAGTTCCTATAAAGGCCATATATGAAAAGGTCACAGCTAACATCATCATAAATGGAAAAACTGAAAGGTTTTCCTCTAAGATTCAATGCAAGGCAAGAATGCCTACCCTCATTGCTTCTATTTACATGGTACTGGAAGTATTAACAAGAGCAGAATGACAAGGAAAAAATAAATAAAGGCATCTAAAATCATAAAGGAAAATACTGTTCCTATTTGCAGATGAGATGATCCTAAATATAGAAAAAACACACACAAGAAACCTCAAGTAATTCAATAAAGTTGCAGAATACAATATTAACACACTAAAACCAGTTAAATTTTACACTAATAATTACTTACCCCCCCAAAAAAATGCAGGAAAAAAAAAAAAAAAAAACACTTCTCCAAGAGGAAAACATAGGAGAAAATCTCCTTGACAATGATCTTGACAATGTTTTGGATAGAACACCAAAGCACAGGCCACAAAAGTAAAAATAAACAAGTGGCACTATAATACAGCAAAATAAACAATTAACAAAAGGAAAAGGTGGCCTATAGAACAGAAGAAAATTAGAACCTGATAAGAGTTAATATCCAAAATATATAAGGAACTCACAATTCAATAGCAAAAATCATCATCCAATTAAAGAAAAAAAAAAAAAAGGGCAAAGGACCTAAATTCTCCAAAGACAACATAAATAAGACCAACAGGTACATGGTGCGGAACCTCACTAATCATCAGGGAAATCAAAACCCAAAATGTGATACCACCTGTTACACAGCTACAATCTAAAAGGCAAAAGATATCAAGAGTTTGTGAAGGTGTGTAATGCACTGCTGGAATGTAAATTGGTACAAGTATAATGTAAAAGATCATGAAGTTTCCTGAAAAAATTAAAAATAGAATTACTCCCTTTCTCACTATATAATCAAAAGAAATAAAATCAGCACCTTGTGGAAATATGTGAACTTCCATGCTCACTGCAATATTACTCATAATAGCCAAGGTATGGAAACATCTTAAATGTTGGTTGACAAAGGACTGGATAAATTGTTACACACAAACAGAATGGAGTATTACTCTTTAAAAGAGGGCAATCCTGCCATTTGTGACATGGATAAACATGAAAGACAGACACACTAAATGAAATAAGCCAGACACAAAAACACTGCATGATCTGTTATGTAAGAAATCTAAAGAACAAGTCTAATACATAGAAACACGATAGAATAGTGGTCACTGGAGGTGGTGGTGGTGGTGGGGGGGGTTTGATGGGAAATAAGATGTAGGTCAGAGAGTACAAAATTGAAGTTATATAGTCTAGAGATCTAAAGTACAGCATGAGGACCATAGTGAGTATTTTATTGTATACAGAAAATTTTCTAAGATTTTGAGGAACTCTTAATCACACAGAGAAAAGGTAATTATGTGAGATGATGAATGTTAATTGGCTTTACTAATCCTTTCACTATATATACATACATACCAAAACATTCTGTTGCATGCCTTTAAATATATGTGGTTTAAAAAAATAAAAAAAGTTTCCTAAGTTTTAGGAAAAAACCTAAAATATTACAAAAATTCACTAAATAACAGAAACTATGAGCAAATAAAATAACTACAAAAATGTATGAATTATATAGAATAAAAGTTAAAAAAAAGATTTCCTTGAGAACATAAAGATGTGAAAAATTGGAAAGATATACCAATTACCTGGATTAGTAATCTTGACATTTAAGTTACTCTCTCTAAATAATTCTATGAGCTCAATGCATTTATTTAAAAATAAAAGTATTTTCAAGAGACACAAAAGAATTACACATGCTAATATAGAATTGCATTCACAAAAAAATAAGAAAAACATTGAAACTGAAGAGCATCCTAATAAACTATAGCTATTAATATACTGTAGCGCTGGTATAGAAACAGGTGTGCACATCAATGAACAGACTAACATCCAAATTAAACCCACATGAGAAACTGCATATGTAAAAAAGCAAGGGGGGCATCTAAAATCATTTATAGAGACATAATTGCCATATTCATAGATATAGTTAGGGTACATTCAATAAGATCCCCATGTCAGATCATCATAAAAACAAGTTTCATACTGGATTTCACATTTAAAAGTTAAAACACTTTAAATTTTAAAATATCCATAGAATACTTTTCAGAATCTTGAAAATAGTACAAATCCTAAAAAACCATAACAATTTACATATTTGAATTAAAGATTCAAACTTCCGGTGGGAGGATATTGGGGATTTAACCCAAGAGTGCTTTTACCATTGGGCTACATATTCGGCTTTTTTAAAAAAAAATTCTTTTTCAATTTTGAGACAAGTTCTAGCTAAGTTGCTTAGGTCCTTGCTGAATTACTGAAGCTATCCTCAAACTTGCAATCTTCCTGCCTCAACATCCCCAGTTGCTGAGATTACAAGTATGGACCACAGCTTCCAGTAGAGGCAAACTTATATATGGAAGAAGATATCATAAACAAATAAAAAGACAACCCATAACATTAGTAGAGAAAATTGACAGCACATATTGCAAACCAATAATCAATATCCGTATCAGTCATTCATAATACAAATTATAAAAAGTGAGCAACGAATGAGAAAAAGGCAATTATCAGAAAAAAAGAAATATCAATGGTTAAATTTGTGGGGAAAAAAATACTCAAATTTATAAATCAGGGAAATGCAAATAAATACAAAAAGCATTATGCTTCTGTCAGGTTGGCAGGAATTTAAGTGGTTTATAATTTCCCATGCTGATAAAGACTATATATAGTAAACTACCAAGGCTCACAGACTGCTAGTAAATTGTATGACTATTTGGAAGACAATCTGACAATATTCTGTCAAAATGCAAAATGACCAAACTACATTTCTAGATCTCTCCCTGACAAAAAGTGTAAGCATAAAAATACATGCACAAGATTATCCATTTTAGCACTGTTCTGACAGGAAAATTCTCTAACTGCCCTAGAATCATTGAATGAATGAAGACATTTTAATACAAAGAGATGTGAGTGGAAAAAAGCTTTGTGTAGAAATATATTCATATTCATGTGTTGCTTATAATAGATTAAAAAAAGCAATCAGGCAATTTCTTCATGGTGTGATCCATCATGAAGAGTATTTACATGAACTAAGATGACTACAATTTTGCCAGGTGATATAACCTTAAGACCAGAGTCATATATGCAATTCCTCATTGACCAAAGCATCCTAATATGGTGTATGACTGTATATGCCACATATATCACAAACATAACTATATATGCATACAATGATTATATAAGCTTAGAAAGAAATCTAAGGGGAAACCATCACATCGGTTACCTATGTAAATTAGAATGGAAAGTGAGACTGACTTTTTTTTGTACTTTTTAGTATTTGTTCAAGGCCATGTGTATTACTATCAAAATCTCAACAGGTATTGCTTTTGAAATTTTCCAAAGGCATCACTTTACATACAGGGAAGTAAAATCACAGCAAATAATTTCAGGCAATCTGGTCCTAACAGTTTAATTTCACTTTCATCTACACTCCTTTCCCAGTTCCATTACCCCTTTTTTATCTTCAGCATCTCTAAATCCCATCGACTTCTCCAATCCTGCTTCACCATCCAAATTCATGGTCACAATTGTCCATAAATATATCTCCATATGAAAATTAATCTTTAAAGGTAGAGAGACTCTTTTGTATCTATAATCTCCCCCAAAATGTCCCATTGGAAGTACTTAATACACTTGCTAAATTTAGCATAAATTGACTGACATGCTTATTAAACATACTTTCAAAATCTGTATTGGTTCATATTTTTATTCCCTTTTTAACTGGAAGCTCTAAGGTTAGATAGAACCATTTTTAAAAAACACGATGAAGCCAGGGGTGGTGGCACACACCTATATCCCAGCTACTCAGAAAGGCTGGCAGGATTTCCAATTTGAGTCCAGCCTGGGCAGCTTAGTGGGACAATATCAAAATTAAAAAGGGGATAAGAATGTTGCTCAGTGATGAAGTGCTTGATTGAAGTCCAGAGTTCTATCCCCACAAATAAACAATAATTTTTCTTTCCTCCTTTCCAGAATATCCCATCTGGAGTATTTCCTAGATTATACCAGAAAACATACTAACAGAGAAGAAATGTTTTCTTTTCAGAAAATTGTGGACTAGTCAAGTAAAACAATGTGGCTCAAAGTCTGACTCCACTACATGCTAGCCTTTGTTAAGTCTACAAGCACCTACCAGAAAGATGTGATGAATGTGACACCATAGAAGTTCTGCCCCTTTCTTTCTTCCTCTACTAGATTTGTCCTTTCCAACTCCAATATATTCTGAGCATCTTTCCCCAAGTCAAAACTAAAGAGTCAGAAAAATTCAGTTGCACTCTATATATCCCTGTGTGACTGAAAGGTACTACTTGGTCATAAAAAGATCTACTTGTCCTTATTGATATTATACCTTATTTTATTCAGAACTATGGTCTCCCAATGTTTTGCTATTATTTTATCAATGACTGTACTTATAGGGTCTTTTCTCTCCTATTAAGTAGAAAAGTGACCAAAAATATCTTATCTATTCTATCATACAAGTAGTTCTGGCTTTATCTATTTAATTATTCTTAAACCAATTCCCTGATACTTTGTATTCACATAATTTAGTGCCTGGAAGTGAAGGGAATCTCTTCTACTGGGTCTCTTATAAGTAAAGCTCAGAAAAAGTCTCCTACAGTCTCATTAGCCTAAGTACCATAAACTTCCTAGTCTTAACAATCTTGCAAAAGATCTTGCCCTGATTGATTCAAAGAGTTCCTTTAAGGAATATGGATTAGTGGTTAAGTGACCCTGGTTGAATTCCTGGTACCTTAAAAAAAAAAAAAAAAATCAGGATAAATGGTCTCTGTGTCACACTACCCTTACCCTTGGGTCAGGGAATTATAACATTACTGGAAAAGTACTCACAATTATTCACATTTCTTTCTTCATCTATTAAACACACTTGACATGTTCAAAAAAAGACTTTTTAATATTAAAACAAGGAACAATCTAAATGTCTTTCAGAAGAGTGACAAAGGCATTTTACCACTACCAGCTTTCAAAATCAAACAACAAAAGGCAATTCCAAAGCTAGAACTCTGGTATCCTTAAGAAATAGTTAATGTACTTTCCTGAACCACACTGCACAGAGTTAACATAAATCTATAGGCTTTATTTTTGAGATAGGAAAAATAAATTTACTCATTTTAAATGCAAAGAAAAATATTCTAAATGCTGATGTGAATATGAAGGCAGTAAAATTAGAGCTTTATATATTACAGAGTAAAGCTCCTATGTTCTCCTTTTCAGGCCAATAAATACAGATTAAATGTAAAGCTGCATTATCATCTTGTGGCACGAACTCTAAATATTTAAAAACCAAAACAAAGTAGTCAAATATTCAAATAGCCCTTACATTTAGATAATTCAACTTTATACAGGACAAAATTTCATATGTAACTCAAGAAACTGAAATGCAAAATATTCTTCAATAAACTGTTAGCTTATGTTGATCTATTTCTATTATAGCTTATTACCAGTGGGAGGGACTGGCAGTTAATATATGGAAATAACTAGGAGGGCTAAATTTTAAGTCAATTTAGGAAGTAAAATAGAAAATTCTACAAAGTAACTCACTTATAGAAGACAAAAACAGATTGAAAATCTGAAATAAATAAGAGAACAAATCAGAGATCAAGGTAGACCCCAAAATGTTATAAGATGTATAAATACTTAAACAAAATACCAACATAATTCTACCTTATCACATAAATTCTTAGAGAAAGTATTCTTTTATGTCCACTAATGCATAATAAGAAACTGGCAATCAGACAAGAAAAAAGTAACAACAGGTAAGTGTCAATCTTTACCAATTTATTTTATACAAAACAGTAGCAATGTAGAATATGGGAATTATCTTCTGCTGCCACACACGCCAAGTTGTGAACATTCCAAGCCAATGTATACAGTTTAGAGGGAAAGGCTAAACAATAGCATCAATCATGCTACTGAACATAGGAATCTTTTCTTTAAAAAGATTAAAAATTAGATAGCAATGTCTTCTTAATATTGCTCTCATCATTGAAGACTAAAAAATAAAAAGTGACTTTATAAGTTTTTTAAAAAAAGAGGGAAAAGGAGAAACCAAGAGGCTGCTACAACACTGCCATATAGTCAAACCATCATACTTCAATATTTGCATACTTGATAGCAGCATTATTTTTACTGAACCGTGTGCAACTACATGTAGAAACACATCAAAGCAAAATACCATGGCAGTTATCAAGATCTGAAAGAAAACAAACAAAAAATATAACTCTAGATGAATAAGCTATAAGATGAACATTTTTGGAGAATGAATCAATATCTACATTCTTGGACTGTTCCATTCTGCCCCGATAAAAGTGTCAACTGTCAACTGTGCATTTTTGGAGGATTTGAGATTTTCCAGTTCTTATTATACTGCATGCTTGAAACGAAGGGGGTAATAATAAATCCTTCTACACAATGGACTTTAAGTAGACAGCTGAAAATAAATTTACTACTTGTAAACACACACCAAAAAAACAAACAAACAAAAAAAAATCAACCAAAAAAAAAGATTCTTTTTTTTGTATCTTCAATCAGAGCTTCCAAAAGCACATTATCTTCGATATCGACCTCTCTCCCCTCGGTCTCTGTCCCGATCACATAATCGCTCTCTTTCTCTTTCTCGATCACGTCCTCTATCTCGCTCTCTGTCTCTTCTGTTATCTCTAGGGCGATCTCGTTCTCGCTCCCGGTCTCTTTCACGGGGTCTACTTCTCCGACCACTGACAACAGCTTGTGTGCGACGAAGGAAATCATCCACTCTCATATCATAATCATGCTAAAATGGGAAGAAAAGAAAGAAATGGGATAAACATGCCAAAATGTCTGAACAACACTTATTAAGTCTGGTAGAGAGGAAGATTTCAGAAAACTATAATAATTAATTCACAGAAGATATATTTTGACTGTTCAGAGAAAAAGAATTTTGATGGCTCACTAATTAAGACATTTACCACAGATAACTCAAGCCTCATCATTCAATTTCCTTGTATTCAAGTTTAATGATTCTTCCATCTAATCCCTTTAACGAGATTTAGACCAAAGTAAACACCTGGTCATGACAATCAACCATCATATTTTCCCATTATGCTAAACACTGTCAATGTTTTTGATGCAAGACTATACTTTTTACCTTCCTTCAACTCCACAAAATACAGCAAACTCTGCCCTCTTGAGGTGAAACTAAGAAATCTTATGCTTCAGATTTTTGTTAAAGTCTATTGATAATGACAATTTACAGATAAAATTTTTAACAAATAATTTATGGAATTTAATGAACTGTAAGAAAATAAGCACTCAGTAAGACTGAAATCTTGTCTCACACAGAGCTAAAAATGTACTGAAGGATGAAATGAATAAGGAAGGGTAAGGTAAGCAACTAAGTGAAAGGGAAAGCTGTGGTTACTTTTAAAAGCTTAAGCCTTGCTCTAGTTTTAGCTTTCTACTCTCATTTCTCAGCTCACCTTTACTTACTGAATATGTTTTGTTTTAAAAACAGCTTAAATATATAGAACATAAGATTCAAAACACAATCCCACAGCATATGTATTCTATACTTATAACATCATATATTCCTTTCATATGTAAGGAATATGTGATGTTACAAGTATAGAATATACACACACACACAAATTAGAAAACCTACTACAATAAAATTCCATGAAACAGAACTTGTTAAAAAGGACAATTGTATTTCAGTAAAAGAATCAAAAAGACTTCTTGTTTTAAAAATTAGGCTATCACTTAAAAAAGGCACTTTTTAAAACACCACAACCCATCTAGTAAACTAAAATTTCATCCGACACAGGCTATATGTTTTTTTGTGTGACTAAAAAAAGTCTACAGTTTCAGGTCCATTTATTAGAATTCTCAAATTGATTTATATCATGTTAAAGATACTACTTAAGATTTTATTTTGAATGATTACTATTCTTATGAGAATAAGAAATAACAATACATGTCTCAAAAGATTGCCCAGGAATCTATTATCCTGGCCAACTAGAATTCATAGTGGAAGATAAGAGATACTTGGCCCCTGTACAAACTCCTCATCCTAACAAGACTTTTTATTGGGGGGAGGGGGATTTTGAGGAAGACACTGTTTTTGTTCTTTGTAAATATAAGTATCAAACTTATAAGTATATGAATTACACTTCTAGCAAGTACCAGAAGACAATTTCCACTTTTAAAAAAATAAAGAACTGGGATCCTAACTAGAATCAGATGTATTCCATGTCTGTATAAATATGTCAAAATGTACTCTACTGTCATATGTAACTAAAAATAAATTTAAAAATAAAATGGAGTAAGAAATATAATAAAAATAAGCCTACTATACAATAAAAACCTGGAAACCTCAAAAGTAGAAATTATCTTTCATTTATTCTGAAGTGATTAAAAAAATACCTTTTATATATCAAGTACATTGAATACTTATATAATTATTAGAACCAATTACTAAAGGGAGTTATTCTATTTATTAGCATCTTATTGCTGTTTCCTAATATCATAAGAACCAGATGCAAAGGAGATTAAACGTACCTGGTTATTAATCCAAATAAAATTTGTTAAAAATTTATATAACAGATAATGAGATTATCTGTTAACATAAACCATCAATACTATAAAAATTGAGACAGAACACACAAAAAACTTAGAAATACCTAGTAGTAACATTAATTACATAGTTACAGTGAAGATTTTAGTACAGAAAGAAAATATCCTAGGTATTATTTATCTTTGATAGATTATCTAATTTGAGCAGTCTTTACTTTGATTAACAAAGAGAAATACCTGTCTAAATAATCCAAAGGCTTGATCAGCCATTTTTAAAGCTCATATATTAAACACAATATGGTATCCCCATATTTAAATTACCTACAGAATTCTAAGTAGTTCCCTCACACCTTTGCATTCTCATGCACTTACTACTCGTTTATCTCTGTATCTTGCTTCATGTGGTACTGGATGATGTCCTGAGTAAGGGGGATGGGCTTGAGGAGGTGGAGCATGGTGCTGATAGTAAGGATGGTGTGGAGGCTGTTCCATTCCCGGATAGGGGGGCTAAAAAAGAAAAACCGTTTCCATAAGATTCTGCCAAGTACCCTTGAATATAAGCCATTGTTAGAATTATCCTACCCAAACCACCAACCCCAAATAATTTAATCTTCTGTACTAGCCATTAAGGTTCTTCAAAATCTCCATTTGTTGAAAACAAAGTATTTGTGATAGTCTCTCTAATCACACATTTTTAAAGATCCAACATATTTATACTTTTTAACATATCATTTACATTCTAATAAAAATAGCAAACATGGTATTTACTGAGAGCCAGGTAGTATCCTAAAGCACTTTAAATAACATTCATTTAATTGTCACAGAAAAACCTATGAGGCACAAATTCTTAGTTTATAAGATGGGGAAAAAAATGAGGCACCAAGTAACCTGCCTACAGTCAGAGTGCTAGTAGTTAAGGGGCACCGCAGGAATACAACATCAAGCATCCTGGTACTAAAATCACTGATCATCACTTGGTAATATTGTTCATCATAGTATTTTTGGTGTCTCCAGTCCTGTTTGAGTCACTCAATTTTCAAAAGAATTTCAAATGTTAACTGTTTTTCTTTGTGAGCAGGGTAATGAGTAGACTCTCCATCTGAACACTTGCTTTCTGAGCATTCTCCAGACCATCATATTAAGAGCCCCATCCATCATCACCTGCTTAAGTACTATGCACACATTTATTCTCAAGAAATAAAATAAATCCAGAAAATAATGAAACTTTGAATGCCATTACAAAATGAATAAAGTACAGAAGTTACTTTCATAGTATCAAGCTCATATATTAAATATTTTAATTTTACATTTTCATAGACCCCAAAGGAAAGAAATCTCATAATTATCATGATCCACATATCTGTATATGAAGTAAAAAATTCTGTATCATAAGTGGAACAAAAATCAGATGAAGAGGTCACATAATATAACATTTAAAATAAAATAAGAAACAAAAGCTACTTAAACTACCAAGTTTTCCTTTCTTGGAAATTAACACTTCAGTTAACCCTTATATCTTAAAATAAACTCTAAGAAGAATATCCAGTTTTCTTAAAGAAAGGAAATGATTAAAAATCAGTAATTATCAGGATTTAATCAATCTTACTTTAAACAGAAAACTAAATTTATATCAGACACTATACTAAATTTTAGATATCTCTGGCAAATTTTTCTTCTCAACAATCCTATGAGACTGATACTATTCAGTAAATGTTAAGCTATAAATGAACAGGCATAATGTCCATTTCATTCACCATTGTATACCTAAAGAAAGCTCTGCCATGTACAGAGTATTAAATATGTTTGATGAGCCAAAGATTTTTTTAATTTTACAGATGAGAAAGAGATACATTATGAAACTTGTTCAAGGTCAGAGTTAGAGAATAAGAATATATCTGAAGGCAGAGTTTACACTAACCATAATACCCTATATTATTATACATCTCAATTATGCTTAGACTGTTAACACAAATCAATGTACTCATTAGTCTATAACTTTACAAACAGCATGCAATTTACTTATTAGCAAAAATTTGTATTAAGTCTCTTAATAGATAACTATAATCATCATGTTACAAATAAACACTCAAAGCACTAGGAACTGTAAATTAAATTCATTGAAAAAAAAAAAAAAAAGAATACAAACCATTCCTTGCCATGGTGGTGGTGGTCCCATGTTATGAAATTCCCTCACATAATCATTGTAGGACTAAAATAAAACATGATAATGTCAATAATGAATAAAAATCATCCCAGGACTACAAAACAAACCAGACCCTGGTTTTATCTACATTAAATATATAAAAGGTAATGCTTACCCCATTTAAAAACACATCTCGGCGAACTCCTGAAAATCGTCTGTTGGGAATAAGATTTGTGAAACTAAATTCAGGTAATTCATAAACTAGTTCCAAGAATGTAATTCAAAGCTAAGCAAGAGTGAACCCAACTTACCTGTCTACTTCCTGGTATCGTGGATCCTTTAAATACCCTGTTCAAACATCAAGCATTTTAGTAAATCAAATTTATATATTTTTATTATGGCACTATAATTAAGCCTTCCTTACCACTTGTTTCAATTCTTTCCATAAAATATGTACTTTAAGTGATACTATTATTATATATTCCATTTTCAAAATTTCTTCTTAGATAATATGATAATCTAGGCAGTACCTAACTTAATGATATCACAGAATTGTAAACTACTGGAGGGGTTTTCATGTACATCTTCTACATTCATGGCCCAAATCCTGCTATAGAGAAAATTTCTTCATTGTGTACCACAGGAAAGGTAAAGAGAAGAGGAACTATCTTGAGGAAACTGTAACAGGATTTTTCTTAAAGCAAATGTTTACCTTTCACATTGAATACATACAGGTCTTGCTAAGTAAACCACAGATATGTTTTAAAAAATGGGAACTCAAAAGGGGAGGGAAACAAATTGCAAAAGTTGCAAAAATGTATATATTTTAAATGAAAAAAACATGGTAGTAAGAGAAAGAAACAGCCTTTTTCCCAGCTTCTTTTAGTAAGAAGCCAGCAAACTGAAGCATAAAATGTTGGAGTGGCCATGTTAATGGGAAAAAACTACTTGCACTACTGCAACACAAGACCCCATTTTAGGAAAGAATAAGGCTTGTATTAAAAGCCACTTGTTATAGAAGAGTACTATATTGCTAACACCAACTTCCAAATTGCTAGGTTTAAAAGTGTATCACTGTGTTCTAAATATGATATCCTTTGTTGAATAAAAATTCCAGTGAAGAATAGACTAACTGAAAGCTGCATTTAGATTACAGACCAAGTATTTTCCATTATTCTGCAAAATCATGAAGTTTTTTATTTAAAAAAAAAAGTATAACTTGAGTTTCCGATTAAAGCTATATAATACATAAAACACTAAGTATCACAGAAACAGAAAAACATAATAAAGTATACAGTCACTATTTACCCTAACTACATTTAAATCTTGAACTTGTGTGCAGATATATTTCCATTTTTGCAAAATTAGCAATTTCGGATAATTAAGAGATTATGATGACTCACACTGGAATAGATTAAACCATCTTATCAGAGCAGGGGAAGAATTACTAATGAGAAATATTAATAATTTCCTAATGTTTAAGTAGTCATGTCTTAAATTTTCTTCATTTTTAAAACTACAGGATTATGACAGAAATTTTTTGTTTTGTTTTGTTTTGTTTAATAATTTAAGTCAAATATCTGCAGGATTATAAAATATTAACCTGGTCTCTGGTGAAACTCAGGGGGATAGTCAATCCTTGGTTTCTTTCTGCTGTTATGAATATCATAATCTTCTGGTCGACGCCTACACAAATTAGACACATTAGAAATTAAACCAAAAACTGCTGGGAGAACAAACAGCAAAGCAAGAGTTTTTGATAGAGATAAGTACAAAGAATAGCCCATTACTTCCTTTAAATAACATTAATTTTTGGCAATCAGATTATCTTAAAAATTCTTAATTTTAATTTCAAATTATGTCCTATAAACCAAACCTTGAAAGTACCACTGGAAGTAGGCATTCTCTGCAATATCATGCTATGATGAGACAGCCACAGAGTAATCTGATCAAAACATGTAAATCATATTTTAGATGTCTAATCAAATATATCCAGATTAACAATAAAAACACTTTCCCAAATAAAGCCACCATTCAGATGAAAAAGAAAGGTGGGTGGGTGGGAGAAGCATACCATCATTATACAACAGGTAATTCTAAAATCTATATATTTAAGTTATTAATGTCACGTTAGTTTAAGTCTAAACAAAATTAAAAACTGCATAAATATTTTCCCTCTGCCTTGCACAAAATTACACTTTTCATATGATCATACAGAAAGTTTGATATTTAGAAAGAGCTACTGTACAGGAAAGTTTAAAATAAAATTTAGTATTTTGAAAAACTAATTTCTTAATATTTCTTAATAGCATTTATTCTATATTTAATAACATTAAGAAATTAAGGAAATTTTTTTCCAGAAACAATATAAATTCGCAAGTAATGCTCATGAGCTTTAACAGAATTCATAAAACTAGTTCAAAGTATATTCTTTATAAGGTGAAACTGTACTGTTTGCAGAGGGCTGCTCTTTATTGTCTTTCATAAATCTTAATGACTAATGTAACATAATAAAATACACTGCAATTTATTTGGCATTAATAAAGAGCTAAACAAAATTTTTAAAAATCCAAAATATTTAGTAAATTTGTCTTTTTAACATTAATGTCAAATAAAAATTGTAGTAACCTAGCATCACTAGTTTTTCAGCTATTTCTCTGAACACTGACTGCTTTTATTAATGTTTGCAACACAAGTTCACTCAAACTTCAGTTAAGTGCAATAACCCCAACCCCCCCCCAACAGAATAAAAACAGTTGAATCTACAATAAATACTATGAAAATTAAAAGCTGGTTTAAAAAATAAACATACCGCTTTCTTGTAGTTTGGGGAGTGCATTTACGACCGGTATAAAACATGATAGTAACAGTTCATAAGGTAGTCCAACTACTGACTTTAAGCTGTAAGCCACATACATAAATGGAGGCCCTGGCAGGCTTGAGAGAAGGTGTAGTGGTGTAATAAGTATAGTTTGCAGTCCATTGCAAAACTGAGGTAAAAACTTCACTTGTATAAACTGTATTGCACAGGAAACCTCTTAGCTTAAACTTCAAAAGACATCTTGGTGCTCAGTCCTTTTAGGCCAAAAGTAAGGGGCTCTGCCAGGTTTCCTCCTACCTACTCGACAGTGTCCTTTTTAAGCTCAAAGAAATGGGGCTCTTGTTGTATTATCTGTACCTACCGCAGGATGTTTCCACCAAAAGGAAACTTAACCAAAGGTTTCATCCCATCAACCACATATCCAATAGTCTTTAGCAGAATATTTTAGATTTAGCTGTATGCAAATCTATACAGGGGAAGGTGTTGGGTAGAAGGGCTTAAATCAGTCCTTTGCAAAGACTTCTCTCCAATTCTGTAACAAGTTAAACCCCCTTTTCCTGGAAAATGCTGTTAAGTTCATAAAGTAGTGATCAATAACCATGGCGATCCTCTAAAAAACACTTTTAAGTCCACCGGTACTGCCAGCATCTGGAAAAGTTGTAAACAGACACAGCAACAGCCCTTCGTTTTGGTTTGTTGCCGGGTCTCCCAGGGCCACTTGATTCCCTTTGGAAAGAACCTATTGTTTTCAGAAGCTCAGCAAGATGTATGATTTCACTGGGTACATGTTAGAGAATATTTGGCAATGGGGTTAACACATCACGGTGACAAAATTTCAAACAGTCCCAATAATGCTCTTCTTGAATATCAAAATAACTTAAAAATATTTTATCCTCTAAATGAGGCGTCATCTTCTGAAAAAATATTAGTGATCCTTTATAAAAGTCCCATATCTGATAAGGATTATCCAGAGACACACCTGAAAGAAAAGGCTTTTTACAAAATATTAACAATTTTTGCAAATAAAGACTTCCGCCTCTTCCTCCTTTCTAGCCTGTTCTTAGCAACAAATGCCTACCTCATTTCACTTGTGTACTGTGTTATCAAAGTACTAACTAATCTAAACTGGTTATCACTCTTTAGCAAATAATTTTTTTCTGCATAAGGTAAGATCCCCATTTTCCTCTTGAAAAATGACTGAGACCAAGGTGACCATGTGAAATCCTCAATGAAGCCACAAACTAGTCCATGCAGCTTGATTTGAGGATTTTCTCTTTCTTCTTTACCGCAGGAAAAACTTTTGACGAATCATATTCCTCCATCATGTTATCCTGATACATGTGCCTATTATCAGTCCAAAGAACGTTTCTAACCTTCCCACATCCCGGACTGGTTCTCGACGGGATGGACGTCCTCTTGATCTGGGCTGAGAATGCATTCTTCTCTTGTGACGCATTTTATGAATGACCTGATACAAGTCAATACTTTCATCGGGGGGAAATAGAAGACAAAGCTGGGTTCCACATTCAAGTTCAATTTCCTGGAATAGGAAAGTAGCAATTTTTAAGACAAAAACAGGAGAACCCTTTTTAAGACTTGCATTTTCCTGATGTATAAGAACAAAACTTGACTTGGAGGATTGCTTCCCAAGGCTGATGATAATGAGATTCCAGTAAAATTTCAAAAAGTATTACACAAAAGATTCAGAAAACCTTCTCAAGGTATTTCATGAAGGGTAAATTAAAAGTATAGAATCTTCACAGTAAAATACACAAATGCTACTGCTTAACTCTTTAACAATCATCCTCTAAAATTAAAGGAATATTTCTTTGTGTAAAATACAAATACATCAGGACAAAGCCATCAATCTTAATACAGTAAAGAAAAAATACATGTTAGTGTGTGTGTGTGCCAACAACTTTGATAATTATGCACTGAAATACATCAGAATAATTATAAAGGCAGACAAACTTGCAGGCTTTTAAAAAGTCAATGCTATTTTCAATTAATATACTGAAATAGACTAACCACAAAGCAGATTTAATCATAACTTCAAAACTTTAGTCTTAGTTTCAATTACCAACATTTTCATTTCTGAGGATGAAACATTCAGTATTATCTGTGAAAGCTATGAGGATGTCAAAGGTTTGTTTAGAAATCACTATTTAAATCACTACATACTCTTTTAGACTTTAACATCTGAGTGTGTGTGTCTTTGCAGAAGCCTACTCTATTCAAAAAACATCAGCAAAGATGTTAAATGGCCGTTCTAAAATGTGTTATACAAGTGTGGAATTTGTTTAAAAAATGACAATATTATGAAAAAAATTAAAAACATGCCACATCAATCATTTTCCTTTTAATTTTATCAATGAAAGTACTACATATAAAGCAATCTATATTTCAACATAGATGTCTTCTTAGTTAAAAATTATCATAAACTCCAAATAAGATTTCCCCTTAATTTTTTATAGTTCATTTCTTTCAGAAATGGTTTTAAAATATCCTTCAATCAAGATTTCTAAAGTAGTTGGTTAATTTTATGTTTTTAAAGAATTAATCAAAACAACAAACCTGTCCATCGCGTCCTATCTTTACTGGCTTATGTTCATTCCAAGGATTGGTGAGATGAGCCGACTTAGTAAAGGGTAATTCACGCCTAAATACAAAATAATATCAATTACTTTCTTTTGTGTAATCTAGTAAGGACCTTACACTACTACAGTAGTGAATCCCTATTTTAACTGTGACTTAAATGTGACTGAAATTTTTAAAAATCACAGCAGTTCTGCATATCCCCTACAAAGAGCCCCAGGGACAGCCCCTTCTTCTACATTCTCCAGTTTCCTCAAAAAACAAAAACAAATAGATGTTCCTTGCCTTTTTTTTGTTTGTTTGTTTGGTACTGGGGATTAAACTCAAGGTGCTTTGCCACTGAACTACAACTCCAGCACGCCCCCTCTTTTTTTAAATTTTCAGACAGGGTCTTATTAAGTTTCTAAGGCTGGTCTCAAACTCGTGATCCTTCTGCTTCAGAAACCTCAGTCACTGGGATTACAAGTGTGTGCCCACCATGTCCCGCTACTCCTTTACCTAAATGAAATTAAAGCCTAATAACCCTGGTAAACTGAAAATATCTCAAATCAAAAATACATTTAATACTCCCGGTCTACCAAATATAGCTTAGCAATGTATATGATGCAGAGTATTGGTTGTTTACCCTTACAATGGCACCACTGGCTGGCAGCTCACCAACCTATCTAACATAACAAAAGAGTACTGAATATCACTAGACTGGGAAGAGATCAAAATCAAACTTGAAGTATGGTTCCCACTGAATGATTATCATTTTACAGAACTGTATCAAAAAATTCAAGCTACCGTAAGTCAAGAACCATTTGTACAGTGTTTAAGAGCATAGGCTTAATTAAGAACCAAGACAATTTAGAGTTTAAATCCCAGCTCTCTTTCAACAGCCTGAGCTTCTTCATTTTACAAATAAGGATATAACTATTTGTATTATTGTTGCTTATGTAGTTTGCAAATGAAATGACATATAAAACAGTTAATATATCCCTTGTGTATAAAGAACAAATTTTTTAAAAGTATAATTTAGTATTTTCATAGCTCTTTTTCAACCTAGCACAATGCTAAACACAAAGATGACACATAATAAGCACTTGTTATTTGCCAATTAAAAAAAATCAATTGATAAAGGTTTTACTCATGCATAAACAAACATCAAATTAATGAACTTTTCACTCTACCTACAATACAAAATAAACTGCTCAACAAAAAAGCATACAAAGATGAATAAGATAAATAGCAGATAATTCTCCCCAACCTTTATTCCAGGTAGAAAGACTATCTTTAGTAACACATGAAAAGATTAAAACATCCAGAGGCAGAGCTCCATATTTATTTGTATTTTGTCCTACTTTTTTTTTTTTAGATTTTTCTTCTAAACTACCTACCAATTTAAAACAATTACAAGAAAAAAATAAATGAAAACCTATAGTCAACAAAATATAAGAAGGTTACAGATTATTACTCAATGAAATTCTCAATTATTAGCAACAAAATGCCCAAGATCCAAAGTAAAAGCATATGTCAACCCACATGCATCATCTGGGGTCGAGATTCTTTGGTGGCATTGGCTCTAACTAGATTCATTTTGCTCATTGTTTGGACAAATTAGTTTAAATCTCAGCCAGTTTATCAATGAAAACGGCAAAGCCTTATTTTGAGCTAAATCCAGGCAGCAACTTGAAGTCAGTCATTATTTATGCCTTTCTTATCTGGTCTGAAATTTATTCTGTGACTAGCACCTAAGCCATTAGGAATTTAACACATATTGGAGGTAGTGGTCCTCAGCACTACATTTTATAATCAGAGACTACTGATGCAAGTAGTCCCTGAACTACACCCCCCAAAAACTTGAGTTATTATTAAATCCACAAGGCACTTAAATAAAAGTCTAATGATTACCATAACTGAAAAGAAAGAATATTACTAGCAATCACTGTTATTAAAGCAAAGCACTGAGCATTCATACTCATGAAAGTTTAATTCTTTTATTTCTGGGATAATCAAATGTAATTCTCATTTTATATAGAAAACTTAACTTGGAACATTCAAGGTACTTATACCAAGGAAATACCAAGTGCCATCCAAAACTATTAAGTATTCAAATTATACTTAACAGAACTTAAGATTAAAAAATTAAAATCAAAGTCTTATTTACAATGTCATTTCTTAACAAACCTATAATTTATTATTAAACAGTAAAGAGCCCAAAGCTTTTCTACCCAAAATCTTACATACAATATTAGTGCAATGAACTATTTGGGTCTATCTTTATGTATTCTGTTGTCCTATGTGTTTCAAACTAGTAAAATAGCCAATAACGGAAGAGGAATAAGAAAGATTGATTAGTTAATAAATGAAAAGCATCTTCAAAAATTAAGAAATAAATATTTCCTCAGCAATGAGAAAATAAAGGTTAATACAAGTAACATTCAAACAAAATCTGCTCCAATCTATCTAAAAATAAATAATCATTTTTGACTCTTTCCCCAAGAAAGCACTATCTCCAAATATTTTACAATATCACCAACGTTTCCTTTGGCTTTATAATTTCTCTCACATACATACAAAAATAATAATAATAAAATATCTCTCTGCTAAAGAATCATCACTAACTCGTTTCCCCTGAAAATTGTCACATACTTTAGGATTACAAATCTAATTTCTAACAAATTATATATATATAAAAACCCAGGGAGGCAGTAGAGTACAGGGACATTGGCAAGTCTCATTTTTTTATTTGTTTTATCTTTCTATGTTGGTAAATGAACAATTTTTTCTATAACAATATTATATTTAAAAAATAAATCACAAACTTAACCAATTTCCTATTTATAAAAATTTAGATGACTTTAATATTTTTACATAGAAAATAAGATGGGATAAGTATTCTTTTGCATATAGCTTTTGGCTATTCAACAATCACCCTCACACTATTTCTATTCTATCATTACCCATGTATCTTCATCATTCTTCACTATACATAGCTGAGGATGGTCCATACTACTTTTCATCTCTATCTTTTGTTCTTCCTGTCTACCTCCCATACACATAAAAAGGTCCCTATCCAACCTCTACATTTCCCCCACTATTGTTTCCATGCTCATGCTGCTTTCCTGATATAAATAGCAATTTTTCCTCTTATTTCTTAATCAATTATTCCACTGTTTTTAATATCCAGGACCCTAAGTCAACTTATAACAAAGAATTCATATAGTGCTTTGTAGACATTTAAAACCAATTTTACAGGTAATAAGATTTGTGCATGCCATGGAAAGTTGGATTACATAATTAGCTGTTTATACGCAAAATAATGGTAAATAACTCAGTGTTCAAATAAGCCTGACTTTTTCTCATAAATAGTTAAGCCTTACTTAATCCTGTTACAATAATATTTATTTTAGTAATTAAAGACTAAACAAGACATGGAAAGTTCTACCCACAAAAACCACCAACTGATCATAACTAAATCAGTCATCTCCAAAATTATTAGCCAAGTCAGAGTAATTATTTTTCCCATTCCACAATGACATGTGCATTAAATTTACAAAAACATGCCAACAAACTAAGCAACTGAAATACATAAAACTCTTCAATAAATAAATCTTTGCATTCGATATTAGACAATAAAGGCAGTGAGGTAGTCAAGCAAGTTGTTTTTAATTTTTTAACACTTCTAAAATTCATGGATTCTTATCAATCTAGGAAAGACACACACACAAAAAAAAGGGGGTGGAGGAAAATGAAAGAATAAATGAAATTACTATTGAATTTTAACATTCCCAACTGGTAGCCCATTCAAAACAATGGCAACTCTAATTACGTACACTAAACGATAAAATTTACCTGCAAATCCAGTCAATTTTAAAGACACCTCCCAGCATCTTAGCACTCATTCCTGCTGGAAGTACCCAGTGTATAGGAGATCCTCCATGATGTGATTCTGAAGAAAGTCTTGCAAATCCTAAGGGAATCATATCACAAAATAATATGAAGATACTAATACAATTAATGTTTCTTCATGTCCAAATTATTTTTATTCTTACCTTGAAACTTTCCACTTTCTCTGACAGAAAATATTAAAATAACACTCCTCGCAGATCTGAATGCAAGATTTAATTTTTTCTCATTTACAGGGAGTGTAGACCATACACCCTATAAAAACAATGTAAAGACCACAAATTAATAGTAAATCCAGTTAGTTACAAAAGAGCAAAGTTACTGATTTCAGTATGTTTTAAACTCAACACTATATTAAATAAAGAATTACTCACTAGCTGTCAAAATAATGTAGGAATAGATCATGAGAAACTCAGAAAAAATATGGATAAAACTACCAACTTTACAAAATCATTAAAGGAACTAGTAGATTTGGGGGGCAAATTTTATAGGCTGGGATTCTATATAATAAAACGTCGCGCAAAATTACTTTAAAATCATAACCATTTACTATAGTAAAATACATGATACTTTGAGGTTAATCATAACTTGTATGTTTGTCTTTCTGAAATTATGTACCTAAACTAAATAATTTCAAATTATTATCATTAAAACCATGATGAAATTCTGTCAAAATTCTCATATTTTTCAAGTTTTTCTACCTAAGTTCAAATTTTTATGTATCAAAAGACTAAAGCCTATGTCTTTACATAGACCTAAAACAAACTGAATTCTGAAATATTTTAACCAATACTTCTTCATGAAAAATAAAAAGAGATAAAGTAAGTCAAGAGCTAATTCAGCTCACACAAACTACATTTTCTAATTCACACTAAGTGCTTAATTTACTTTACCTTAATTCCACTTACACTGAATAACAGAATACATTATTGCTAGATGGAATATTTGGTGTACTCGCATGTGCTTGCAAAGTTTTACAGGTAATCCTGGACTTCTTTTAGAAATAGAATATTAATACTAATAGAAATTCGGTTAGAAAAATGTTTATGTTTTAATGATTAGCTGAACATCCTGTTACTCAATTTAAACCTTGAACTGCAAAACATTACAATAGCTGGTGTAACACAAAAATATATTTTTGATTTCTTTAAAAAGAAGATTAGGTTCACAATATCCTATAGGAACCAGGCATATTTGTTTGTATAAAGTCTTGGGTGGGACTTTAAAGCTAACCCTTTTCTTCTAAATGCAAGTAAGTAACTTCTAAGAAATAAAACAAATCTCCATAAAGGAATGTTTTCTTTATAAAGCTTCTTTATAAAGCTCAAGGTATATAACAAAAACATCAACAGAAAACAAAAACTATTAACTGAAGAAACTTTTACAAGTATTAGAACAATATATTAGCAACTGGATATAGAAATAAAAATAGACCTTTAAGAGTATGAATTATACAGTCCTTCAACCTTGAACACTGTGCCTCCTCAAATCATTACCATTAGTTGCCTAACTAGCAATAAACCAGACCCCAGAGGCAAATGGGCTGTAGATCTTTAAAGCTTTAATGAAAATCACAGTATCTTATTACACTGGAGATAAGTCAAGTCTACCTTTCAATTTAAAAATTTCAATATTAGGACAGTTTAAGCAGAACTGATGACAATACCTTAGCTTTCGCAAGAGACACATTCTCATGGTTGTTACTCTTTATGAGGAAAAATCTTGCATCCTGAAGTACATATTTGAGTTTACTGGTTTGATCTGGGGGGAGGGGAGGGAGAAAAAAGAAATCCAAATTGATTACCCATAGATGATTATCATACAAAGTGATTTAAACTGTACTAAAATCAGACCTCCAGAACCCAGCTAAACTTTTAAAACTCAACAATCACCCACTCAATCTGAAAAGCTCAGCCACAATACATAATACAGCAAAGCTAAGAAAAGACAACCAGCACTGTGCAAGAAGGTAAACCTAATCTAGTGATGTTCCGATATATCAGATCAGTAATTATAGTATAAAAATAGCTGTTAAGTTATGATGAAGTTTTTATAAACTTTTTTTATCAAAGACTGATACTAATCCATTAAAGTTGTTAAATGTACATAGAAATAATAAAAAAAAAAAATACACACACCCACACACACACCCCCACACCATCTTACCATGTGTGTCCAAAACTAAAATACCCTTAGTTGTTTGGTAATATGCAGGAACATGGAGCTTTCTATGGACATGAAACATGGACCTTACTAGGTAAGATACTTTTTTCCTTAACTCAATATATCGGAACATTACTACATTAAAAACAACTATTAATGGAGAACCAATAAGGCAAAATAATGACTTTATGAAGCATGCAATGAAAACAATTTCAAATTTAAATGATACCTTTTCGGACAGCACGAACGGAAGATGATAATTTCTCATGCTTCTTTTCTGAACCTGTATTTAGCCAAAGTACATTTGTTCAGATTGAGCTTTAATAGAGATAAGACAAAATTTCTACAGTCTTTGTCACATAAAATTCTCATTCAAGACAAATTATTCTTCCTGGCGCACCCACACACACAAAAAAAGTATTTCTCAATGTGTACGAGTGTTTTGTTTTTTTGGGTTGCTTGAAATTTTTTAAAAATATATTTGAACAGTTTCCCACTCAGAAAACTAGTCACTGAATCATCATCTTCCAAGGGAAAAAAAAAAAAGTGAAAATTCCACTTAAGCAGTAACATAACAGGATTAAAATAATAAAAAAGCTTAATTTCCTCTAGAATTATTACACTGAACATGCCAAAAATCAATACTAATAGACATCAACAAGTTCACACTAAACTACAGCCTCCACACACTTTCTAAAGCAGATTACATTAGAATGGTCAGATATAATCACAGAAGTAAAATAATATTACCTGCATATGACTCTGATGCAGAGCTTCCACTTCTATCAAAAACAATTGGTGATATGCCTCTAGCTCTCTTTCTTTCCTTCTTTTTCTCATCTAAAAAAAAAAAAAAAAAAAAATCCCAAACAATAGTTTTAAAAATGTCACAATATAAAATGAAAACTAACACAGGTATTCAAACAAGAATGTTATTCTTATATATCTGGTTTTCACAAAGGTCTTACATAGTCCCTTCTGTTGCCAATGCTCATTACATTTGTTTCTTCAATGTCATTCCTTCTAACAATTTTCTCCCTGGATTCCTTATTTTCTAATTTAATTTAAAATCATGCTTAAAAATCTGTGAGGTTTAGGGTAGTGGGGACAGAACTCAGAGACATTCATTCCACCACTGAACTACATAAAAGCCCTGCCCTCTTTTTTTGAGACAAGGTCTTGCTAAATTCTCCAGGATGGACTTAAACTTGAGATCCTCTTTTCTTGGCCTCCCCAGTTGCTGGGACTACAGGATTATACCACTGCTGCTGGCTATACCTAAAATCTTAATGGAAGTAATACAATCTATGTATTACTATAGTAAAGGCAGGAATCTTCAGAGGACAGAAAAAGTATGCATAACCCATCCTGTAAGAACAATTTCAAGCTTAATTTGGAACTTTATAAGAAGACTTAAAATAGAAAGCTCTTATGTTTCTTGCCATTTTAACTATATAATAATAAGCTCATTCATTCTTCAGTTGGGAGATAAGGGGTATGAAGAAAGAAAATGTACAAACTACTTTTATAAAAACAATGGGAAGCTGAAAAATAATTGCTGATCATCCATACAATATCCTACTATATAGTACCCCACAGCTAACTACTTTAAGCTTTAAATATATATTATCTCCTTTAATCCTCAGGGCAATCTCATGAGTTTCTCTCATTTATACATGAGGAAATCTCTGCTTACTTGACCAGGGTCCAATAGTTCCTGAGCAGCTAAACATTCAGACTCATGGTCTTTTGACTTGGGATTATAAGCCCTAAACTCTATTCTTACTGAGCAAAAGCAAAAGATACCTTACTACTATAGTCATAGGTTTAGCTAGCTTAGGGACTTCTTTAAACGATTATATTTTCTCCTTGAATATTTCCTTCCAAGATCCTTCTAAGATTCTAAGCATTAGGAATTAGTAAGTTTAAGGGTAGTATTTCTTATTGACTTTTTAAAAAGAATGCCTTGTGGTCCCAAGTAAAGAATTTCTTGTTGGTAATGAAGAACAAATATTAGAAACAGAAAATCCTGCCCAACTGTTTTTATACAATGTTAAATGTGGTAACAAATAAGAAGTCTCCAAAGAACTTTCATCTTTTTTGCATCAGTAATTAAGTTTATAGTCCTGTGCCTCAATTATTATCCTCAGATCAAAAGAACATTCATCTAACAATGCATTATCAACTACTGTGTAGTCTGTAAATTACTAATAATTCTGAGGAAATACAGATAAAGTAACTGGTGTCTAGAAATGTTACAGTAACTACAAGTAAACTATGATCCCTTGTATTTCATTAAAATCTGACATCTCCTAATCAAGGAGTTCCAAATCTATCCTTTTTTTTTTTTGTTATAAAGAAAAACTATAAGAAAAATAACTGCCTGCATATTTATGTAGTATCTAAAACAAGTTCAGCATAAGGGATTTTCTAATTAGAATTTTCAATAAGGAAAACAAGAATTCCAGGGTTGCTAGGAATTGAGTACGGGGAGCTTTATGAGCGAGGTACATTTCCAGTCCTTTTTATTTTGAGACTGAAGATCTTGCTATGTTCTTGAGGCCAGCCTCAAAATTGTAAGCCTACTCCTCAGCCACTCAAATTGCTAAGTAACAGGTATACCATGTTCAAGCCAGGTATCTTTTTTAACCAAATTTTAATAGCAATTCATTATAAAAATTATAGACTACCATTCAATTTGAAAAGTATTATCAAACACCTGATATACAACTGGCTTATCTTGAAACTCATTTAAAATTCAAATTATTTCAGATCCTACCCATTTAAATAAGTTCACATTATTTGACTTAACCAGAATTCAAGACTAAGAAATAAATATTCCTAACAGAGATGGCAAAAAGAAATTTAGAAAATATTCTCAGCTATGAGAAGTGGTGCATGTCAATGACTCCAAAAACTAAGGAAGTAGGATCCAAAGTTAGAGGCCACCCTTAGTAACTTAGGCAGAATCTGTCTCAAAATAAAAATAAAAGCGGCTGGTGATATATTTCAGTGGGAGATCCCCTAGGTTCAATCACTAGTACAAGCATATGAGCAAGCAACAAGCAAGAAAAGGAAGAAAGAGAAAAATATTCTCTACTTCTGTGGGTGATGGAGAACACACACTTGCCACAATAATAGGACATTCATTCATATTATTGATGTATTATTTTATTCCCTATCCATTATAAAATATAAAATATGCATATTCCATTAGTTTGCAAATGCATAATGGGAAGAAAGATTCTGGAAATTTTTACATCAAATCCAATTATTCATCTATTTGGTTAAACTAATTTTTAACCATTTAAAAATAAGTCTAAACTCTAAAACCTAAAATTCAAATGAATAAAAGCTGAAAAATCGGCTCTAATATTTGTACATATCAAGAGCATAACTTACTAACAATGTACTATCAATGGCAAAATTCTACTATAATGAAACTAAATACATTTCAAAAAAGAATTTCTATTATATTCTATTTGTTAGTACCTTTTGCTTATGTAGCAAATCGGATTACACCTGGCATAAGACAACCATTAGGCCAAAACTATACAGTGCCCAGGGGTCTACAAGTACTCTGACCTTTCTTTCTTACTGTACCCTCTAAATTTCCCTCAAAGAAAGGGTCCCCTCAGCTTAGTGACTGCAACTACCAACCAGACAACATTTCTGTCCATGGATCAACTAGAAGTAGAGGAAGGATGATACAAAACAGCTTACCCAATCTTTTCACAAAAATTTTATATTCTTTTTTTTCCTCCATCATAAACCTTGACACCTCAGCCCTCTATAGACCTGTCTCTGTCAACTCAGAGGTACAGAAATGGAAGATGAAGTTTGTGATCCCAAGGAAAAAAGAGGAAGAAATTGTTTGGTTTTGCTGCCGCATAATGGAAATCTAGGATCGATCTACCATGCAATGTTGTAACACCTTGTGGGAGGGCTTTCATGTAAATATACTTCAAGTACATCAATATTAAAACAAGTTGTTGTCAACTGTATTATTAATCCTAAGAACACTACATTGAAAGGTGAAATAATTCTTCCACATAAACAACTGGATTTGTGCTAATTTATAATAAAACCAGTTTGTAGCTGAGAAATACCTTTACTGATAATGCAAATCTTATTCAAAATTATTCATATATATTGCTAATACCGAATAATATACAATTAGCAACAATACAACAAAATCATAAAACTATCCTATTCATGTTCCCTATAACCTCAAAAATGCATACTTTAATTTCAACACATTCAAGAACAAAACCAATCAGTTCCTTAAAAAACTTTTTTTTTTAAATTTTACATATAAAAGAGTGTACCTGATCCATCTGTGCCTGAGCCAGATCTGACAGAACCATCTGTAAAGGAAACAGATTCAGAACCAGAGTCACTGGCCTCACTTCGAGTATCATAATCATTTCCCTCTTCCTTCTGGTCTCTCTCATCCTGTTCATATTCTTCCTCTTCCTCCTCTTCCTCCTCCTCTTCCTCTTCTTCTTCTTCCTCCTCCTCCTCCTCTCCATCTTCATCCACCTCCTCATCTTCCTCCGCATCTTCTTCTACCTCTTCATCTTCCTCTACATCTTCTTCCACTCCTTCCTCTTCATTTTCAGTGTTATTGCCTTGCCCATCAGAAGAACCACTGCTGCCGGTCTCACGGTCGGAGCCATATTCTTCAGAGTTCACTTCTTCCTTAGAAGATTGGCTGGATCGGCTTGGACGTCTATCAACTTCAAGCCCAATTCTCTGATGTTTAAAGAAAAAGGGAATCAGCAGTCACATAACAGACAAAGTCAAGATGAATAAACAGTTCTAAAGCCTCAAAAAGAACTGCTTTCTGCTTTATAATTGCAATAATATTTACTACCTCAGAACCATCCGGTGTAGGAGATTTGCCTCTCCTTTCAGGATCTCTTTTCCGTAGACAAGTTTTTTCAGGTTGACTCTTATAAGGTTCTCTGGAGGTACTGCTTGATAGACGAATTTTCCGGTCAGCTTCTAGACGCTTGTTTCTTTCAGATCTTTGATATTCCTCATTTTTATACTCTGTGACTGACTTTCCTTTAGTACTAACTATTCTTTTGTTATTGCTAACAGATGAGCTTAGGGGTTTAGAAACCAATTGTCTTGAATGGACAGAAGGCTTTTGTCGTTTTGTGTCAGTAGATTCCATCCGGTCACTTTTTCTTTTTGACCCTTTAAAATACAATTTTAAAAGACATATAAAAGCTTTCCATTAATTTCACCAAAGATTTACAGACTCAAAATGTCTTCTGAAATATTTTTACTCTAGAATTAATCTAAAAGAAAACTAATTATTGAACTAAATTTGTACACTTAAAAAATATAAATTACTTATATGAAATAGGTTCTGTTATGTGGAACATAGTTTATGTGCTTTTATGAACTGCGAAAAGAAGTTATAAAAGCACCTTCAGCATCTTCATTTTCTTAAGAAATTTTATTTCCTCTACTTACACTGTTGCTTTGACAATAATAATAGAAATATCACATACCCTTTTTTTCATTTTTATCTTGTTCACTCTCTGGATTATAAAGTTCATCATCCTGTTCTGGTACTTCAGTTAAAATATCATCTAGAACATTAAGTTCTCCATCTGCAAATAAATTTTAAAATTAGGGAAAAATCATTATCGTTAAGCATTTGAGTACTTAAGAACATAACCCTTAAAAGGAAATTTTATTTCAGATCAAGACACAAAATAAATTTCTATAGAAAGCAAAGTATATGTACTTAGTACAGAGCTCTAGTCTGTAAAGTTAGGAATATACATATCTCATAAAGCATGAAAAAATGGTAAATACCAACTTGTTTAAGTAATCAAACTTGGCATTACTAGTAATGGGACAAATCAACATCATGAACCTTCTAGTATAATGCACTAAGAATAAGAAAAACTTCTATGACATTCCTATACAAAATACAATATCTTAACCATGGGAGGAAGCATCAAAATAAAAGGGCATCTAGGGTTGAGGGTGTAGCTCAGTGGTACAGTACTTGCCTAGCACATGTAAGGCACTGGGTTTTATACTCAGTACCACATAATAAATAAAGGTATACTGTCCATCTACAACTAAAAATTTTTTTAAAAAGGACATTCAAATACATTTACAGAAACATAATTGAACACAGTCCATAATCTGAAAGTAACTGGAAAATCTCATGAAATCTAAACAGTTTGTAGATTAGATAATCAATGTTAATTTTGTAATTTTGATAATACTATAATTAAGAAAATTCTTAATTTCAGGAAATATATTCAAGGAAAAAATTGTGCCTGTGTGCATAGATTCACAAATATACACGGAGAAAGTGAGAGATGGAGGAAGACAGAAAGAATGAGATAAACACAAATGAGATAAAATGTTGACCTTTACAGAATGTGATTGAAGCTTATAAAAAATTTCTTTGTCATATTCCTATAGCTATTCTATTTATCTGAAATTATATCCAATTAAAAAGCTAAAAAAACCTACTAATACACTAAACAATCAAATAAGTTTAGATCCTGCTGGTATAGACTATAAAAGTACCATTTGTTCAGAAAAAGCAACTGTAATTACACTGACACAGTCAATGATCACAAAAACGAGGAACTCAGTTTTGTCTCCCTACCCCATAATGCAGGACTCAAATCAATATTAAAAATACATATAAGTGCCACCTTCAATTGATTTTTTAAATATATTGCACTAAAGATAATGGTAAATGTTTTAACATTAAGCAGTGGCAAAAGGATGTATAAAGTTATGAAACTCATAAGACAAAATAAGTATATTTATGGCTATAGCCAAAAAGCAAAGCCCATTCAAAGTCAAGTTTATTAGCTTGGACTCTATAGTCAAGTTAAATGGTTTTCAAATTTCCCCAAAGGGGAAATAAACAGTGACTGAAGATACCTCAAAAAGTTAATACAGGCAATAAGAAGAGAAACAAGGTTACACAGAAAATGCAAATGGTAAGTTTCTATTTAAGAAAGATATTTGAAAATTACTATGTTTAGAATGGCATAACATAATTTTGGGGGAGGTATAAATACTAATCTGTACTTCACCGTTTTCTTAAAATGTATATTTTATGAGTTGTATTTCTGTTCAATTATTTTTTAAATGCAATTGAAAATCAAGATAAGCCCAACAAAAAGGCTTTTCTCATCTAGATTTGTATTATACTAAAGAAAAAATTCAAGATCTGAATGGTGGCAAGTACCATTTTTAAGCTTTATCTGGTAAAAATAAAATAAAAACACATTAAATAGTTTGATAGCAGCAAAACAAATTTTGCAAATGTTTAATAATTATTGGTTCACAGTTCTATCAGTAAAGAAAGTGGAATCAACAAGTCTTGACAGAATCAAATACATTTGTAAAAGACAAAAAGAAAAACTGAAAAACTATCAAAAACAAATAATACAGTGATACACACATCTTTTCATGGAGTCATTGATTTCAATTAGAAATATCAACCCAAAAGCCTGAACATTCACATGAAATTATATATTATGTGCTAAATAAAGAAAAATTATGGTAAATTTCAGCAGCATGCCTAAATCATGGTTATCCTTTAAAAAGAGTATATTGCTCAAAAAAGTTTAAACATTCAAATTCAGATACTGGTTATAGCTGTAGAAAGCAACTACAGACTTTTTCAATGTAACGAATATAAACCAATGTTTACTTAATAAAATATCTTGTCACTTGAACATTTTAGCACTTTCACACATATCACACAGACATCATATGAAGCAATTAAGAACTGTTTATCATTCATTACTTTACAGATAAAGAAAGAGCGCAGAGGTTCAAGTTGACCAAATACAGTTGTTTAGTACAGATGGATGCAAGTTCAGACTTCCAAAACCTATAGTCATTTATGAAGGAACATTAAACACACTTTTAAGCAACATATAAAGGGCACCACACAAATGCAAACATCAAAAGGTAGTACGCTCTAAATTAATTTCAAATTAGAACATCAGAATGTTCTAACATCAGTATTTCCTACATTGTAAGTTTTAATTTACTTAATACTAAAAAAAAATACTAAAAAATCATCAGTAGCATCCACACTCGATGGTGTACATAGTTTTATCCATGTTATTCTTAGATTAATAAACGTGTGTGGTTTTATCACAAATTAGCAAACTAAATCTTGAACAAATTTGGCCCATGACTTGTGTTTATGTATGTCCTGCAAGTAGAAAGCGTGTATTTAAGGTGTCTTTGAATTTCCTGAGCCATTTTTTCAACCAGATTCTAACAAACCCTGTCCCTCTTGATTACATAATGATCAGGCTACATGATACATAAATCCTGGTCCAGAAGGCAAAACCAAATCCTCTTTCTTTGATAAAATAAGTACATGCATGCCCTAATTATCTACGGCTGCATAAGATATCACCCCAAAACTTGGTGGGTGAAAACAGTAACAATCATTTTTCATTACTCGTGGTTTTGGGGATTAACTAGGGTTCTCTCATGTGGTTGTGTCAGATGACTGGGGATAGAAGACTTGCTCATTCACATGTCTGGCTAGGGTCTAGGCTGGGATGACTAAAAATAGGTAGAGCATCTTAGACATTTCTCTCCAATGACAACTCTCTATTATGGCAGTTTTAGGTAGGGGTATTTCTTACATGGTGATTTAGGGATCTAAATGTCTATGTTCTAACACAGAAAAGACCAGGCAGATCTCAACACTCAGAATAGTATTTTATTCACAGAGGTAATTATAAAAAAAGCCTATTAGGTTCAAAGATAGGGGGTTTACACATCCTTTATTGTTGGCAGGAGTGTCCATCTTCATAGACTAAGGTACAACATCACTGATAGAATATTATGGAACCATCATCATATATGTGGTCCACTGTTGATTGAAATGTTATTTTAGGGCCAGGAAGTGGAAGGCTAAAGCAGACAAAATTCTATTCCAGTGGATCTGCTGCACTAACAGAATGCAATCACTATTGTCACATTTCCAAATTTTTCAATTGAAACACCCAGTTCAGATTTTATTTGGAATTACCTGACTTAAATATTGCCTCAGCCAGGTGAGGTGGTATAGGCCACCTCATAGTCCCAACAACTTAGGAAGCTGAAACAGAGCACCTAAAGTTTCAGACCAGTCTAAGCCCTGCCTTGAAAATAAGACTTGGGGTTGTAGCTCAGAGGTAAAGTTCCTTTTGGGTCAATCCCCAGTAGCGCAATAAATAAAGTAACTAAATTAAAATGTTGTTTCAATTTTTTAAAAAAGTAGACTTCTAGCTTTAATCTTTACTTTCACAGTATTTATGCTTATGCGCTGCATTATGTTTACTGATAACAAGCTAGCAGAATCTTGGTTAATTTCACCAACTACTGGCAAACAGTTTGAGATGAAGATACTGATTTCCAAGTATAGGAGGTAAAACAAGGAAATAAAAAGAACAAAACCCATTATTTTTAGAGTTTATTAAGACCAAAAAGATGCTAAAAGGCTTTTCTGTTGCTTAATTGTGGGATTTTTGTTTTAGGTAAACATGTGAACTGCTTTTCAAAGTAGTGTAGCCTCTAAGGCGACAAAATCTCGTAACTCTGAATTCATATTTAATTCATTCTCCGTTATACCAGAAATTTAGTTTAATTTTGAAATTCCTGGCCCAAGGAAGTCACAAATCTTAACTTCAAGTGTAGAAAATTAACCTTTATCTGGAACAAAGTCATTTTCCTAATCACTGAAGCTTGTGGGTCTCACAAGACACGGGGGGGGGGGGGGGGGGGGGGGGGGGGGAGATTATTTCAAGGTCTAGCATTAGATAGACCAAGATTTAATACTCAAAGAAATAAAAGAGGTTAAATATTACACAAACCAAAGTACATTTTTTTGTTTGTTTGTTTATTTCAATTCACTTACTTAGTTGCAGGGTCTGGCAATGGTGCAAGATTTCCTGGAACATTCCCTTGTATTATCTTGCAAAGTACATTTTACATTGGTTTCTCAGCTATGTTTTTTTGGGTACTAGGGATTGAACTCGGGGGTACTTGACCATTGAGCCACATCCCCAGCCCTATTTTGTATTTTATTTAGAGAGGGTCTCACTGAGTTGCTTAGCACCTCATAGGTGCTGAGGCTAGCTTTGAACTCAAGATCCTCCTGTCTCAGCCTCCCAAGCGGCTGGGATTACAGGCGCGGCTGAGAATGAAGTCCAAACTTGGATCTCCATCCCAATTCAAATTTCTTAACTTCCAAAAAGGGTCAACTGAAGTTACTGGATAGACAATTGTATTTTAAGGATTTAAACAGTGAGGGCCAGGTATGTATATATGTGTGTATAACAACATACTTTCATGTGCTTTTCTGTTTTTGTCTGTAACAAACCTCAACTTTGGGCTTTATATTTCACACATCATATAACTAATCATTTCTTTTTCCTTTGTGATACTGAGGATTGAACCCATGGGTGCTCTAACACTCACCCACATCCTTAGCCCTCCCCATTTTTTTTTAAGTTTTAGTTTGAGATTGGGTCTGCCTCTAAGTTGCCCAGGCTGGCCTTGAACTTGAAATTCTCCTGCCTCAGCTTCAAGGCACAATTACTGCATCAAAGATTCAGGGTAAACATGAGAAACATATTTCCTGCCTTCTTGAAGCTTCCACTCTAGTAATGTGGAATGCAAGTTACTTTAGAAAGTGGAAGGACATATACATTTTGGATTAATTTTTAAAAAACGTTCTCTATAGAGAACTCTAAAAGTATATGCAATAAAATTTATACAGATGTTTATGGTGACAGAAAAGATGTGTATTTCCTCATTAAAGAAAAATGTATTTACTGTTAATTAACACCAATATGGCAACATCTTTCAAATCCACTTTTTTAACAAATAATCACCACAGAAATCACAGGGAGCTGACAATTTGTCCGGTTATATAGGATTCAACTTCTAGGTATGAGTATCACAGAAGCACTATAGAAATTAATGTGTTTATTACATAGCTCATACACAAAGCTCAATAATTCAAGAACTCCATGACAGTCTTTCTAACTGTCTGTAAATAAAATATAGTTACCGCAAATTTCTGCAACTTACACTCATTTTTTTAATCAAATTTTAAACCATTTGAGGAATCATTTAAGAAGGGACTTAAGGTTTGCAGTGTTACTACGATTCTTAGGGAGTTAATCTTTCACAAATTTTCTCATGTTTTGTATAACTCATGACACTAAAATACTTATGTTCCCACTTTTCATTGTTTGAGACAGATGAGTCAAATACTGATCCTTTATCTATAATCATGGGTGTGACAATGATCAAGTGATGCATGTTGTAGATCAGAACTCTTTAGAAATTAAATAAATGTCACTTCCAGTAGGTATGTGCTATTTTCTGTGTTGCCCAGAAATAATATTTGTTATAAACTAAAAAATATAAGCACTTATATCAGAATTTTAAAGAACTCAGTTATGGAAATTAAGTTTAAAAAAAAAAAAAAAAAAGAAACTTGATAACACAAGGCAAAACCCTTTCCAAAAGGTGGAAAGTCGTCATAGGTAGCACTGATAGGTTTCATTACTATCTCTCAGTAATAAACTTCATGTATTTAGACTGCACCATCATCACTAAATCTATTTGTAAAATAAATCCTTTAAGCCAGTATCATTTTTCTTCTTCAATGTGCATTATTGTCTGCACTATGACTTTAAGCATCTTCATTTACTCATTTTTGTGTTTGGTTAATCTGGTCTACCACAACCACCAAACCTTCCATACATATAGTTCATAAATTACACCCTAGCCATCCAATGTTGAATGAATTCTTGTTGCTTAAGATCTTCTCACTTTACTATTAAAAAGAGGTTTCCTTTACTCACCCCATACCCTCCCCCCCCATGTTTACATTATTCTGAATTTCTCAAGAAAGTGGGAACTTTGGGGAGTTTCAAGGTGTTGGGGGGAATCAAACTGCTATAATCTAATCAATGAAATTATTTAGGAAAAGGGCATTATCTTAAACATAATCCATTCCCCAAGCTTACTCTTCTTATCCAAGAACAATTCACTGAAAACAAAGACTCTCCTGAGCCAGCAACCAGAAAATCTTAGGAGGATCATAGGCTTAATGCAAACTGATTCTAGAATCCACTTAAAAAATACCCAGCCCAAATGAGCTAGCCATATAGAAGAGACCTGAGAGATACAGTGCAGATACTCTACAATGTTTTCATCAACTAGAACTATTGCAAGGCTATCATGATAATCTATGGGTTGAAAATGATCTTCAGGCAGTATCCAATCTAGACCACTCTGAAGACGACATTCACTGGTTCTTCCCTCCAACCCTCCATAACTTGCAAATAATTTGTTCCCGGTTGTACCCTCCCTGTGGGAGCTACGCACGTTTCTAGCAGAATGGTTGCCAGGGTGCCTTTTTTTTTTTTTTTTTGGAAAGGGTTACGAGTCCCATAGTTTTATTTTCAAGCATCATGCTTTCAAAAATAATAACTCTAGGAACAAGACCGGATTATCCTTGCCACTTCTCCTATTTAACAGTAACAGTCTAAAGTTATTTGTAGCTATTTCTCGAGATTAATAATACACCTGTACCACTTAAACACATTCACTTAACTAGACTACCAGCGTTGATTGTGGCATTAAGGGTTTTTGAAATTTGGCCTAACAAAAAGGTTGTTCGGAAAATACGCATTACATCCGCATAACCCTACCAGGAAATAAGCCCAGGGGCCTGCAACTCTGAACAAGCCCTTGCTCAGCCACTCCCAATACAGCTAAAAGGAAAGTCAGGAGTGGAATTTGGATCAAAGAAAAATCCTGTGCGAAAAGAAGTGTTAGGCCATATGGAGACGGAGGACGAAAGGACAGGCCTGGTTCTCCGCCAATGAGTCCAAGTGTCTCGATGGGGGGGAGCGGGGGTGACCAGCTCTGCGCCAGACAGGCTAAACTCCCCACCCCCGCCAGGCAGCCACGACCACCGCTCCAGCACCGCACTCCAGACCCCGCCTCCGCCCGTCACCTTTCCCGCACTAACCTTTCTCCTCCCGGCTGTCGGCCGCCATTGCTCCCCTCCGGCTTCCGCTGCTGCCGCCGCCGCTACCGCCACCGCCACCGCCGCCGGGACGCGACTCACGCGGGCGCCGCAGCCGCGGCAGCAGTCGCACGCGCCCGTCCGTCAGTCCGTCCAACGAGCTGCGTGCTTCGCACTTGGCCGCTACCACTCACCCTCCTCGACTCACCCTTTCTTCCCTCTTCTTTCCGTTCTCCCTTATCCCCTTCCCTTTTTTCCAGCCTCCGACGGCCTAGGCCCAGCTTTCCCGTTGAGGCTCAGATACGGGCGGGGTAAGGGGGAGGGAAGAGAAACAGATGGCGACGGCGGGCGGCGCTAAAATGGAGCCTGCTTCCTGCGTGAAACAATCCCGCTCCCGAAATGCCCTGCGCTGTTTACGCTCCGTTCCTCTTTGGAAACGTCACAGTGCGGACATGGGCGAAGAGGCAGGACGGTAAGGGAGCGTGGCGTAGCGTCAGCACGTCGCCCCGCCCACCGCAGCCCGGATGTCCCCAAACCAGTCTTATTTCTAGTAATTTTAGACGCAGGTTTTATACCGGCCGGGTGTTGTGCTGCGTACCCCGTAGTGGTGCAGATTTCTTAGTGGATGCCCTGGTAGGCTTTGAAAGATTAGGTGAGAAGAGACTGAATCAAAAACAATGTCGTATGATGCTCTCATTCAGTTAACTATTTAGTTTTTATTTAGTCCCAAATATTCATCTCACGCGGGTGCCGTGAGAATATATATACATCGTTTTTGTTTTAATAATCTGTTCCTTGCCCTTAAGGAAACCTAGTTTACAATCTAGTTAGAGACAAGGTATAAGTAAACAAATTTAAAATCGTGAATTCTATGAAACAGATTAATAAAGAGATTAATTAAACAGATTAAATATGGTTCTAAGAGTAGAACCATATTTCAGGGTTATCGAGTAAGTCCTTGATGAAGAGAAGTGTCTATTGAAGCATTACAGCTAATACACGGTCAGAGCAATACATTAACAACTAGGACATCACTATTTACAAACATTAATGAAATAAACTGATTAATGCGTTTTGGGGGAGGTACTGGGAATTTACTGAGGCACTCAGTAATACTGAGTTTCATCCCTACTCCTTTTTATTTTTTATTTTGGGACAGGGTCTCTCACTAAGATGCTGAGACTGGTCTACTACCTGGGATTCACCTGCCTTAAACTCCTGAGTCCCTGGGATTAAAGACATATTCACTGTGCCAGCTGCTAATTAATAGAACAAAGTCAGTCAGATGCTATGTTCCTCCTGATAGAAGTACGTGTACTATCTACAAGTCTTTCCAAAAAATTAAACCTGGATGTCATAAAGTCTGTGGATTCATCTTGACATGATTGCAGCCATCGTGAGTCCTAACAACTGTGCTTTCAACCGCTGAGTAACCCTAGTTGGTTTCCTCTGTTTAGTTTCCCAGCACACTATAAATAGACAAAACCATTGAAGTAGAATGTAGAGCTTTTGTGACCATACCCTAGCCCCAGGAATGTACCTGATACTAGCTTGAGACAAACTGATACATTCTGGCTTGAATGAATTCACTTTTGTCCTGAACACTTCATAAGCCCCAAGTATACTGATTCAAATCATGAGAATCTGGTCTTGCTATTGCCCACAACCATGATTCTGTCAGTGAGTTCCTAATAACACTCTACAATTTTGAATCTATCTGCCTCTTTTCTTTGGTCTCATTACACCTTGGGGCCAGTTCTCATATACTGGGACCGGGTTGTTCAGAACAAAGACTTTAGGTTAATGGGTCTAGAAGTTGTAGGATAGTGTGAGTGTGAGAAGAGATGTAGGTTATCCTACCCCCAGGGGATATTTTACAATGTTTGGAGAAATTTGTGGTTGCCACAACAGGGGAGTGCTACTGGCATATGGATGGTAGGAACCAGGGATGCTGTTATACATCTTATAATGCATCAGAAAGACCCCCATAAGCAATAATTATTTCACCACCTAATGACAAGTACCAGTGTATATGTTAAGCAATTCCACAGAAACACCATTAGCAAAATCCAGACAACAGAAAACTCTATGGGACAAATAAACAAGTGTCTTCAAAAATAAAATGCCATATAAAAAGATGGAAGAAGATGGGTGCTGTGGCACACACTGTAATCACAGCTATTTAGGAGGCTGAGGTAGAAGAATTGCATATTTGAGGTCAGCCTGGGCAACACAGTGAGACCCTGTCTCAAAAAGGGCTAGGAAGGCCAGGTACAGTGTGCATGCCCATAATCCCAGTATTTTGGGAGGCTGAGACAGGAGGATCTCAAGTTCAAAGCTAGCCTCAGCAACTGTGAGGCACTGAGCAACTCAGTGAGACCCTATCTCTAAATAAAATACAGAACAAGGCTGGGGATGTGGCTCAATGGATAAAAAGAGCTAGGAAGAAGGTAGCTCAGTGGTAAAGCACCCATGAGTTCAATCCCCAGTATTGAAAAGAATGTAAGGATAACCTATAGATTAAAATTAATTTACTAGAAGATAAAAGTTATACACCAGTTGTAGTGCATGGATGTCATGTGTTGCCTTGTTCTCCCAAAATAATATGTTGAAGTACTAACCTGCACTACCTCAAAATTAAACCTTATTTTGAAATAGGTTTTTTTCAGATATACTTACTTCAGATGAAGTCATACGAAATAGGGTGGACTCTTAATCTAACAAGACTGGAATCCTTACAGGAGAAGAGACAGGCACAGAGGGAGAAGACTGCCATGTGACAACAGCATTAGATATTGGAGTGATACATCAAAGAAACACCAAAGGTTGTAAGCAAAAACCGGAAACTGAAAGAGGCAAGTAATGATTCTCTTCCTTAGTAGATTCTGAGGGAACATAACACTGTGGACAACTTGATTTCAAACTTCTGGCCTATAGAAATATCAGACAATACATTCTTGTTGTTTTAAGGCACCCTGTTTCTGTACTGTTACATCAGGAAACTAGGGCATTGTTTGGATACTGATTGGAATATACGACCGCACATTAATAAATACATATATATTAAATACTGAGTAAATACCTGATGGTTTTGAGGAATTATATTTAGCTATTTTTAATAGTAACATTAGTTTTTTGAAAGTTCTTATAATTTCAAGATACACACTGAAATATTTGCAGATAAAATTATATGATAACAGATTTGTTTCTAAAAAAATTGGTAGAAGACAGAAGGGTATGGCTGGAACAGTGGCACATTCCTGTAATACCAATGACTCTGGAGGCTGAGGCAGGATTGCAAGCTCACAGCCTCAGCAACTTAGCCAGACTTTGTCTCAAAATAAAAAATTGAAAGAAAAACAGAGGCTGGTGATGTAGCTCAGTGGTAGAGTGCCCTTGGGTTCAATCTCCAAGTCCCAAGGCAAAATAAAAAAGGAAGGAAGAAAGAAAGGGAGAGCATTCCTTTCCATACCTTTAAGGAAGGCACCTTATCATGTCCACAGAACAGGTTAGAAGACTAAGTCTTGTGTGTTTGACCCAGAGACCATAAGCCAGCCACACCAGCTTCAGTTTCTAGAGTACTTGAACTAAAAAACCTGGCTAGAGCTGTTGAAAGAAATATCAACAGTACTTAGGGGTTTTTGTTTTTGTTATTGTTTTTATTAATAGAGAATGAAAATAGTAAATACCTATAGACAGGTCTCTGACTGTCCTGAGACTATGGTACCCTTCAATTAACAATCAAAATCTAGATATGGAAATCACCTTAATATTGACAGGTTTTAAAGTCTCTCCAAACCAGAGTTATCTGGTACTCTTGTTAAGCCATCTTTGTTTTCTCTGAAATAGAATCAATTGCTAGATCTTTATTTGCCCTTTCTATTTCCATTGTTACCACTCAAGTTGATTGCCTAACTGGTTGTTCTGCTTCCTGTTTGCCCCATACTATCATGCCTAAGACCATCAGATCAATCTTTTTGAAATATTGCAATCATGCTACTTTTCTGTTCAATATATAGATAGCTCTTTTCTTCCAAATAAATTATTAAACCATAAACAGACTTTCCACCTAATTATTTCCACCTAATCTTTTACTCTTGTCTCTCACTCAAGTCTAATCACGTGATGTAGTCAAAGTAACTTTTCTCTGTGCTCTCTTTTAAGTACACCACATCATTATTTTGCATATGTACAAAATTTCTCATTGACTTCTACCTAGACCCTCATGTCTCCTATTTTTTTTTGCCTGGGGTGGTTCCTGGGGATTGAACAAACTCAAGGGTACAAGGTGCTTTACCACTGAGCTACATCCCCGATCTTTTTTATTTTTTATTTAGAGGTAGAGTCTTGCTAAGTTGTTGAGTCTCACTAAATTGCTAAGTGTGGCCTCCATCTTGTGATCCTCCAGTCTCAGCCCCCCAAGGAGCTGGGATTACCAGCCTGCACCATAGCGTCTGGTTTGGGAGGTATTTTCTAGGATTGATATGAAGTCAGCAAAACTCTTGTGAGATAATCAAAAAATTCTGTATTGTAAATTATCCTCCTGTTTATTTTTTTGTGGCACTTGGCTAAAAGGCTATGAAGTAGATATCTCACTTTTCCTTGTAAAGGAGCCCAATCCGCTTCCTGATATTTAATTTTAATCAGTTTTCTATAATAAATATGTATACCTCGCACAAAACTTTTTTTGAAGGTATCATTCAGCCCCATAAGTAAACAGTGCCTCCTCTATATTCTCAAGACATTTGCTTTCTGGTCCTCTCAGACTGTTCTTATGGCTGCTTGTATACTGGATATCCAGACTGATATCTGTCTTAACAAACTTAGGTTTATCTTCTGGTGGACAGTAACCTCTCCTAAAACTGCCATTCTGCTTTCTGACCAAAATTGGGATACATGTAATCTGAGTCTCAAATGGTACAATTTCTACAAAGTATTTATAAGAAAAAAATGGTAAATAATTTTGAAAGTCTTTAGGAAAATAACAAATATGTGATCCTTATACTAATGTTGTTTTATTCTTTTCAGTACTAAAAAAGGCAATAGCTGCTCAATAAATATTTGTAGAATGCAAACATGAGAACTCCATTAAAGTGCATTTTTGGGTAAATAAATGCATGCGATTCTAACTCTGAAATCTAATTAGAGTACTGGCCTATTAAATTGAGGCTATAGGTTAATATATGAGACAAGGACATACATTTATATACACACCCACAAACACATGTGTGGGGAGAATTAAGTAAACTAGAGATGAAAGAAACACACAGAGACAATTACATGTTAAAGTAACTAGTTAATATTTACTGAGTCTTCCATATTATTTTTTTGGGGGGTGGGGGGGATACCAGGTATTGAACTCAGGGGCAATCAACCACTGAGTCACATGCCCAGCCCTATTTTGTATTTTACTTAGAGACAGGGTCTCACTGAGTTGCTTAGTGCCTCACAGTTGCTAGACTGGGGTTTGGGGTTTTGGTTTGTTGTTTTGTTTTGTTTTGTTTTGATACTAAGTTTCACTATGTTTTCCAGGCTGGGCTCAGTGATTCTCCCAACTCAGTCTCCAAAGTAGCTGGGATTAGGGTGTTTTGGTCCACTTTTTCGTGGCTGTGACTAAAAGACCTAACAGGAACAATTTTAGAGGAGGAAAGTTTATTCAGGAGCTCACAGTTTTGGTGGCCTTAACCCATAGACAACTAACTCCATTCTTCGGGACTTGAGGCGAGGCAGGACAACTTGGCAGAGCAAAGTGGCTTCTGATAGGGCCATCATGAAGCACAGAGAGAGACTAAGCTCCTCAATGACCCATTTCCTCCAGGCACACTCTACCTGCCTTTAGTTACCACTCTGTTAATCCCAATCAGGGGATAAATTCACAGATTGGCTTAAGGTTCTCAACTCAACCATTCACCTCTAAATCTTCTTACATTGTCTTATACATAAGCTTTTGTGGGATACTTCACATCAAACCATAATATTCCGCCCCTGGTCCCCAAGGTTCATGACCTTTCTCACAATGCAAAACACACAGTCCATTTCCAAGAGTCTCCATAGTCTCAGCAATCTAAGAGTGTTCAAAAGTTCAAGTCCAAAATCTCCTCTGAGACTCAAGGCAAACTCACATTGTGAGCTCCTGTAAAAATCAAAAGCAATTCACAAGTACCTAATATATAAAGGTACAGAGCAAATATTTCTATTAAGAAAAATAGGGGCATAGAAAGAAGGGATGGGACCAAAGCAAGACCAAAATCCAGCTGGGCAAATAATTCCTGTAGTTCCAGGTTCTCTGCAAAGGGCTTATGTACTATGTACCTCCTGGGTTTGCTGGTTGCAGTCCACATGACCTCTCTCTTGGCTTGTCTGTGCTCAATTCCTACAGCTTTCCTCCAGAGACATTCCATGGTACTGCATTTCTTAATCTTGGGAGTTTCTACTACAACTTTGGCTTCCACCTCACATCTTCACACATTGCGTGCTCAGGGGAAGCCAGCAGGGACTCAGACCTTGCTGCACTTTACCTGGCCTCCCAGTTCTTCCTTTTTACCTCCTAACTCAAGCACCCTGCATTCCTGCAGAACCAGCACCACTTGGTTCACGTGGTTCACGCCAAAGTCTGTCACTAATTCCAGCTGCAGCCAATCCTCCAGAACCCTGGCTGTAGAAGCCTTTGAGTGCCTAGGTGGCTGAGATTGTTTAAAAAACTTCTGAGGCTCTCTTCTAGGCAAGCAGGGCTCCCCACTGGTCTCTTCCCAAAGGAAGTTTTACTTTTACTTCCTTGAGCTTGAGATGGGTGTGATCTCGCCAATTCCTGAGATGCCTTGGAGCCATTATTCTTGTTGTCTCTGAGCAAAGTCTTTAGCATTTCTTTAGTGTTGTGAATGTCTTTTTTAACAACTGCAACTTTCTTAGCCTCAATTTTACTCCCACTTTCTTCTTGCATTGTTTCACACATGAGATTTTAGAGGATACCTCACATCAACCATAATAAATGGGTATGAACCATGATGCTGTACTGAGTCTTTATTAACTACTAAACCCTATGAAAGTGTTTTCTCTATTGTCTCATTTAACTTTTGTTTTATTTTATTTTGTTTTATTATGTTTTAAATTTATTTGATACTAGGGCATGAACTCAGGAACACTTAACCACTGAGCCATATTCCCAGCCCCTTTTTTTAATTTTGAGACGGGATTGCTAAATTGCTTGGGGCTTTGCTAAATTACTGAGGTGCCGGACTTTAACTCCCAACTTTAAAGTAAATAAACTATTCTAGATTTACCCATGTTTTCACCAAAAATAAATAAATAAATAAATAACTTACTGAGGCTAGCTTTGATCCTGTCTGTGATCCTCCTGCCTCAGCTTCCTGGGCCACTGGGATTGCAGGCATGCACTACCACCCCTGGCTAACCTTCATTTTAAAGATAGATCCATTGAATGTCTCATGAGCCATTTCAAGAAGGAATGCTACCATAAGAAATACATTTGTATGTGAGTGTATCTTACTTTTTTCAGACTGCTAAAACAACATACCATTGACTACATAACTTATAAACAATAGACACTTATTTCTATCAGTCTTGGAGATTGGGAAGTTCAAAATGAAGATACTACCATATTTTGTCTGATAAAGGCCCACTTTCTCATAGAAAAAATCTTCCAGCTATATGTTAACATGTCAGAAGGGGCAAACAAGCTGCCTAGAGCCTCTTTTATAAGTCACTAATCATATTCTTGGGGTCTCTACCCTATCATCTAATCACCTCTGAAAGGCCCTACCTTTTAATATCATTGTCTTGAGGGTTGGAATTTCTACATATGAATATTGGAAGAATATAAACATTCAAATTATAGCAGAATTTCAAGAATGATATAATTAAATATCATGAAGAAATAAATTTTCATGAATAATTCAATTCTACTTAGGTCAGCCTGGGAAACTTAGGGAGACCCAGTCTCAAAATAAAAACTAAAAGGGCTGTGAATTGTCATGAGCGAGCTATGTCATTAACATATACCAAAACATGTTTGTGTCTTTCCACAGTGTCAGAATTTATTGAATAACAATAAATTCACAGACTACACCACTTTAATCAGTGGCAGTTCACTGATGAAAGTCAAAAGCCAGGCAAACACATATCCTTTTATTAATTACTAACATCTATAATACTCAAGTAACACATCACACTTCACACAATTCTATATATATAAGTTAAAGAAAGGCTAAGAAAAGGTTTAGGCAGCCATAGGGGTTCAGGAGGCTAACTGAGAGCAAAGGCAAAAAACAGATAAAAATGCAAAGAGTCACTGTAGGTAATCAAGTAAGATTATGAACCAGCCCAAGAACTTGTTTAGCGTGCAAAATTGTCAAAGCACAGGAACTTATTCTAGGCCAAAGTCCAGAAGGATAACAGTTTCACACTCTCAGCTTGAGATGTCAACTTAGAGAAGGCTGTATGTGTTCATCACAGGCAGGAGAAATAGCACTCTGCTAAAACCCAAGGACAGCGATTTGGAGGTTAGTCACTGTTGCAATATTCCTGGGCAAGGTTCATGATGAGGGACCAGGTGATGCAGTCAGGGCACCACCATGAATAGTCTGGTGTGTGTGGGGGTCCCTCTTTTATGGGCTCTGAGTCAAGGGTTTGCTTCATTCAGTTGTGTGGTGTGTTGGATAAACTCATGGGCCTAGCTTTTCTGAACATGAGTTTAATATGACCATACATCCATGTATTTCTGATTAATTTGATAACTTCATAGGTGGTCATTTTTGTTTGGTTTGGTTTTATTTATTTATTTATTCTAATTATGTATATATGACAACAGAATGCATTTTAATTCATTGTATATAATTACAGCACAACTTTTTTTATTCTGTTGTGTCATAGCTTTCCTTTTATTGCATATGTTTAAGGAGTACAGTATTATGTATGCATATCTTTCCTTTTTTCTTCATTTTAATTAGTTATACGTGACAGTAGAATGCATTTATATACTTTGATATATCATACATATATGGGATATAATTTCTCATTTTTCTGAGTGTACTTATTGCAGAATCATATTGGTCATGCAGTCACATATATACATAGAGTAATAATGTCTGTTTTATTCTACTATCTTTCCTATCCCCACATCCCATCCCTTTCCTTCCCATCACTTCCCTCTACCCTAGTGCCCCTGGCCTTATTGTGAATTAGCATCTGCATATTAGAGAAAACATTCAGTCTTTGGTGTTATGGGATTGGATTATTTCGTTTAGCATGATATTCTCCAATTCCAACCATTTGCTGGCAAATGCCGTAATTTTACTCTTCTTTAAAGCTGAGTAATATTCCATTGAGTATATATACCACATTTTCTTTATCCATTCATCTATTGAGGAATACCTAGGTTGGTTCCATAGTCTAGCTATTGTGAATTGAGCTTCTATAAACATTGATGTGGCTGCATCACTATAGTATGATGATTTTAAGTCCTTTGGGTATAAACCAAGGAGTGGGATAGCTGGGACAAAAGAAAGAGAGAGAGAAGAAGAAGGAGGAGGAAGGGGAGGAGGAGGAGGAGGAGGAGGGAAGAGAAGAGAAGAGAAACACACACACACACACACACACACACACACACATATATTTGTACCTGTGACTCTACATGCCTCTAAAGGACTTCACTGCAAGTGTGTTCCTGCAAGTTAACACTCCTATCTAAACTGACTCATTTGACCAGAACAACCAGTTCACATGCCAGTGCAAGTGAAGAAAGAGGCAATAAAAAGAGGGAAAGAGGAAAAGGCATTTAAAAGCTGACTAGTTACATTTACATTTAGTTAATGATTGCTTTTGTTTTCCAAGGGCTACCTAACTTTTTGGAGAAAGAAAAACAGAGTCGACTGAAGTATGAAATTAATATTTCTGTAGAAGATCTAGTCTGCCCTTCTTGCCTTCTTTTTTTTTTTTAAAGAATTTTTTAATATTTACTTTTTTTAGTTTTCGGCGGACACAACATCTTTGTTTGTATGTGGTGCTGAGGAACGAACCCGGGGCGTACGCATGCCAGGCGAGCGCACTACCGCTTGAGCCACATCCCCAGCCCCATCCTTGCCTTCTTCTTAAGACTTAATTTCATCCACAATTTTAGTAGCGTAACTAACCATCTTCACTTCCTTCCCTTCCTGCCCCCTCATTTTTCCCCCACTAGGAGCATTTGTTGAACATTTATTACATGGCAGGCACTGAGCAAGGCCTTGTTGTTTTTATGCCAAAATAAGTTAGTTTATAATTGATCCTCTTGATCAAAAGTTCTCAAACTATAATGTTTAAAGATTCATGAAAAAACTGTTTTGAAAATGCCCATTCCTGGAGATCGGATTCAGATGTTCTGGGTCTGGGAATCAGTCATTTTAACAAGCATCTTAAATGATTCAAGGGAATAACTTAATTGGATTTGCATTTTGAGTGATACTTCTATCAATCTCTGTAAAATTATTAGAACAACTTGTTATTAGGTTTGTGGACAGCTCAACTCTGAAAGATTTTTCTCTCCTTAAGAACTTTGAAATTAGGCTTTCTGTTCAAAGACAGACTCTGCCACTTAAAAGCTGTTTAGTTGGCTGAATCAATGAGTTAACCTCTTTTTACCTGTGTCCTCATCTGTAAGGCTACGTGGGAATCAGAGCCTCTTCCTTAGGATTACTATGCAGATTTAGCAAATAAAGCATATGTGTTATCAAGACAGAGCAGTAAGTTCTCAAAAAATGATAGCTGTAATAATACTAATTATTATTTTTATACTTAGCATTATAATATAGCTCCATTTATTATTATTTTTTATTATTATTATTATTGTATTGGAGATCAGATATAGAGGCACTTTACCACTGAGCTTCAATCCCAATCCCTTTTATTTTATATTTCAAGACAGGACTTCACTATTTTGCTGAGGCTGGCCGCAAACTTGTGATCCTTCTGCCTCAGCCTCCTGAAACTGTCCCATTTTTAGATCGAAAATGGGGGGGATAAAAAGTGATCAGATTCTTGAAACATGACGAGCTGCTTCAAAAGGAAGAAGCATTCTAAATGCTAAATTATCTTCTTTGAGGCCAAAATTTTTATTTTATCATTAATATTTTATTTTATTTTTTATTTCATTAAAATTTTATTATATAATTAATAATTAATTATATCATTAATAATCATTTCATTTTTAATTTCCATAGGTCTACTTATTGAATTCCTGAATAGTAAGTACTACTATTAATGCTGTTCTGAAATTTTCTCCTCATTGCTTATTTTAAAAGAACCAAGTTTATCTAGTTCAGAGAAAGGAAATAATTTCTGCTCTCATCAAGAATCTAAAAGATGTCATTAACAGAGATAAGGAATATAGAAGGAAAGTCAGAATTAGAAGGAGGTTCAATTTCTTCACCACTTACATACAGCTAGGGTCTTATACTTTTATATACCAGAATTTAAATGTATTATTTCTACTGCATCTTCATAATCACCCAGGAGAAAGTACAATTATAATTCCCATTTTTAAAGAAGTCTTCATCTTTAAAAATGAAAGTTTTCAGTCAAGAACCCAGAACTATTTGATCTCAAATCCTCCCTTAGTTTCCATACCAAACTGCCCCCCAGACACTTCAAAGGACTCAAGTAAAGGTGGTTTCCTGAGAGGACTAAACAGGACTTCAGATTAGCATTTCCACTTCTCCTGAGCACAAAACACACTTATGTAATATTCCAAAATATTGAAGAAAAATAAAAAAAAAATTTTAGAAAATGTTTTCCAATCCTTCCTCTGAATGACTGACCTTACCTTTGATACACATTCCATATTCTTTACATCAAAGGTTCCACAAATACACGAAGAAAATACTGAAATATTCTCTGGCTTACAAAAGTGTTTTCAAATGAAAAGTGGCAGTTTTGGGTAATGGAAAACTGAAATCATTTGCAACTGAAATCAATCAATTGTGCTGCTTCTACCTGCTAAGGAAAGTGGTGTATTTTGGAGCAGAGGGGAAAGAAACCTCTACTCTTCCTTTTCTCTTTTGTAAAGTATAAGGACAGCAAGCAGATGACTCAGATTAATGATCTACTCACATGTGTTTGTTTGCTCTAAAAGATGCAGAGGTCCTTTAAGAAAATAGTGATTGACAAATTTTAAGTCCGTAAATAAATCTGAGTCTGTAAAAAGTTGCAGAATTTACTCCTGTACCATTGAGTGTTATTTGATAGTGTGATTTTCAAATGTATGTGCCATATTCTATCATATAGATACTCTATTGGATATGGTTCTTTTGCACACCACCCTAGAGGAGACATAAACAGGAATCTATTACTGGGTATTAGATGTCTTACAAATTCTATGAATTGTACTTAAGTGAGCTTTTGGGAAGAATTTCCACAGCCAGAATCACACTGCCAGTTTTTTGATCCTGAGTCATCACTGCCACAGGAAACCATCAAACTTGAAAGACAGTGGCAAGCTGAACAAAGCAGCAGATTGCCACCTTGACTTTGCTGCGCTGAAAAGGTTCACTGTTGAAGGTCCCATGAACACAGATCCCCTGTGTCTGATTAGTGGAAACCCAAACTGTCTGCAACCCTGTGAAGGCACCTGGGAAATGTAATTTTTTACTCTCCAACATCCAAGACACAGAAACAATAAGTCGATTGTAATTAAAACAGCATAATGTATTACAATTTATTTAGACATTTTTGAATTTTAGATTTTTAGGTTCCTTGCACATTTTTTCTCTACCCTAAATATGTATTTAGGTATTTATTGTATTATAAATTCCTTAGTCAAATAATATGAATACTTTTCAAGTTTTTGATGATTGCATAATTTTTCTCTTGAAAACGTAATATGATTTTATGCTCCTCCCAGTCAATCTTGTTCCATATGGTCAGTCATGATTAATATATTTGTTAGTACTTTTAAACTATAAACTGATGCGTTATTTAAAAACTTTGAGTTTCTTTTGCTAGTAAGTTTGAACATTGTAATTCTCACAACAGGTGAATTATAATTAAGTCTTTAGCCTACTGTTTTTCCTAATATTTCTCAGCAATACTGTTCTAGTCAGCTTTTTCACTGCTGTGAATAAAAGTCCTGACCAGAACAATTGTAGAGGAGGAAAGTTTATTTGAGGGCTCACAGTTTCAGAGGTCTCAGTCCATAGAAGACCAGCTCCATTCCTCAGGGTGCAAGGTGACACAGAATGTTATAGCAGAAGAGCAGTGGTAGAGAAAAGCAGTAGAGAGAGACTCCACTGTCCAGATAGAAAATATATACCCCAAAGGCAAGCCCACAGTGACTTGTGTCCTCAGCCACACCCTACCAGCCTTCAATTGCCACTCAGTTAATCCCATCAGGATATTAATTCACTGATTGGGATAAGTCTCTAATAACCCAGTCACTTCTCCTCTAAACCTTATTGTGTTGTCTCACACTTCAGCTTTTGGGGGACACCTCACATTCAAACCATAACAAATACATTTATAAATAATCTCATAGGGTGGGAAATTAACATGGTTGTTTTGTTGGGTCATGTGTAATTGTTACTAGTGAAAAAGATAACTCTAAGATCTAGTGACACCGGTGTTTGTAGCCCTGTAACAATCCTCTTTAGCTCTTTCATGTACATATCAAGGAAGTTTTTTTCTCTTTATGGACTCCATAATTAAACTTGGTTGAATTCTGTAGGTCTTAATTTAAAAGCAAGATTATATAACTCAATTATGATACAGTCAGTTGGATTTATATGGAAATTGTAGACTTGCAAATAAGTATTTGAATATCTATCAGTATAATTTTATGCATTTGGATTTACTTGTGGTGAGACCCAGGCTATAAATGTCTAGATATTCATAGAAAGACCGTAGGAAGAAGGAAGTTCTGTAAGGAAGAGCTCTATGACTCCGGGAAGTCCAAAAGGTCTAAACATTCAGAGCTACCATGGAATAACTATTCTTCCCTGATTTAATGAGACCAGATGAACTCTCTGGAAAACTTCACACTGTACGTATAACACCTCCAAGATCCATTTCTTCTAGCAGGTACAATATACAGCACCCTGTCAGAAATGGTGAGATGACGATGATAATTTCTGGGGTTAATCATCTTGCATTTTCTTCCCAAAAAAGTATAGGGAGATTTAGAAGAGATACATAAGAAAAGCCTTGTTTCACTACTATTTAGTGATTTAGAAAAAAAGGAACTTGTTCTAAAATCACTTTTGAAACTAGAATACCTTTTACCAGATTAAGACAAAAATCCTTAACATACATATTGTACTTGAACAGGTGTTTTGAAAGACTAGGTTAGCCACAAACCCACAAATTGTCGTCATTCTCCATCTAGTGGCAAGACAAGCTAATTGAAGCAAGCCACTAAAAAATATTCTTACTCTTAGATGTTGGACCCAGTATTTTAAAAAATTGATTTTATAGGACATATTATAAAACCTCACAACTATTTTGTTAAAATGTGATATAAATAAACTCTATGTAAAATAATACATTATTATAATTAGGTTCTATGATTTTTCTTTTAAAAGATTGATTAAATTTCTGATAAAACTGATCAGGAAAAGGAAAGAAGGTGCCATGAAGTTTTTATTCTATTGCTGAAATTAAAAACAGGAACACACAAACAGCTGCTATGCAAATGAAGAGTTACACACTTTTGCTATTAGAGTATTAATGAAAATTTAAACAACAATTAGAAAGCTTAATCATATTAAGTAGGAGTAAGGAAGTTAAGACATAAGAAACCTGTATAACTTAAGGGAAAATAAGCTAGTGCAACAATTCTAGGGAACAACCTGGAAAACTTGATAAATTAACTATACCTATACTTTGTATATGATGTAGCAATTTGATTTCTTGTGCATTTTTGTAAGAGTATTTTCACAGCAGTGTCTGAAAGGCTACATGTTCATCAGAAGAGGAGGGGAATAAAATGAGAGATAGACACAAAAGTTATATGCAGAAATAATTTTCCAGATTAATGTATATCTGGATGACTCTTAAAATATCATGATAATGATATGAGATGTATAAAAGAATACCTATCAGTGTGATAAAATGTACACACATAGAATACAACTTTACTTTTAAAAAAATATTTTCAGTTGTAGATGGACACAATACCTTTATTTTTACTTATTTATTTTTATGTTGTGCTGAGGATCAAACCCAGTACTTCACAAGAGCCAGGTAAGCACTCTATCACTAAGCTATAACCCTGGCCCACAACTCTACAGTTTTTTTTTTTTTTTTTCAGAAACTGGTGCTTATTTCTGTAACTTTATTGCCATTTTGCTTAAGTGTTTCCAGAAAAACAGCCCAAGACCATTCTGTGGTTGTTCCTACCGGCTCAGTGGCTTGAGCAGTGGGAGCTGCAGACCAATCTTCGGTGCTTGACTAGTTACTCCAGGTTTCAGTAGGGAACTGCTGGTTAGGCACAGAGGGCACCTTGAATGCCTTTAGAGCTGTCTCTGACTTCAGATTGAGTATCAGTGAACACTGGAGCTAGAACATTTCATATACCCAGAAATCCCTCCTTGGTCACAGCTTTTTTAGTGGCTGCCTGCTTTTCCTGTTCGATCTTTCAGAATCTCTGTGAAAGTAGAGATCAGGCATAGTCAACCACGGGTATTTGCGGGAAATGATGCCAGGCATGCACAGAACTTCTTAGGCCAGCATCCACCACATCAGACCCACAGAGTGAACTATTTTGTTGTTGCATGGAATGGCAATGTCCTCATAGCACAAAGGAGAATCTGTGTTACCCAGAGCAGTCGTAGGCAGGTTTACAAAAGCCACTTCTGTGAGAGGCTGGTGGTCAGAAGACATGGCTCCCAGGAGGCTGCCTGGATCTGCTTAGTGAAGGTTTCAAGACTGAAGCATCCAGAGATAGGAGTGCCTCTGTGGCAGCAGCAAACTTCATCACAGCCTGTTGGTCAGTGTTTCTGGAGGACATGACACTGATATCAGCAGAATTTTCACTGGCAACACTGGCACCAGAAGCTTCTCCCAGGTCCTCTTTAGATCTTTGATGTAGATGCCATCTCCTTCCCTTTTGTAGATACATTGTTCCATCTGCAAATCAGGGTTGCTGCCACTTAAGTGGGTTCCTGGTGCAGAAATTTGAGGACATCCTCTTCCTTCATTTGCAGGACATCAAGGGCTCTGGACATTGTGACACTTTGCCTTTAATTTATGATAGGAATCAAGAACAACAACAGCTGGAGCAGTGGTGTAGGCCTGTAAGCCCAGTGGCTTGTGAGACTTACGTAGGAGGATTGTGAGTTCAAAGCCAGCCTCAGCAACTTAGTGAGACCCTAAGCAACTTAACAAGACCCTGTCTCTAAATAAAATACAAAAAAATAGGGCTGGGGATGTGGCTCAGTGGTTGAGTGCCCCTGAGTTCAATCCCTAGTATCAAAGGGGAAAAACAACAACAACAACAATACCATATAGACCCCTCCCTAGGTAGCACATCAAGACTATACATTTTTGTATATGTGGTCTAAATAAACATAGAAATGATAGACTGCAAAGACATGAATACACAAATGTTAGAGCTGGGCTAAGTGGCACATACTTTGAATCCCAGAGACTTGGGAGACTGAAGCAAAAAGACCAAAAGTTCAAGGTCAGCCTGAGAAACTTACTGAGACACTGACTCAGAGTAAAAAATATGAAGGGCTGAGCTAGAGCTAGAGCTCAGTGGTAGAGCACCCCTGGGTTCAATCTCCAGTAGGTTGGAAGGAAGGATAAAGAAAGCAGCATCTATTGCAAGGGTGCTGATAGTGTGAAATGAAATGGAAAGCAATTAATTTAATTTTGTGTTCTTAGTCTATAAATTAAAAATACAAAGTAGAATCTGAATACAAACAGCATATCTGAAGAACTTAATCTTATTTTCTTGATATTGCATTATTACAATCATAGCAATAATCTCAATTTTGAGATCTTTATAATTTATAAAATGTTTTCATAGACAGCTTTGTAGAGGCAGGAACCTCCATAGTGTTTTTCAATAGAATACTATTCATTCACAGAAGAGTATGAAATCCTGTCTTAGTGACAACATGATGGACCTGGAGGGCATTGTGTTAAGTGAAATAAATCAGGCACAGAAAGGCCCATACTGCATGATCTTATTTATGAGAAATCTAAAAACGTTGATCTCATTGAAGTTTACAGTAGAAGAGTGATTGCTAGAGACTGGGAAAGGATGGGGAAAAGTTGATCAAAAGGTATAGATATGGGGCAGGTGGTACACGCCTGTAATCCCAGTGGCTCAGGAGGCTGAGGCAGGAGGATGGTGAGTTCAGAGCAATTTAGTGAAGTCCTAAGCAATTCAGCAAGACCCTGTCTCTAAATAAAATATTTAAAAAGGGCTGGGGATGTGGCTTAGCAGTAAAGCGCCCCTGAGTTCAGTCCCCAGTACCAAAAAAAAAAAAAAAAAAGGTTACAGTTAGGGGAAATAGGTTCTTGTATTCTATGGCACAGCAGGGTGAATATAATTAACAATCTTGTATTATATAGCCCAGAATATTTTTAAAAGAGGATTTTTGAATGTATTTTTCATAAAGAAATTATAAAAGTTTAAGGTGATGAATATGCTAATTACCTGAGTTCATATCACCCAATGTGCATGAATCAAAACATCTTATTATATCTTATAAATATGTACAAATATTATGTATCAAGCTGGGCACTGTGGTGCACTCCTGGATCTTAAGAGACTGAGACAGGAGGATCACATATTGGAGGCCAGCCTGGGCAACTTAGTGAGACCCTGTCTCAAAATGAAAAATAAACAAAAATTCTGGGGATGGAGCTTAGTGTTAGGGTGACCAGGTGCAGTCTTCAATAAGGAAAAAGTCCAAAAAACTATATTATGTATTGATAACAATTTAATTTAATATATTTTTTAAAAGCCCACTACAACTTAATGATTAAATAAAGGTACTCACAGAAAAGATGTTTATGGTATGTTCTCTATATATCATTTTTTACTGAAAGACCCAAGATAACAACCATTAAGTAAAAAAAGGAACCATGATCCAGGCATGGTGGCGCATGCCTATAATTACAGCAGCTCGAGAGGCTGAGGTAGGAGGATCACAAGTTCAAAGCCTGCCTCAGAAACTTAGCAAGACCCTAAACAACTTAGTGAGACCCTTTCTCTTTTTAAAATATAAAAAAGGGCTGGGGATGTGGCTCGTTGTTAAGCACCCCTGGGTTCAATCCCCTTAACAACAACAACAACATAATGAGGAACCATGGAGTGAAGAAGCAACACAAATCTCATTGGAATCATTTCAAGTGGGGGAAAAAAACTATATGTGGAGTTACAGGCACATGAATCTGATTGGAAATAAATAGAACTGCACATTGATTAACAACAGGAATATGTTCTGAGAAATGCATCATTTGGAAATTTCATCTTTGTGTGAACATCACAGAGGGTGTGTACACAAACTTAGATGGTATAAGGTCAATCACTCAACATGGATGGTTCATTATTTTATTAGCAAGAGACACAAGCTGAGGTTGCTGCCAGGGTATCACAGCATGCTGTCTCATAGTAAATTTTTTATGTAAGTTGAAGGAGTACACTAAAGTATAATATAGTAAATATGTAAACTAGAAACAATAGTTGTTTATTTTAATTATCAAATATTACATATTGTGTATAACTGTATATGTTGTACTTTTATACAACCACAATGTAGGAGGTTTTTTTACACCAGCAACAACACAGACATGTAAGTAATGCATTGTACTATGATGTTATAATAGTTACAATGCCACTAGGTGGTAGGATTTCTGCCAGTTCCATTAAAATCTTTTAGGACAACCATCATATGCAGTCTGTCACTGATTAAAATGTCCTTATGCAGTGCATGACTATAGATTGAAAATTGCCAAATTTTTGAAGAAATTATTTTGGAAAAGAGAACTATGAAGCTGCAACAAAACACTAAGAATATTAAGATTTAAAACAACCTGCATGTGCCCAATCTTCAAGCTGGCAGCAGGCTTTTAGATATATAGAGCCATTAAAAGGGGCATGTTCCCCAGTGTCCACACCAGATGTGGACAAGGAGAATAACGGGTGAGTGGGAACCTTCCAGGTTAGAATATTGAACAAAAGAGTTCAACTCAAAAAACACAATCAGGATGTAATCAAGAAATTTCTTCTGTTCCCAAGGCCATCCCAGCAGGATTTCAAAGTTGTCCCCAAACAGTTTTCCAATGAAAGTATTGATTGTGATTATCTTATCCCAGGTCCATCATTATAATGAGATATGTGTTTGGGAACAATTCACTTACTTGTCTTTTTATTTCTTGGGTCTGCAGAACCTGAGGCATCACATCTTAATCAAATGGAAAGGACCATATAACAATTGGAGAGACTGGATTTGGAGCTAATGTAGTCAGTGATTGGGGTTTGGTGTTAGTGATAGGGGTAAATGTGGCCTATGTGTGGGAGTATGAATAAAAGGGATAATGAGTGGCCAAAAAAGACGACTGTGGCAGAGACTACCTAGATGCTCACCAATCTTATTTCTGCTTCTCTTTTTTTTCACTAATCAAATCTATTTAATATACTGATTCAAGAAGCAATGTTTATACAACTCACAATAAACATTGATCATGAATTATAAAATTTTTCATAACAGTTAAGTTTAATTGTAATCCCACTATTATTAGTTAATCTTGCACTTGTTTGTGTCCCAAACCCCCACAAGTGGAGTTAATATTTAATTAGTTCATTCTATAAAATACCCTCTCTAGTGATATTTATTCTCTTTTTTCTTTTGTGATCTCACTAAAGTGGCAAACATCACAGGGGAAGTAAAACTACTCCTACTAATGTAGAAATTTAGCACCAAGTAATTAGCAGAAGTCTATGTTCCATTGATAGAGGAGAAAATTATTTAACCTTGCCTTCTACATAGTTGATTTTTTTTCTTACCAAGGCAAATTTGTTTTTTTATTTGTTCTTTTTAATTATGCAGTAGAATGTATTTTGACATATTGTGCATACGTGGAGTACAACTTCCCATTCTTGTGGTTGTACATGATGTGGAATTACACTGCTGGTGTATTCATACATGAACATAGGAAAGTCACATCTGATTCATTCTACTGCCTTTCCCATTCCCAGCCTCTCTCTTCCCCACATCACTCCCTGTCCAATCCAGTAAATTTCCACCCCATCACCTGCCTATCGTGAATCAGCATCTGCATATTGGAGAGAATATTTGGCCTTTGTTTTTTTGGGATTGGCTTATTTTACTTTGCAAGATATCCTCCAATTCCATCCATTTACTGGTAAATGCCATAATTTCATTCTTCTTTATGGCTGAGTAATATTCCATTGTATACATGTACCACTTATTTCCACTTCTTGAGCATATAGGAATGCTGTAGTTCAAAGCTTCTCAATTAGATCAAACAGATTGCAGCTATATGACGGAGAAATAAAATGTCAGCATAAATAATTTTTTGTCATTTGAAGAACTGGACTCTCTCTACTGTCCTAAGGCTACAATCAAAGGATTTCAAGACAGTAGAAATTCACCAAGTCAACATTTGGAAGCTTCAGAACACAGCTGCCAGAACAACTTTGGTCTGTGACTTTGTTTTAAGTCACTGAAGTTTGGGAATAATTGTTCATAGCAGCTAGCAAGTTTTACCATGACAAATACAATAATTTCCATATTAAAACATATTATACAGAATCAATTATGTGACCAAATTTAATATATCTGTATGTGTGATTAAGAAATAATAATTGTACCAGGCATGGTGTAACACTGTGTAATCCTAGTGGCTCGGGAGACCAAAGCAGAAGGATCACAAGTTCAAAAACAGCATGGGGTGGGGGAGGGAAAGAGAGAGAGAAGGAAAATTGCATGGAAATGGAAGGAGACCCTCATTGTTATACAAAATTACATATAAGAGGAAGTGAGGGGAAAGGGGGAAAAAAAACGAGAGAGAAATGAATTACAGTAGATGGGGTAGAGAGAGAAGATGGGAGGGGAGGGGAGGGGAGGGGAGGGGGATAGTAGAGGATAGGAAGGGCAGCAGAATACAACATACACTAGTATGGCAATACGTAAAAACGTGGATGTGTAACCGATGTGATTCTGCAATCTGTATACGGGGTAAAAATGGGAGTTCACAATCCGCTTGAATCAAATGTATGAAATATGATATGTCAAGAGCTTTGTAATGTTTTGAACAACTAATAATAAAAAAAAATTTAAAAAAAAACCAGCCTGGGCAATTTAGCATGATCCTGTCTCCAAATTAAAAAAAAAAACAAACAAAATCATGGGTTTGGGGATGCAGCTCAATTTTACAGTGCCCTTGGGTTCAATCCCCAGTACCATGAAAAATAAAAAACTGGTACAGTCTGAATTTTATTTTTTGTAATATTGGAAAATAAATGAGATATATAAATGAATTATTGGAATGCAGAGCATATTCCATGCATAAATAGGATCACTAGTGAAGAAACAGATTGAAAATGGAAATGAATAGTTCTTCAAAAAAAAGAACAAAATCTCATAGTAAACAAGGAGGAAGTGGTTTTAGGCAGTGATTCCCAACCCTGGGAATGGGAGTGCAGGATTCTCACCTAGGGGATTTTAGGAAGGAGAGAGGAAACCATAGGAGTGACATGAAAAAGTTTGAGGAGGAGAAGTTTTGGGAAGTCCTACAGATGAAAATTATGTGTTACCTGGTATTACCTGAGCAGAACCTCTTTTGAAGAGGAGGGGGAAAACATCAAAATTGCTCATCTAAATTCTGAGTGATATAATGACTCCCAAAGAAAAATTTATTCGGTTAGTGCGTAAGATGATAGAAAATTGGTTTAAGAGAAGTGAATCACTGGGGAACTTGTAAAGGAGAAATAAGAATAAAAATTTTTAAGGGGAGTCAGATTTGATGATTTTTTAACTTTTACATTTCCTACTTAAAAAATCCATTTACATTTTTCAGAATTGACTACCCTTCCCTTTGATAAGATTTATCCAATTCATAAGGGTCACAGCCATTCCTTCATGTATATTTACAGATTATGCTCAGTGTGCAAAGCACTCAAAGTACACTGTATGCAGTGCATGTTCAAAGAATAAAGATCCTAGCTATTGAAGAACTTGTAATTTACTTCAGCAAAAACTATGGACCTCCTAACTCTACTCAAGATATAAAGATAAGCAAGTTATAACCTCTACTTTCAAGGAGTAAACAGTCAGTACATAAAGAGGATTTAGCAAGCCAGGGTTGGTGGCACATGCCTGTAATCCCAGTGACTGCAGAGTTTGAGGCAGGAGGAACTCAAGTCTAAGGCCAACCTCAAAAAATTAGGAAGACCCTGTCTCAAAATAAAAAACAAAAATGGCTGGGGATGTAGCTCAGTGGTAAAACATCCCTAGGTTCAAGTTCCCAGTACTGAACACACAGTGAAAGAGGACTTAGACATGTAAAGGTTCTGTTACAATCAACGTGGTCATAAACAGGGACCCAAATCCAGATTGCTTGCTTCTAATATCATTTATCTGATATACTAAGTGTGTTACCTTTAAAAAGTTGTTTAGTATTTGTGTACCCCAATAGAGATAGAAATGAATTCCTCATGGGGTTTTTTTGAAGTTTAAATGAATTAATTTATCTAAAGAAACTATGTCTAGCACAAAGTTAGCACTATATGCATTAACTATGATTATTTATTTAGAGGTACTTGGGATTGAACCCAGGGGCACTCTACCATTGAGCTACATCTCTAGCCCTTTTTATTTTTTTTATTTGGAGACAAGGTCTTGCTAAGTTTCCCAAGTTGGCTTCAGAGTTGCAATCTGCCTGCCTCAGCCTCCCCAATTGCTGAGAACACAGGTGTGCACCACTGCACCTGACTATCTGTGTTTATAATAGAAGGTTCTATCAGATAGGCAAAAAGAAGGAAGTGGCTAATTTAGTCCGTGAGCACAGAGATGGACTCAGAAGAGTTGGACTTTACAGACTGAGGGAGACACATGGGTATCAAGTCACATTTGAGGGACTTCAGAAAGTCTGTCAGCCTTTAAAAGATGTGGTTTGGATGATTTCTTTAGTGTGAACTCTTCATCCAAAGGACGACTTCATCACAAATGAGTTTTTGTGCCTGTGAGAGTCTTAAAAACAGCTCTATTATACCTGCCTTAATGACCACAATTTGGTCTACAAAGACAATTCTCTCCCTTTCTCCTTCCCTCCCTTCTTATAGATAACACCTCATGAATGTAATTCTTATCAGGGGGATTGCAAGTTCAAGGCCACTATTCACACACACACACACACACACACACACACACACACATCAGCATGCTTTCATAGGTCAAAATAAATGGAAGGATTTAGGATTTACCAATTAACTAAAAAATGATTGCTTCTTCCCTGTATAAATGAGATTCTTTGTTTTCTGAGAATGAGAAACTTCTAGTTTCTCAATTTCATTTTCATGGCCATTCAACTTTTCAGACATTATCTTTAATGAGTCTGCTAGCATTTAGGGAGGAAAGCCAAAGAACACAAGTTTTCAGCATTTGCCCCAGGGCTTTTGCAACCAAAGCATCACCTATGCTAGTGGCTAATGCTTTTTTAACTTTTTATTTTATTTTGTTTTGATTGACACATGAGTATAGGGTGAAATGTGATATTCCAATTCATGTATGTATTGTGTAATATTATTTAGAAGGAAGAAGTTCTGGTGATCTATTAAAGATCAGGATGACTATAGTTAATAATAATGTACCAAATATTTCAAAATAGTCACAAGAGAGGATTTGGAATGTTCTCACCACAAAGAAATGATAAATGTTTAAGTTGATGGATATGCTAATTGCTTTGCTTCCTTTGAAGTGACTGTGTTCTCTCTTCACTGTGCATTTGAGTGCCTGTGAAAGCATTTGTCTTAGCAGTTTCTTTGTCAGAGAGTTTCTAGATTGGGATCTCTGAGCTAAAAATCCCAAATTATATGCATCCACCCACCCTTATATTATAATCACTATCTATCTTTGGGCTTTTTAAAATTAAATATGGACATCAAATTCAACAGTTTCACAACTGCTTCTGTGAGTGTTGAGTATAGTAGGCAAACTCCTAGAAGATTATACAGGTGACTACAGGTACTAATGTACACATAGTTAGAAATGTTTGAATATTGTTATAATGCGATCAAGGGGCTAGGCTCAAAGATTCCAACAGTAATGCTGTGTGTCAAGTCTGCACTTCAAAACTAATTCAAAAGCATCTGTGAGGGTTATTATCTGTTTGCTGTTTGCTTTGGGGGTTTTCCCTCATAAGACCTTCATATAGTAGTATGGAGAAACATTAAGGTATTTTCATTTTAACAACTTCAAGTAAAATTGAAATCTGATAACAGCTTTCTTATGTCCTTATTTGATTACTAGACATCAAGAAACTTTTCCTCTATTAATTTCACTTTGGTCAAATATTTTCCAGAATGAAATTAGAAAATGTGAATTTCCTGTGTATATGTAAACTTGTTTATTTTGAAACAATACAGCATTATAGAATATGAGAATTGAGGAAGACTATAGAAATGTTGATTTTATAAGTTTCAAATTTTCTTGAAAAATGTTGATTTTGGTAACAAATAGACTATTTGGCCCAGGAAATGAAGAGTTTTTTTTTTCTTTTGGAAATTTTGGTTATATAGGGTGTGCAATTTTTTTTCAGTTAATTTTGGGCCCTTCCCTCAATTTCCAATTTGAATTAACACCGAGAACAGCTCATTGAATACTACTTGATCCTATGATTAATCAGCACATGCTTTCTCAGTTCCAAACATTTTAGCTATCTGTCTTGCTAACTAGGTGGAGAATTGGGTGTATGCAGCCCACTTACAGTGCTGCCATGGTGAATTTGCCTTCCAGCTGGACACAGAACATCCTTCTTTACTGTTGCCATAACATTTTTGTATTTGTTGATTCATTATTTTTATAGTGTACTTAAGCCTTTTTATTGTGCTTTCCTAAATTCCATCTTTAATGTGCTACTCAGCATCAAGGCTATAAAAATGAACAGTTTCATAGCTAAGGTCTTTTTAAAAATAAAATAATGATGACTTTTGTCTTCTTATAATATCTGTTAAAATTTGGAAAAAATTCAAATAGATTAAAAAACATTTCTTTTCAGGATAATCATATTTTGTTTGGAGGAAAAATAAACTTGATTTAGGCTTAACCTAAAAATTGTAAATGTCCACTACAAAAATTTCAGTTGATACTGATAATCTGAAAAATTAGACATATGTGAGGAACTGATTGAGCTGGAATATGAATGATGGTCTTTGGATTGGATCACAATGAGGACAATTACCCTTTTGGAAAATGATTAATTATAATTTTGGTACTATAGCCTCTAATATTCCTACCTCTGAAAACAACCTTTAAGCTGCTATCAGCATACTTAAGTCACAGTGTTCCTACAGTGCCAAAGACTGGATTATAAACCAGGTTTGTAAGGACTGAGGGTTCAGTGGTTGCTTAGCATGCATGATGCTGTGGATTTGCTCCCCAGCACCAACAAACAAACAACCCCCTTCTCAGGGTTTTTATGAGTACAGTGCAGATTACAGGACTGTTTTTCATTCCTATACTTCTTCAGTATGCTTTTAAATGCCTGCTTAATTTTGTAATCAATTGATGTTTTATAAACCAAGGATGATTGAGTTTATTTTTTCAGCTGCACAGATGAATACACAGAGGAACAGAGAAGATAAGTGTCTTGTCCATGATTATCCATCTAGTAAAATTAACAGAGGTGAAAATTAGAAGGTCAAAGATAGTCATATCTCTCAATCCAGATTTGTGTTTTTTTTTCCTTTGCTTTATATGCTTAGAAATACCTCCTCTTCCTAGAGATAAGAGATATATTTAATCATGGATTCTTCCAATTGTTTCTGGTGCTTATTTGTATATTGACATTTAAGACAATCTGGCATACATTTTGGTGAAAGAATTGAATGAGATGATTTTTTTCCCTCTAAGGGAATTTTTTTTTTCTTTTTTTTCAGTACCAGTGATTCAATCCAGAACTTGCACATACTAGGCAAATGCTCTATCACTAAACTACAGGCTCAGCTCTTTTCTATTTTTTTATTTTGAAACAGGGACTCCTTAAGTTGCTCAGAGCCTTGCTAAATTGATGAAGCTGGCCTTAAACTTGAGATCCTTCTGCCTCAGCCTCCAAGTCTTGGGGATTCCAGACATGCAGTATTTAGTTGGCCTAGTGGAAGAACCTGATGAAATTATTAAACTACTTATCTGGAAAATCAAATATGATAGCAGGTGAGAAATATTTAAAAAGAAGAAAGGCATAACAACAGGGGTATTGTATTATTAGAAATTTAAAAATGATAATTACATAATAATTACACTAGTAATCACTATTTTAAGGGAAAAAATTCTGTCCAGTAGAAAGGAACCATTAAACTAATGTAGAAATCTTAATGATTCCTCAGAGGCTAAAATAATTGATGATAGAATAGTTAATAATTTAAAAATGAAAACTCACAAAACAAAAATCTAAGCCAACATTTTTGTGAGAGTGAAATAAACTTTTTAACATGGTTTAATTTCTACTACCAACACCTGTGTCATCATAGATCTTGTATGCAGAAGCTCTTATGCTGACAAACACATACTAATGGGCTTCGTTTTCATGGTGAAGCTCTTCATGCTCCACCTGGTCTCCTTTAATGTGCATCTGGAGGACAGATGCTCTCTTGCTTCTCACCCCTCCTATCTACTTTTGAATTGCTAGAGGTCTGGTAACCTAGTTTTTTACCTTCACATTTGAGTAACTAGAAACTTCTTCCTAGAATCAGAAATATGTAAAAAAAAATGCTTTTCTCAAGGTGGAAAGCATTTGGTCTTGACATATAGGGGAAAAAATAGTTTGGAGATAGTTGGAGAATAATAATTCTAGAACTGAAAAATTGTTAAAAGTGTTCCTTAAGGATTTTCTTTCAATCTTCTATTATTCAACAAAAACCACGAACATATATATGATTTCCAGGATGAGGATGTTAACACGACATGGAAAAGAAAGACTGGCTATGAGCTCCAAGGTTTAGGGACTTATTTTCCAAACATTTGTTCCTAAATGACATTTACAGAAATAGGAGTAATATCCCCCTCAGGCAGACATTTAAAGTTATTGAAACAGCATCAGGACACACACACAAAAAAAACTTGGCAAAATACCAACTTTTAAAAATAGAAATCAATTTTTCAGTTCTGGTTTTTTGTTCTATTTTCCCAAGATTCTTAACATCTGATTTCTAAACTCTGCCAGGTGTAGTCAGGATTGAGCACGTTTCATTGTCTCTGTTGAAAACTGAGTATTACTTACATGGAGAATCATACCTGATTTGTAGTGCTTACTGGTTTAAGCTAACACTTTTTTTTTTCCTAGATGAGGGTGTTAATATAGAAAAGTTGGTCTCACTGGTTTTCAAAATTTATAGAAACTTAAACTTTTAAAGAGCTAGTACAGGAAGAAAGACATCTGTTTGCATTTTGTCTTTCCATATTCTGTGATACCTTTCAACATAGTTTACACATAAAATTTTTCAACAATAAAAATATAAACACATATTGAAATAAAGAGTCTAAGAGGAAACCTGAACTAATTTTGAGACTAGGAAGCCAAACAAGACACATATTAATAAAACTTAGTTTATTTTTTCCTTACTTTGACCACTGATTGTGTTTTATTTGAAGCATATACATTTATTTGTCTTCAGTCTTGTGTTAAAGAAGGCTATAGAAAGATTCCCTCATCAAATGTTTTAGTATTCTCTTCCAGGAAGGGTATATACAAGCTTTATAGAAATCAGACATTCCTTTTTACCTTGTAATATATGTCCTTTTGCAATGTGATCATAGGCTGACCTAAGAAAAAGCATGATTTATTATTTCAGTATTTTAATGCATAATTTACTGTGATGTACTTCTCTGGCTACAAGTTTCTGTTGCATAATATAAATCAAACTTTTTTGTTTTTTTGGCAGTGGTGGGAATCAAACCCAAAACGTCACATATGCCAGACAAGTGCTCTACCACTGAGCTATATCCCCAGACCTTAAAGCAAACTATTTTAAAATAACTTTTCAGGTGGAATAGCAACATGTATATACCTATAGTACAATTGCTACAACCAAATCTCTAGTTTATTGTCAGCCACAGTAGGCTTCTGTGAAGGCCAGGCCTTTTCCAGGGCTTTTGCCAAGGTGAGCTTCTATTCATCACTCGGCTTTTGTTATGTCCATAACAAAAGCTTATGTCTTCATAAGTGTATGTGTCAAGACCATTTGGCAAATTTTCCATTAAGAATATTGCTATAATGTTTTTTCAAAAAAAAGGTCAAGGCACAAATTATTAATTCATATCGCTTTCCAGGAGCAATAAAAAATGTATCTTAAATTATTTCAAGATCCAAGTAAGGATATACACCAATAAATAAGTTGCAAGAGGACAAGCAAGAGAGAGTTTTCAGATGAAAAGGACTTGTGTTGCATTCAGGCACAACAGTGTATTCCTACAATCATCAGAACTTGGGAGGCTGAGGCAGGAGGATCATAAGTTTGAGGCAAGCCTTTATAATTTAACAAGACCTTGTCTCATAAAATAAAGAAGACGGGGCATATAGCTCTGGGTAGAGTATCCCTGGGTTGATCCCCAGTACCCTAAAAAGGAAAAAATAACTTGGGTTGCTTGTTTTACTTTTTGAAAAAGAATTAACTACTTGCCTGGCTTCTCACTGTGGAAAATTGAAAAGAAATGGAGCTGGGTATGTAGCACATGCCTATAATCCTGGAGACTTGGGAGACTGAGGTGGAATGGATGGCAAATTCAAGGTGTCATCATTTTAGCAAGAGATCCCAATTTTGAGACCCTGTCTCGAAATAAAAAATAAAAACTGCTGGGGATGTAACACAGTGGTAGGATGCCCCAGGTTCAATCCCCCGTATCAAAAAAAAAAAAAGAGAAATGGATCACATTCCATTTTTAGTAGATGGAAACTCTTCTCGTTCACCTGTTTAGAATCTTACTGTCCTTTTAAAATTTTACCTGGTTTTCTTCCCTTCTAATACTGGTGTCTAAGGCAGCAACTTAACCCTTAGCTGCCAAGGTGAGCAGAATATAGTTTGCCAAAAGAGGTTGTCCTGACAGACTCATACACTAAGTCTATGTAAAGGCATGATTAGACAATGGTGATAAATAATAACCTAAAATTTTTCTTCTTACTTCTTTCAACTTTCTCATTTTTTGCATATTCTCTAAAATAATGCAATTTTCATTGGAAAGATGAGGAAAAAAACTTTAGTCTGTAGAGAAAATAAAAATAGAAAGGAATTATTTCAAAGTATCATTGAATAAATGTTTTATCCTTTTCCTTCCACTTTTTCTCCTCACCTCTTTTTCTTCATCATTTTTATTCTTTCTCTTGCTTCAAATAATTTCTAAGATGGTTCAGGAACAAATGTTTGCTACTACAAAACACTCTAGTCCTGACTAGGAACATATATTTTCCTTTACAATAGAAAAGTAGATGGATCTGCATTTATACATAATTGCACATAAATGTTTAGAATATGTTCATTCCTTAGATTGTGTCATGGCACAAGACCCTAATGTTAGGCCCCCTACAATGGAAAATACTTACAGATGTTAGAGTAGGTAGCTAATAAACTTTAACAAAGGTGGTGAGAAAAAGCCAGGAGTGCTTAGAATAATATACACCAAGCCCTGAAAGAAAATGGGTGCCAACCAAGATTATTATATCTCAATAAAACTATCTTCAGAATTGAAGTTAAAATTAAAACTTCTACAATAACAGAAACTAAAACAAATAATAACTACTAAGCTTGCACTATAGAACACACTCAGTGAAATATTTCATGTAGAAAAAATGAATACTAAATATCAGAGCACATGGATGAATCTCATTAGAAGAAGACTAGTCAAATAAAGGAGAATTAAGTCTGAATTAAGCATTTAGAAATAAATTAAACTGGAAGTAAAGAAAAATCTTCTCTCTATAATGACACTGAATGTAAATGGTCTAAACTCTCTAATCAAAAGACGGAGATTGGCAAGACCCAAATATATGTTGTTTATAAGCGACTCACCTTACAGGCAAAGATATTCACAGGTTGAAGGTGAAAGAATGGAAAAACATACCATGAAAATGGAGACTCAAAGCACCAGGGTTAGCTTTTCTCATGTCAAAGTAAACTTTAAGCCAAAATTAATCTAGAGACAAAGAATGCAATTGCATAATGGTTAAAGGAATCATCCAACAACAATATACAATGATTGTAAATATTTATGCCCCAAACTTTGATGCACTTACAAACATAAAACAAACCTTTCTTAATATGAAGAACCAAATAGACCACAATACAATCCACTGGGTGATATTAACACACCTTTCTCACCATTAAAAACAGGTAATTCAGACATAAACTAAGTAAAGGCTCTCCAGTACTAAAAAATACTATTAATCAAATAGCCTTAATAGACATTTATAGAATAGTTCATTCATCAAAAACCAAATTAATTTTTCTTCTCAATAGTACATGGAACTTTCTCTAAAATAAATCATATTTAGCAGGTGGCATCACTATACCAGACCTTAAACTGTTCTACAGAGCAAAAGTAAAAAAAAAAAACAAAAAAAAAAACAGCATAGTATTGGCACCCAAACAGACCGGTAGACCAATGGTACAGAATACAGGACATAGAGACTAACCCACAAAATTACAGTTATCTTATATTAGACAAAGGCACCAAAAATATGCATTGGAGAAAAGATAGCCTTTTCAACAAATGGTGCTGGGAAAACTGGAAATCCATATGAAACAAAATGAAATTAAACCCCTATCCCTCACCATGCACAAAACTCAACTCAAAATGAATCAAGATCCTAGGAATAAAACCAGAGACCCTGCATCTAATAGAGGAAAAAGTAGGCCCTAATCTCCATCATGTGGGATTAGGCCCCAACATCCTTAATAAGACTTCTGTGGTGCAAGAATTAAAATCAAGAATCAATAAATGGGATGGACTCAAACTAAAAAGTTTCTTCTCAGCAAAAGAAACAATCTGTGAGGTGAATAGAGAGCCTACGTTTTGGGAGCAAATCTTTACCTCTCACACATCAGATAGAACACTAATCTCTAGGGTATATAAAGAACTCAAACAGCTAAGCACCCAAAAAACAAATAACTGAATCAATAAATGGGCCAAGGACCTGAACATACACTTCTCAGAAGATGATATACAACCAATCAACAAATATATGAAAAAATGTTCATCATCATTAGCAATTAGAGAAATGCAAATCAAAACCACTCTAAGATTTCATCTCACCCCAGTCAAAATGGCAGCTATCATGCATACAAACAACAATAAGTATTGGCGAGATGTGGGGAAAAGGCACACTCATACATTGCTGGTGGGACTGCATATTGGTGCAGCCAATATGGAAAGCAGAATGGAGATTCCTTTAAAAACTGGGAATGGAACCACCATTTGACCCAGCAATCCCACTCCTTGTTCTATACCCAAAGGACTTAAAAACTGCATACTATAGGGACACAGCCACATCAATGTTTGTAGCAGCACAATTCACAATAGCTAAACTGTGTAACCAACCTATATGCCCTTCAGTAGATGAATGGATAAAAAAATGTGGCATATATACTCAATGGAATATTACTCAGCAATAAAAGAGAATAAAATCATGGCATTTGCAGGTAAATGGATGGAGTTAGAGAAGTTAATGCTAAGTGAAGTTAGCCAATCCCCCAAAACCAAATGCCGAATGTTTTCTCTGATATAAGGAGGCTGATTCATAGTGGGGTAGGGTGGGAGCTTGGGAGGAATAGATGAACTCTAGATAGGGCAGAGGGGTGGGAGGGTAAGGGAGAGGGTATGGTGTTAGAAATGATGGTGGAATGGGAATGGACATTATTATCCAAAGTACATGTATGAAGACACAAATTGGTGTGAATATACTTTGTATACAACCAGAGATATGAAAAATTGTGCTCTATATGTGTAATAAGAATTATAATGCATTCCTCTGCCATATATAAATTAAAAGTTAATAAAAAATAAGATTGATAAACCCTTAGCAAATGAATCAAAACAATGAAAGAGAAGACCCAAATCAACAAAATTAGAGATGAAAAAGAAGATATAACCACACATACTTCTAAAATCCATAGGATCATTAGAAACTATTTTGATAATTTATGCTCCAATAAACTGTCAACATTTAGAAGATATTGAGAAATTTCTAGACGCATGAACCTATCTAAATTGAGTCAAGAGGATATAGAAAACCTAAACAGACCAATATCAAGAAATGAGAATTAAGCAGCAATTAAAAGCCTTCCTTCAAAGAAAAGCCCAGGACAGGATAGATTCTCAGCTGAATCCTACCAGATTTTTAGCAAAGAACCAATGCCAATTCTCTTCAAATTATTATATGGAATATAAATGGACACTGCTGAATTCATTCTGATACCAAAACCAGACAAAGACATATCAAGGAAAGAAAATTTGAGACCAATCTCCTTAATGAACATATATGCAAAAGTCCTTGGGATCAGTGCTTTTCTCTCATGCACAAGGTCCTGGATTCAATCCCCAGCACAACAACAAACAAACAAAAATAGTTCTTAATAAAATGTTGGCAAACCACTTTAAAAAAGAGTTAAAGATGTTAGTGCTTAATGATTAAGTCATCCCATGGATGCAAGTTTTGTTCAACATATGCAAATCAATAAATGTAATTCACCACATAGAGTTGATCATCTCAATAGATGCAGAGAGAGCATTTGACAAAGTCCAAAACCCATTCATGTTAAAAATGCTGTAGAAACTAGGGATAGAAAGAATTTATCTCAAAACTGTAAAGACTATACATGACAAATCCATTGTCAACACCATATTGAATGGAGAAAAACAAAAGTATTTCCTCTAAAATCAGGAACAAGACAAGGATGTCCACTCTCACTATTCTTTTCAGTATAGTTCTTGAAAGTCAAGCCAGAGCAATCAGGCAAGAGAAGGAAATTAAAGGGATATAAAGAAAAAAATTAAGAAATCAAATTATCTCTGCTTGCTGATGACATGATTCTATATTTAGAAGACCCCCCCAAAACACCTACACCAGAAGACTTCTAGAGCTAATAAACAAATTCAGCAAAGTATTAGGCTACAAGACCAGCATATATAAATCAATCACTTCCTTGTACTCCAATAACAAGTCTGCTGAGTAATAAATCAAAATAAGTATCCCATTGATAATAACCTCAGCAAAATAAAATAAAATACTTGGGAATAAATCTAAACAAGGAGGAGAAAGACTTCCACAAAGAAAATTATAGAAAACTGAAGAAAAATATTGGAGACAAAAATATTGGAGACAATCTTAGATGATGGAAAGACTTCCCATGTTCTTGGACAGCAGAATGAATATGGCCATATTACCAAAAGCAATATGTAGGTTCAATGTAACCCCTATCAAAATACCGAAAGACATTCTTTGCAGAACTAGAAAAAAAAAAAAAAGACCGAAAATTCATTTTGAGGAATAAAAGATCCAGAATAGCCAAAGAAGATTAAGAAGAGTGATCCTGGAAGCATCACAATACCCGATCTCAAATTATACTACAGAACTATATTAACAAAAATAGCATGGTATTGGCATTCCAGACATGAAGACCAATGAAATAGAACAGAAGACTCAGAGACAAACCTACATAAATAGAGTCATCTGATATTTGACAAAGGTGCGAAAAACATGAGAGAAAAGATGGACTTTTTTAACAAATGGTGCTGGGAAAACTGGCTATTCAAATATAGAAGAAATAGGCTAGATTCCTATCTTTCACCCTGCATAAAATTCAATTCAAAGTGAATCAAAGATCAGAACCTTTGCAATTGCTAGAAGAAAACATAGGCTGAACACTCCAACATATTGATGTAGGTGCTGACTTCCTTAACAAGACCCTTAAAGCTCAACAAATAAAACCAAAATTCAAAAGTGGAACAGCATCAAATAAAAGCTTCTGCATAGCAAAGGAAACAAGAATGTGAAGAGAGAACCTACAGAATGGTAGAAGATCCTTGCCTGTTTAGAGGAGATTAATATCCAGAATATATAAAGACTGCAAAAAAATTAACATCTCCAAATCAAAAACCTCAATCAATAAATGGACAAAAGAACTAAACAGAAGCTTCTCAAAGGAAGAAATACAAATCTCCAACAAATGCATGAAAAAATGTTTACCATCTCTAGCAATTAGGGAAATGCAAATCAAAACTACATTGAGATTTCATCTCACTCCAGTTAGAATTATAATCATCAATAATAAAAATTATAATAAATTATAGTGAAGATGTGGGGGGAAAGCTGTATTTAAACATTGTTTGTGAGATTGCAAATTAGTACAACCACTCTGGAAAGTGGAGATTCCCTGAAAGAAATGGAACCACCCCAGCTATCCCACTCATACTTTCTGAAAGAACTAAAATTAGCATAATATAGTGATACAGGACCATCAATGTTTACAAAAGTGCAATTCACAATAGCCAAGATATAGAACCAGATCTGGTGCCCATCAACAGACAAATGTATATAGAAAATGTGATACACACACAATGGAGTTTTATTGAACCATAGAGAAGAATGGAATTATGATATTTGTTGGTAAATGAATGGAAATGAAAAACATCATGCTAAGTGAAATAAGCCAGCTCAGAAGTTCAAGGACTGAATATTTTATCTTTAATATGGAAGCTAGATCAATATTAGTGGAAGAAGGGGAGATCCCATGAAAATATAAGGGAGATGAGTAAAGGAAAGGAGTAGAGGGGGAAGGAGGAAGGATTGAAAAAGGGAAAAACTGAGGATTGAAATTGACTGAACTATGCCATGTATATATATGAATATGCCACAGTGAATTTTACCTTTTTGTATATCTATAAAAATTTAAAAACTATAAATAAATAGAAGGGGGGCTGGGGATGTGGCTCAAGCGGTAGCACCCTTGCCTGGCATGTGTGTGGCCTGGGTTCTATCCTCAGCACCACATACAAATAAAGATGTTGTGTCCCCCGAAAACTAAAAAATAAATAAATAAATAAATAAATAAACAAGTATATAGAAGGACAATCAGTAGAGTAGAAGAAGGGAAATAGGGGGAGGTAGAAGGGAAGGGAAAGAGGTAGTACTGGGGACTAAAGTAGAGTATATTAATATCATGCTTATGTGATTATATCAAAATGAACCTCAATATTATGTATAATACATATTTTCCACAACATATAATATATAAATATATACAATATACATATTATATATAATATTATATTATGTGTAATGCACTAATAAAAACGGTAAAAATTAAAAATTGTGTTTATATACAGAAGAACAAAAATAAAGAAAGAGAAATGGAAGACTATGGGCCAGACACAGTGGTACAGGCATTTGAGACTGGAGGATTGTGAGTTCAAGCCCAGCCTGGGTAATTTGGAAAGATACCCTACCTCAATTAAAAAATAATAACAATAAAATAGCAACAGAAGGGGTTGGGGATGTAGTTCAGTGGTAGAATGCTCCTAGGTTCAATGCCTAGTATTGCAGAAAAATAAAAAGAAGAATGGAAGGAGTATAATGAAAGGCTACTTGTAAAGTGGTATAAGAGTCCGCACCCAATTTTCACATGAGAATGTAGAAAAACTGATTGCCCCCATCTCCTTGGAAGCTTATACTTCAAACTTTAAAGTTTAAACTCCTAGATAATACATTTGATTTCTAAAGAAAACAAATAACCTCTAAGGGCTATTAAGTAAGATACTGAGTAAGCCCATATCAAGGATATCTTAGCGGCAACTCTCAGATTAACAATAGGCAGAAACCCTGTTTGAAGACAAAACAAATTTGAAGTAAGAATAATTCTGTCAGAAAGGCAACTGATCAGACACAAGGCAGAAGCAAGTGGAGTCTCAAAGTCTAAGAAGTGATCTCTAACAAACATACTGGGGAAGACATTAGAGGTCAGGTCATCTTTGGTTTCCAGGTAACCTAGCAGGTAGATATCCATTGTGGAGGAAAATGTATTAAGGACATTAGAATTGCATAACTAATATCTATGATCCTGCATGCTTACTAAGAAATATTCTGATAATTTGATTTTTCTCAGTAGATTTGCCTACCAAGAAAAAATGCTGGTCAACCTGAAAATTATGATCCATTTGGCTATATTGACAATATTTCTCATTATAAATTAACAGATATATTTTCTGGCTATATACCTTAGTAATATAAATATGTTTTGAAACTGCAAAGTATAAACATATTGAGAAAGGTCAACATATATTTTATGTTTTTGGTACAGATTTGGTAATTTGGTTTTAAGTGAGTATTCATAAATGTCAACATAAATAAATTAAAATATCACCTTGTGCAGCCAACTGATTCTTTTTTTTATTCATGGCTGAAAATATACATTTTAATTTTTACTTTTCAAATTATTTTTCAAGACTAAATAATCTATACATATTGCACTGTTATTATGAGGGAGGAAGGAGAGAAAATTCAGTTTTATTAGCAGTATAATTTTTTTGGCCCTTTAAATATATGAATGATAACCCTAAAGAGAAAAAAAAAAGTCTCTCTGTGTCACAAAAATAGATTTGGTGTTGTGTGGGGAGACGCTGGGGATATAGCTCAGTTGGTTGAATGCTTGCCTAGCATGCAAAAGGCCCTGGGTTCAATCCCAAGCATCACTCCCCCACAAAACAAACAAACAAACAAAAAAAAGATTTAGATGTTTAGTAGACCCTGCCTTGAGTCACACAGCTAGTAAATTTCAATGCTAAGATTTAATTCATATTCCTTCTGATTTCTTATGGGTATAATGTAGCCTTAAACTCTAAAAGAATATATAATCTGGTGTGCTACTAAAAATTTTAATCTGTCCTAAGGCGTAACTGGCGTAACTGGTATTTGAATGAGCCAGATTGGGAAAGGCCAAGACTCAAGTGTGGCAGATATCCAGGGTTAATAGAGGGATGGGTTTTTGTGACTGGAATCAGGCCAGAGACGTAAGGATTCAAAGGAGCTTAAAAGAGAGGAGATCATTCTTTGTAGAGTATTGGGGATAAAAAGTAACATATCAATAAAAAAGTAAACATTAATAAAAGGAGTGACCTAAGTGTAGTTCCCAAAGAATCTCTTCAGTGGCAGAAAAATCAATGATCACATTCAAACATAGGAGGCAATTTATAGGAGGCCCAAGGATAGGAGCATCTATGCATCGTATCTGAAATATGGCTAAAATTCAATTAAATATTTTAAATAATATTAAGCTCATAAAGAACTAGAAAACACGACTATCAACTCCTCTGTTATTGTTATCTCTGAAAATGACTTTGCTTACTTGATAATTTGAGTATGTATAGAAATCAAGATTCAAAGAATTTTTTTCTCCTAGCCATTCTGCTCAGTTTTTTCACTGCAAGCAGTTGTGCTGATAAAAAGTCAATTGTCGATCTTGTTATTATTTTCCTGTAAGCAATCTGCCTTTTCTCTGTCGTGGTATCAAGATTTTCCCTTTTATACTTGCTATTCTAAGATTGTACTGTCTTGTATTCATGTTTTTAGTAATGTGTCATTCACTGGCTCTTTTTGATGTTTCATGTTTTTATGCAGTTAGGAAAATTCTAGGCTGTTACCTCCTGAAATATTTTTCCACTACAGCCTCTCTAAACATTTAAGAATTTTATGCCTCGTGAAGTGACCTGATGACTGACCTTCAGGGTACGAGTGCTCCCCATCTTTCGTAACATCTCTAGCCCCCTGCTATATGCCTTATTTCTTGTAATAAGTGCCATATTCATCTTTCCTGTGTGAAGATGCACACTTACACTTGTCTGGCAGAAAGGAAGGAGAGAGAGAGAGATTCAGAGATGGGCCTACCTGGCTTCTCCCTTTGTGGTAGTCCAACTAATAATCCTGTCAGTGGCTTCTGGGTCCCCTGTCTGCTTATGGATCTATCGCCTCAGGCATGGAGCATTTGTGACCTTGATCTTATCTCTTAGGTTGGAATTCCTCAACAGAATGATGGACTCTGACTTCTCATCTGCTCCTGTTGTTCAAAGACTAATAATTTTTTCCCCATAGTTACATAAGTTGTTGTTGCGCTTCTCCTTTTTGTGGGTTGGTGAGGGTGATGGTGGTGGTTGGTTTCTCATTGTAGATATTGTAGTATTCACGTTTACTCTCTTAAACTGACCTCACTCATTCCCCTTGGCTCTGATCATTTTCTTCCAAAGCATATACACATTATTCACTCTGATAAGCATATAGATATACAGGCAGATTTAACTATAGTTTGAGGACATTCATTAAATGATAATGAAGAAACAATAAAAGCAATGTGGGAAGGTATAGTCATGAAATATTGTTAATACAATTAATAATCTGTAGCATTTTTGGTCATGTCTATGGAACACTGATGAATGAAGTATCATTTACATTTTAAGTTATTTATGTATAACTTGATAATATTCTTTTGGTTCCTAGTGTTCGTATTTTAGGGTTAGAAAAAAAATAAATTTCTTCAGCCAAAAATAACAGTCCTGAGAGCAAAACCTTTTCTTGTTTTCAAAATATTATTTTTAAAGTCATTTATAGAATGAACTGGTCATTGAAACACATTTTTTTTTAAACTATAGATACCTGACATGGAGAGTTTAACTGTGTTCACCTCTATTGACTTGCTCTTGCATTTTTGCAATCATATTTCTAAGTTCCCTTCAGTTTTAAAATATTAGCAGCAAATTAGAAATAGAATCTGTATATGTACATATTATGAGCTTTTGCATGTGTGTTTGACTGGGACAGACTTTGAAAAAAATAAGTAGTGTCCATATTGTTGTATAGCACCATTATAGCTAAAGCTCAAAATTCCAGTAAGCACTTTGCTATGGTTCCTTTCTTTCAATCTCTTGAAATAATGAACAATAAAAACTTTTATTATTTGATAAACTATCTTAAGTCTTTAAGTATATCCGAGCTTGAATAAAATGACTACTGATAAAGACAAGAAACATGTTATAGGTAAGACATTAAAATTGAGAAAAATTTTGGTCATGTCTATGGAACACTGATGAATGAAGTATCATTTACATTTTGTTTTCAAAATGGAATAATAGAGAACGTACAAAGAGCGTTCCCTTTGTGGTAGGGAAAGAATTATTGTTAAGTATAGAGATGAGAACTCCAGTGTGACAGTGTGGAGGGAGTGATGGGAAAGTAGTATGTGATAAGTTACGGAAAGGTTGGTAGAAATCAGATCCTCCCTGGACATAGAAGTTATAGTAAAGATGAAAATCTTTTCCTAAGGTCAACAGGAAATTTAAATATAACTCAAAAGGGTATCTCTATATCTGTAGTTTAAAAAAAATCATTCTGGGCATAAAAACAGATAGGACAATGGAACAGAAAAGGGAGCCTAGAAATAAACATATCTATGATTTTTGATGAAGGTGCTAGAATATTCATTAGGAAAGAAAAGTCTTTTTAATATAAATAGTGCTGGGGAAATTAGATATTTATACACAGAAGTATGATGTTAGATGCTTGTATTTTACAATATGCAAAAATCAAGTCAAGAAGGATTAAAGTATTAAATGTAAGATTTGACACAATGAAACTATTAGAATAAAGTATAAGGGGAAAGGTTTATGACATTAAAATGGGCAAATATTTTTGGATAAGACCTCAAATACACAGAAAAAAAAAAAGAAAAACTGACAAGTAAGAGTATATCAAACCAAAAACTTCTACACAGCAAAGGAAACAATCATCAGAGGAAGAGACAAACAAGAGAATGGGATAAGAATATCTGAAAACTATTCATCTGATAAGCTGTTAATATTCACAATATGTAATAAGCTCAAACAATTCAACAGTAAGAAAACAAATAACCTAATTAAAAGACTTGCATGGACATTTCTCCAAAGAAGACACACAAATGGCCAACAGATATATAAAAAATGTTCAACATGGTAATCATTGTGGAATTGCCAACTAAGACCACAATGAGATTTCACCTCACTCCAGTTAAAATGGCTTTTTATTATCAAAAAGACAAAAGATAACAAGTGCTGGCCAGGACATAAAGAAAAGGGAAATCTTACACACTGTTGGTAGAAATGTAAATTAGTATAGCCATTATGTAAAATGGTATGAAGTTTCCTCAAAAAATTAAAAATAGAGATAATCTGTAATTCAGAAATCCCATTATTAGGTTGATATATTTTGGATAAGTGTTCCCAGAAGGTTCATGTCTTAAAGGCTTGGTCCCCAGCCTATGGAGCTTTGGGAAGAGATGGGTCCTTTGAAAGGTGCCACCTAGTGGGAGAAAATTAGGTCATTGAGAAGTGACCTAATTTTCTAAGTGATCTCATATTTCTAAGTTCCCTTCAGTTTTAAAATATTGGTAGCAAACTAATACTGGGTAGCAAACTAATACTAAACCCTCTTTAAGAGGGTTGTAGAACCTTTAAGAGGGTTGTAGAACCCCAGTATTTACTTAAGTCTTTGCTTCCTGGCTGCTATGAGATAGGCAGCTTCCTCTACCACACATTCCTACCAAGATGTACTGTCTCAATGTAGCCCAAAACCTTCAAAATAAAGTTTCCTCTTTTTAAGGTTATTATCATGGGTATTTTGTTACAGCAATGGTAAGCTGATTAACACTAAGCATATGTTGAAAGGAAATGAACTCTGTATGTTAAAGAGACATCTGCCAATATATTTCAATGGCCAAGAATATGCATGTGTGTGTGTTTGAATTATATGTATATGCATATATGATTGAATACTATTCAGCCATAATAAATGGATTCTTGTCATTTGTGGCAACATGGGTAGAAACGGAAATCATTGTGTTATGTGAAATAAGTCAGGCACAGAATAAAAAATATTTCGTGATGTGACTCATGTGGAAAATAAAAAAGTTGGTGTCATATAAGTTAGTAGAATGGTGTTTACTAGAGGCTGGGGTGAGGGGAAAGAAGGAATGGGCAAAAGTTGTTAATGGGTACTAAGTTACAATTAGGTGAAATCAATTTTGGTGTTCCACAGTGGGGTCACTATAGACAACAATAATATACCATATATTTCAAAAGACCTAGAAGAAAATAATTTGAACATTCTTACCACAAAGAAATGATGAGCATTTAAGGATATGTGTTTATCCTGATTTAAACACTATATAATGTATACACATATTAAAACATCACATGGTATTCCATAAATATTTATAATTATTTTGTGTCAATTAAAAAACTGAAAATAAAACACTTAAAAACATGATTACTTTGCATTTGGGGGGATGAATGGGTTGTATGTTCACAAATGCACATAAAAAATGAGGAGGATGTACAGTAAATTGTGTTCACTGTTGGCATAAAATAAATATCTGTAAAACATTAGTTAACTTTATTTTGAGACTTTTCCCCTATATTTTTAAAAAATTGTCAACATGGACAAATATAATTTTTAATAAAAACCAATAAAACAGTATTTAAAACTCTAATGTAATAATAATAAGAAGAAAAGTTCAGATTAGGAAGGATACCTAATCTAGACTAAAGGATAATAGCTACCTAGAGAATGTGAAGATGTTTAGGGGCTGATGGATGAGTAGTTTAATCAGACTGAAAGAGAGGGAGTGGAATTTTTGAATCAAAGGAAGTCAATTTACAAAGACAGGTATGTAAAATAGAAGACAGCTCAGGGAATAAAGTATATACCATAACCAGGGGTGTGGCTGAAGAGGTAGATGGGAGGGTATTTGGATAGTATGCTAATAAATTCATAATTTATCTTGAAGTAATAAATAGTAATTGAAATATTTTTAGTAAAATAAAGACTTTATGAGATTGATATTTCAAAATGAACATTCCAGGAAGAGAGGGGATAATGTACTGGATGAGAGCAAGACTTGAAGCAGAAAGACCAGCTGGGTATTTGATTTATTTATACAGTAATAGTACCAAATGATTAGGATGTAACAACTATTGGGCAATGTGTTGAAGGCACAGTGGTGAACAAGAAAGAGGGCCACTGCTATTTTTTCAAAGTTTAAAATGTAGTACATTAATGAACTCTAACTTACTACTGTTCAATCAAATCTCTTCCCATTCCTCTTTACTCCCCACTCTCCCCAGTCTCTGGTAATCACCATTTTATTCTCAACATCTATGACATCAACTTTTTATATTTCACATGTAATGAGATCATGAAGTATCTGCCTTTCTGTGCTTGGTTTATTTCATGTAACATAATGATTTCTGGTTCCATTAATATTGACACAAAAAACAGGATTTTTTTTCCCTATAGTTCAATAGTATTCCATAAAGGTGACTATAGAAAATAATAATGTATTGTAAGTTTGAAAAAAAAAAACTAAAAGAAAATATTTAAAGTATTTTTATAATAAAAAAGTTTTAAATGAGGAGAAAAATATGTTTAACTTGATTTAAATATTATATGATGTATACATATATTGAAAAATCACATGATAACTATTTATAATTTTAATATTTTTATGTTATAAGTTAAAGAATTTTCTAAAATATGTGAAAAAATATACAATGTACATATATTATACACATATTATACATATATACATAATATACATATATCTTATACATGTGTTATCTTACTAGAATTTGAAAATACATATGAATAAGAAGACTGTCAACAAAATTAGAGATTATCTCGATCTCTAAGGAAAGTTAATACTTTATATGTATATACTTCTAGATTTTTTTACATGAACATAAATATATTGTACATTCATATAATTATTAAATAAATTATATTCTACTTAATTGTTTTATAATTTGCTTTCCTCTTAACAATGCATGGTAATCATTCCATGTTCATAAATCAATTTGTTAATGTTATTTTTTTATGAGGGAATGATTTTTTTTTGTATTTTTGGATTTGGGGGAAGACTATTTAAAACAATGTCAGAACGAATACCCTTATAGGCAAAATTCTGGGAACTTTCTTCTTTACTAGATTGAATTCCTGAAACTGGAAAAGAAAATTCACATTTTAATGCCTCTGATAATCATGATGAGTTCTTTTTTATACTCTTTTCCTCTAGCTTTCACAACTTGCTTCTTGAGGTCCTTTTTATGAGTTGAGCAACTAATACACTCTTCTTCATTAATTTAGTGTGGTACACTGCAGTCACCTGGAGATATTTAAATATCCTTATGCCTGTCTCCCACCGTCAGACATATAGATTTTATTGATATGTGGTACAATCTGGCATCAGGGGCCTGGGATGTGGCTCAAGCGGTAGTGCGCTCGCCTGGCGTGTGTGCGGCCCAGGTTTGATCCTCAGCACCGCATACAAAAAAAAACCCAAAGATGTTGTGTCCGCCGAAAACTAAAAAATAAATATTAAAAATTCTCTCTCTCTCTCTCTCACTCTCTCTTAAAAAAAATCTGGGCATCAGAATTTTTTAAAGTGCCTCAAATTAATCTCATGTGCAGCAAAAGGTGGGAACCATTGTACTTTTTAAAATGTCCTATTTACTCAGGAAATTTAAGTTCCATCCTAGACCTGCATCTTATTTTTATTTCCACATTCTCGTCATATCCTACTTTTACCCTTTCCATTCTCATCTCAATGAATATACTGTAATAATTCCTATCTTGCACTCTGACCTCATTTTTGTGAGTTCTAGTTCCACTATCTATAGAAAAATTAGCACTAAGACTATGCAGAGAACTAGCTCCCAAACTCAGGGAATCTCAAAATGAAATCAGTTTACCCAAGTGAGACCTTTCTGACTTTCTACAAAGAGGTAACTAAATAAGCCCATGAGAAAGGGTGTTTTTCACCTTTCAGCTTTTTGTAATCCTCTTTTGCTTTTTTTTTCCCGCCTACAAGACACATCTTAAATAATTCTTCCCACCTTTTCTATTGCCATTGTGTTGTGGTTTAGATATGAGGCATCCCCCCAAAGTTCCTGTGTTAATGAAGGAATATATGAAGTGAAATGATTCAATTATGAGAGCTGTAACCTAATCAGTGGATTAACCCATTTGCTGGATTAATAATTTGAATGGATAGCTGGATGTTAACTGTAGGCAGGTAGGACGGAAGAGGGTCACTGGAGGCATGCCTTGGGGATTACACATCTTGTCCCCCTGGCTCCTGCTATCTCTCTTTGTCCTATCACCATAAAGTGAGAAGCTTTCCTTCACCATGCCCTCCTGCCATGATGCTCCAGCTCATTTTGGGCCTAGATCAATTGAGTTGACTGTCCATGTACTGAACTAATAAAACCATAACCAAAATAAACTTTTCCTCCTCTAAATTTTTTTTTCAGGTATTTTGGCCCCAGTGATGAAAACCTAACATCACCTGCTATAGCATCTGCTATCATAGTCCCATTGCAGGAATACACATTTAAATATCTGTCTTGGGAGCACTACGCTGTCAAGGTAGTTTTTCTGAAGTCCCAAGTACATGAAAAAGGCTTCTAGAGAATCCCATAAAGGTGGGATAAAAAATTTCAACGTGTGAGAAAATGTGTGTGGTGGGGCACGCAAGGGGAAAGATGGAGGTCCTTTCCAGCTGCTTAATGATCACCACTCTTGGCAAGGAACTCAGCTCATTGTTGAAGAATGTTGAGATGCTGAAGTCCCATCCTGATTGATGTTTAGGCTGTGCAAGTCACTTTGAGGATGAACCCAAAGAACTCTGGAGGAACAAATCCAAAGATCTTAGTAGAAAAAAAAAACTAAAAAGCAAAAACTATTCCATTTCTGTTATAAAACTTTGAATTATTAAAATAAATTGAATTCCTTACCCAGGCAACTCTGCCATATTGCAACCAAATGAATACTAACAGATAAAAAAATTAGAAATTTATAAATTACAGAAACTAAAATGTGAAAGCAAGTAAACTGAGATGAAGAAGTTGAGGGGGGGTAAGGATCCATTAGTTCATGACTGGGAAGGCACCATCCTTGACACCCAGCGAAGATGGAGGTATAAACCATCACCTCTTGTCTCTTAGATTTTAGAATATTGATCCACTAACCTACAGTAAAAGATCCATCCAGCAGGGACCTTCCTGTGCTGTTAATTATTCAACAGCTCCATGAGTGCCAGATATAAGGGAGCCATGCAAGAAATATCTGTTGAGTAAATAACTCTTCATGCTAAGGCCAAAGAACTTGTGTCTATAAAAGCCAGCTATCAGGACCTTCAAATGTGTGGGTTACTTTCTAGAGTTTTTGCAAAATTAGAAACCTGAAAGATTCTTGCAAATGGAATGGGGCATCAAGGGGAAGCCAGAAGAATTAAGAATACTTTTTAAACATTGATGTGGGTGTATCACTGTAGTATGCTGGTTTTTAAGTCCTTGGGGTGTAAACTAAGGAATGGGGTAGCTGGGTCAAATAGTGATTCCATTACAAGGTTTCTGAGGAATCTCCATACCATTTTCCATAATGGTTAAATTAATTTGCAGTCCCACTGGCAATGGGTAAGTGTACCTTTTCCCCCCGACATCCTCACCAACATTTATTTTTGCTTGTATTCTTGGTAATTGCCATTCTGACTGAAGGGAGATGAAATCTTAGAGTAGTTTTGATTTGCATTTCTCTCATTGTTAAAGATGTTCAACATTTTTTCATATATTTATTGATTGATTGTGTTTTTTCTGTGAAGTGCCTCTTTAGTTCCTTTGCCCATTTATTGATTGGATTATTTTTGGGGGTGCTAAGTTTTTTGAGTTTTGTATATATCCTGGAGATTAATATTCTATCTGAAGTGCATGTAGTACAGATTTTCTCCCATTCTGTAGGCTCTCTCTTCACATTATTGATTGTTTCCTTTGCTGAGAAGAAGCTTTTTAGTTTGAATCCATCCTAGTTAATCAATTCTGGATTTTACTTCTTGTGCATTAGGAGTCTTGTTAAGAAAGTAAGATCCTAGACCAACATTGTGAAGATTTGGGCCAACTTTTTCTTCTGTTAAGAACAGGGTTTCTGTTCTAGTGCCTAAGTCTTTGATCAGCATGATACAGTGACACAGCCACATCAATCTTGGTAGCAGCTCAACTCAAAATAGCTAAACTATGGATCTAACCTAGGTGTTCTTCAACAGATGAATGGATAAAGAAAATGAGTTATATATACACAATGGAATATTAATCAGCCTTAAAGAAGAATTAAATTATGACATTTGCCAGTAAATGGAAGGAACTGGAGAATATCATGCTAAGCAAAAAAAAGTAAATCCCCAAAACCCAAAGGCCAAATGTTTTCTCTAATATGCAGATATTAATTCACAATAAGTGGGGGGTGGGCACAGCTGTGGAAAAATAGAGTTACTTTAGATTAGGTAGAAGGGAGTGAAGAGAGAGGAGGAGATATAGGGGTAGGAAAGATAGTAGAATGAATTAGACATTATTACCCTATTTACATATATGACTGCATGACCGGTGTGATTCTACATCATGTACAACAAGAAGAATGAGAAATTATATTCCATTTATGTATGAAGTGTCAAAGTGCATTCTACTATCATGTATAACTAAGTAGAACAAATTTTAAAAAGAACACTTTTTAAAAGCATCTCTGATAGCTCTTGCCTAGCTGGACTAAAGAAATACTGAATTCTATCATAAATCACATTTCTCTATAAAACAGCAGGGAGGAAAGGCTGCCATCATCCTCCCCCTCAATACTTCAGCTCTTTCTTGTCATACAATAATACACAAAAGCCTCTACATAGAGAGTTACAAGGAAAGGCATAGCTTCCAGACATGATAGAGATGGCATACTCTGTCCCTTTCTTTAATAAACACAGGCTTAATGGGGCATGACTCACAAAACTTCCAGTTTTAGTAATTAATCAATAGTCTCTCAAATTAAATCTGACTTAAAGCCAGCAAAGATTTTTAAATTAATTGAATTTTCAGTGAGGGTGGGGAAGCCCTAATTCTGGGAACACAGATTGCTAATTTTATAATACAATCCTCAGGCAAAAAATATCTTTATCTATAAGGAATAATTTGGATTGCAAAGGTAGTATAGTTACCTAAGGAGAATCCCCCCAGTACATTTCTCAGAGGCAGCTCTAAAAATTGAAAAACAAAAGAAATCTTTCCAGGGAGCAGAGCTTAAGGCACAGTTCATACCTCAAGGATACTAAGGATATTAGCTCTACTCATCCCCCTTTCCCTCTGGCCCCCGTACTGGGAATTGAACCCTGGGTCACTTTAACACTGACCTACTTCCCCAGCCCTTTTTATTTTGAGACAAGATCTCATTAAGTTTTCCATATTGACCCCACACCTGGGATCTTCCTACCTCTGCTTCTTGAATTGCTGGAATTTGCAGGAATGAGCCACCATTCCCAGATACTTTTTCTACTTTCAAGAAAACAAGTCAATAGCATTTTATAGTACATGCTTCTAACAAGGTATTTTCTTTCTTAATGAGATGACTTATCATAGTTATTCTGCTTGTGGTATGCCTTTATTTACCCCCATGAATCCATTCTTCACCCTCCACCCTTCTCCCCTGATCTGTCTGGGAGGCTATGTGAACAACATTAATGGATTCTTATGACCTCTGACTTCCAGTGGGGTTTGTCCAATGAGAAGGCACAACAGTATATCAAAGGAGTCATAAGATCAGGGCATTTATCTTAAGGCTACTCTCCTATAAAGTCACTTCCTGTATCCATCAACTGAGGGTCATAGCTTATCTCAAGTCAGATGACTGTATGTGAGACTCCCTTTTTTTTTGGTAACTTCTGGCATAGGGGCAAGAGCTCAGGTGTTATAAAACTCTGGGTTTTTAAATTATAATTTGAAATTTCCCTACATCCATACCTTAGCAACTTCAAAAATAACCCTCATTGAAATTTCCTATTCAGTTGTACCATCTTCTTGTGATCCTGATTGATTGATAGAGCAGTGAAACACATCATTTAATCCAGACTGTGGTACTTGAAAACTTCATATTAGAGTCTGACTCAGTTGCATTAAAGGAGATTGCACATCCTACAGAAATCTTGGAGAAGACCAACTGACCTCTTGACATTGTCTGTGAAGGTTAATAGATATGCTTTTGTGTAATTTCCTGTTGGGGAGGAAGAGGGTGCTTATGGTTGCATGTAGATTATGACTGGTGGGCGCATTTTTAGAATGTATGCATTTCACCGGATATATGTTAAGCACTTGAGGAGTAAATTGCACTGAATACCCACTGAGGTTCTATTTTACCCTAATAATTTTTCTTTTAATTTTCTATTCGTAAAACAATTTATATTAGAACCCTTACCAATTGGGCATCATTGTCTCATCATGATAATGGAATATATAATGGAATATAAGTTCACTTGCTTTTGCATGAAATTTAAAACAATACATGTATTTAAGATGTTGACAAAATATTCACCATAAGAAAAGACAATAATTGGAGAAGTCATACAGTCACAGTCAAATTTTGTAGAACACTCATACTTGAAATAGTTATGGAGAAATCATGTTCTTTTTATTATGACATGATATTTTATATGGTATTTACTGAGGTGACTTAACACATACAAAATATTGACCTTTTTCACATTTACTATAACCATATTGGAAATTCTCAATAACAGGTAGAAATGTTATAGCTGAAAGAGAAATTAATGTCTATTCTCTTTAGACAAATCTAATCTTAATCTGGTCATACAATATTCTTTTTGATAAGATTGCAACAAATCAAAGAATAATTAGTTAACAATTATCTTAAAAATCTGTAAGTGATCTTTTATACTTATAAAAGGATCTGCCTTTTCCTACAACATCAGTAGTTTCTTTAGGAATCATTAGTTTGTGACCATTCTGAGTGATACATGAATATGCCAGGAAAATAATCACAGAACAATCTCTTGCTACTGAGCTTGACCTTTGCTTGGAGCTTGGTGAAGAGGAAATTTACATAGCATCCTACATGAGGTGGCAAAATTGTTTTAGTTTTAGTTTATAATTAGGATTGAACAAGAAGAAAATACTATGTAAGACTTTCAATGGATTTGTAAGAATAAAGTGCTGTCTTGGTGTCAGGTCCAGAACAAAGATAAAATAATTTTGAGCATCTAGTTTTTATCTTATAGTGATTATTCATTGAAGTGGCAGTTCTGCCTTCAGAAAGAGCATACTTATGCAATGTGTGATGATTCAGTCAATGATTTACCGCATATATGACAATGGCCACTAAGACTATAATGGACTTGAAGGAGTTCTTGCATAGTGACTTGTACTATCATGATATCATAGCCATAGTAACATTATAGTGCAATGCCTTACTCATGTGTTTGTGGTGATGTTGGTATAATCAAATATATTGCACTGTCTGTTGAATAAAAGCAAGCTACATACAATTATGTACAAGATTGCACAGCAATAAACATAAGAGATGTTGGAAAATATAGGTACACAACTAAATACTACATAAACAATGAAAATTAGGCTGTAAAATTTAACTTATGGATATGGAAAGATGTTCATGGTGTACTTTTTTTTCTTTTTTTGTACTACTGGAGATCATACCAAGGGCCTCACACATACTAGGTAAGTGCTGTACCACAGTGCTACATACTCAGTCCTTTGACACATCATTAAATAAAAGGAGTCAACTGTAATGTAAACTATAATGGTGTCAGGATAGTTTGGGCAATAAGCAAAAGAGCATCCAGCTCAAAATAAATGAAAGAAAGAGACATTTACTTTTATACTTATAATTATCAAGTTTCTAATCTAATTAATCTTACGTAGAGGTAAGGCAAGCATAAGGATTGATTGTTTCAGTGACCCAAGAATGTTATCAAAAAATTAGGTTCTTTATCTCTCTGCTATTATACCAAATATCTGCTTTATCCTTAAAGCTGGTTCCCAAAATAATTATAAGATTGATTCCGAGGGCAAATTGGTATAACTATTTGCTTTCTTATTTATGTGGAAAATGGAGATAATTCTAACTTGATAGTTGACAAAGGGACTGTTCTTATATTTAGACCCTTCAGGCTCCCCATTAAGCTAAGATCAATTTCCAAAATCAGGGTATTACCATTCCATGAAGAATAGGATGGGATGCATTTGGGGAAACAAATATAATTTTAAAAAATATCTCTGCCTAATCTTTGTCACCAGATACTCTAGAAAATTGAGTGTATCAAATTACATTTCTTATAGTTTTGAAAAAAATCTCTATTTACCCATCCATCCATTCTCTATCCATCTTTTTACCTTTTTATAGTCTAGAAAATTAATACAATATGGTAGCATGTAGACAATGAATTACATTTCTTTTTACTTTTCTTTTGCTTACCTGTATTGAATATTATTCTGTACATAAGCATGAATTGTTTTTGTTTTGTTTTTAACCTTTGGTATGGACATTTTTAAATAAATACAAAAATAAAGATAATAATATAATGAACCCTAACCCAGAATCAATAATTATCAACTTGTCGCAAACCTTATTTTATGAGTTGTTTTGTAAGAGGGAAAAATTTTATTTTAGCTCAAAGAAGTTAATATCTAGTCTTATTCTTAAAGAAGTAGTTAACATTTTATCTTGTCTATAGAATATACCGTAAGCAAATCAGTAAAATTTAGTTAAAGATAGCTAATATTCTTTCTCTCAGTTGCCCAAGACCCTTCTTGAATTTTACCTGATGTATATATTTCTTTAAGAGTTTGGTTTTGCTCAGTTTATTTCTCTTCCTACACTTCTCAAATATTTGTATTTGAGCACTCCTTACATGGGGGTTAGATGAAGGTGAAGCAGATCACCTTAGGAGTTTGTATATAAGAAATGAAGTGGCTTGCTGAAAACATAGACTTATTTTTTAAAAAATCTGTGAATTAAATTTTACTACATCCCCTTGCATTTAACAGAAATAGAATGTTTTGAATTACTCACCATTGAATAACTCTGACACAGTAGGAAGATGGTCCATGTTGGTCTTATGGCTTCCTGTCCTCTGAGGCACCCTGACAAATACCCCTGTGAACACAAGGTCCCCAGTTTAAGAGGCACAACCTAGACTTTTCTCCCCATTTAAGCCCCTACTCATGCCCTTTGGCTTTGTTTTCTTGACTTTGAAACTCCATTCCCTTTGAGAACTGTGGCTAGAATTCAGTCCTCCCATTTTTTCCACTCTAGACTTCCTCAGGTAATATTCCCTACTGTAGAAATATTCATCATTTTTCACCCATATAGAAATTTGTCCTGGCTGCTAGGCTTAGTGGCCAGCAAGAAGATCTTGGATCCCTAAACTTTGAGTGTTAAGGTACTCATTCATTGAATAAATTATTATTGGCTGTCAACAATGCTTCTGACACTCACCTATGTCTTGAGGACACTGTGCTTAGAAGGAACACAATCCCCGGATTGTGTTTATAGTCTTTAAGGAGACTATACTGTCATGACTGGCACAAATAAAATGTTAATGGAATTTCAAAATGGAGTAGTAAATGCTACATTGGTTGAAAGTACTGTGTTCTTACTGGTGATTGAACCTAAAGACATTTTGCCACTGAGTCCCATCCCCAACCACTTTTTAAAAAATTTGAGATAGAGTCTCACTAAATTGCTTGGGTCCTTGCTAAGTTGCTGAGGCTGACTTTGAACTTGGCGATCATCCTGCCTCAGCCTCTCAAATCCCTGGTATTACAGTTTTGCACCACCACGACTGGCGGAAAGTACTATGTTTTATGAACCATAAAGCAGAGTCCCTTAAGAGGATCAAGGAAGTCTTCCAAGAATATGATGTACATAATGAGAGGAGAGAGAGAAGGAAGGGATGGCAATTTTACACATTTGAATATAAAAACTTTCTCTTGCTTAACCATGAAGTTTGGTTTCTTAGAAGGGAAGGGATTGCCAAAATAGCATTTTATATGGAAATTCTTTACTTTGATATATCTAAAAGAGACCAGCATGAAGAGTTTGAATCTTTGAAATATGGATTAGAAATAACTGTTTTTCCCTCACAGAATGTAGTGTCTGACAGGCAGAATGAATTGCTCCTTTGTCTCAATTTCCTCAGCCCTCTCTATGCCTTCCTGTCGGAATAAAAAATTAATCATTCCACCTTCTAACCTCAGAACTCTATATAGTATGTAAACATAGTAGATACTTTTGTAAATATATGGATTACACTGATTTTAACAGTTTTATTTTCAAATTTAACTGATTCTTTTCATTATCATTAAATGACTATGCTATCTCAGTATTCAGAAAGTTTGGGGTTATTTTTTCTGCCCTATTTCTCAATACAAGCAGGGATAGTGGTGGTGGTAGCATTTGTTCTGAAAGGTGAAAAGTGATATGAGACTCATTTCTCATTGAGTGATTCAGAAACAGACACACCCAACCATTGGTGAACTCCTCTAAGGTGGAGATAGAAGGCACATGGTTAATGAGTGCTGAGTAATGCAGAGGAACGGAACAACAGACCAGGAAAGGCCAGTGCCACCTTCACCATGCTCTCTCTGAATGGATAGTCCTGCACTTTAGATCAAGTAAAAACAAAACAAAACAAACAAACAAACAAAAAAACTGTTTCTTTGGTCTATATTTTTTCTTTTCCAACTTTCAAATATGTATATTAGGTACAAAAATGGTAAGGTGGTCCCTCATTTGGAGCATTCTCCTTTAAATCATTTCAGAGGATAAATAAATAGTATAACCATTCAATAATCTTTTTTTTAATACTGCAAATTGAAATCAGGGGTGTTTTACCACTGAGATACAACATAGTTGTTGTTATTATTATTATATTTTGAGATAGGGTCTCACTAAATTACTCAGGCTGGCCTGACTGTGATCCTTTCGCCTTAACCTGAGATTATAGGTGTACACACCTGCCCCTGGATAGGGCTCTATTTTTGATAATTTATATCTTATACATTCTGTTCACAGGACAGGTCTCATTATCACTTTTTTATTTCATTACATCCTTGTTTGGCCTAAACAAAACAAGGGGCACTAATGGGTACAGAATCGTTACTATAGTAAAGTGGGTTTGGAGTATTGACGGAAAGTTATGACACCCAGAAGTCAAAATAGCCTTGTTTGTGATCTTAGAGGAAAACCCAAAAGGCATTCACTTAGGTCCTGTTTTAAACCAGCACAACAACATATTTTACAGAAACATTTCTGGTAACCCTATGAATGCTTTTGAGTGCCTTTGTTATAGTAGACACTGTACTAGATGCTATGAGGAAAAAAAATATAAATAAAAGCAAATTTATTTTCTTAATCACTATTAATCTTCCACTTTATTACAATCAAATCTTTTTATAACATCCAAACAGAGAGTCATATGTGTCACATACAACTTGTTAGAACTTGTTTAAATAACCATTACTAGGTTCTACTCTTCAAGTTCAGTGAATTTAATGCCATACAGCTTGATTTAATTTGGACATATCTACAGTTAGAAAATAGCTCTAATGCTATATCATCTATTAAGTCATTAATATTTTTAAAAATCTACTTATTTATTTTCAGGATGAGGTATTACAGAAAACTTTGGGTACAAAAATTTTCTAAAGAAAGCAAGGGTGACATTTTTGAATTTTAGGTGACAATTTGCATGTATTCTACTGCTGGTTAGTCTTATTCATTAGAAAAGGAGCCGTCTTTTAGGTCTTGAGTGACTTACTAGAAATACCTCAAGACTGGAAGACTCCAGCCTAAAAATTAGAAATGCTGTGCTAAGATATGGTTGTTAACACCTAACCTATACTCTAGTTTGACTTGGCTCAAGTCCCAGCTTATCTACCTACCAGTGTGTGACCTAGGTGAAGTTATATCAGTTCTTGTATCTCAGTTCCTTTATCTGCAAAATGGAGATAATAAAAGTGATTATGCCTACTCAATAAGGTTGTATAAAGATTCAACCAATCAATATATATGAAGTGCTTGGAAGAGGATGTGATAAAGGTAAATATTCCATAAGTGTTACTTATTTCTGTTTTTACTTGAATGTGGGGACTTACTCTCCAATTACACCATTAATCTTGTACTGCAACCCAAAGAGATTATGTCAAAGAAATGATAAATAAATAATTCACTTATTTGTGGTGATTGGGATTGAACCCAGGACCTTGCACATGCCAGGCAAATGTTTCTCCATTGAGCTACACCTCCAGCTCTCAACAAGTATTTTCAAGTGCCTTTGTGTCAGAGGCTATCAAGATCATGGGGATAAAACCAAGGAAGAGAAGATATAGTTTTATGTTTGAGAGCATTTAAGTACAATGAAATAAACTGACAGTAGAAAAAAAGAGAAAGAAGTACATAAATAAATAATTTTAAATATCAATAAATATCTCAAAGATAAATAAAGCAGGCTAAATCATGGAGAGTAATGATGGATCCAGATCCTCCTTGACTTAGGATGGGGTTACATTTCTATAAAACCATTTTAAGTTGGAAGTATCATAGTTTGAAAATGCATCTAGTACAACCAACCCACTCAACATCACAGTTTAGCAATTCAATATGCTCCAGAGTATAGGTTGTTTATCCTTGTGATTGCCTTGTTTGATTGGGAGCTGTGACTTGCCACAACTGCCCAGCATGTCAAGAGAATATTGTACCACAAATCATTATGCCTAAGAAAATATCAAAATTTAAAAGTCCAAGTATGGTTACTATTTAATGCATTTAACTTTCACACCATTCTAAAGTAGAAAAACCAGTAAGTCAATCCATTGTAAATAGAGAATTGTCTGAAATATTAGAACAGGTTGTTTTAAGACTGTCTTGAGGAAATACAATTTGAGTGTAGGCATAAATGAAGTGAGATTAATGAATACCAGGAAAGAGTTCTAGGAGGTGAATAAAAGCTATGAGACCGAACTAGGTTCAGGGGTTCAGGAACAAATAGAAGAGCCATGGGGTACAATGAAGTGAGACCTATTATTTAGAGATGAGGTAGAAGTAGTCAAATAATTGGGGGTTAATAATAGATATAGGAAAGGACCATAGTCTAGAGTTTGTTTCTGAGAAAGAATAAATTCCCCTTTTTTACTGGATCCTGATGCTTTGTGACTCCTGGAGGGCTCAGAAAATTATCTCAGTGCTTGCAAATTTGGCTGCATCAAAGCATCTTGGAGGTAAAGAAAGGGGGCATGAGAGCTGTGAGGGGATGCTCCAGCGGGAGAGGGAGTTAAGGACATGGACTGGCATCAGGGCTCAAAGTGGATATGGTTGCTTTTTCCAGAATTGTTCCTCTGTGAGTGAGGTGGCTAGTGTAATGATGAACACTGTCCGTAGTACTCTCAGTGGCTTCAGAGGCTGAGGCAGGAGGATCACAAATTTGAGGTCAGCCTCAGTAATTTAGTGAGACCTTAAGCATCTTAGTGAGACCCTGTCTCAAAATAAACAATAAAAAGGACTGGGGATGTAGCTAAATGGTAAAGCACCTCTTTGTTCAATCAACAGTACCCACCCCTCCAAAAAAGGAAACCAAGCATATCATTAGCAATAGCTCTCAATAGCAGAGTCTGTTAGTTGACAAAACTGGACAGGGCAAGAGAAAGACCCAGTTTACACACCCACATAGATACATATCTAATTATGTTAAGATCTCTGTCACCCTTGTCTCTCCTCTCTGAGCCCAAAGCTCAAGGAGTTAAGCAGTGGGGAAGGAGGAGGAATGTCTCAGAGCCAGAACTCATATCAACTTCTCTACCCTACACAGCCAGCATCACAATCTATTAGAGGAAAACAAGTTGATTGTATTAATGTCCAGCTTTGTATTCAAAGTTTTAAATTGGACAAGTGAATTTTCAATAACCAAAAAAAGTAGAAAGTTATGACATGTTCCAAATTCCATTAAATACAAGAATGAGCTTTAACATGTCATGGCTGGAAGCCTTATTTAAAATGAAAAATAAACTATTTCCTGCACATGCTCCTGTTGAGATGTTGTGAACAAGAAACCAAGCAAAGAAATATGAATTACATGCCATACCACATATACTAAGGAGTCAGACAGCACTAACCTAAAAGCAAAACTTCATGGGCTTTTACTTTATTTAAATGTAAAATTTCACCTAGGTCCTCTGTTTAGAGAAACTGCATTCTTTCATCTTCCTCTTTGCTTTAACAAAGTAATGTTGTCTTCTCTCAGTTTGCAATCTACAATATGAACTTACCTAGCCCTCGGAAGAATATAAACTCAGGTTATCTCCTATTATGTTTCTGGAAAGTTCTTCTGAGAGAAGCAATATTTTAAAAAATTTCATCGAAGAAACATTATGCCCCATGAGTTCTATCTTTGAACCAAGTTAGACGCTTGGGAAATATGCATATTTGACAATATAAATATGTCTTCTTTAAAAATCTGTATCAACTTCTTAGTTGTATTCTCAGGTCTCTTTGAATTTGTTATAAAAATTATTATACTAAATTTTTATACATTTATTGGTAAAAATATCACTGACATATTGGAATGTATTGATCAGTGTGACCCTCATATAAGAAATGTCTTTTTCAACTTAGTGACAGGAAAAATTTTCCTGTGTTCCTTTCTTCTCAATAATGAGAATTGTATAACTATCTTTGTTTCTTTTGTAATCCTTGCTGCCTGCAAGCTCAAAGCCAAATTTGTAGCTGTATCAGTGTCTCAAGATGTAGAACATATTTGCATTTATACTTTTTATTGAATTTCATTTTGAAACTACTTTATCAATTTATTGTATACTTTGGAGGAGTCTGTAAAGAGAGACGCAATGCCCAGAAAAATTATCCCCAGCATTATGAAGACAGTTATAGCAGTTGCAGAAATATCTTTTGGAAGAACTTAGAAAACAAATCCCATTTTATTTTATCTATTTATCGATTTATTTTTGTGTGCTGGTGATTGAACCCAGGGCCTTGTTCTTGAGAGGCAAGCACTCTACTAACTGAGCTATATTCCCAGCCCCTACAAATCCCATTTTAACTATGAATACCCAAAAAACGGTGGGGGAAGTCAATGACAGAGTAGTGACAAGCTGGCTCTCCAGCAGCAGATTTTTTGTTTTTTTGGTTTTTTTCCTATTAGTACTGAGGTTTGAATAGGACCTCACATATGCTAGGTAACATTTTACCCCTGAGCTACATCCATGGCCCTTTTTATTTTTAATTTTTTGACAGGATCTCACTAACTTGTCCAGGCTGGCCTCAAATTTGCTATCATCCTGCCTCAGCCTCCTGAGTAGCAGGGATATGGACCTGTGCCACCACATATGATTGTCCAGCAAGTTTTACATGATCTCTTCCTGCTGAGATAGAGGTTAACTAATGGTATTTATACTCTTTGTTTTCTCAGCTTAAGCAAATGAAGGTGGATGGGTACCATCAGAACTATACACAGTAGGAAAGGATGGATCCAAAAATGACAACAGCTGTGTTTACCCAGGCATCTGGTTCATTTTCTAGTCTAAAAATGTTGGCCAATCTATATTGTACCTTAGTATTATGAAGACATAACCTAAGTATAACTTTAAGGGCTTCCATTAAATTAATCAGATTATTACAGACATCCACGTATTACCAAGCATAAGAGAACTTGGTACAGGCTAGGGGATATTTAAACAATGATAAATATCATCCATGAGTAGCCACATTGGCACTATACTTCTGTAGCTTACGGCCATCAGATGTTCATTGCTATAAATTGCTAAGTGTAGGCAGGACTATGTAATAATTTGTTGGCAGATAAAAATGCTTGTGGTCAGTGGTTATTTTAATTGTCATGAAATGTAACATATCTATTGTGGGTTTCCAAGAGACATATCTACAAATATATTCTCAATTCTTTTTTCATTGTTGACGGAATGGCACAATCACAACTGAGTCATGCTCAGAGAGAAGGACAACTTTTTGAAAACATTTCCTTCATTCCATGGTTTAAGACAAAAGGATTGTGGAATGATTTCATAAAAATGAAATAAAAAATTTAATGAAAGACAAAATTTTACTCTAAGGCCTTTTTTCCCCCCTCTTAGACACCAATTATTTTGAAATGACTCACTTTGCTTTTGTATCTTATAACTCCAAGAATGACTATCAAGGAATACCTAAATATGTAAAATGTTCCACTCAGTGAATAATTCAGAATCTAATGTTTTATTCCTTCTTCTTTCCCTGACATTTTTCAATTTTCTACTAAAATGTAAGCTACCATGAAATCTGATGATGTACACTGTAATGACTACTTGAGTGGCCTGAACAGAGGCCATTAGAATAGGAAGGACAGACATACTATTGATTATCTTTTTGTATCTTTAAATGGATATCCTCTTACCCTCTTTTACATACTTTTCATCTCTGGTTTTCTGAATTTCTTGAAGTTGTGACTTATACTCACAGGATATTAAAAAAAATACAAACAAAAACCCTCTCATTTTCTGTATTTACATTACTAGGTATACATAAACTTACACATAAAATAAAAGACCTTGGGGACATACAGAAATTTATTTGAATTGAGAATTTGCATTTTGTGAAAGGAGAAAAAGTAATGGGCTAGGATTGAAAGGGATAGAAGATCTTCTCCTAGAAGAAGGATACCACAAGTCTATGTTCAAAGTTATACTGAAGAAGAATCTGTTTTCCTTTGAAAGCAAGAACTTAATCAATATTTTAATAAAATATGAATATAAAATAAAAGATAGTATTATTAATCCATATTAACATTTCATTGGAAGAAATTTAATTTTTAAAGGCTGTGTAAAAACAACTTAATCTCAAAATCTAGAAGTTTTCACTGTTATTATATTTTTATTTTTGACTAAGTTGTATTGTCCAAGTGAATAAAACAAGAATCTGATACTACTTTATTGAATAACTTCAAGTAAATAAATATGCATGCTGTTTACTAGTGTTAAGGGATCTATTGTCCTGAACATAAAGGGGCTATCTCTCCATCCCAAATTCAGTATGTCTAACATAGAAGTTTCTTGGGTTATACTGGTAAAGAGTGATTCCAGTTCTTGGCAGCATGGTTCCACACTTTATCAGGAATTCCAACTCTTGCACCTGTCCAGGTGAGCCATTTGTTAAATGGGTGTAGAGTGGAATTAAACAGTATTTATTTGTTTCTTTATGTTGATTTTTAGACCTCACCAAACACACACATGCTTCCCTCTTTCCTTTCTACACAAATATTTGAGAGCCCATATATTCTAGTAACAGGGTTCTTATCTGTTCACAATTCACTATCTTTTCGAATTGAGAAACAAATAAAAATTCTAGTACAATGAGTAAATATTAGTATACATGAGAACATAAAGCAGAAGAACCTAATATGGTTTATGGGGATTAAAGAAGACAATTTAAAGATCATACTTAACATAAACACATAGACAGTTGCATACATGTATACACATGTATATGATATATATAAAATTTATATATATGCATACATACATATGTATAATTTCCAAAAATAAGATAGTAGTGAGTTATCTGATATGCCTGTCTGCAGTATGATGAAAGAAAAACACTAACTTAGGGGTTAATATTTGTGAATAACTGACTTCTCTAGAAGAAGGATACCACATAATTTAAAGCTGTTAATGTGTTTCTAACCTCTAATGCGCTTTCAACAGCTGACTTATAGTTAATACCAAAGGAAACTTTCATTACCTGCATGACAGAGTAGAGAACATGTCAGATTAGTTTAAAAGTTATTGGCATTAGTTCTAGTTTGGCAGTTCATTAACTATGTGGTTTTGACTAAGACATTTGATATAATTAAACCTCAGTTTCTTTCCTGGAAACATGATGATGCTGAGTAAAATTGTTTAAAAAATTTTTATCATCTGACTTTTCTAAATATTTAGGTCTATGCTAAAATTTAAATTATCTTAAGACAATAGTTTTTAAATTCTTGCTCCTAGAAAGTGTTTATAAATTATTCTTGTTCTTACTTCCTACAAATTTTTTTTTTTTTTTTGTTACTCATCACACAAACCATCTCTGCCACACTGGCCAAGACTTGTCAGACTGGTTCTGTTTGGATCATCAGTGACTTCTTTCTTCACCTCAATCTAGCTTACAAAGTCACTGATAGAGCTGGATGCACACATTTGATTGTAGACTGGTCTCTGTGGGAGTCTCCTTGCTGGTCAGCAATGTATAGGTGAGTTCCCTTTTCTTCTTGTCTTAAGGAAGGAAAAATGGTATAAACTATATCAAGGAAGGTATAGATCTCTAATTTATTATCTGTAACGTATATAAAATGTAAAATATTTTTGAGATTTTACATAAGTCAAGAAATAAATGTCAATTCTCTCTTGATTAGCGTACCTGATCCTCTCATATCCTATCACAGTGTTTTCTGTTTACTCTCAGAAGGACTCTACAAAATGTAAAGGTATATGATATTTGACAGTTGTCTTTCACTTTGTTCTAAGAAGAGTAGCATGTGCTTTAATTTGAACTTTATTTATCATACTGAGAAAATACTCTTATTTCAGAAGGAATGCATTAGAAAAATATAAATGTAAAGACATGAAAACCAAAATTATGCTGATTTCTTTAAGTAAGTAGTTCAAAATATAAAAATTATAAATTTTTGAAATTTATAAGATGATTACATGACTAAATTACTATAGTCAGATTTTATAAATAAATCCAATAATGTGCTTGACTATAATTAACTTCTCTATTGTTTTCTCTCAGAGTTAGCAACAAGGTTTGAGTATACCAATTTGGGCTAAAAATATCTCATATTCAGATTCAATTTTCTTTTTTCTGACATACAACTTTTGATTTACTTTGAGAAGAAAACCATTTGAAAAATATAAAACCTCCATTTGGAATCTGTAATCTTCATTAAATGGGGAAAACAGGGCCTGACATTGGGAGAGAGAATTTCAACATACTTTGTATGAGATGTTTAATTCTCTTTCATACCTGTCAATGAAGCAACTAAGAGCTATAGATATTACAAAAGTACTCAGATTTCTCAAGCCTCCCTGGTTTTTGCAATTATTTCTCCATATTCTATAATACTTTTGTATCCTACCTTCTTTCCCTCATTATCTTTAAAATTTTTATCATATAAAACAGGAAAGCCTCTACCAAGCTCAACATACTAAACAGATCTAGGCCTCATCTAAGTCAGCTTTGAGTGAGTCTGGATTTGATTCTAAATGTTTAGAGAAGCCATAATAAAGGGGTATGGGAGTGAATTTTTCTAAGAGTAGTCTCTAATTTGAAATAAAGCATATGCTTACTTTTTAAAGTCCCTCTTCACAGTAGATAGAAGTTATCTCTCAAGGAAAAAAGACCAAAAACAGCTAACAAAACAAAAGCCAAAAATGTCTTCCTGATCTGATGGTTTTGTAAGAAAAATAAAGCATGTCTGTTTGAGTGTGCCTACAAGAGATGAAGCATCTAGGGAATGAGCTAGAGTGAAAAGGGATCAAGTTTATTATACACATTTGTTGGACTAAATGTGCCAACAGGAATTCTCTGAAGAAAGAGATATAATTGAAATGCAATTAGACATTTTCTATTTAAGGACTTTGGTTCATATCTGGAAAGCATATCAGAAAAAGGCAGGGAATTGTATTAAATAGTACAATCTTTTCTCTTAAGTAAAATTTTGATAGCCTCTTCCCCTATTTCACCTAAATGAGAATCATATTTTTAAGAATTTAAGGGTAAGGAAAAAAAAACATTAGAGCAGGTAAACATTCATCTTATGTTGCTACTTTCCCCAAACACTTATTTTATGCTATTGTTTGGGCATGAAGCAATCAACATATGAACTTTATAAACATATGTGCATATGTGTATGCGCACACACACACACACACACACACACAGTCACACACACACACACCAGAAGGCTAAAGAAAACTTTACTGGGAATAATCTTATAGTGAAGAGGTTTATGAGAAAAAGAACATATTTACTGAATATATTTCTTAAATATATTTACTTGTAATGGATGTGTATGCTAAGTATGTTCACCTATAACCCCAAAACAAGATGAAGATAAGCAGATCAAATGTACAGGGATAACATCTATGTATATTTAAGTAGATGAAGGTGAAATGAGGACTGTTCAAATGAAACAAAATATATTTTCATTTTTCTTAAGAATTAGCAAAGGCTGGCTTAAGTACCCCCACGTTCAACACAACGAGTGTTTATTAAAAATAGTGATGCCCAGCTCCCATTCCAAAAATTCTAATTACTCTCTAGTTGTGGCATGGGAATCATATTTTAATAATTTGCACTAGGTAATTCCTAGTTGACCTAAAGTTTGAGAAGTACAGGTACGGTGTAGATATAAAAAGGAAGAAACTTGTAAGGTTGAAAGAAATTTAAAAAGAAATGAAATAGCTCAGTGGTTAAATGAGGCTTCCCTTTGTTTTATTTCAATTGCCATAATTATATCTTAATGGGAGAAGCTCTCTCCCTAGTCAGCTTTCCCTCTGAGGGAGAAGAGCATTCGTTTATGCAACATAGTGATGATTAAGGAGATGAAGGTTATTGCAGAAGGCACAGAAACTGAAGGGAGGACACGGATATTATTTGAGTAGTTGAGTCAAAAAGGGAGGCTGATCTTATTTGTATTTTAAAATCTGTATGTTTACAGGAAAAACTTCAGTGTAAAACGAATATGTCAGTATTACCCCCTGAACTAATCAGGGTGGTGCTGAAGGGACTCTCTGTTAACAGACGGACCCAGAGTTGCTTCCTGGTTTAGTTTCAAATATTGAGCCCAAACTCATTTCTCTTTCAACTAAAATCAGTGCTGATTCAGATAACAACTTTTAGTGAGTTCTCATTGTGGACTAAGTTCTGCGTGGACTTCCATTGTGGATTTCATGAAGTACTATTTCAGGCATGGTTATTGTTATCACTCTTTATTAAAAGATGAAGTGACTGTGGCTCCAATTGTACAGGCTGAGTAAGTGTTGGATTCAGAACATGACCCGGTCTTTATGGTTTTAAAGTCTAGGCTCTTATCCCTGTAGCACATTGTCTACCATGTGTGGGAAACCAAAAGTAGGGCCTCTTGAAAATTTATACTAGAAGAAAGAAATGGACCATGTAAACACACATATGCATGAAGAAAATGTGACTGCATAAGCAAAGCAGTAGATATAAAGACTAATATGTGATTGTTCACATATATGCTGGGGGGCAGGAGGGTGGGATATAATTTTGCTTCCTTTTATAGGTTTTTAAGAATGCTTTGACTGCCTTAGTTAATTTTCTTAAAACTGTCTTTGTTTTATTTATTAAATAAGATGGGACCTAATTCTTCCATTCTATCTAAAAGATGACTGAGAGTAAGCACTTTGATTAGTGTTTTCTAAAAAAGGATTACAACATTGGCTATATTGTGAAAATTGAGTTCATTTTAGTGTAGCATTTCTTAGAATGAATTCATTGGTCAGTAGTGACTGTGACTAACAGACCTTTGTTATTCTTTCATTGTTATTTTCCTAAAAAAATGTATTCTTGCTTCAATGTACAGAGGAGATAAATAGACATACTCAAGAAAAATAGCACAGTATATGCCTAAAAATCAGCTCTGAGATTTTTTTTCCTCAGTAATTTTTGAAATTTTATTTGTTGGAGAGATGGAGGAGGTGAGTGATAAATAGGCAGTTATAAATAATAGTTCTAGACATTAGTATGATTGGTTTAAAATATAAAACAAGGTACTAGTATAATGAATAACAAAAAGGGATGATCAACATACAATATTAAAGAACTCACCCTTAGAAGGTAAAGTTGAGCTCAGACTCAAACCTGAATGTCAATGTTAAAAATAGAGTATGTTAGGTCAAGAAAAAAAAAAAAGCAGAAGGTTCTGGTCAGAGTAACGAAAGTGCTAAGGCAAGAATAAGCTGGATATATCCTAAGTACAGAACAAGGCTAGTGAAGCAGGAGCTCAGTAAGCACTCTTGATGACAACAGGTTCGAGAAGGAGGTGGGTTGAGCAGTTGTGGGGCAGGTTGTCTGAGACAGTTTGTGGAAAACTGAGTCCCTGACTTCATGACTCTATCAGGGTTAGAGTCTGGAGGAATTGTGTTAAGAAGTTATTGAAGCACACTCCCTTGGACCTACATTATTGAAGATACTAGATGAGAACTGTAAAGAAAGTTCTCACAGATTCGGGCATGATTTAATAGGTTTGAGATCTGTGGATGAGAGGATCAGAGGGATTTAAGAGGTGAAGAAGGAGGAACAGGCTGCAGAGAGAGCCAATACCTCATGCCAAAACCTACAAACCCAACCTTCTTACAGGTACATATGTGGATGGATGAGTGAGTGATTTCTGAGATTTTTTTTTAGAGTGGTAATTCTAAAATTAAAGCTAGTCTTAGAAGAATTCAAAGTACCATACAGGCATCATTAAGTTCTATCTTGCAACCTTTCATCTGAAGCTGTCAGATGATATCTCTTTTTTGAAGCTTCAAACACTAACACAGAAGGATTTAGCACTTTAAGTTGAAATGTGAGTCAGTGCAGGACCATGTAATAATAATAATTGCTATCTTTTGTTTCAAACATACTATGGGTCAACTACTGTCCTAGATCATCATGTGTGTTTAATCTTTATAACAACCTATGGGTATATTATTATACCTATTCAACAGATTAGGAAACTGAGGCTCAGCCAAATACCATTTTTGCTCGGGGATAATACATGGTAGAACTAAGAATTAACCCAGGCCTATCTGACACATATATTCTTAATCACAATGCTGTACCAATCTCACAATCTCTCCTTTGTTTACATAGGTGGTTCTTATACTACTCTGGGTTAACTGTCTTATAGTGTTAAAAGATATCAAATTTATACTTTTTTTTTTTGGTACTCAGGATTGAACCAAGGTGTGCTTTACCACTGAACTACATACCCAGTCCCTTTTACTTTTTATTTTGAGACAAGGTCTCACTAATTTCCTTAGGCCTTGCCGAGTTGCTGAGGCTGACCTCAAACTTGTGATCCTCCTTCTTGAGCACCACCACACCCAGCTCAAACTTATGTTTTCAAAGAACAATATTATTTTTCAAAAAATAATCTTTGAAATTGACCTCTGAGGCTATTGGACAGGAAGAATTGCTATCTGTATTCTACAAGGAATAAAACACTCCAAGATCAGATAACTGACGTGTGACCACAGGAATGTGTTAGTCAATACTAGAGATAGAATCTGTCCTCTTGGTGCACCTGTATACTGAGTTTTATATAGTCATGTAGAAGAATTAATCAGTAAAGATGACTATATGATACAAAAGGTTTACTACCTGATCCAAAAAGTATTGTTATTATTATTGCTTATACCATTTGTATTTGTATAAAATATAGTCCTTTTAATTGACAAAAATTAATTAATCATATAGAGTGTGTTGCTTTGAAATAGTTATACATTGTAGAATGGCTAAATTGAGTTAATTAAAATACGTATGCCTCACCTCACATAGATTTTTATGATGAGAACACTTAAAATTCACCCTCACAGCATTTTAAAAAATACCATATATTCTTATTAATTTCATCACTATGTTGCACAATAGATCTCTTGAATTTATTCCTTGGAGCTAACTGAAATTTTGCCTTTCAAAAATAGATTTGGCACCTTAAAAGCTTGTCAAGTCACATATGAAAAAATTCAGAGTACGTATAGTAGGAATAAAAATATTCCCTGATATATATACAATTCTAACATATATTTTCTCATTTGGTAGTTGTCAACAACCCCACCAGGCCAATAATTTTACTATTACCATGACAATAATCTTACTATTTCCATACAAAGGAGGAAAGCAATTGTTTAGGAAGACTGAGTCTTTCCCAGGAGAGTGGTTGCTGGAGCTGAGGTTTGAGCACACATCTTCCAACTTCACCTCTTTGCTTTCTAGCTCTCTTTTCTGTCTCTATCATGTTATTACCCCTGGAATCACAGATGCTCCCTTGTTTAAGCCAAGCCAGTTGTCTTTGCCCTTCAATTCACTTAATCTTAACATTTCAATGTCTCTAGTCAAGAAAATATAAAAAACAATAATGAATATATGTAAGATACTTCAAACCAGTCTTTCAATTTATATAGTACATTCAAGCCATTATCAAGCACTTGAGCATGTTACTGGGCTCGACAACAAAGCAAGGTTTGGGCTTCATAGAGTTCTAGATCCTTGACTTGAGTTGTCTACACCATGGCTGACAAAAGGCAAGCTCCTGACTTAACACTCCATGTGTCCAAAGATTAGTGCTTTTCTATAGTTTCCTTTCCAGTCAAATTTGTCTTTTCACAGAGGACTAAAGAAGATTCCTGATGTCTGGAGCAGAGTTGCTGTAGTGGAGCAGGACTGAGGCTGGGAGCCTGTTTTGCTCTGCCTTCTTATCTGCTCATATACATAAGATGCTTCTTGAGGATGTATTTTGTTGTTTTTCCCAGTCCACTTTAAAGGCAAATTAATTTCTAATTAGGAAGAAGGAAATAATGAAAACAGCTAATACTTAAGTATTTGCTCTGTGCCTGGTGAGGTGCCAATAATTATGCATTTAAATCTTGGAAGAATCTTCTGAATTGGGTTCTATTAAAATCTCCTGATGTAGGGGGGAAAATGTAGACTTGGGAAGGGTGAGTAACTTTCATAGAATCACCTAGCTAATGAGAGGCAGAGTCAGGACTAAGGCTAAGATGTTTGTCACTGAAGCCTAGGTCTTTATGTACTAAGTAAGAAAATGCAATTCATTTGCTTAAAGTCATAAAACTTGTTGCAGTGAAATTCTCAAATGGAACCTTGGCCTCCTCGTATATTACTATAAGATTTATTATTTGTATTTCTAAGTCACACTGTTATCAGAAGAAATTAAGTACAAATATTTTATTATCTTCTTATACAGAAAATTTGCAAGAAAATTAGTAATCATGTATCTTGATGTCCTCCTTTTCCAAAGATAATTACATGAAAATGGTAATTTACTCTGATTGCAACTAATCTGTTTTGCATACTGTAATAGCGTCAGATTTAGTCTTGAGTGACAGGAAACCAAGAACAATAGTAGATTACACAAGATGGAATTTCATTCTGTTTAATGTAAAGCAAGCCTGGAGGTAATCAGGTATGAGCTAGCAGGCAAGTTCACAAAGAAATTAGGAATGTAGGCTCCCAGTGTCATGTTGTCCTACCAAAATTGCATGTGTCTTCCAAATTGTGACCTAATAAGGATGTCTGAGCTCAATTAACGTATATGTGTTCTAGTTATAAAATATACTAGAAGATTCTAGCCATTAGAATAGAAACTCCATTGATCAGAACCTGTTAATATGGTGACCCCTATGAACAAGGAATACTGTTCTGTTTTCCACATAGCTATATCCTTAACCAAATATCAAAGATTTAATTATTAAAAGAATAAATATTTGAGATAAGCACATAAGTCAGGTGAATGTATGGGTCTGAAGTTTAAACAAGTTAGCTGAGCTGTAGTTATAGATTTAGAAGTTGTGAGTTTATCAACTATGGACACTGGTAACAAAGTATTTGGTTCTTTTGAATAAAATAATACTTATAATTTTTATGGCATTATTTCCATAATTTTTTTACCTTATTCTAACATGAATCCTAGCATATTTTACTATATATGTTATTGTTAAAATGCCAATATATTATAGTATGATTAATTTGGGGTGAGTATATAATGATCAACTTCACAAATTGGAGGGCAGAGAATGCTGGAACCTGTGTGATGTTGAACTTTATCTAAGATTTCTCATCTGTTACAACTAAGGAAAGACACAGGTCACTGGACTTTCAGTTCAGAGCTATTCAACTCTCATAGGACATCTCTAGACAAAAGTCTTGAGGAAGATTTGGTAGGAAGACAGCTAATATTACAAAAGGGCTCTGAAAGCTGAAGCTCTCTATGAGCAGCCAAGAGTGTCCCTAGCTCACTCAACCATTTTCTTCTGATATTCCTCCATGACACATCTGCACACTGCCTATTAATTCTTAGGCTTCTTCCCCATCTTCAGTTCTCTGCAGCCAGCTGCAGGGTCATCCTTTGTTTAGTTTGCTGTGGGAAACTCTTTCTTTTAAAGTTGCTTATTTAGATCATGCCAACTTATAATTGGAAAGAGTTTGAGGAAAGAAAAGCAAATATGCTAGTGGAATTAAAACTTTATATTTTTGTACCCCATCTATCTATAATTATAAATTTCTGGAGGTCAGGCAAAGTTTCAACCTAAATACTAGTTTGGAGTAAACTATGCCACACAATATCTGGCTGGGAACTTTAATAAAGACCCTGATGATAACAGCAAAGATCAAAGGCATTCCTTAGTGCTGAGTTACCACCACTCTTCGTATAATACACCTATCTAAGAAAATCTATCATATGCAGTCTTCACAACCTTCTTTTAAAGTGGTTGGAGGAAGGATAACATTGCTTGAGTTTTTTGGTTGGTTAAATAGAGGAATGGCTAAATTATGAATTTTACACAACTTACACTTAGTATGCAATATGATTTTCTCTTACAATATTTAATAAGAATTTAACTGCTATACTAAACAAGTCTATATTTATGTATTTTTGTGTGTGTGTGTTACTAGGGAGAGGGGGTTGAACTCAGGGAAACTCTACTACTGAGCTACATATCCAGTTCTTTTTATTTTATTTTGAGACAGGATCTTGCTAAGTAGCTCAGTTGGCCTCACACTTGCAAGCCTCTTGCCTTAGCCTCCCCAGTCACTGGGATTTCTGTGCTGGGCTAAAAATACTTTACTTTCAAACATCCAGCTTTATGCCCACCATTTTAATAATCTTTAGATATTTTATAATGTGTTAATATCTTCTAGAATCATTTCCATAATAATTATGGAAATGTTAGATATTTTTAAAAATTATCATAGTACTTGGTATCTGAGTGATTTCACACAGACACCTTTCTTCACCTTGACATCAAATTGCTTTTACTGAATACTAATTAATGCCATTTATTGGAATTGAGGGACATTATAAAGCTAATTTTTATGTCTATATTAAGAATAGTAGAGACTATAGTTCACCGCATCACAATTTTTTTTAATGGGGACCCAAGAATTGTATTGTTGCTGAACAATTGCTCTGTTTTGTCTTATGGGGTCCATAAAGAATGTCCTCCAGCAGGATTTGCTTGCTTTTAGTTTATTTAGTTTTTGAACTGGCTACTAGAAAGCTACAAATTTTGTGGCCTGATTTAAGAAATAACTACATGCAAATTATGTTACCTACATAGTCTTAGTACTATTTCTATTTTATGTTTCACATATATTCTTATATTCCCAATTTAATTAAGGAACACCCCCACTAAACACATATGTACATATACCCATATGTATGTATATATAGATATAGATGTGTGGTATGCATATCTTTATAAGCCACCTTAAATCAGTCTGGTACAAGGAGAGGTATAAAAAAGAGCATCTATGATAAAACAATAAATTTTCCTCCAAATGTATTAGTGTCATAAAATAAAAATGGAAGTAATTGTTTGGAAATTAATCTATTACCTTATTATAACTTCCTTAAAAGAATTATTCATAGTTATCATTATAGGGACTGCACATATTATAATTTAATACAAGGACTTGATGGAGACTATTAGATACTTAATAGATATGTTCTATTTAATAGTGGCAGAACAGAAATATATTACTTCAATTTTATAAGGAGTAATTTTATTGTATTTCTTCTTTTAAGAAACAGAAATAAAAACATATGATCCATAAACACATTCACAAAATCTTATTTTTTATTTTATCTTTTTGTTTATTTTTTTTTTTGCTATTCCCTAGTGCCAAGAGAACCCAAGATTTGTACACATGCTAGGCAAAGCTGTACCACTGAGTTACATCCTTGGCCCCTCTACCTTGAATATTTTTATAGCTTTGTTATAGAAACATAAGAAAGAGTAAAGATCTCTTCAAGACATGCTAGTAGGAGTTCTCCCTAATATAAAATGCAGCTGAAGTATTTCTACAGAGAGGCTAAGCCTGCACAATTGTATGAACTAAGCCAGTACATAATAAATACTGAATAAATACTTATGAATTGGCATTTTATATCTTAAGCACTTATTAGGGAATTCACAGTGTCATAAGGCACTATGCTGTTACTATTTGTGGTATCTTGCTTTTGCTTTTGTTTTGATACTGTAACACAGACATTCAATGACCACAAATAATATGTCTCCTGAAATTAATGTCTCCTTATTTGCATTTGCCACTTTCTATATTATGATAACTGTTTTACAGTAGATAGAATACACAGTTGGGAAATCATGTATTTTAAATGCAGGTTAAATACAAATATTAACCACAAATCTTGATCAGGGCATGGAGTGTCTTATTGCAATTAGGCTTTACTTAAAGAACAATTATTCTTTATAATGTCTGTCTTATCTTCTCTTATGTGTAATCTTCCAAGTTCTTTTCTAGAACTAGGGCAGACTCCAAGTACTTTGAAAGAGATCAAATGCCATGTTGTAGTATTGATTCTATTTGTGAGGCAACTTCAATTCAGTTCCTCTGTGAGCAATTTCTTGGGTATGTAGTGAGAGAACATACAAAGAAATAAGGCTCAGGCCCTGTACCCAAGTAGCTTGAAATGCATATTTCAAAGTAATACTCCGGAGTGAATACATTGACCAGAGAAGAGGGGACTTTTCAGTTGGTCCTTAACTATGCATAAGACTTTTATGATGCAGGCAAAGAATAGAATCAGAGTGACTCCACATAGAAGACAGCAGAAGCAAAACTAAGAGCTTACTGGAAAGGGGAAATGCTAGGCCAAGGGAGGCAACTTGGGTTTAAAATAGTCCAAGCCATTTTTCATATCACTTCTAGAAAGACAGCTTACTATAATGGGGAATCAGTGACTGGGGAACCAGAAGAGAAGCTGGTCATCATCTAGCTATATGACAAGTTTTAGTGAGAACTGCCCGAGCAAATTCAGCATCAAAAAGAGACTGCAGAAAGACTATATTATATTTAGGTATGAGTAAGACGAGAACATAAAAGATCATGATAGCTTCCCAACACAATTAGCATTGACTTGCAATCTATCACTTAAGCCAGCCTGCGAGAAACTGCAGCCTTGATACTTCTAAAGAACAGTAATTTATGACAGGTGAAAATGATAAGAAATTTCAGTTTCGGTCTACAGAAATGAAACTTTATTAACACATATGAGGTTTATTTGCTATAGTACCCTTTCCTCCCTCCCTTGCCTTTTTGTTCTTGCTGCTTTTCTTTTTTAGCAGTATTTTAAAAATTTGACACAGTAAGAAGTATCAGTGTAGTGGTGGACTGATTGGCTTCTGGCAATATGAAGCTGACAAAATGTACCTCTCCTCTAACTGCTACATTCACCAGTCTTGAACTAGCTACAACTTCTTTTTCCCCAAACTAAAAAAATAAAATCATCATAAGAAAGCAATTTAATACCACTGAAAGTATTAGAATTCAATAATTTTATCTGAAGGTGAATTTAGGTGAGGAAGCGCAGTTGTTTCAGCAAGCACAAATAACGAAGGGACAAGTGTCTTGTTTATGTGCCGTGGGAGACTAATTACACAAGTGCTTGTTGATATGTTCAACAGCTATTTTTTTCATTTTTCTAATTTTTGAGCACACTTTGTAATCATATCTAATTTGGAGCAACTTAGTACTGAATTGCTTTCTGAGGGGAAAAAAAGTGATTAAGACACAGGATAAATTATGCCTCAATAATGGTAAGTAGGAAAAAAAGAAGTAGGGTGAATCTGTTTGAAAAGCAATACCATAAGATTCAGAAAGAAAATGATAATGTTTCTAATGACAAACATCTTGGTAATATGTTAATTGTCATTATTACTAACAAAGTAATTATAATCATTCTTGATATTTGTACAATAATTTTTTAAAACTTGGAAGCTTGAAGTACTAAAATACTTTATCATTTTTTACCTTCACATAGCTTGTCATGTTAAGAGGAGTTTGGAATTATAATCCTCAAATAACATAACAGATAGAATTGAGTCTGCTATTACAAGACTATATGATAAATAAGTTGATAGAAGGGCTCAGAAATACACTCTTTTAATTGTTTACTCAAAGTATTTTTTCTGGTTTCTCTGTTGTTTTTGTTCCATAATGTCCCTCTTGGTGCCTTCTAAACCACCAAAGACAGCATGTCACTTAAATCATTATGGGAGGTGGGGGTCAGGAAAGGACATAACAGTGGTATCTTAGACTCAATAATGATGTGAACTTCATCAAAAAGCATGTATAATTGTCCTTGGTCATTTTTTTTCTTTTAAAGATATCTCTGTATCTCTCTCTCTCTCTCTCTCTCTCTCTCTCTCTCTCTCTCTCTCTCTCATTTAATTCAAAAGTCATAATGTTTATTGTTAAAAAAATCTACCAAAATGGGGGCTGGGGATGTGGCTCAAGCGGTAGCGCACTCGCTTGGCATGCGTGCGGCCCGGGTTCGATCCTCAGCACCACATACAGACAAAGATGTTGTGTCTGCCAAATACTAAAATAAATATTAAAATTCTCTCTCTATCTCCCTCTCTCACTCTTTCTCACTCTCTCTCACTCTTTCTTAAAAAAATCTACTAAAATGAAAAAATACATAAATTAAAATCAAATTTTTTATTCCATATCTTACTGTTAATAATTTTATGTTTTCTTCTACATATTTTGCTGTATACACCTATATAGTTTTATTATTTATAAAGACTGGGATGTAGAATAACATAAGTTCTGCCATATTTTTCACTAAATGTACCATTGTCCTTTTATGTTAACACATGCAGATTTACCCTCATCAATTTAATGACCACACTGTTTACCTTTCTGTCTTGATTAAAAGTTATTATGGAACAAATTAAACTTGCTTATACTATACAATTCTACATAACAATCATGTATTTTTAGTAATTTTATCATATTTCCTACAAGCATAAATTCACACTCCTCATCTGGCATGCACTGACATTAGTGGAGAAGCACTTTCCTCCCTCTAATCCCTCCAAAATTTTGCTTACGTCTGTTATATGCATCTCCTTTCTTCTGCAACAGATGAACAGCAAGCATTCAGAGAAGAAGAGACAGGAATCAGTTTGGGAGCTTCTTAAGCACAATTGTGCAGAAAAGAATAAACTCCTTATGGAGAAGTATTTTTATATTACAGTAATTGCCATTCTAGGAACAGGTGTTTGGAGCCCCACTCAAGGGAGAACTGGAGCTGATAGAAGTAGAAGAGGGGAAGATGAAGTTTCCCTGGCTACAGCCCCATGGGACAATCACAGGAACAAGGGAGGTGATCAAGTAGAGTCCCTGGAGCCTACTGCTACCCCCCAGTGCCTTCAGCAGGGACAGAGTCCTACAGAGATGATGACACCATTAGCTTATGTGACAACGTTCACTATTCAATGTTCAGATACAGCCAGGATGTAATGACACCAGTATTATAATATCATCATTCCTGGTTTTATATCAGCAGATAAAGAGTTTGATGATAAACCAACTATTATAACCCAAGAATCTTCTTGATATCGGTAAGCAAAAATTATCTCTTGTGAAATGCTTTGTAGTTTGCAAGAAGTTTACACATTCATGAGCTCATTTTGAGGTCCCACTGTGTGTGTGTTTCTTTGTTTTATAATATTTTTACTTATAGATGGACACAATACCTTTACTTTATTCATTTATTTTATGTGGTGCTGAGGAATGAACCCAATGCCTCACATATGTGAGGCAAGCGCTCCACCACTGAGCCACAACCCCCAGCCCCACCATGTTTTAAACATAATCCTGCGCCTTATAGGTGGAGAAACCTAGCTCAGAACTTAAATGATCTATCCAAGTCACAGAGTTGGTAATGGAAGGGCTGGACTTAACAGCCTTCTTTGTTCTGGTTCAACACCCAATACTCCTCCAGGAGAACAATATATTTCCCTTTAGTCCCCAGGAACCAGACAGGTAACAAACTTAAAAAAAAGAAAAAAAAAGCACATGCAAAACACCTCAGGAAATTTTAAAATAACACTATTATAGCCAAACTCCTTAGTCAGCTCTGATTTATTATTTTTTCTCTGCTGTTGAGTTTGCTTACCAACTATTATAATCCAAGGGAACAGCAACTTCATCATTCACAAAAACAAATAAACCAGGTTACTCAACATGTTTCAATAACATGTTTCAGAGGCAGAATAAATGGGAGAGGCTTGGAGATAAATATTAACTCAAAAACTCAGGAGGTTTTGAAGAGGACAATCTCTTATGTGTATCCTAAGAGTTTGGATTTTGAATTAAACAGAAAATTATAAGGAGAATGGAATTAGAAACTCTATCTAGAACTTGTGTGATTTGAACTGCAATGTATCTCACAGGCTATTTGTCATTCTAGAGTGCTAGAAATAGGCTTAAAAAACGTAGTTCCTATAGAATTTAGCTCCATAGCTTGTCCATAGCTAGTCCATAGCTAGCTTTACAAGTATTAGCTATCACATAACACTTTCTACAGGCCAGAAACTATCATAGACACCTCATATATACAGTACCTTCATCTAATTCTTATCATAATCCTATGAAGTAGGTACTGTTACTATGGTCTTCATTTTATGGAAGAAGAAACTGAGGCACAGAGAAGTCAAATTACTTGCATAGGGCCAGGCTGTCAGAGCCAAGATTGGCTTCAGCATCTGGGACCAGGGTTTGTTCTAAACCCTACACTGCCACCGGAATGTCCTTTATTCCTCAGATATATCTGTTCTGCCTAAGGAGTGTATGTGGGCTTCCTTGTACAGTCTGTAATCCATCATTTACTTTCTTCCTCAGGCCACCCGTGGCGAGGGCCAGGAAAGGACGGCGCGTGGAGCCCTGGGTTGTTGGCCTCATCACCTTTTTATCCCTGATTATCCTAGCAGTGTGCATTGGACTCACTGTTCATTATGTGAGATACAGTAAGTATGAGCTGCCCTAGAATCATGTGATTTACCCCAAGCATTTCCTCATGTACCTTCCTGTTTTGTTTTGCCTGGGGCTTGTTCATTCATTGCTGTGACTCATTTGCATAACCCAGACACATCTTTACCTGCTTCTTTGTCTTTCACTTCAATCCACGAGCCAAGGAGGGGTTTTCTTTCTCTCTTTGATATAGCAATACTTCCTGATGGGACTAGCATGCTAGTTTTCATATTAATTAATAAGTGATAATCAAGTCTTAAAGAGAAAAACCACAGGTTAGCTCCATTTACTGTCTTAACTTGTTTGAGAAAAGTAACTTAAAATAATTTTTAACTGAAGTCTTGACATCCCTATAAATTAATTATACAATAAAGATAATCTTTATAGAGAAGTAGGCTCTATTCTGTACTAACAAATTGGAAAGATCCCCATAGCTGTATGATGTTGAATAAGTGCCTATTTCTTTTATTTAAAATCTTATCCTCAGCTATAGTGTGATTAAAGAAGACAGGATATGCTGAGGTTAATTTTAAGAGGTTCACTCTGCGGTTATCAGATATCTCACTGCCAGATGAACTGCTAGTTGCTATGTTATTAGAAAGGTCTCCAGGGTACTGTAGAACAATTCTTCCAGGGTCTAACAACCCTTCTGAAGTTTCCTTCTATCCTGTCTTGGGTTTTAATTAGTTGACTCAACTATGACCTCTTAGTTTAATATCTCCCTCTGTGATTAGATTATTCTTTGATATTCAAGGCCTTGAAATCATGAAAGTTAATCACTTGATTCTAATTTCATTGGGAATTTGTTAAAGGTGGTTTCCTATAAAGAAATAGAACGATACGTAATCTGGTCATCTTCCTCCATTACCCACACATGATCAATCTCATCTTCCAAAGCGAAGTAGACTAATTCTGGGCAGTTTAAGAAAAAAATATTTAAAACTCTGTGTGTGTGTGTATGTGTGTGTGTGTATGTGTGTGTGTGTGTGTATTAGAATTTGCCCAAATGCAAGTCTTTAAATTCAGGGTATTTTCATTTGAGAACAGAGATTTCTCTGGTAAATGCTTTTAATAAAAATGTATTACTGATTACAATTCTTTAGTTCTGTTATGAATTTATCAAGTCCCATTATGTCGTGAGGATTGTGACTTCTTCCCATGGATGCCTAAGACTGTGACTTATTCACTTTTATATTTCCAGAACTTCACAGAATTTCAGCACCTATTAGTTACTTTATAACTAATTTGAATATTGAGTGGTGAAAATTAATGAATCATATCTATGATTTTTTTTGGGGGGGGCGGGGATTCTCTGACTTCACATGAAGTTCCTAGTAATGCCAGGGGCCTGATCACTTTCATGAGAGAAAATGTTATTTGCTACTTCTCCTTTGCCTATTCCCAAGCCAAGTTTTATAATATTGTATGTCTTATTCATATACATACTGTGAAGAACTGGCACTATTCTTCTAGTTACCAATTCCTGAATCCCATTGTTGAGATGAGCAGTTCGGAAATATGGAACACACAGCTTCCACAGCTCACACGGTACACCTGAATAAACAATGATTATTATGAGGTGTGTAACTGCCGTCTTTGTGCCCTGCCCTCTTGGTAGATATAAACTGACAACAAAGTAAATATAAGTGACCAAATAAAAAACATCTGTTGCAGAAATAGATATTGATAAAGGTAATCAGATTAGGAAAATATCATTTTGACCCTTACTTCACAAAGTTCAGGATATCTTAGATTTGTGTGTGTGGTCGGTGTCCAGGGCCTTAGGGTTTCCATTTCTGCACCTTTTTGATTTTTTTTTTTTGTGTGTGTCTGTGTGTGGTGCTGGGGATTGAACCCACAACCTTGTGCTTGTGAGAGCTATATCCCCAGCCCTACCTTCATGATTTGAATGTCAGATGGTGAATCTGTCAATGAGTGACATCCCTGAAAATTATTGAATCACAAACCTGTTAGAAGATTATCAACAAACTCAACATTTGTCCCGATTTTTCTTACTTTTCTGTTAATATTCCAAATCATACTTTTAAATAACTAGATAAACCATATAATTCTGAAAACTGTAAATATGTTTTAAAACTTACTGGCCTGTTTACAAAGCAAAGTAAAATATTTGTTATAGATAAGTTGTTCATGTGGCTGTGATTGAAGCATACAAAATTACTGATATTTGCTATGCAAATGACAATTTCAAAGGATTCAACCAAACAATTCAAAGAATCCAGGTCTAAGGATATAGATTAGGTCTAAGGATAAGGTCTATTAGCTTCTGCTCTGGAACCTTACTATTTAATGTGTAATTAAGTTCTAACTGCATTGGCATCACCTGGGAGCATGGTAAAAAATATAAAATCTGTGTCCAATGTTAGACCTAATGTGCCAGAATCCCCAGGTGGTCCATTTTTACACTATAGTTTGAGAAGCAACATTCTAGAACAATGAATGTAGTTACACAGAAAGTTATGGCTAACCATGAGACAGATGTAAAAAATGCAAATATAATAAAACACATACTATTTTCATTAAATTATAAACTTTATTTGAAATGTATATGTATATTGCCAGGGACCTGCCTACATTTCATGCCACACTGGCTGTTCAAAGTTATTCAGGGAGAGGGAAGAGAGGAAGGATAAGGAAGGGCAAAAACTCCCTCCTTCCTCATGTAGGTTGCTGGTGCTCAGGAGACCTTGAACTTGGATATCTCCAACCTCCCACCCTCATCCTTACATCTCCAGCTATTCTCCAGGCCTTGACAGAGTCTGACAAACAACTTCCTTCTCAAACCCACCAAATCCTTTGAATGGTCCTGGGATTCTTTTGAAATTTAACAAATTTACCAATAGTTTTTTGAATGAAAGTTACAATTAAAAACCCATAGTTTCCATGAAAGACAATGTTTTGTTGTTGTTGTTTTTTTCCCACTTCAAGAAGCAGTATTGCAAAAAAAAATCTGTGCTTTAGGAGCTAAGTTTCGGCTTGAAATTCAATTGTCTTTTCTGGCTGTGTCACATTGGGGTTGGGCAAATTATTTATATTTCTCAGACTGGAATCCTCTAAGTGTTGTTAATTCTGCTTCCCCATGAGGGTGTTATTGTAAATTAAATGTGATATATGAAGATGCCTGAGCCACTGGTTTGTGTGCTCTTCCTCTGGGGTTTAAATAAAGAGGAAAAGAATGGGAAAGAACCTAGAAGAGGAGAGAGACTGAAAGTGGATGAGGTACAGTCTCTTATAATGAGCATACACAACTGTCTTGCTCATTACTGTATTCCTGATGTTTAGAACAGTGTCTCTCACAGAAAAGCAGTTGGCATATATATTCATCAAACGAGTGGATGAGTTACTGAAGGCTCTGTGCTTGCTTCACGTTTAGGAGGGTAGAGAAAAAGCTATACCGCATTAACCCTTCAGTAGGTCAAAAGTGTGGGCTGCTTAAATTGGATTCAAAAATGGAGACAGTAGCTAAGATGACAAGACATCTGCAGGTGGTGGAGAAAATAAATGGAGGGACAAGGGTCCCAGGTGAAACTAAATATTGTCTTCGGAATGTTATGAAAGTTGGCAGTTCTAGCTCCCTAAAGTGAATCTCTAGCACTTTAATTCCTATCCTCATTTTGCCTTTTAGCTAAAAATAAATTTTCTCACACAGCGTCCAGAATTGATGTGTAGTTTACTGTAGTTTACTGGGGGTGGGGGGGGTAGTCTACTTTTGGAATATAGAAAGGCATTCAATCTTGGGAAGCTTCTGAATCTATGCTTGTTTGTGTGCTCAGGTGGCCTATTCAGGAATGGAGAATACATGAGTAATCAGCCCATAAGGCCAATGTGGTATTGCTAAAATGCTCCAGGAACACCAGGTGTTCCTTACAGCTTTTGCACTCTAACTCATATGATGACAAATGTTCTCATCTTCTGAGATAAGCCCGGGGCAGGATGATGAAGAGGATGACCTGGGTTAGAGCATTCCTCCCTGTCTTAGTCTTTCTAGCAACCACCAAATGGGATAATAATGGTGTTTAACACACATCTGATAAAAAATTATGATGGACTTCTGTCTCTTTCTTTGTAGATCAAAGGAAGACCTACAATTACTATAGCATATTGCCATTCACCAGTGACAAACTGTATAATGAGTTTGGAAGAGAAGCTTCTAAAAATTTCACAGAAATGAGTCAAAGAATTGAATCAATGGTAAGCAATTTTTTCCCTCTACTTTTAGGACATTTGCTATCACTCTTTATTGTACATTTTAGTATCCTACCTTCTAAAATATCCATTCAATTGCTTCTTGCATACCTTTCAAAATGGTAAGAGGCAGAAACCCTCAGTTAGAAGAGTATGTCTTCAAAAGCTGAACCAAGTGAACATCAGCCATTCATGTGTCCTTCCTACTCACCGTTCCTTAATCAGCGTAATATTCTCCTTCAACAGAGTCCAGAAACTCTGGGACTGTGAAGGTGATTCAAATACTTTGTTGCACTCTAGATTTCCTAAAGAAGAGACCTTGGGCAAAGATTGCCAAGATTGAAACTATTTGGCTGCATACATGAATAGCAGTTTAGCTTTTAAAACTACCTAACCTTGAACTTGCTTTTGACACACAAATTTACAGGAAATCCACAAATACTGATCTCTGTCTGTAAGGTATCAACATTATTTTGAGGGCTTAATCAAATATTTAAGAAACTAGAAAATTTTGCAGAATGGGCTAAAAGAACAAAGACCTGAGTGATGAATTCTCATCACTATCAGATAACTTAAAGAATAATTTGGATTTTTCTTTGATAGTCTGTGAGGTATGATGTGATGGAAAAAATATCCTGAATTAGGAATTGGGACATCTAATTCTAATACCATCTGTGAAGTGTCATTTGGAATATCACTTTATCTTTCTGGATAAACTTCTTTATATGAAAATTACAGTGTTAAATTACATAATTTCCAAATTGTCTTCCATTTCCAATATCCTGAATAAGAACAGAATGGAAGTGATCTGTATTAGTCTGTTTTCTTTGCTATAATGAAATACCCAAGACAAGTTACTTCATAAAGAAAAGAGGATTATTTTGGTTCACAATTCTGGAGGTGTAAAGTCCAGCTTTCTTGCTGATGGAGTCCTTAAGGTAGCCCAGGGTATCATGTAGCAAGAGATAGGGAGCATGCATGTGTATGTGAGTTTTCAGGCCCCCCCCCCTTGAAGTACTGGGGATTGAAGCTAGGGGTACTCTGCCACTGGACTATATTCCCAACCCTTTTTATTTTTTATTTCGAGACAGCAGCTCACTAAATTGCCCAGGCTGCTCTTGAATTTATGATCCTCCTATATCAGCCTTCCTGTGTATCTGGGATTACAGGCATACCTCGCTGTACCTTTTCTCTCTTCTTCTGTAGTCACCAGGATTCCATCATGGGGCTCCACTAAAATGACTTTATCTAATCCTAATTGCCTCCCGAATGCTCACTGCTAAATATCAGAGTGAGCTTGAATTTCCACTCCTGTAATGCTTCACAATGGGGATTAAATTTCAAATCAGGAAGACACTCAAATCATATCCAGATCACAGCTGGACCACACACTCTTCCTATCACTAGAAACTATAGCAGACTGGAAGCCAGAGCATTTGGACATCTTGCTGAGAAGGGGGTCAATCCTGGTTACATTCGCAAACAGTCAATTAGAGGAATGTATAAAGTTCTTCTCTAAGGCCAATTACAGATATAAAAGTAAATGGAACTTAAGAAGTCAAGAAAAGAAGTAACTATTTCCCTGTTCTCTGTGCCATTTGCCAAAATCCAGATCCAAATTGATATATAAATCTAAAGGAATATAGGCAGGACTCTAATATCTTCAAAACTAATAATAGCTTTGAAATTATTTGATAAATATAAGTAAATAAAATATTCACAGAACTTATTTGTACTGATTTGTCTCATAACTGTAGAAACTGTCCTATTTAGGATTCTATGAAATATAAGAAAGAATAAAAAGGCTCATTGTTCTGTCAATTAATCACCAGCTTGGAGCATCTGTATCTAGTAAATATACACACAATGGAAACAAGAAACATTTGAATTATTTATCTGCATATAGTCCAAATTAAAAAAATTAAAGTTAAGTGTGGTGACATGAGCCTGTAATCTCCAGTGCCTTGGAAGACTGAAACAGGAACATCACAAATTCAAGGACACCTTAGCAAGTAAGCAAGACCCTGACTCAAAATAAATATTTTTTGGAAATGTAAAAAGGGCTAGGTATTTAGCTCAGTAGTAGAGCACCTGCTTAGCATGTGCAAGGCCCTGGGTTCAACCTCCAGTACTGCGATTAAAAAAAAAAAAGTCTCTAGAATTCTTATTTGTTTGTAGTTAATAACAAACATCGCCACAATAAATTCTTTCATCTTATTAAAATAAGCTTCTCAGATCACAGATGTGTGTGTGTGTTATACATTCTAGTTCACATGGGCCTTTTCCAGAGCATTTTAAGTGCTTGAGCTGGTCTCACATTATGCCAGGATACTTGGCAACTTTTTCACTAGGTTGAAAAAGTTGACAGAATTATTTCATTTCCTTTGTAGACCTACAGCAGTTCTTATATCAGAGTATACATACTTTTACTTTTCATGAAAAAAAAAGTCCATTTTTTATGATGTCTTTCTGAATACTACAGCAGATGTCACTTGTGACCTCACTGGTTCCCCACCTCCTATCATTCTCAAAGCAGAGTTCAGTTGAAATCTCTGGGATGAATACCAAGAAAGGTTCCTCAAGTTCAGCTCATTGCAAAATGTCAGTCACTGTCTTTCGTTTTACATTTTTTTTTAAATGTTCCCTAGAGCTTTGAATTAAGTTGTGGAATTTTAAAAAAATTATACTTGCTAACACATTTTAAATATTTTTTGAACAGGTCAAAAATGCATTTTATCAATCTCCATTAAGGGGAGAACTTATCAAGTCTCACATTATCAAGTTCAGGTATGCTGACTTCTGAATTTAATTTAAAGCTGAAACTGTTAGCCGGGTCTGCAATAAATATGTTTTAAAGTATTAATGGTATGATGTAATTGCATTTAGCAAACACTTTTTGGCACCTATTCTGTGTGAGTCATGGTTTATAATGCCCCTTACTCATTCTCTGTATCTAAAAGCTAGCATTTGCAAAATGCTTACAAAGGGACAGAGTTGTCATCCATGCCTCTGCTCCAAACTTGTTTTCTTGGAAACTAGCACAATTGGGAACCTAACACACATGCTTTGGTTTAACAGTAGTGTTCTATGTGAACAGTGTGGTAAATAAGATTTGTCTTCAGCTCTTGATCCTCTTCCTTATCAATTTTATTTATTTTCTTGTATTCTACCTCTGTATGCTTCAAGTAGTTAGCTAAATCTACTATCAATAAAGTTCAGAACATAACATTTTAAACAATGTATTGCTATATGAGGACTTTAAATAATGTATTCTCTCAATACAAATTATTTGTAATTTTCAAAAAATAGAATAAGAACTATTTGCAGGGCTGGGGTTGTGGCTCAGTGGTAAAACACTTGCCTAGCACGTGCAAGGACCTGGGTTCAATCCTCAGCACTACATGAAAATAAATAAGATAAAGGTATTGTGTTCAACTACAACTAAAAAATAAATATTAAAAAATAGAACTATTTGTAGTATTATGCCAGCAACAAAACTCTAAGAGTTACTTCCTAGCTCACATCTCTCAGGTACTACTCTGACCACTTCTTCTTGAAAATCCTCTACTTTCTGGTGTTCAGATAGTATCTGTTGTTGGATCTGCCTCTACTTCTCTGATCCTTAAATTTTTACGGACTCAAAGAAACCTCATTCACCCACATGGCTGCATATACTGTTGGAATCCAAGTTTCTATCTCCATTCGGAACCACTTTCTCACTTAACTACTGCCTGTGCATGCACATTCAGTTTTAGAGATGTGGAGTTAAGATTCAAAAGCAACATATGAGCCTGAAAAATAGTCTGACCTGGGGAAGGAAAGGAATCTAAGCCAAAGATATAAATTTGCTTATTATAAATTCAAAATATTGGAAATCCTGTGTGTAAATTTGTTAGGAAAAACAGGAATGGGAAGGAAAGGAATCTAAGCCAAAGATATAAATTTGCTTATTATAAATTCAAAATATTGGAAATCCTGTGTGTAAATTTGTTAGGAAAAACAGGAATGATGAAGAAAACTTGAAAGATACGATATTTATGGGAATGGAAGAAAAATGGGAAGAACCAGGAAAAAAGAAAAATTCTGAAAGAGGTTCCACTGGTACTAAAGATAAAAAGCTTCAAGAGGAGAATGGTGGACTTCAACAAATACTCCCGAGACAAAAAAATATACATGTTGAAAAGAATCTGCTGGAGGTGTCTATTAGGAAGACATTAGTGTTCCGATAGAAAAACAGTTCAGTGGAAATGAGGGCAAGAAGCAGACTTTTAAAAGTGTGCTGTGATAAAACAGGTGAGAGATAAACTGAATAACAGGCAGGAAGGATTTTGTTTGTTTGTTTGTTTTTCTTATCACCCAGCCAGAACAGTATTAGTTTAAGAAAAAGAAAGAATAGGGTTGGTGAGGCAGAAAGGGCTTATGAATCCTATATTCTTTCAGACTACAAAAGTAATATGAAATTATATAAAATCCAAACAGCACAGTATTTTAATAGAAAATGACAGCCTCTTGTCCAACAAGTCCACTCCCAGAAATAACACATGTTCAGCAATTTATTGCCAACATCATTCCAATGACTGTATATAAATCTTTTTATTCTTTAACTGACCATATAATATTTCACTCAAGTGTAGGACAGTGTTAATTTAGCCAATGCCCTATTTATGGACATTTGTTACTTATTTTTGTTTTAAAAACAAGATTATAATGAATACATTTATACTCATAGTCTTGCACATGAATAGTATATTTGAATATTTAACTTCCAAAAGAGGCAAATGCTGTCATTTTAACATATTCAAAAATATATTAAACAAAAATGACTTCTAGAATAGGATTCTCATTTATACTTATATTCCCATTTGCAGTTTATGAAATTAAGAGTCGATGCAGTGTGTAGAGAGGAGTAAGATTCTTTGGAAACTGTGAAAAGGACAGGTCAGGTGGCTGGCAGAATTATCAAGAGGTGGTCACTTGTATAAGCAGTGTCAAGGTGAATTAGTTAATACACTCTTGAAAATACGGTCACATGAAGCCATACAGCATGGTGAAGCTTTCCAAAAGACTTAGGATTCAGAGTTGTGTAGGAGAGCCTGAGTTTGCTTAGGAAAGATGGACGGATTTAAGTCACAGGAATTAAATCTGAAAGCCAACAATACAGCTGATTTCATATTTACCACACATTCTATTTGGTAATTTTGAATGGTTGATGAGATACATGTCTTTTTATGTTAATAGATGTGTATTTAACTAGACCCTTTGGTCGTAAGGGATACCATGAGCATACTACCTTACCATCAGGGTGGCTGAAATAGGTTCTATACAAAATAAACAACAGAAATATAGAAAGAAATATTTATGGACTGCATTTGTGTATGTGTATGTGTGTGTGTATGTGTGTGTGTGTGTGTGTATGTGTATGTGTGTGTATGTGTTTCAACTGAATGATGAGGAAAGCTGGTTGTGATAGTATCATAAATCAATCACTCTCTCTTTCCCTCCCTCCCTCCGTCCGTCCCTCTCTTCCTTCTGTTATTTTCTTCCTTTCTTTATATTTTTGGTCCACAGTCAAGAGTCAGATGGAGTTTTGGCCCATATGCTGCTGATTTTTAGATTTCCCTCTACTGAGGATCCGGAAACCATAAATAATATTATTGAAAATGTTCTACACGAAAAGCTGCAAAATGTTGCAGGACCCCCTAATGTCGACCCTGAATCAGTTGAAATTAAAAGTAAGTTGATTTCTATTATTTTGTTTATTTGTTACATATAACAATTCCATGTTAGACTTGAGCACTCATTTTTAGGTTGTTTTTTTTTTTAGATGTCCTAAAAATACATGGTAGGGTCTTGCTACCAACAGGATATTGCTTTTAAACTATATTAGTCCTAATAACATATTTTAATATTTTAAAAGCATGCTAAATGTATGGTTTCCATGAAAGCTGGTCCTTAAATCTTAGGCAGTTTCTTCTATATTGGGCCTTATACTTTGGTTATAGAGTCTGATTATAAATATTGGCTTTGTATATCCCTTTTCTTTTTTCCTCTTTTATCCATTTTATGTTCTGGAGTAGTGTTTGGAAAGGTTCATGCCATCTATATATTTTCTTTCAAACGTTATTAATATACCAATCTTATAGCTTCTTTCCTTAGACACTAACAATGAAAAATTATAACTCCATGCTTAATTTTGTTATATCTTACAGTGAAGACTTTGAAACCTACTGTGCATTTTATGTTGATCAAACATTTTAATTTAGACTTCATATTTCAGGAACTCACTGGTCACGTGTGGTTTGTGGATATAGTAATGAACATGGTAGCACTTGAGACTAGAGAATAGGGAACAAGTAGAGAGAATGAATACAGAGTGCTAACATAAAAGCTGATAGATTTAAGTCACCCTAGTAGCTTAGAAAGGAGGCACAGCTGTAGTAGGATGAGCTACATAATTTGTGTGTTCCAGTGCAAAATAAAAATGCCAGGGCTTTTTTCAAAAAGCAAAAAAAGTGCTGTTAATATAATAAAATATAAGACTTTTCTTATAGCTATGGCCTCTCTCTTTATTTTTATAGTATTTTTTACTTACTAATAATTAATATTATTCTAAATGAAAAAAATAAATTTTTAAATTGCAAGTATGAATTTTACCCTTCATCTTTATATAATGCAATGCCAATTTTATTTTTTGGTAGAGGGGATTGAACCCAGGGGTAACTTCATTACTGACCTACATCCCAAGTCCTTTTAAATTTTTATTTTGAGGCAAAGTCTTGCTAAGTTGCTGAGGTTCTAAGTAAGTTGCCACCGCTGGCTTTGAATTTGCTTTCTCAGCCTCTAGAGAGGCTGGAGTTACAGGTGTGCACCACCGAGCCCTGTGCAATGTTGATTTTAAATGTAATTGTAAGCACATTTATACTCATAATCACATTTTAATTTAGACTTCATATTTTAGCATGTATGTAGAATCATCAGAATTATGAAGCTTTATTTCATATCTGTAGAGTCAAAAACCACAATGTATTTATAAACATAATATTTGGAAAAACTTGTGTCTATACCGAACACTTACTGACTGTTTTGTTATTATTCCCTGAACAGCACAGTATAACAATTATTCATGTAGTTTTTATATTAGGTATTGTAAATACCCTAGAGAAGATTTAAGTATATAAGAGGGTGTGTGTGTATTTTATATAAGAAACTTGAGCATCAGTGAATTTTGATACCTGCAGGGGTGACTTAGAACTAATTCCTTATAGATATAGAAGGAACTACATTTCATGATTCATTCATGCAAGTATATTCAGCCCTCCACATCTACAGGATTCATATCCATAGATTTAAACAACCTCATTAGGTTTGGAAATGCTTGGAATATCCTTTTAGGCTCCTGTTACTTTTGTGTGTGAGTCAATGGCTTTTGTGAAAATAATGATGTGAATAGAAAGGAAAAGAAAAGAAAATCTGGAGTTCCTCTTCTCTTTAGTCCTTCCTCATCCATTAGCAAGCTGAAGGCAGGTTCCCAAGACTGTCAGTGTCCCAGTTCTTAGTGATATTCATGATACACTTATCTTGTATATAACTGCTTTGAGTCTTGCTGAACTCCCACCCATCATGGCCCCACCAGAGTTCTGATTTCATAGGGCATTGTGAATAATATACGCAAGTGGAGTGGCAAGAATCCATGGACACACAAATTGTGTGTATCTCCTCTGCCCACAATATGCTCCGTTATCCTGTTTGACTTCATTTTCAAATCACAGTTGCAGGAAAAATTAGTAAGAATTTCAGGTCAGCAACAGCAAAGCATTAAACCAAGAACCAAGCTGAGGGCGGGATACAGTGCAGCAGCACAAGTCACGCTTCTCTGAGACCTGCCTCGTCAGCAGTAGCAATATACAAAGCCAGACAGAGATTTCCCTCAGAGGAGCTTGGGATGGAGAAGAACAGGTTATCTGAATGAGAGATCAGAGATGGCTCCCTTAATAATAACTGAGGCTAAATGGTCAATTTTTTCTTATATTCATCATTTTCTCTACATATAACTAAATGGAGAAAGTCAGAGAGAAGGATTTCTAGAATACAAATTTCCAAAAAAACAATAACCAAGACTAAAAGAAAAATGAATAGGTTAATATATTTGCATTTAGAATATCCCATCCTGCCATGTTCACAGAGAATAGTTTTGGTTATTGGAAATCTACTAAGTCAGGAAATGTGAAATTTAGAGTATTATGTATTTGTTGTGATGTAGGACAGATGAGGCAGGACACCAAGGGATAGAAGGAAGCAGGTTCATTGGCTGAAGTCAGGCTCCAAAGGGGAGCTTTCTGCCTTCATCAAATTATTCCTCTGAACCCCAAGTTCAGAAAGTTTTAGAACTTTATACCCAGTGTTTAAGGGGAGGGACTCAGAGGCTCACAATCTGTACAAGTATACATAAAAGCAGCTTTTTCACTGTTCTGGGCATCCAATTCAGGCCAAAGGCACTCTCTGTGAAAATCAGTGTCTGGGAAAGGGAGAGTCCTCCTCCCCTCTCTTCCCACCAGCTGGCTCTGCAGGACCTGATCATAGTCCTTTGAGAGACAAAAGCCTCTGTAAAGGCTCCAGACCCAGGCTGCAGGCCTTGAGTCCCTTATCACACTCTGGCTCTACAAACATACCCTCCAACTGAAAACTCTGTTGTAGAAATTCTTGCTGATAGTCTAAGAACAATTATGCTAAACAGAATTTTTTGAGGGTCTTTGGAGAAGCTTAGTTATGGCAGGGTTCTTCTGGGTGGGGGACTCTGGCCTGCTTCAGTTGGTTGGGTTAGCATTTGCATAGGGTTAGGTCCTGACCGCTGAGAGGTCAACAAGGTATGAAGTCATTGGCTTGAATTGAATGACAATTTGAGGGCAGACTATCTTTCTAAAACTTCTGAAGAAAGAGACTTAGAAAAGGATAACATTCTTAAATGTGATTATGGGTAATTCATGAAGATGCCACTTGATGTATTATATAAGTGGACTATGCTTTTGAGTTTAGTAAAATAATTTGAAATAATGGTTAGTAAAACTGTTATTTCATTCAGGGACTCAGTACTATGGTTTAGATTTGTATTTTCCAAACAGGGGCTGTGAACTACCTGGATCTTATCTTCTGACACAAAAATTCATGTTTTAAGACTTCACCACAAAACTACTAAAACAGAATTACTGGGAAGAAAAACAGGAATCTATGTTATAAATATGCTCCCTATGTGATTGTTATCCAAAATAAAGTTTAAAACACACTGCTTGTCTTGCTTCTAATATCCAAAGCAAAAAACAAACAAACAAACAAATAAAACACTAACTATGCTGCTTTTATTATCACCCAGAGACACTATCTATAATGAAATTTATCAGCCTTTTAGTATTTGAAATGCTCAGAGGCACAGTGCAGTTCTGATGTGCTAACCTTCTTTTATTCACCATTTTTGTGTATTTCAGAAATCAACAAGACAGAAACAGACCACTATCTGAACAATTGTAAGTTTAATATATAAATAGTATATATAAATTTAAATTATTTAATATATAAATAATATAAATACATATAGCTATACAACTAGTTCAGAATGTTTGATCACATCACTTAATGTCAAAAATTAACATTCTTTAACCTTTACTCTCACTTTGTGTTGCTATTGTAGGGACAGAATAAAGTTTGACTGATTTGAGCACAGCTCAGACTGCTTTATCTTACCTCTCAGGGGCACAAAAGAATAGCAAAATTGGGATCACTCTGGAGAGGATTTATAGGTGCCTGTGGCCTGTGGCCATGTATAGTGGAAGTGAGTTCTGCAACTATTAAGGAAGAGGCAAAAAAATGTTTGCTTATCAATGTTCTATTTGCAGATATCTATAATTTCCTCTCACAAAAATTTTCTAAAGATTATATAAAAGTGATCTGTATATTTTTCAGCTAGAGGCAGAGACTGATCGCCACTCTACTCTGAATAAAATTTCCTTGATATTATTAATTTTATAATATGGAAATTGCAGGCAATTTACAGGGTTGAGGTTTATTTTGATTAAATTACAGATAACCCAGACAATATCTTTACCCATATTTTTAAAATGCCTACTCTACTTCTAGTCCTTCCCTATAGAAGAGAACCCCACCATAATTCAGAGAAGATATTTACTAGTTACAAAATTAGCATGTACTATGTTTTTCTTCAAAAAATGAAAGGAAATGTGCTACTCACTAGCTCAGAATGTTGCTTAATTTCTAAAGTTAATTAAACATGGAGCCAAAATATAATTTTCTCATCTAAGTGGAATATATATTCTTGCCATCAATATTTTTTAGTAGCCTACTATGTGCTGGTACTGTTAAACATAGGGATACAAAATGGATAAGATAAAACCTCTGCCTAAAGCAGCTCACACTCTAATGGGTGTAGATAGATGCCTGAGCCTGATGCATGAGTACATGATTCTAAAATAACAGTATTCAACAATTTTGTTGCCCTAGATATCATGCCTTATTGTGACATTTTTACCCATATTTTGAAAATGCTGACTCATTCTATACAAGTTCATCTTTACATATGTTCCTTGGAGTCACTGCTGTCCCCTACCCCCAAATATGTAGAGTGCTGCTGACATCTATGATGTATAGGCCAGGGATCCTACTAAACATTCTGTGATGCACAGGACAGACACCCACAACAAAGAATTATATGGTTCAAAATGTCAATGGTTGAGAAACCCTGTAATAAACAATGTTGAGGAATAAAATATATAAAAACATAAGTACATGCATACACACATATAAATACATGATAAGCACACACATAGTGTGTCATTGTTGTTTTTGTTATTTTTAATTAAGGAAGCATCAAAGAAGTTATAACTAGTCCAGTTTGGAGGCATGGAAATTAATAATTATCTTAGGAGAGATTATGGCTAATTTAAATCTTACAAGATGAATAGGAGTTTATTAGAGTTTACAGAAAGATAAGAACATCAGAAAATATTTGATACCATCAGAACGCTAAGTACAAGAATTTGGGATGTAGTAATACAATTTGATGCTTAGAACAACTCTAATTAGTTCATTATCTCCTTTTGGCAGGCTGTGGGACACGAAGGAATAAATCTTCAACAGAAAGTCTCAGGATTGTTGGTGGGACAGAGGTAGAGGAGGGAGAATGGCCGTGGCAATCCAGCCTACAGTGGGATGGGACCCATCGCTGTGGAGCAACTTTAATCAATAGTACATGGCTTGTGAGTGCTGCTCACTGCTTTCGAATGTAAGTCCTGAACAGTGAAAATGATTGGGGGTGAACAAAGGGCATTGGGTTTTGCACTTTTTATTTGTGAAATAGCTCATGAATTTTGAGAGAGATGAGTTTAGTATAAATTAAAAGAAAACATGTTCACCACAAAATGCTGTAAGAATATCACAAAATTTAGTTAAAGGTTTTATGGTCTATAAATTATTGTAGGTAAATTATCCATCAATAAATATATGATAGTTGGTCAAAGAAAGCAAGAACTTTAAAATCATCTATGTTCTTATGTATGTTTGTGGGCAGGGGACAGGAGGCATAGGAATACATTTAGTTTTCCTATTCTGTACAAGATTTCTCTTCAGATGTTCTTTGGAGTCATAAATGCCCCGAAACATCAAGAGGCCCAAGGATCTGAAGTGGGTGACTTGTTATCTAACCTAGGAAATGTGCCATGTTGGTCTCCACATTATCTGACCCCTCAGTCTTATTCTCAGATTGGAAAAAGTTTATATCTGTAGACAGAAGCTATTATTTTAAAAAACAAGACTCATATTGAAACTTGCTGGTTAAATTATTAGATAGGTAGTATAGTAAACTGGAGTCTCTCATTTCTTTCTTTTCTCCCTAGGTATAAAGACCCATCCAGATGGACTGCTTCATTTGGAGTAACAATACAACCTCCAAAAATGAAAAAAGGCCTCCGGAGAATAATTGTCCATGAAAAATACAAATACCCGTCACATGAATATGATATTTCACTGGCAGAGCTTTCTAGTCCTGTTCCCTACACAAATGCAGTACATAGAATTTGTCTCCCTGATGCAACCCATGAGTTCCACCCAGGGGATGAGATGTTTGTGACAGGATTTGGAGTACTGCAAACTGATGGTGGGCATCTGAACTGAAGCTTAATTATGATTAACCTAATTTGGCTTTCAAAGGCATTTAAAGAGCAGCGTTTTTATGCCAAAAGTAGGTTCATCACTCATACAAACCTGGACTGAGCCAGACTCTGGCATTTCCAAGATGCATAAATCCTTTCTGCCTTAGGTTACTATTAATTGCCTCACTACTGCTACAGTAATGATGCCAGTAAGGTGTCTGAAAGATCAAGTATATCTCCTAGCCCTTAAGTGTTTTACTAGAGAATTAACCACTTAAGAGATTTGAGATCATAAATATACCCAATTGTGAAGATCAGAGAATCATAAAGACACTATATTCCCCAAATGAAATTTTTTTCTAATCATAACAATGGAGTGGTACCTAAATTTTCATTTAAACTAGTTTGGAAAAAATTCTGTTCCCAAATATTAGTGCATCTAAAACATATATATCCTAAGATTCCATATTACCATCTTATCTAATAATTATGAAAAACTTTCTTTAGGTTTATCAAATCATTGTATATCTACAAATATGTTTTTCCCTTTAGGATACACTCAAAATCATCTTCGGCAAGTACAGGTCAATCTCATAGACTCAAAAATCTGCAATAAACCTCAGGTTTACAATGGTGTCATAACTTCTACAATGTTATGTGCTGGCTCCTTAAAAGGAAAAAGAGATGCATGTCAGGTAAGTGGTTTTACCTATTAGTATGCTGCATAATTATTTGTTCACCTTTTTTGAAATAGCCATGGATTTTCAGGAAGTTGCAAAGATATTGCAGAGGAGTCACATGCCTCCTTCACCCAGCTTTCCCCAATGGTTACATTTCACCTAACTAGAGTACAGCATAAAACTAAGGAAATCAACACTAGAACAAAGGGTGTGTCTATGTCTGTGGCATCATGGCACATGTAGAGATTTGTCTAACAGTTAAGACAGGATCTATTTTATCAGCATAAAGATCCACCTTAAGAATAACTCTGCCTCCCCTAACATCTGGCAATTTTTAATTTATCCTGTATCTCTATAAATTTGTAATTTCCAAGAATGTTATGTAAATAAAATCATACGGTTACTTTTTCTGGATTTTCATTTTGATTTGTCTATTAATAATTTTGACTATCTGGAAAATTTTTAGTAGTTCTTCTAAATTATGTGTTTACATGTGTAGCTTATCACAATGTACTACTATTGACATCTAATTAGTTAAATGGAGTATAGAATAGAAAACATATTTTCCCCTTAAGTCTCTTTACCTTTCTCTAATTATAACATTAAATATTATTATGTATAAACATTAAAATTTCCTCTCTGTATTGAGAAACACATCAGAGAATATTTTGCTTCAATTACTAAAATATGAAAAACTCAAGAGGAGTTTTTTCCTCTTCCCTGACTTGCTAAGAGTCCTGGCTTTTTAATTTTGTTTTTTGTTTGTTTGTTTGTTTTTGGTACTGGGGGTCAAACAAAAGAGCTCCTTATCACTGAGCTACATCCCAGACTTTTTCAATTTTTGAGAAAGGGTCTCACTGAATTGCCAAGGCTGACCCCAAACTTACAATCCTCCTGTTTTTCAGCCTCTGAGTCGCCCTTATTTTCTTTTTAATCACTCTGTTAAAAGCCCCCTTTAGCTATTATTTTATTATAGGTCTGCTATGACCAATTTTCTTAGATTTTCTTTCTTTGCAAGTCTTCATTTCCCCTTCATTTCTTAAGCACAATTTTTCCAGATACAGAATTTGGGATCAAATAATGAAAGATTCATTTGAAAATGCACTCAGTCTTAATTATTTGTGGATTCCATATTTGCAAATGCACCTACTCATTAAAATGTTTTAACCCAAACTCAATACTTAAGGCACTTTTATGATCATTCGTGAGTATGAATAGAGTAGTAAATATTTGAATACCCAATACGTGTGCTTCCACCGAAGTCAACAAAGGTGAAACTGTGCCTTTTTGTTTCATCTTTCATGAGGTGTCCTTTTCATGGTCTGTTCAGTGCCACATTTTTTATATTTGCACTTTTTTTTCTGGTGATTTTGCTGTTTAAAGTAGCCTTGAAGTTTAGTACTAAAATGTAGTATATGAAGATTCTAATGTGCCATGTAGAGAAAATATAGATTTTAGGTAAGCTCTGTGTAGGCATGACTTACAGTACTATTGACTGTGCATTCAGTGTTAATGAATCAGCATTATATACAAATAAGGTAACTTTAAACAAAATGCATACAAAACATGGTTATGTATTGATCAGTGGACAAACATGTGCCTATAAGTTCCTGGAAAACTAACTAGATTTCCTCTATTAGCAATGATCAATAGTCAATAATTCATAGGCTGTGATGACTTGATAGAATAAAACTACTATGAATAATGAGAATTACCTGTATTTTATTGTCTTTTTTATCTGCCATAGAATATTGTTCAGATATTATTCTACACCTGCTTTTCTCTTAATGATCTTTATCCTATTTGCTTCCAATTTTATTAGAACTACTACTGAAAATATCTTGTAATTCACATTTATGATCATCATTCAATTTTCTCAGTCTCCATTTATAGTAACTTCCTAAAAATTTTAGAATATATGCGTGTCCTTTCAGTTTCCTATAATTTTTATTATGAAAATTTTAAATGTACACAAAAATCAAAATAACAGGTTAATGAACCCTATGTACCCATCACTCATGGTCAAATTATTTCATCCATACCTACTCTAAAACAATCCTCTCACCTCCCAAAAATTCTAAATCTATTTTGAAGTAAATCACATATATCACACAATTACATCTAAAATGTCTTCTAGTCTAAAATGTCATTTTGATAATGGTGTTAAAATTGAATGTCCTTTCCAAAATTTTGCTAAGTAAAAAAGAAGAACCAAAGTTATCCTTGTGATTATAATATCCTATTTTCCTATGGCTGAAGAAAACAACATTCTATTTTTTTCTTTCATTTTTATGTCTAGTATTCACAATTTTCCCACTTGCCTGGTTCTGAATATTTATATAACTCAAAAATCATCAATATCTTTACTTGAGTCTGCTCTTCCTCATCTTAGTGGTGTTTGGCTACCCTTCTTTATTAAGGCATGATCCTTTAGGCTCATGATCCTGAAATATGCTGATTTCTTTCCTCTCCTATAGTTATAGGAGAGGAAAGAAATCAGCATATATCGTCTTTGGTTCCATCTTTTGGTCCATCTTTATTCCCTCTCTGTAAGCCTAACTATCCTCCAAGATTCAGGTCTCAGATTAAAATATATTTTTAAATCTTTTTTTTATTTGCACCCAAAGAAGTCATCTTTTCTTTGAACTCAGTGGCCCCTTTAGTGATTTCCAAATCCACATTGTCAGCATTTAACTGTTGTCCAAATTTAGTCTCACATTTCCACCTAGTCCAAAGCCATTTCCATTTACATGTTTTAAGTTGTTAGTATTAGGTGAAAATTTGTATGTGTGCCAGCTCAAATTCAAGAGACATCATACAACCAATTTTTCATTTTTAAGTTTCTCACTTTTTCATTATGGGTCACTAGTCTTAGAGTCTTCTTTTGCTCTTTTATGTTTAAGTTCTAGAATATTTTTCCACTTTATAATATAGTTTATTTCTTTCATCTCTCTTCCTTCTATTAACAATCTATTCTATTTCTTCATTATTTCACATCTCATCTCAATACTACAATTACCTCCTAGTTTAACTTTTTTTTAAAAAAAGTATTGTAATAGTTTTATTGCAGGGTAAGACTGTATCTGGCTATCTTTAAAATCAATGTTAATGAAATTATGATGTTCTTACAATAAAAGTACCTATTTTAAGTGTACAATCAGATCAGTTTTGATAAATGTATACTTATGTAACCAACTTTACAAGTGAGATATAGAATATTCACAACATTCTCAAAAGTTCTTCAGTACAATACTGACCCTGACAGTGGTTGACTTCTTTATAAGTTTTTGTTATAATATGTACCTTCCTTAATATACTCCCTATTCTGTTTCTTACTTAACTTTTTACTAAAAAATGACAGAATTTATAGGACAGATAAAGTTTGTGAGAAAAAAAGGACTAGAGATAGATCCTTCAAAGACTTTGCATTTTTGTAACTGGAGAATTAAAAAAAAAACTAATAATTGATACCTTGAAAAGTAACTTGGACATTGTTGACAGACAGAATGACTAGGGGCTGATGGTTGAGCAGAGATGTTAAAAATATACAGAAACAATTCAGTGGAAATACTGGCTTACTGGTCCTGAGGCACTGAATATGGAACTGTAGCCCTAAGCACAGCAGGCTACTAGGACACAAGAACCACACTAATCTGGAGTGTATCTCGTTGGGTAAGGTACACTGGGTACACGTACTCTATATTTTCTTAAAAGAGAGCTCCTAAGGCTTATGTCTGTGTCTTAGCCAAGCTGAGAACTTTTTCATTTTCTTCTGAACATTTTACTATTACTTTGATTATTCTAGCTCCTCTGTCTAAGGAGAAAACATAAACAATCACAACTATCATCTTATCTGAATATAACTCCTCTATTCCCTAGTCACATGTCAGCTAACTAGTGTTAATAGAACAGACTCTCTCTTTCTGTGATACAAGCAGAATTTACCTTATTCATCAGCTTGTAATATTTTTAAATACATAGCTCCTTTCTTTAAAATTACTCCATTTTCAGACCCCTTTATTCCTTTATTTTATTTATTTATTTATTTTTGGTACCAGGGATTGAACTCAGGGGCACTTGACCACTGAGCCACATCCCCAGCCCTATTTTGTATTTTATTTAGAGACAGGGTCTCACCAAGTTGCTTATCACCTCACTTTTGCTGAGACTGGTTTTAAAATCATGATCTTCCTGCCTCAGCCTCCTGAGCCACAGGGATTACAGTCATGTGCCACCACACCCGGCTTATTTCTATTTCTTAAACTGATTTTGTCTCTGGCATATTGTATTTCTTCCTCCCAATCTTTTCTGCCTGTATATAGGTTTTAGTTTCAATTATTAAAATTATTTATGTGTTTATTGAAACCAGGGACTGAACCCAGGGAGGCTTAACCACTGAGCCACATCCACAACCCTTTTTAAAATTTTTTATTTTGAGAAAGGATCTCCCCAAATTGTTTAGGGCCTTGTTAAGTTGCTGGGGTTGATTTTGAGCTCAAGATCCTCCTGAGCCACTAGAATTACAGGCATGTGCCACTGTGCCTTGCTAAAATTATGTATTTTTAAGTGGCTTTATGTGGTAATCTTAATTTCCAGAAGCATATTCCAGGATCCTTGAAGGCAAAGACCATGTGTTTATACTCTTTATATTTCCTACCACATATGAGGGTATCAGAAAATACTTATTGACTAATTGATTTAAAAATTGATTTAAAATTACAAACACACTAATTCAAATATTTTTATTATTTTAGCTATTATTAATGCTAGCATTTTTAAAGGATAAAAGGAAAGTCACAAGGAAGTTAGTATAACGTAGCGGGGAAGCATGTTAGATGAGTTAGATCACTGTGCTCCAGTTCAAGTTGAGAAATTTACATTTTTTACCTTTGATCTCAGCAAATACTAAATTTTTCTGTGCTTCATTTTCTTTATTGCTTAACTGAAGAAAATGGAAAGTAACTCTATGCTTTGTTGCAAGTATTACACAAAGTGATGAAATAATGATTAATTATTTAAGCGTTTCATACAGTCCTAACTTTATGAGTGGGCAATACCTGGAGGCCCAGGATCTTGAAAAATAATCAGCCAATACCTTGTTTTTATGACCTATGTAAAGAAACAGACTTCCTGGGTTTGTAAGATAGAATCAATTGGTATTTGTGGTTTTATATATGTGTTTCCTAAGTTCTTCTTTGTGCTGGGTCTAAATATTTTACATTCACTGCCTTACTTAATTTTCATAAATAATAAATAATAACAATGTAGTATAAATAATATTTTAATAAATAAATAATAAGTAAATCAGAGGTCTAAGCCAGCTTGGAAAGCCCAAATTTGCAATTGGAATTCAAGTATCTGACTAATATCTGCTCTCCTAATCAGTAATTAACTCTCTTCACCCTTTTGTGGGGAGTTAAGCCATTATGAATACATAGCCAACTTGTAGAGGGAGTTATTTTGTCAGATGTTAAAAGTACTATTCTTGAAAGATAGAAAATCTCAGTCTCAATGTACTGAATCTCCAGGTTAAGTCAATTTCCCAGGTATTGGGATTCTTCCTCTGTGTGAATACCTGACATAGATTGTCACCTCTATTAGAACACACTGAAGACCTTTGCAAATCGGCACTTTTGTACATTCTAAACTTAGAAAGATAATAAATTCCTCTGTAATGAACTGGGTTATGAAATGCTAATCTCTCTCTTTTCCTTTAGGGTGACTCTGGAGGACCATTGGTCAGTTCAGATGCTAGAGATATCTGGTACCTGGCTGGAATAGTAAGCTGGGGAGACGAATGTGGACAACCCAATAAACCTGGTGTTTATACTAGAGTCACTGCCTTCCGGGACTGGATTGCTTCCAAAACTGGTATCTAACAGAGAAAAGTCCAGTGGAATGAAATATAGTTTTTGTGTATAGACCATTCTTACAGAAATAGAATTATGGAAGCCTTACAAATCACCAGGATCTGATCTGTCTCACTGAACTGTTTGATGAATATATTTCCTTCCTACCTCTGCTCTACACCTGAGCATCTTGAATTCTACCAGATGGACTCTGCTCAACCTGCATTCATTTGTTTTCTAGGTTTCTGTCATCAAAATTTTGATTTATTACTATAAATCCCTTGTGCATATACACAATTTGAAATAATCCTGTTCATTTCCTCAACTTCTCTCATTGCAAGAAATTCCCACTTTCATTGTATATGACAAGGAATGGAAGAAAATATAAAAAAGAAAAAAATTATGTATGCAAAAAAAGTTTTTTTGTGGAATGTGGTAAATGTTCATATTCATTAAGGAAGATCAATCTAACAGAAACAGCAGACTATTCAACATTTAAAGATGGAGAAAGAAAGGAAACTAAGTTAAAGAAATACAGAGAGAAACCAAAAGAGCTTTATTTTTATTTTTAAACAACCTCAAAGATAAAAATGAAAATGATCTTTTTTTTGTGACTACAGTAATTACACAAACTTTCTCTAATGTTCTGGACAAGTTAAAGTGAATCATAGTTATTTAATATTGCACTGTTGAAGGTTTCAAGACGATAATAGTGAAACAAGTGAATCACCTATTTGCTTGACAGTATAATATAATAATCCATGAAGAAATGGAAGATGGGGAACATATTATTAGTAAACTCACTGAAAATTCTTTAAAAATTTGAGACTAGAATGAAAATTTATTTGAGAACAACTGGCATACCTTATGTACTAAAATAATTATGTGGTTGAACAGGAGGTAATGAAGAAAGAATCTGTCTAAACTATTGACTGAAATGGCCTTGACTGAATGGGATCAATAAGTGCCTGCTTGTGCATCTAAAGCTTTCTCAAACAGCAAAACCTTGAAGGGAATAAGGCTTGGGCATTACTGTGTAGCTGTAGTCATGCACCTGAAGCTGGGGCTCAGGCCTCCACTTTGAGATGATTGCAAATATGCTTTCTCTGCTGTTGTTTCCAGTCTTGGTTTGACTAGTGGCCCTGCTAAACTCATCTGCACTGAGATGGGAGGATATGATAGGGAATACGTTCTGAAGTTGCCTTCCTCCTACATCTAATGCAGCACTGAATTCTAGTTGCCTAGATATAAGACTGAAGAGTAAAAGCCTAATGTTGGCCACCTTCACAGTAATAATTTTGGTAATTGTTTACTGAGTCTTTAAAGACACAACATTCAAATGATCTAGACCATATTGAAATTAGGACATGTGATTTGTTAATGATGAGATTGTGCTGAGTCTTTGGTTACCCTTTCCTCTATGTATACAGAACATGCATGTTCTGTATTATACAATAGCCACTTTGAAAAAGAATAGCAGCAGAAAATATTTGATTTTTATCAACCCAAATAACATTGTCATATAAAATGATAAAATTTGGGAACTTGTCTAAAATGAGATATGAAATAAGGTATGAAAGCTGACATAAGTGTTAAATATTTTGCATAAACTATCTTGTTCATATAATATTTTGGGGGAAATTTGAGGGAAATGATGACTATCATACAAAGATATAAATATATTTCAAACTAAATTACTTACAGTGGTCCCTTAAAAATTGATTCTCCAAGTATATTCTGAAGTTGGGCCACTAAGTGGCACACTCAAGCTATGAGAATATTAGTGTAAAAGGATATCTGGATTTAAGGATGTCTGTACTTTCAAGTAATAATGAAAACCGTAGTCAAAATTCCATATAAGGGCCTTGCAAAAACAAATAATAGAACTCATCTTTGCAAGTGAATTTATGAATATCTCATTTAAATTGACATCATTATTAGTATTTTCTATATTTCTAGGGGTTAGATTCCAAATTAAAGTAAAATATATGATACATGATTTGAAAAACTCCCTCTGAAAACAAACTTGAAGGGGTTTAAATTAAAGAGAAAGTTTAGAAGTTTAATTTTATAAGTGAATTACATTCCTCAGAAAAATATTTTTGGTATTTCCTTTTGCAAGAGATTTGAGAAATAGGGTTTTGGATCTCAGTGAAAATATGAGCAATAGTTCAAACTTCATGTGCATAGAGAAATAGATAATGCAGTACCATATTTTTAGAATAGTAGATTTGCCTTTTTGTGTAACATTGTGGTGAGGCTCCAGTAGCAGCCACTGCTCTCTGTACTTCACGATGCTTCCTAAGGACAAGGAAAAAAAAAAAAAAAGATGAGGGAAAATTGGCCCCAAAAGACAGACCCAGTGACCAAATCTGGGGCTAAGCCAAAAAGAAGTGGTTCAAAGGCAAAGTCGGAACAAGCTCATCAACTAGTCTTTTTGACAAAGCTACTTCTGTCAAACTTGGTAAGGAAGGTCCCAAATGCCAGCTGTTGTCTCTGAGAGACTGAAGCCCTTCAGGAGCTCCTCAGTAAAGGACTTCTCAAACTGGTCTCAAAGCACAGAGCTCAAGAAATTTATACTAGAAATACCAAGGATGGAGATGCCCCAGCTGCTGGTGAAAATGCAATGAACAGGTCCAACCAATTGCACATTTGTATAAATAAAACTTTATTAAATCAATAAATAAAACAGTAGCTTTTTTTTCCAAAAGTAACTGATAGTGAGTTTTGGTATTCTTGACTATGTATTAACCATGGCTTTAGAGGTTAAGAAGTTGTGATTTTAATGTTTATTAATTGTACAAGAGTTTAGGAGAACAGTAGAATGAATTGGGCATAACTTTCCTATGTTCATATATGAATCCATGACCAGTGTAACTCCATATCACGTACAACTACAAGAATGGAAAGTTCTACTCCATGTGTGTATAATATGTCCAAATACATTCTACTGTCATGTATATCTAAAATGAGCAAATACAAAAATTTATAAAGAGAATCCAGGAGGTTTCTCTTCAGTATCTTTTATCTCCTCCCATAGTACACACTAAAGTTTTCTCTGTATGATAATCTTTCAATTAATGTTGTTGAATGGATATTTTATTTTTGCATCATGCTTTATATTATAGTCATGTGCCACATAATAACATTTCAGTCAATGACAGATTACAATCTAAGACGATGCATTCATAAGATTATAATAGAATTTAAAAATTCCTATCATCTTGTTTTATTGCACCATTCACAATGTTGAAGTGCAATGCATTTGTGGTGATGCTGGTAAAAAAAAAAAAAAAAAAAAAAACCTACTCCACTGCCAGTTATATAGAAGTATAGCACATGCAACTACATCAGTACATAATGATAATAAGCAACTAAATTAATGGTTAATATATTTACTAAACTGTACTTTTAATTGCTATTTTAGAGTATAGTCCTTTTCCCTGTAAAAAATATTGTAAAACGTTATGACATGTTTTGCCAGTGGTCACCTTATCCACTTTGGGTCAAATGACTGATGTGTACCATCTAAGTTTGTGTAAGTATATGCTTTGATGTTTGTTCACTTACAAAACAGCCTAATGATGCATTTCCCAGATTATAATAAAATCTACAGCATACTTCCAATGTTGCCTCCTCCACGATTGATTCCCCAAATATGTAACTTCCTCCTTTATGAAATTCTTTACTATTTTAGGTGATTATTGAATAGATTTGCATTCAATTATAAGATACAATACAGAAAAATTCTTTTACTCGGTTTCTGGCAATGGTGGCAGCTTTCTTAACTATTGTACAATATCATAACCAGAAAGTTGACATGAAGACCAACTATCAATGTTATTCAGATTTCACCAGTTTTAAAAATATAACAATGTGTGTTTGCATGAGAATGTGCTTAGTTCTATGTAATTGTATCACCTATATAGATTTGTGTGATCATCCCTACAGTCAAGATGCTTGACCACAAGATTCTACCTATCTACTGCTACCTGGATCCCTCCCTGACCCTATCCCCTAACCAAGTCTTTGGCAAGCAATCATCTGATTTCCATCTGTATAATTTTACCATATCAAGTATACATAAATAGAACAATATAGTATATAACCTTTTCAGGTTGGCTTTTTCATTCAGCACAATTCCTTTGAGATCTATGCAAGTTTTTGTGTATAAATAGCTTATTTTTTATTGCTGAGAAGTATTTCATGCTATGAATATTTGAGAGTTTGTTTAACCATTTACCCATTGAAGGACATTTCAGTTGTTTTCAGTTTTGGTGCCATTACGAATAAAATTTCTTAGAACATTCATGTATAAGTTTTTGTATGAGCATAAATTTCACTCCTCTGGGATTAATGGCCTAGAGTTCAATTGCTAAGTTATATTATTAAGTATATGCTTAGTTTTTGCAAGAAACTGTCATATATTTTTCAGATAGTTCCTTATCACTTTTTATCTCTCAGTACTTATACTCTGTACATGTGTGGACAGAAGTGACTGTAATGACTGTACTATAAGCTCCATGTGGATAGGAACCATGAGTGATTCATTTTTATGTTCTTAATAGTACAAAAATACATTATTTATGACTGGTGTGCAATAAAGATTTATTAAGGGCTGTGTGTGTAGCTCAGCAGTAAAGGACTTATCTAGTGTGCACAAGGCCCTGGGTTTGATCCCCAGCAACACACACATCTCCTGGTTTTCTGACACGTGTATCATCTTCTGCACCGTAGAAGAAATTTCAATGTAGGTTTATATTCAATAAATATTTTGGTATTAATTGTTATAGCCACAACCCTGTCATTTGTATTAACATAATTTTTTCTTATACAACTCTCAAGGTGGAGTGAAAAACACCCTGAGAAATGCAAGCAGAAGATCTCCTTTAGTTAACACAGATTCATCAATAGTCTCCACTTTGGCATAGCTTTCTCTCTTAAACTTCATAGTCAATCTCTATGCTCACTGCTTTCCATGTACTTTTATTCCTTTGCTTCTCTCTTGCTTTGTCACACTCATTTTTTACCACACCCTGTTAAAATCCTGCTCTCCCTACTCTTTCCCTACACCTTGTTCTCAAACATATTTGGAGAAGAACTCCCAACCCTCCTGACTGTTCTAGCTTCAGGTCCATGGTCACACCTCCAGCACACGCAGTGCTCCCCCGATTGCATTTTGGCTCTCTCCTTCAATCACTGTCCAGCTCATTTTCCTTTTCTCAGCTCCTCAAACACCTTCCTCCCATCCTCATTCTCCAGTGATGATTTTGTTTTGTTTCGTTTTCATTTTTTAAAATTTGTTCTTTTTAATTATACAAGACAGTAGAATGGATTTTTTCAAATTATACATACATAGAGTGTAACTCATTCTATTTAGGATCCCACTCTTGTGGTTGTACACGATGCAGTGTTACCCTGGTCATGTATTCAAATATGAAGCTAGGAAAGTTATGTCTGATTAATTCTACTATCTTCCCTAATACTCTCCCTCCTCCCTTTCCTTCCTTTCTCTTTGTCTAATTCAATGGATTTCTATTATTCCCCTCCCCAACCACCCTTGTTTTTGGTTAGCATTCACAAATCAGAGAGAATATTCAACCTTTGGTTTTTTGGGATTAGCTTATTTCACTTAGCATGTTATTCTCATTTACTGGCAAATGCCATTATTTCATTATTCTTTAAGACTAATATTCTATTGTGTATATAAACCATATTTTCTTTATCCATTCATTCGTTGAAGGACACTTGAGGTTGTTTCTATAGCTTAGCTACTGTGAGTTGAGCTGCTATAAATGCTGAGGTGGCTGCATTATCATACTTTGCTATTTTTAAGTCCACTAAGTATAGACTGAGGAGTGGCATAACTGGGTCAAATGGTGGTTTCCATCCCAATTTTTCTAAGGAATCTCCATACTGCTTTTCAGAGTAGTTGCACCAATTTTCAGTCCTACCAACAATGTATGAGAGTACCTTTCTCCCCACATCCTTGCCAACATTTATTGTTACTCATAGTCTTGATAATTGCCATTCCGACTGGAGTGAGATGGAATCTCAGTGTAGTTTTAATTTGCATTTCTCTAATTGCTAGATGTTGGCATAATTGCAGCCATTTTCCTTTCCCTCACCCCCGCTTTTTGAATACTGTTCTTATTCCCAAGAAATAGAACTAGCCTGAGATAAACCCTACCAGTCTGGAGATGTGCCAGTCTCCCTGTTCTCTAATTGAGAGATAGAAGAGAACTTATGGGGCCCTGAGATGGGGACTTACTGGTTTCCCTGTTCTCTCCTTGAGAAGATAAGAGACATGCTCGTTTCCCTGTTCCCTCTTCTGAGAGATAGGAAAACTGCCTGTCTTTGTTCCCAAGAAACACACTTGCCTTCCACAAGAACAGGGAATGCTTATTATGCCAGTCAAGATTAAACCCGCCCCTACCCTGCGGCCATGATTCTAGCCTATAAAAGGTAACATTCAAGAGAGAGTTGCTGCTGCTGTCCCTCTCTCTACGCAGAGCAGCCTTGTCAGGCACATGACAATAAACATACTTCTTATCCCGGGTGTCAGTCATGAACCACTTTTCTTTTACTAGAGATATGGAATATTTTTCATACATTTCTTGACCATTCATATTTCTTATTTTGTTAAGTGTTTGTTCAGTTCCTTTGCCCATTTGTTGATGTTTTTTGGGTTTTTTTGGTGTTGAGTTTTTTGAGTTCTTTGTATATCCTGGAAATTCATGCCATATCTGAGGTGCAGGTGGTAAAGATTTTCTCCCATTCTCTGGGAACTGGTGATGATTTTGTTTCTTACCTCCTTCACTGAAAATTGAAGGGGACATAAGAAACTTTGAACAGACCCTCTGGACCATCTCTACATACTTACCAGAGCTGTAACTGCACACTCTGCCTGCCCACCTGTTACCAAGGATGTTATGATCCCCCTCATAAATATCAGAAGGCCTTTCACCTGGAACATGTCTATAAATGAAATCTCCCAGGTTCCACTCCCTGCTTTCCCTAAGTGTCCCCACTCATGACATCATCATGCATCCAGTTTCTCAGGCTCCAAATGTCCCCACCATGTTCAATTCATCCCTGCCAGGTCTACCTTCAAAACATACAAGACTTCAACCTTTCTAACTATTTTCATAGTCTGAATAACCATTTTTTTTTCTCACCTGTACAACTGCAACATTCTCTTAATTCCCTGCCTTCTGCTCCTACTTAGCTTGCCACCCATTTCTCTCTTCTCAGAAAGGTCATAGAATACCTTTTGAAACATGAGTTCAACCACATAAAAAATCTACAATGGCTTTTTACCCAACTTAGAATAAAACTGAAAGTCCTTGTTGCACTCTACAAGGTCCAATAAAAACAATTTTTCTTTGCCCATTTCTTCAATAACATATTTTCTTTCCTCTCTTTCTCTGCCTCTCTGTACTCTGACTACTTTGGCAACTTCATTATCCCTCAAGCATCTCATGACTTCCTCCACTCCCACATTTTTTACTTTGACTGTGTTATCTTCCTGGAAAGCCGGTTCTATAAATATCATGTGATTTTTTCCCCCTTCCTTTCTTTTCACTCAAGGCTCTGTCCAGTTGTCAACTCCTCAGAGAGGCTTAGTTTGATCATTTTATCTTGCATAGTAGCCGCTGAGACTCATTTTCCTTTTTAGTAATCATTTCTGATACTACACCATACATGCACTCTGTTTATGACCTCATTACTCTAATCTCTGCCTCTGTTGTCATATGGTGGTATCACCTAAGTGTTTGTGTCTATTGCCTCTTAGGAGAATACCAGTCATTGGCTTAAAATCCACCTTAATCCAGTAAAACTCACCTAAACTAAATATATCTACAAAGATATTGTCTCTAATCAAAATTACTTTCTGATGCTCCAGTTGGACATGAATGTTTTGGGGACACTATGTAACCCAGTAAAAGGTCCAAGACAGAAGTTATGCTCTTTTTGTAACCTTAAAAGTGACACTAACCTGATCTTGGGAACAACATCCCATCATCTTAGCTACATTCTATTTGAGAAGTATGTGCTCTGGTAAGCAAGTAAATGCTGTAATTTTCTGAAGAAAACTTTGCCTTGTTTTTCCTTGTATAGATTTTACTTTTACTAATATCTTTATGTTTTAATTGTATTTTAATGTTTTGAAGTACATATTTCCTGATATAAAATTCTTCTATTTTTTTTCCATGAGGAGGACTTGTCATGAAGGGTAATTTTCACGTACTTGACATTCACCTAAAATTATAAATTTGAAGAAGAACCATCATGACCATCATTAAATCCAGTCTACACTTGGGGAACTGAAGTACACAAGCTTGTAAATTTCAGGAGGTTGGAATCATAGAGGGCTATGTTAGAGGGTGCCTATCCCAAGCTTGTACTTGTAGGTCAATCAAACATTGTGACTCAATTTGACTTTTATTTCCCAGTCCATTCACTTAATAAATAAAATAGTAAATTTTAGTAAGGGAATAGAAAGTAAATGAAATACAAGGTAAATGTGGCTCTCAACACTCCAGTGGAAGGGACAGTAACAGAGAGGCATGTAATGGGGTACTTTGGGCAGTCTGAAGAAGAGTATGGAGCTAAGATTAATTGTGTAGGGCAGAGCTTGTTGGAGGAGATGATTATTCTGTGTTTCCTTATGTTTATGCCTATTTTGTGTTGTTATAATAGAATACCTGAGATTGAATAATGTATAATAAGCAGAAATTTATTGGCTTTACAGTTCTGGAGGCTGAAAAGTTTATGGTCCAGGGGATCAACATTTGCTAAAGATTTTCTTGCTGTGTCAATCCATGGTAGAAGGCAGAGGGCAAGAGAAGAAGAAAAAAAAAAAAGAGAGAGAGAGAGATGACATAAATGTGTGCCAACCTCCCCCGCACCGCCTTTAATAATGAAATTGGTCCTGAAGTAGTTTTGGGTTAACTAGATATCCATATGCAAAAATAAAAAAGAAGGAAGGAGGGAAGGAAAGAAGGAAGGAAGGAAGGAGAAAGGAAGAAAGAAAGGAAGAGAGGGAGGGAGGGAGGACTCCTTTCTGATACCACATACTTAAGTAATTCCAAGGTAATTCAGGCAAGATCACAATGTAAAAGTCAAAATAATAAAGCATGAGATGAAAAACAAGAGAAAATGTCTTCATAATCTGTGTTAGGTTAATATTTTCTAAACAGGACACAAAAAGGCACTCACCATAAAGGAAAATTTGACAATAGGATATCATCAAAATTAAGAACTTCTGTCCATGAGGATACCATTAAGAGAATGAAAAATAGTTTCTCATTGTGGTAAAATTTATGTACAATAAATATTGTGAACAAAGAAATCATAATCAGAATATATAAATTGGAATGGTAAGATTCATAATGGTAGGGATGGATGTAATTTCATGACAGATCTAGTTTAATTCAATGTTTTAAGCCACAAGAAAAAAGGCTGATGTGTAATATAGTTAAAACTAGAACACAAGCCAAGTAACCCAAAATTCTAAGCTATTTTGTTATATCTGTGATAAAGTCTACTTCCATATTTTAAAAGATGTAAGTAGCATTAAACAGCTTTCATTTTGAATTAATTTTAGATTTACAGCACAGTTGCAAAAATAGTAAAAGGAATTTCTTTACATCCCTCACACTTCTTCCTTTAATGCAAACGTTTGCAGTTTGCATAACCATAGAGTAGTTATTGAGAGAAGAAAATCAACCTTAGAAAAAATTAGAAATTAAGTAATTTTAGCCTAATTTCTAATAAAAATGAGAAATTTTTATTCCTTAAAAAATATGGCACATGAGTGACCTAGGAAATACTAATAATTTCTTTCATAATTTTCAATACATGCCAAAACCATGATCTCATCCTTTGATGTTTAAGATCTTTTAAATTTTTAAAGGAAAAGTAGAAATATTTTAGATATTCTAGTTTATTATTATTAAAACTCATCTGAGTACAATGAGAGGAATGGTTTTCAAGCTGTGATATATCACATTTACCAGGAGTATCTGCCAAAAATATAATCTCTTGAACCCTATTCTTACATTTCAATACAGTCAGTCTGGAGGAGTCTAGGAATCTGTATTTTAAATGATCATTTGCTGGAGAACCTTCTTTGATAAACATAATCTTAGAGCAGATTTGGCATAAACCAGTTGGTACATTGGATGGGTTTTGAAAGAGTTGATTTTCATTAACCATCTTTCAACTGGTTAACTGGATATCCATATGCAAAAACCCTATTACCACAAACCCTTTAAAAATGTCTTCAGAGCAGGAAATCAATCCCACTGGCAATGCAGAATCAAAGGACAGGGAAGAGAACCCCACTCCAAATGCTCTTAGGATCAGCTCTGAGGTGAAGGTAGAAAGTCATACATCTGAAAACTTGTCAGGAAAGGATTAGAGCATTCAATCCAAGAGCCATTTATGATCAATTGGTATTTGCCAAGTAAAAATTCCAAGCACACACACCTGCCTTCACTGAGGAAGAGTGAAAAGATGTGCTTTAGAAGGCTGACTGTTGTGTGGCGAGAGTAGTACTTGTTAAACACTTATATAGTAATAAATGCTCATTGCTTTTGTATTTGACCTTAGGTTTAAAAAAATAATAAAGTCCTGACACTTTTAAGATGTTAGAAAAACTGTTTTCTTTGGTTACCAAATAAGATAACTGAGGAAATATGTGCAAACACTTAACATGTATAAAAATGAGAAGGCAGTGTTCCTAGGAATAATGAAGAGTCCATGATAATTCATTACCAATGTTGTGCTAGTAACCAGCTCTGTGCATATCACCTCCTAAAGCCAAGTTCATCAGTTTCATGTTGGTAGCTTGAAATGAGGCATGTCAGGATATTTACATAATGGAAATTGGCAAACAGAAATCAGGTCTTCCTCTGTGCCTCCAATCCACACCCTGCCCCTGGGGAAAGTTGGGTTGTTAAGCATTTACCAGTTCACTACTAATTTTACCCAATTGTCAGAAGCCAGTGCTGTGGCAAGTAAATGCTGTAATTTTCTCAAGAAACCTTGCTTTTTTTTCCCTTTTATAGATTTTACTTTAACTGATATCTTTAAGTTTGAATTGCATTTTAATGTTTTAAGGTACACCTTTCCTTATATAAAATTCATCTCTTTTTTTTTTAATGGGGAGAACTTCTCATGAAGGCAAATATCAGCAATATTGATTCTACCTCTGTTTAATGGAAGCTGAATCCTGGTAGTTTTGGAGGTTAAAGTGACTGGGATCTGTATACTAATATGTCATAAATGAAGCTAAAATCAAATGAAGATATTGGGTGGAGATAGATTTGCAAATTGGGAAACACAGGCTCAGTTTGTCCAAACTAGCATTCAGCTGAAAGTGGGCTTGGGGCTCTAAATAAGTCCAGAGGTCGGAGACTAATGACAACATAGGTGGTTGTGAAGCTTACAAGCCTGGGGAATGTGCTAGTCAAAAGGAAGAACTGGTCATTCCAGTATTTCTCAAATTTTGGAAGGCATTGTTACATTATGGAAAATTGTTCCCTCTGGCAGATTCAGTTCCCTGAACAATGTCTGTTTGTCAATCTTCCATATGTCAGTACATCTCTAAGGCTCAGGAAAGGATTGTTCTTCCCCCTGCCCCCATTCTGTAGCTACTTTGGCTTTTATTCAGTCACAGCTGCCCCTTATATTTCTTATGTCACTTAAGGCAGACTCTGCCATCAAGGAGCCATGTCCCAGGAGTAACTGAGTGTGTCTCCAAGGGTGACATTCCTCTGTAGAAGCTGCTGCTAAACAAAAAACACAGCTATATTTTCTTCCCTCTCTGCCCACGAGGGTGATTTCAGTCATTTCTAGTGTGGCTTCCTTCTGCCTTCTCTTGTCTATTTTAATTCTCTGTTTGCCTTTTGACAGAAAAGAGATTTATGTTTCAAAGACTCAAAATTGAAAAGGAATATTAATAGGACAATGCCGTAAAGGAGAGGTTTTGATTAGAAACAAGGTCAAAAATATAAATATTTTTTATTATAGGTCTCTTCAGTTGCTTTAGATTAATTAGTGTTAAAAGGAATGAAATCCAAATAAAATTCTCAGATTTTTACTCACACAACAACAAAAAAGTAAATCCTTTGCTTTTCATTTATTTCCTCAGTCTCTGCACACCATCTAGTAGAAATGAGGGGTAATGACTAAGATATTAAAAGTAAGCAAAAAGGCCTGCATCACCAGCAAACTAGTATTCATTATCAGAATAATTAGATTTAAACTGACTGAAGCTGTAAAACCAAAGAAAAACCTGATTAGACCCTGTGGCTTCAATTACCTTTACTTAATTGCTTTCATCACCAATTTCAGAAGTCACACAGCTAAAGCAGGAAATTCCCATTAGCTTTGCTATGGGTAACACCTGTGAAGACACCTCTAATATAGGAGTGAAGATGCTAATTAATAGTGGCCCAAGTTGTTTTTCAGGAACTTGAAGGCTGCTTTTGTTTGTTTCAGACAGGTTGAAATAAACCCTTCTCCTGGGCCTCTGTAGGTGTGTGTTAGGTGACATTTTGGCATCAAAGGCCAAAAACTTCACCCTCAGATCATGTTAATATCACCATTTCTGGATATGTGTCCTAGGAAGAGCCAACAAGTTTCATTACCCAAGTGTAGGCCACCAATTACTTTACATTTCCTTATTTTCCATTACCTTTCCCTGTATCGCCGAATATCCTGCTTCTATTTCCACAAAAGTAGCAGGATATAAGGTCAATACTCATAAATCAATAGCTTTCATGAACTCCCACAGCAATTCAGCTGAGAAAGAAATCAGGAAAACCATTCCCTTTACAATATCATTTTTTAAAAAACCCTAGGAATTAATTTAACCAAGGAAGTAAAAGAACTCTACAATGAAAACTATAGAACACTTAAGAAAGAAGTTTTAAAAAGACTTCAGAGGTTGGAAACACCTCCCATGTTCTTGGATAGACTGAATTAATATTGTCAAAATGGCCATCCTGCCAAAAACAAGATACAAACTTAATGCAGTCTCCATAAAATACCAATGACATTCTTCACAGAACTAAAAAAAATGAATAAATAAAAATTAAAAATAAGACAAAAAACCCAAAACAATTCTGAGTAAGAAAGGCAAAGCAGGAAGCATCACAAAACCTGATCTCAAATTATACTTTGGCACTATTGTAACAAAAACAGCATGGTATTGGCATCAATGAAGACATGAAGACCAATGGAATAGAATAGAATGCACAGAAACAAACCCACATATGTAGAGCCATCTGATACTTGACAAAAATGCCAAAAATACATGTTGGAGAAAAGAGAGGCTTTTAAACAAATAGTGCTGGGAAAATTGGTTAACTATATGTAGAAGATAAAAATTAGATCCCTATCTTTCACCCTTCACAAAAGTCAAATCAAAATGGTACAAAGACTTAGGAAACAGACTACAAACCTTGCAACTGCTAGAAGAAAACAGAGTCAACACTCCATATTGGTATAGGTACTGACTTCCTCAACAAGACACCTAAAGCTCAAGAAATAAAACAAGAATCAGTAAGTGGCATGTAATCAAATTAAAAAGCTTCTGCACAGCAAAGAAAATAATTAAGAAAGTGAAGGCTGCTTCTTTTGATTGAGCACAATTCCTATGAGCCAGCATCAGGCAAAACTCTTGGTAGCTAGGGGAATGGCCGCTTTGATTCTGAAGATCTGAGCAGCACATCATAGCACTGACTATATTCTCAATTCTCAGATTGTGTGACCCTGTCTCAAAAAAAAAAAAAAAAAAAAAATATATATATATATATATATATATATATATATATATATATATATATAGAGAGAGAGAGAGAGAGAGAGAGAGAGAGAGAGAGAGAAAAGGTTGGGTATGTAGCTCAGCGGCAAAATACCCCTCTGTTTAATCCCCAGATTAAAAAAGATTGTGTGTTTAAAAAATATAATCCAGCTAGAAATTATTGATTAAAGTCATAATTAAAATTTAAAAAATGATCAGATAGATGTAGGTCATTGAAAAAATTATAATTCCCCAGAATGAAATATTATAGGCCACCTTCTCTTCTGACTAGAGAATTAAAAAGCATCCTTTCTCAAAAAAGTTTTGATATTTCAAACACTTCTGGACTACCTAATATATAGAGAAATTGATAGGCAGATAGTCAAATCTGCTTTTTAAAAGGTAATTAGTAGAGAAATGCATCCTATTCTAAGTGTTGTTTTAAAATTGATGTTATCTCTGGTCCTTGTTTTTTTCTTCCATAATGAAATAAGAGAATGGGTAAGACATCTCTTATGATAATTTTTCTCTAACACTTTATTGTAAATGAATATATTTGGGGTGGGCAAATGTGAAAAATACTTCATATTCCTCAAGGAAGAAAGAGAAGAAAGAAAGAAAGAAAGAAAGAAAGAAAGAAAGAAAGAAAGAAAGGTATTGTGTCCATCTACAACTAAAAATATTTTTTAAAAGATAAACTTGAGGTCACCATCCCTGTTTTCGACTGACCGCAGCTCATTCAGCCATAGAACAGGTAATTTCAGGCTGCCGTTCGCCTGCGGCTTGCAGACAGATTGCTAGGGTTCAGTGCATGGGTGCTTCTTAGAACCTGATCTTATCGGAGCGAACACCGAGCGCGGGGCGGCCGAGTTCCGGCTCCCTGAACCGCCCTGGCCCAGGGCTGCGGAGCCTGCAGAGGCTGCTTCTTGGACCCTGCTCCTATCAGAGCATACACCAAGCACTAAGCGGCCGAATTCCGGCTCCCGGAACTGAGCCTGCGGGGACTGCTTCTTGGAGCCTACCCTTATAGGAGCTTACACCGAGCATGGAGCGGCCAAGTTCCGGCTCCCGGAACTTCCCTGGCCCGGGACTAGGAGCCCGTGGAAACTGCTTCTCGGTCCGGGTCCTGCTGAGGGCCGGTCAGGACTCACCCGCTGCTTTGGTTGCCCGGCAAGGGGAAGGAAATGCTGCCATTCGCATAGGATACCAACATGGCAGAGATCTGATGTCATCAGAAAGCGGCGGAGGAGAGAACTTCATCAATACCAGCGGCGACAGAAACAGTTGGTCTCCTGGTAGGGGGGGTGAGGCACAGACACCCGAGTCTCCTCGATTTGTCGTCGAGCCAGAGGGGAGGAGCCGGGCCGCCGCCAGCGCCCGGAGCAGGCCCAGCGTGGTGACCGCATGACCCCAATTGGAGAGGGGGCAGAGCGGAGCCGCCACCCGCACCCGCAAGGTGGGCAGACCCGCGACCCAGTGGTACATGGGCGTGGTAGGAGGGGCAGGGCAGAGCCGCCGTTCGCACTTGCAAGGTAAACAGACCTGTGAAAGCCTGGCGGGTCAGGCCCAGTGGCCTGCCAGTGTGGTACACAGGTCAACCCAACTGGAGTAGGGGCAGAGCAGATCCTTCTCCCACGCCCGGATCAGTCCCTGCCGGTGTGGTGGCCACGTGACCCCAATTGGAGTGGGGGCGGAGCGGAACTGCCACCCGTGCCCGCAGGGTGAGCAGACCTGTGACCAACCTGCAGATCAGGCCCAGGGGTCCGCAGGTGTGGTAGGAGGGGCAGGGCAGATCTGCCGCCTGCGCCTCCAAGGTAGGCAGACCTGCAACAGACCGGCGGATCAGGCCCAGGAGCCTGCCGGCGTGGTACACACACCACCCTAATTGGAGTAGGGGCAGAGCAGAGTCGCCGCCCGTGCCAGGAACAGGCCCAGCGTCCTGCAGGCGGGGTAGTCACGACACCCCAATTGGAGTAGGGGCAGAGCAGAGCCTCCACCCGTGCCCGAAAGGTGGGCAGATCTGCGACCGACCAGCGGGACAGGCCCAGTGGCCTGCCAGTACGACAGACACGTCACCCCATTTGGAGTAGGGGCAGAGTAGAGCCGCCGCCCGCACCTGCAGGGTAGGCAAACCTGCAACCGACCGGCGGATCAGGCCCGGTGGCCTGCCGGCGTGGTACACTCGTCACCCCAATTGGAGTAGGGGCAGAACAGAGCCACCGCCAGCGCCCAGAACAGGCCCAGTGACCTGCCAGCGTGGTAGCCACGACACCCCAATTGGAATAAGGAGAGAGCAGAGCTGACGCCCGCGCATGCAGGAAAGATACGCAAGCAGTATGAAAAGACAGGAAAGAAAGGACCACAAGCAATGCAGGTCAACGCAACTTTAGAAGAGGTAACAGCTGCAGCAGATGGAACGTCAGATAAAGAATTCAGGATATACATGCTTCAGATGATCTGGAGTATCAAGGAAGACATTAAACAGCAAAATCAGACAATGAAAGATCACTTCGACAATGAATTACGCAAACAAATCCAGGAAGCAAAGGATCAACTATACAGATAGATAGAGGTTATAAAAAACAAACAAACAGAAATCCTAGAAATGCAGGAAGCAATAAACCAACTTAAAAACTCAATGGAGAATACTACCAGCAGAGTAGAACACTTAGAAGATAGAACATCAGACAATGAAGACAAAGTATTTCAATTGGAAAAGAACATAGACAGCTCAGCAAGACTGTTAAGAAACCATGAGCAGAACATCCAAGAAATATGGGATAACATTAAGAGACCAAACTTAAGAGTCATTGGGATACAGGAAGGTACAGAGCTCCAAACCAAAGGAATGAGCAGTCTATTCAATGAAATAATACGAGAAAACTTCCCAGACTTGAAGAATGAGACAGAATCCCAAATCCTAGAAGCCTACAGGACGCCGAATGTGCAAAATCATAAGAGATCCACACCTAGACACATTATAATGAAGATGCCCAACATACAGAATAAGGAGAGAATTTTAAAAGCTACAAGAGAAAGGAAGCAGATTACATTTAGGGGTAAGCCAATCAGGATAACAGCTGATCTTTCAACACAGACTCTGAAAGCTAGAAGATCCTGGAATAACATATTTCAAACACTGAAAGAAAATGGGTTCCAACCAAGAATTGTGTATCCAGCGAAATTAAGCTTCAGGATGGAAGATGAAATTAAAACCTTCCACGATAAACAAAAGTTAAAAGAATTTGCAGCTAGAAAACCATCTCTTCAAAACATCCTCACCAAAACATTACAGGAAGAGGAAATGGAAAATAACAATGAAAACCAACAGTGGGAGGTAGGACAGTAAAGGGGGGGAAAATAATCAAAGAGGAAAACAAACCATGTTTAGTAACATAAATAAACAAATATGGCTGGAAGAACAACCCATATCTCAATAATAACCCTAAATGTTAATGGCTTAAACTCACCAATTAAGAGACACAGGCTAGTAGAATGGATCACAAAACAAGACCCAACAATATGCTGCTTACAGGAGACGCATTTGATAGGAAAAGACATACATAGGCTGAAGGTGAAAGGTTGGGAAAAATCATATCACTCATATGGACTTCGGAAACAAGCAGGAGTGTCCATACTCATATCAAATAAAATAGATTTCAAGCCAAAGTTAATCAAAAGGGATAAAGAGGGACACTACATACTGCTTAAGGGAACCATACACCAACAAGACATAACAATCATAAATATTTATGCCCCAAACAATGGTGCAGCTATGTTCGTCAAACAAACTCTTCTCAAGTTCAAGAGTCTAATAGACCACCATACCATAATCATGGGAGACTTCAACACACCTCTCTCACCACTGGACAGATCTTCCAAACAAAAGTTGAATAAGGAAACTATAGAACTCAATAACACAATTAATAACCTAGACCTAATTGACATATATAGAGTATACCACCCAACATCAAGCAGTTACACTTTTTTCTCAGCAGCACATGGATCCTTCTCAAAAATAGATCATATATTATGTCACAGGGCAACTCTTAGACAATATAAAGGAGTAGAGATAATACCATGCATCTTATCTGATCATAATGGAATGAAACTGAAAATCAACGATAAAAGAAGGAAGGAAAAAGCATACATCACTTGGAGAATGAACAATAGGTTACTGAATGATCAATGGGTTATAGAAGACATCAAGGAGGAAATTAAAAAATTCTTAGAGATAAATGAAAACACAGACACAACATATCGGAATCTATGGGACACATTGAAAGCAGTTCTAAGAGGAAAATTCATTGCTTGGAGTTCATTCCTTAAAAAAAGAAAAAAACAACAAATAAATGATCTCATACTTCATCTCAAAATCCTTGAAAAAGAAGAGCAAAACAACAGCAAAAGAAGTAGAAGGCAAGGAATAATTAAAATCAGAGCTGAAATTAATGAAATCGAAACAAAAGAAACAATTGAAAAAATTGACAAAACTAAAAGTTGGTTCTTCGAAAAAATAAACAAAATCGACAGACCCTTAGCGATGCTAGCGAAGAGAAGGAGAGAGAACTCAAATTACTAGCATACGGGATGAAAAAGGCAATATCACAACAGACACTTCAGAAATACAGAAGATAATCAAAAACTATTTTGAATCCTTATACTCCAATAAATTAGAAGATAGTGAAGGCATAGATAAATTTCTTAAGTCATATGATCTGCCCAGATTGAGTCAGGAGGATATAGAAAATCTAAACAGACCAATATCAATTGAGGAAATAGAAGAAACCATAAAAAGACTACCAACTAAGAAAAGCCCAGGTCCAGATGGGTATACAGCAGAATTTTACAAAACCTTTAAAGAAGAACTAATACCAATACTTTTCAAGCTACTTCAGGAAATAGAAAAGGAGGGAGAACTTCCAAATTCATTCTATGAGGCCAACATCACCCTGATACCTAAACCAGACAAAGACACTTCAAAGAAAGAAAACTACAGACCAATATCTCTAATGAACCTAGATGCAAAAATCCTCAACAAAATTCTGGCGAATCGGATACAAAAACATATCAAAAAAATTGTACACCATGATCAAGTAGGATTCATCCCTGGGATGCAAGGCTGGTTCAATATACGGAAATCAATAAATGTTATTCACCACATCAATAGACTTAAAAATAAGAACCATATGATCATCTCGATAGATGCGGAAAAAGCATTCGACAAAGTACAGCATCCCTTTATGTTCAAAACTCTAGAAAAACTAGGGATAACAGGAACATACCTCAATATTGTAAAAGCAATCTATGCTAAGCCTCAGGCTAGCATCATTCTGAATGGAGAAAAATTGAAGGTATTCCCTCTAAAATCTGGAACAAGACAGGGATGCCCTCTCTCTCCACTTCTGTTCAACATAGTTCTCGAAACACTGGCCAGAGCAATTAGACAGACGAAAGAAATTAAAGGCATAAAAATAGGAAAAGAAGAACTTAAATTATCACTATTTGCAGATGATATGATCCTATACCTAGCAGACCCAAAAGGCTTTACAAAGAAACTATTAGAGCTAATAAATGAATTCAGCAAAGTGGCAGGATATAAAATCAACACGCATAAATCAAAGGCATTCCTGTATATCAGCGACAAATCCTCTGAAATGGAAATGAGGACAACCACTCCATTCACAATATCTTCAAAAAAAATAAAATACTTGGGAATCAACCTAACAAAAGAGGTGAAAGACTTATACAATGAAAACTACAGAACCCTAAAGAGAGAAATAGAAGAAGATCTTAGAAGATGGAAAAATATACCCTGTTCATGGATAGGCAGAACTAACATCATCAAAATGGCGATATTACCAAAAGTTCTCTATAGGTTTAATGCAATGCCAATCAAAATCCCAACGGCATTTCTTGTAGAAATAGAGAAAGCAATCATGAAATTCATATGGAAAAATAAAAGACCCAGAATAGCAAAAACAATGCTAAGCAGGAAGTGTGAATCAGGCGGTATAGCCATACCAGACTTCAAACTATACTACAGAGCAATAGTAACAAAAACAGCATGGTACTGGTACCAAAACAGGCGGGTGGACCAATGGTACAGAATAGAGGACACAGAGACCAATCCACAAAACTACAACTATCTTATATTTGATAAAGGGGCTAAAAGCATGCAATGGAGGAAGGATAGCATCTTCAACAAATGGTGCTGGGAAAACTGGAAATCCATATGCAACAAAATGAAACTGAATCCCTTTCTCTCGCCATGCACAAAAGTGAATTCAAAATGGATCAAGGAGCTTGATATCAAATCAGAGACACGCCATCTGATAGAAGAAAAAGTTGGCTACGATCTACAGTCGGTGGGGTCGGGCTCCAAATTCCTCAATAGGACACCCATAGCACAAAAGTTAATAACTAGAATCAACAAATGGGACTTACTCAAACTAAAAAGTTTTTTCTCAGCAAAAGAAACAATAAGAGAGGTAAATAGGGAGCCTACACCCTGGGAACAAATCTTTACTCCTCACACTTCAGATAGAGGCCTAATATCCAGAGTATATAAAGAACTCAAAAAATTAGACAATAAGAGAACAAACAACCCAATCAACAAATGGGCCAAGGACCTGAACAGACACTTCTCAGAGGAGGACATACAGTCAATCAACAAGTACATGAAAAAATGCTCACCATCTCTAGCTGTCAGAGAAATGCAAATCAAAACCACCCTAAGATACCATCTCACTCCAGTAAGATTGGCAGCCATTAGGAAGTCAAACAACAACAAGTGCTGGCGAGGATGTGGGGAAAAGGGTACTCTTGTACATTGCTGGTGGGACTGCAAATTGGTGCAGCCAATTTGGAAAGCAGTATGGCGATTTCTTGGAAAGCTGGGAATGGAGCCACCATTTGACCCAGCTATTCCCCTTCTTGGTCTATTCCCTAAAGACCTAAAAAGAGCATGCTACAGGGACACTGCTAAATCGATGTTCATAGCAGCACAGTTCACAATAGCAAGACTGTGGAACCAACCTAGATGCCCTTCAATAGACGAATGGATAAAAAAAAATGTGGCATTTATACACAATGGAGTATTACTCTGCATTAAAAAATGACAAAATCATAGAATTTACAGGGAAATGGATGGCATTAGAGCAGATTATGCTAAGTGAAGCTAGCCAATCCCTAAAAAACAAATGCCAAATGTCTTCTTTGATATAAGGAGAGTAACTAAGATCAGAGTAGGGACGAAGAGCAGGAGAAGAAGATTAACATTTAACAGGGATGAGAGGTGGGAGGGAAAGGGAGAGAGAAGGGAAATTGCATGGTAATGGAAGGAGACCCTCAGGGTTATACAGTGGAGGGGGTAGAGAGAGAGGAGGGGAGGGGAGGGGAGAGGTGGGGAGGGGGGAGGGGGGAGGATGGGAAAGGCAGCGGAGCACAACAGACACTAGTATGGCAATATGTAAATCAATGGATGTGTAACTGATGTGATTCTGCAATCTGTGTATGGGGTGAAGGTGGGAGTTCATAACCCACTTGAATCAAAGTGTGGAATATGATATGTCAAGAAATTTGTAATGTTTTGAACAACCCACAATAAAAAATTTAAAAAAAAAGGTAAACTTGAGGAGATTTTATCAAAAATTATTGCCATAACTAGAACTGCCATCCCTCATATCTTCTCTATAAAGTGTATGCAGTAAAAAATAATCACACAGAAGAGTAACCAAAGATTTTATATTCTATCACCTCTGTGGATACATGAAAAGATGATCACAATTTAGTAATTCAAATATTCCATCAATATAGACTTAAAAATAAGTTAAATAATAATAAATTGGCCTATTAATCTCTTAAGTTATACAGTGTATAAAGTGTGAATTTGGAGGGAATAGATAGGAAGTACCTATCACTCATAATGTTAGAGTGATTATTAGAAAGTAGAAAGAAAAATCTAATTTAAAAATACTGAAAAACTTTAATGATTAAAAGAAAGTGAAATCTCATCATTTATTCAATATATACTGATCACACAGATATTAGGAGCATGGCTCTAACCTACTGGCTTTAAAGAAAAGAACAATAAGATGGATATCTCTCTCCCCTGCTTGCAATTTAGCAGGGGAGATATTCAAGTAATTGAGTGTCTTATCCCATTACCTATTGCTATAACTGAATACAAGAGAACAGGCAATTTCTAAAGAGTAGAGGTTTATTTCATTCATGGATCTGGAGTCTGAGAAATTCAAGAGAATGGTATTAGCATCTGGTAGTGGGCTTCCTGCAACATCATAACCTGGTGGAAGGTATCTCACGACAAGACACAGCAAGTGTGTTAGCTCAGGCCTACTTCCTCTTCTTATAAACCAATTAGTGCCATCATGGGGCCCCACCTCATGACCTTATCTGACCCCAATTACCTTTCAAAGAACCCACCTCCAATTATTATTAACATATAAATTTGGGAATTAGGTTTCCAAAATGTGAATTTTTGGTGATATATTTGAGCCATAGCAAAAAGTACAACATAGAAATAAAATTATGATTGAAGTCATAATTGAAGAGTATTGAGCAAAGAGAGTCTCTAAGTGGGAAATGTAATCTCATTTTAAATAGCAGGGAATGTCTCCCTGAGAAAGTAGTCTTTAAGACAGTATCCTAACCAAATGCAATGGATTCTCTTTTTGGTGAATGTGAAGCTACTAAGCATGACCAGAAGCTACTAAGCATGACCAGAAGCTACTAAGCATGACCAACATTGAGTATGGAGAGCACTGGAGTTGTCTGAAAGGTAATACTACCTCAAAGGATGAAGCATGGGGATTTTGTATGGGGAGCCTACACATATTCATATAGGCAGGCATTTAAGGGGCAGCAAATTCCAATCATGCTCAATTTAGGATATGCATTCCTAGATATAAAAACCAACTACCTGAAGGCAGTGGAGAGTGACCAAAACCAAGCAGAACCTGAAGGAAAGTGAATCCATGAAAGGAAGAAACTTCACTGGATGAAATTCATGTACACATGGCCTTTTGCCAGAGGGTACTGACCAGGCCAGTGACATTGGCAGCCAGAATTCAAACAGAAAGCCACAGTCATATTGGCATTAGGAATTAGAGGACGAAGTTCGGGACTATAGCAAGGCTGAAAAGTGAGGTGGGGGGAGCAGTCATGAAATGGTATAATATTCACTTACAGTAGAAGTACCTAGGAGTAGTCATAAAAAAGTAATATACAAAGGAAAGTCAAGATACTGATTGTTAAATTATTCCTCATGTTACTTTATGTAAAATAACAACAACAAAGAAATATGAAAGTAGGTGAACATAAAATGTAATAAAACATTTAAAAACTTGTAGAAAAGGTAGGATATGATAAAAATACACAACTTCTTGCATCCCAAATACTCTACTATAGTGGGGTATGATAATATGCTGGAAATATTCAGAGAATTAGAGGTTATCAAAAATTCCCTTAACTTTATTTAAATTTTGCAAAAATAAAATGAATTGTTCTTTCAAAAATAAAAGGAATTCTGGATTTTTATAGATTTTTCAATACAAAATAAAAAGAAATAATTGTGGGTTTTTGTTTTTTGTTGTTGTTGTTGTTGTTTTGTACTTTAGATTTAACCCAGGGGTGCTTAACCACTGGACCACATTCCCAGCCTTGTTTATTTTTCATTTTGAGACAGCGTCTTGCTAAGTTGCTTAGGGACTTGCTCAATTGCTGAGACTGGCCTCCTACTTGTGTTAGGGACTTGCTCAGTTGCTGAGACTGGCCTCCTACTTGTGATCTTCCTGCCGCAGTCTCCTGAACCACTTGAATTACAAGAGGGCACCATTGTGCCTGGCTTGATCATATTTTTATATGAAAAATAACAGATATAATGTGAACTAGTATTTCTTAACTAACTGTGTGTATATGGGCTGTGTGGGGGGGATCTATTTTTTTTCTTAAACTCTGAAATTACCTCAAAAAAAGACTAGGTTTTTGTTTTAATACACATGTAGAAATTAGAAATGATGAATTCAAATTCCTAATGACAATTTCAATATCAAAACCATTTTTTTTAACATTTAAAAGAGTGATCAAAACAATATAAGTTTGTTAATACGTTGATAATTCATCTCAACTTGATCATTTGAGAGGCAGGTTCTCTATTTGTGTTAAATGAATATTCTGTAGTTTTTACTTCTCTCAGCACAAAGACGCATAGTTTAGTTTATAACAGAACTGAATATAGTAACAAAATACTTTATTCTAACTGGATTTCCTTCATCTTTTTTATTGTAATTAAAGTGATTTTCTTATTAAAAGAGAGGCTTACATGTTTTATATATTTTAACCAAAAAAGGAAGATTATATTATTTTGTTACCATATGAAAGCTACCTTGAAAGAAAATACATTTCATTGTAAATTTTAGAAACATTTCCAGTGAGGTTAGGAACAAGATAGACATTCCCACTAATGTCACCAATATTCAATTCCATTCTGCAAGGTTTAGTCAGGCAGTAATAAGAAGAGGAAAAAAGAGATGTAATATTTGAAAAAGAAGATATGATACTCTAATTTTGACAGACAAAATACAAGTCTATATAAAAAATTTAAAAGAATCTAAAGATAAATACTAACATAAATAAAAGCTTCAACAAGTTTGCCATCTATGTTCAATAATATTCCTACACACTAGCAATAATCATATAGAAAACTAAATAGAAACAAATATTATTAACGACTGTAAAACTCTTAACAATAACAAATGAAAAAAATGTGTGTTGTATATTGATCTATGATTAAAAGGACAAAAGTTTAAATATTTAATAGAAGACAGGAATAAATGGACTGATAAATCATGCTTATAAACAATTAATGAGATAAAGATATGAAATCATGACATTGTGATATAAAGCAGGAGTCAGACAACCATGGGCCCTATCTGGCTTATATAAAATAAATAAATATTTACTTGAAAACAGTTGTGTTTATATACCTTTTACTTATTCTTTGTGGATGTCTTTGTGCTGCAATAGACAAATTACAATGTAGACTAACTCTTTGTGTGTATATGGGCTGGGGGGGGGTGTCTATTTTTTTTCTTAAACTCTGAAATTACCTCAAAAAAGACTAGGCTAAGCCTCAGACTTTATTGTTTATCTCTTTACAGAAAACATTTGCTAACTCTTAATCTACAGCAGTTAAAAGTATTTAGCATCAATAGAAAAAGAGGTAAATAGACCAACAGAACAGAATAAAGAGATAAGAAACATGGAGGCTGCTTTGTTTATGACATGAGACATGATATTAGTGGAGAAAGTATTATCTCTCATAAAATGTCTAGAAAAATCAACTATTAGAAAAATAATTTAAAATTAAAATCATAAAATTACAATATCATTTTATATCAGCACAATAATTCTTAAAGTTTTAAAATATCCGAACATTAAAAGACTTAAAATTTAGATGAAAATACAGAAAAATACTTTGAAGAAATCAAAGTAAGAAATATTTCTTAACATTTTATGGATGATATTTATATATACACTTTTACTATTAAGAATAAAAAAGTCCCTAGTGGATGAAAAGATCTTTTAAAACAATGAAATGTCAAGCTGTACACAGGTAGAAGATAAATTAACAAAACAATGAACCATAATTGATTACTATTTCATATATATATATATATATATATATATATATATATATATATATAGCATTCATATATATCTCTAAGGAAAAAAGACTAATACCCTAATAGAAATAAAGAATAGATTTTATGAAATAGGATTCTTCAAAGTAGAAATCCAAAGTTCTCCCAAATATATGAAAGGATGATTATTCTCTCTGGTAATTTAAAAAAATACAAATATTGAAGGCAGTTGAGGAGGAAGCGCTTGGAGGGGGTTGGCCTGGTGTGTACTCCGCACCTCGGGGACGCTATTGTGCGTGGATCGGCAGTTTTGGGAAGGCTTTTTCCCAGAAGAAAAGATGTTTGGTTTTCACAAGCCAAAGATGTACCGAAGTATAGAAGGTTGCTGTATTTGCAGAGCTAAGTCCTCCAGTTCTCGATTCACTGATAGTAAACGTTATGAAAAGGACTTCCAGAGCTGTTTTGGGTTGCATGAGACTCATTCAGGAGACATCTGTAATGCCTGTGTTCTGCTTGTGAAAAGATGGAAGAAGTTACCAGCAGGTTAAAAAAAAAAAAAAAAAAACTGGAATCATGTGGTAGACGAAAGGGCAGGACCTAGTCTAAAGACTACTTTGAAACCAAAGAAAGTAAAAACTCTATCTGGAAACAGGATAAAAAGCAACCAGATCAGTAAACTGCAGAAGGAATTTAAATGTCACAATTCTGATGCTCACAGTACCACCTCAAGTGCCTCCCCAGCTCAATCTCCTTGTTATAGTAACCAGTCAGATGATGGCTCAGATACAGAAATGGCTTCTGGCTCTAATAGAACACTAGTTTTTTTCCTTTTTAGATCTTACTTACTGGAAAAGACAGAAAATTTGTTGTGGGATTATCTATAAAGGCCGTTTTGGAGAAGTCCTCATTGATACGCATCTATTCAAGCCTTGCTGCAGCAATAAGAAGACAGCTGCAGAGAAGCCAGAGGAGCAGGGGCCCGAACCTCTGCCCATCTCCACTCAGGGGTGGTGACTGATGTTTATGTAGAAGGGGAACAAATGATTTAAATTTTGAAAAGACCACAAAGCAACAAACTGACCTTACTATTTTTAACTTGGATACCTGCTATTCTGCCAAAAGACAATTTTCTAGAATAGTTTTGAATGGGTTATTTTTTCCTCCAGTCCCATAAACTTTGAAGCCAGTGTCTAGATTACTAAAAGAAAAAAGAAGTGTACATAATATTTAAGATGCTGAGTATTTCATAGGAAAGCTGAATGCTGCTGTAAAGTGCTCTTTAAGTCTTTTTTTTTTTTTAATAATCCCCTTCTAATGAATTAAATTAGGGGAATTTCAGGGGGAAAAAACCAAATATTGAACATAATTAAATGGAATTTCATTTGCATCAGAATGTTGTTAATAAGTCATATTAAAATTAATACTTTACAAAAAGTTATTTGAATGACCTCTATTTAAAAAAAAAACAGAATTTAGCAATATTTTGCTTACTGGGAAGGAATAGTAATATATAATTCACTTGAAACATTGAGGAAATGAGGCAGAACATTTCTTTTATAACCCACCCAAAGCACAGCACTATTTTTGTTCTCTAAAAATGTAACTGAAATAAAAATTTATAATATTAAAATGTTTCTTAGAAGTAATTTAAGAATCTGAATGCCATTATACATTAGTAAACAATATGTGTTCTTTATTATATTTCAGAAGATTCAAATGTGACTTTCAAGTAGTGACTATTGTGTAGAAACTATTTCACTGCTTTAGAATCACTTTTTAGCCTACATATTTGAGTCCCTCAGACTAATACACACATCTCAGAAACAGTAGGTTACTAGACTCAGGTAACTGGGTCAAAGAAATTTGAGACCAGACTCTCACAGTGCACTTATTATAGTCATTAGAAAAAAAAAACATGTTATCAAACACTAATCAAATTATTAATATTATTGAAGAAACATACTGAATAGCCTTTTTTATCCAAGGATGAGATTAAACAGAATTCCTGTATGAAAGCATACATGGGATGTGCCTAAACAGGGAGTATCTTTGAAGAACTTTGACAAATAATGTTGGTTCTGGGAAACACTAACAAGTCATCAAAATGGACAAAGAGGAAGAGGTAGGATTAAGCAGAGAAAACAGTGAAGAGGAAATAAAACTAGGTGGAGATCCACAGTTGTGGTGTAATATAACATTAAAAAACAAAACAAAACAAAACTGAAACAAAGCAAAACTATATCTACCTAAAAGTCAATTGTTCCTAGAAGGAATGAGAAATACACACACACACACACACACACACACAACCTTGACATATTCATAAGGAATATGTAATCTGCCAAATATGTCTTCTGTTTTGCAGGTTTATTTAGAGTAATGAAGAGTACAGAGATTGAGGAAACAGTTAAGGCTGTTTTGAAATTTGAAATTATGATTTGTGTTTCAGCCCTTCCTCCAAATGAGCAATTACATGACATCATATAATTACATGACATCATGTCTTTCAAGATCTGAAGAATAACTCACATCCAGACTTCACAGATTAGTGTGGCCACAAAATCTAATCTGCTCTATCTGTATGATGCCAAGCCACTACATTCTTCGATTCTTTTTCATCTAATTGATTGGGTTTGGTAATAAAACAATTAACTTATCTGTCAATTTATGTCACACAAATAACCCACAGGTGTTGTAGAAAAATTAGAAAATCTAGCCGAGAAAAATTTTATCCCTAATTTTGTAACACAGGCATTACTAAAGTTGACTTCATTGTTTTCTTCCACAATAATTAAATCTATAAATGGTCTACCTGGCTGTTTGTCAATCTATAAATCTATAGTATGTATTCAATTGGTCTTTAAATCTTTATTTGTCCATTTTTTTTATTTAATTGATTTTATTTTTTAAAATACATGACAGCAGAATGCATTACAATTCTTATTACACATATAGAGCAGAATTTTTTTATATCTCTGTTTGTATATGAAGTATGTTGACACCCAATTCGTGTCCTCATACATGTACTTTAGATACTGATGTCCATCACATTCCACCATCCTTGCTAATCCCCTGCCCCCTCCCATTCCCTCCCACCCCTCTTTCCTATCTAGAATTCATCTATTCCTCCCATTCTCCCCTTCCCTACCCAACTATGAGTCAGCCTCCTTATATCAGAGAAAACATTGGGCATTTGTTTTTTTTGGGTATTGGCTAACTTCACTTAGCATTATCTTCTCCAACTCCATCTATTTACCTGCAAACACCATGATTTTATTCTCTTTTATTGCTGAGTAAAATTTCATTGTATATATATGCCACATTTTTTAAAACCCATTCATCTACTGAAGGGCATCTAGGTTGGCTCCACAGTTAGGCTTTTGTGAATTGTAATAAATAAATAAATAAATAAATAGATAAATAAATAAACAAAATGAAACTAATTATGTATGAATATGTTGCAGTGAATCTCACAACTATACATACCCATAACGGAACAATAAAAATATTTTAAAAATTGTAAAAAAAAATCTTTACTTGTTCATTGACATGATATAGCTATAGTTTACAAAATATATCAACACCACACCTGTTTTGTAACCTGCTTTATATTTTTTAAAAAAGGAAGTCAATTTCTCCACAGCAATATGAGGTCAAGGCACCATGTCTGCTTTGCTCACTGACATGCTCAAGCATAATTTGTTAATCGAATGCGTACTTGGGTCTACCCTTATTGACACATTTGAATCTTCTGTGATTTAAATTAACATAAGGAACTAATGCATAAATTATAAATTGTGTTATATAAATTGACAAAAAAATCCAGGTAGATCTGGAATGTCTATCACCTCACTTGAAACATTGTTTCCTCTTTCATAGACCCAATATGTCTTCCCAGAAATGAACTTGGCCTCTATGGATGATGATCCTTATTTTTCTTGGAGTGATAGCAACCTTGGGAGTAACTTCAGTCTCCTAGTTCATTTTCTGGCAGTTGGTCAATATTGACCATTTTCAATTTTAACATACTATTAAATCCTTTTCAGTTTAAAAAATTGACAATAAACATGAATATTAAATTTCTTCTAGGAATTTTTATTCATTTACTTATATTTTATTTCAACATCATAATTATTTTTCTTTGACACAGAATTTGATAATTTTTTAAAATCAAATGTCTACTTATAGTAATGTCACCAGTTATGGTGGTTTGGAAAGACTGAAATGCTCAAAACTTGATGTCAATATTCATTGTCAATAAAGTAGCTTATACAGTAGGTTTTTTTGTTGAGTTGTTACATTCTTTAGTCAATATATTTCTGACTGTATATATTCTTTTTCTTCTTGGCTCAAGTTTGCTATTGGTTATTAAGATTTGATGGGTGGTAAGCAATGTATAATCCATAAATGACTCTTTTAATAGTAGATATTCAAGCATGATTGTCTATATACATTGTCTTACTTTCAACCCTTTTATTAACAGTACACACCCAAAAGTTGATTTTTCCAATTAATTTTTGCCTTTCAGAAAAATAAGCCCTTAAATAAGCACATAACTTTATGTGTTTACAGAATTTTGACATCCATTCACAATAATCCTTTGACATTCATAATAATCCTTTGAACTAGTCAGGACCAGTTTTTCTACTATTCCTATTTTCACATGCAGTGAACTGAGGTTCATAAAAGTCAAAGCACTTGCTTGATGTACAAGATTTTAAATGACATAGCTGAGCCCAAACCCAGACCTTAGCATTATAAATATAGCGTTACACCTTGTGATGATTTTTATTCCTCTGAGCTGTATCTCTGCATAAAATTATAAGATAAATTTGGGCTGGTCAAGTTTCCTCCCACAAAAAGCATGGGGACTGAAATCAAAGCTGTTTTATAGCAGATACTGGCAGACAACATGGCATCCTGGAATTCAGTTCCTTGTCCATTGAACTTACCAGTATTTTACTTATTTCTACTTTTTTTCCTTTCTTTTCTTTTCTGTTCCTTAGGTTTCTGGACTATTTAACAAAAACTTTTAGAAAAAAAAAGGAATAAAGAGTTTTAGAAATTTGTGATTCTTTTCCTTTAAAATATACACAACCTTCTGTATTTCAGAATAAAGATAATCATCATGAAAAAAAAATACAAGGATTTGTCTAATTGCTAGTGATGATAAACATTTTTTCATATATTTGTTATTGATTGCATATCATCTTCTGAGAAGTGTCTGTTCAGTTCCTAGGCCTATTTATTGATTGGGTTATTTGTTTTTTGGTGCTTAGCTGTTTGAGTTCTTTATATACCCTACAGATTAGTGCTCTATTTGATGTGTGAGGGGTAAATATTTGCTCCCAAGATGTAGGCTCTCTATTTACCTCACAGATTATTTCTTTTGCTCAGAAGAAACTTTTTAGATTGAGTTCATCCCATTTCTTGATTCTTGATTTTAATTCTTGCACCACAGGAGTCTTATTAAGGAAGCTGGGGCGTAAGCCCACATAATGGAGATTAGGGCCTACTTTTTCTTCTATTAGACACAGGGTCTCTGGTTTATTCCTATGTCCTTGATCCGTTTTGAGTTGAGTTTTGTGCATGGTGAGAGATAGAGGTTTAATTTCATTTTGTTGCTTATGGACAAATGCAAATCAAAACCACTCTAAGATTTCATCTTACTCCAGTCAGATTGGCAGCTATTATAAAGACAAACAACAATAATTGCTGGTGAGGATGTGGGAAAAAAGGTACACTCATACACTGCTGGTGGGACTGCAAATTGGTGCAGCCAATATGGAAAGCAGTATGGAGATTCCTTTAAAAATTGGGAATGGAATCACCATTTGAGCCAGCTATCCCTCTCCTTGGTCTATATCCAAAGGACTTAAAAACAGCATACCACAGGGACACAGCCACATCAGTGTTTGTAGCAGCACAATTCACAATAGTTAAACTGTGGAACCAACCTAGATGCCCTTCAATAGATGAATGGATAAAAAAAGGTGTGGCATATATACACAATGGAAATTTACTCAGCAATAAGAGAGAATAAAATCATGGCATTTGCAGGTAAATGGGTGGAGTTGGAGAAGACAATGCTAAGTGAAGTTATCCAATCCCCCAAAACCAAATGCCAAATGTTTTCTTTGATATAAGGAGGCTGATTCATAGTGGGATAGGGAGAGGGAGCATGGGAGGAACAGATGAACTCTAGATAGGAAGAGGGGTTGGAAGGGAAGGGAGGGGGCATGGGGTTATAAATGATGGTTGAATGTGATGATCATTATTATCCAAAGTACAGGTATGAAGACACTAATTGGTGTGAATATACTTTGTATACAATCAGCGATATGAAAAGTTTTGCTCTATATGCGAAGTAAGAATATAATGCAGTCCACTGTCACACACACACACACACACACACACACATATATATATATTCAAACTTTTAAACTTATTTAATAAGGGCCTTATGCATGCGAGGCAAGTACTCTACCAACTGAGCTATATCTCCAGCCCAATTTAATACAACTATCATAAACCTGAAAGCTTTGTTCCTTGTTTCCCTTTCCTGATAGCACATGGTGGAGATGAGGCAAGAGGTCAAAATGTAATGAAAGTTATGGAGGTTAATAACATGCGACATCGACAGTGGGTGGTGGTGCACACTCGTAATCCCAGCAGCTTGGAAGGCTAAAGAAGGAGGATCATGAGTTCAAAGCCAGCCTCAGCAACAGTGATGGGCTAAGAAATTCAATGAGACCCTGTCTCTAAATAAAATACAAAAGAGCTCTTGGGATGTGGCTCAGTGGCCGAGTGCTCCTGAGTTCAATCCTCAGTATCTCCCTCCCACCTCCCTATCTTCAAAATAAATAAATAAATAAAGACAGAGAAAGAAATAACAAGTGAACTAGACCAAATATCCTATTTGGGGCATAATTGGGCTAAAAATTTGTATTTGTGTTATTAGGCTGCAGTTAATTCTTTGGCATTTATCAATTTTATAGGTTTGGGTTTTTTCTTCTTTATTTCCAGAAATCAGCAAGCCTATTCTTGAATCCTCACCTACAACTGTAAGTTAAGAAACTTTATTATTAATTCAATACATTCACAAGTATTTCTGCATTTTTTTCCCTAAAAAAAATCTTGAAAAACACCATGTGGAACTTATAGTGCACTTTCAAAATGACAATGTAGCAGATAGGACATTCCTTTTGAAAAACACCGGTTTATAAATTTTAACATTTGTACAAAAGAGTGAAATAAGATCTGATTCCAAAGAGTGCAATAATGAGTGAAGGATCTTATGTGAATAATTAAAATAAATAAGATTGAAGGGAAAAAGGGACAGTTTAGGAAAAGAAAATACAAACTAGAAAGTGTCAAATACATTTTTTACAAAATAAAGCCAGTTCTGCAATTTAAAAAAATTATCTTCAGTGTATCTCATTGCCCACAGGATACATGGATGCCTTCATGAACTCACGGATATTTGTAGAGCACTGCTTTCTACCTGGTGCCTTACAGACAGCACTACCAATGCTATGGAAGATGTGGCCATTAATGAAGCAAATACTCTACCTTCAAGTCTACTTAGGAAGAGAAGAGTTTCAACAAGAGAGTGGAAGGAAAGGTGTTTGAGATGGGAAAAGAGGATGAGTCAGAGTCTTCCAACCTAAGATAGAGTAGAGAACCATAATGATGGCACATTATAGGAAAGACCCCAAATCAATCAGGAGATGCTACACAACCCACTGACGAGCATCAAGGAGTGTTTTAATGTAGTAGTTCTTATAAAACATAATTGAAAATACCTTCTCTTGTGTAAATAAATCCTTTCTCCAGGTTATGGGAGACAACTAGCCAACAGTGTCACAGCTGGCAATCAAATTGTGAATGGGACGATTGCTCTGAAAGGGGAATGGCCACGGTAGGCCAGCATGTGATGGAAACACAACTATGCTCTCTGATCAGCTGCAGGTGGTTATTATCTGCAGTTTACTGCTTTGTTAAATAAGTTTAAAAGTTTGAATAAATGTAGGCTGCTGTTTTGGTTAGCCTATGGGGGTACAGGGTATTTTGGGTAGCCTATAGGGGTTAACCTAATGTGTGAAGGATCACCAAGATTTACAAAATTTATAATCACACACAAAATTTGTTATTACCTATATAATTGAAGGACAGAGAAAGTATCTAAATTCAGGAAAGAATGGGAAATTGAACAGAATTAATTAATATTTTCTAAATAGCTCCTTTGGCCTGATCTTAAGTGATTTACTAACATCATCTTATTTAATCATAACAATAATTTGTAAAGAAGGTATAATTGAACATATTTAAAGGAGGAAACTAAACTCAGAAAAGGTAGTTGACTTAACTTGGCCAAAATTATATGGCTCTTAAATAATAGAAATTGAATCCAAATCCAGGTATGTCTGATTCTAGTTACTAGGTCATTGTTTGTTTTTCCATCTAGGGATTTGCAAACTAGTTGAAAAAAATATAAATGTCACACACTAAAAGTACAAGGCAGCATACATAGTGTGATATACACCACATGTATAATCAATAGTGCCAAGTAAATTTGAAGAAAGAGAATATATTTGGCAGTAGCATGAAGATATAAGATTTAACTGAACCCTAAAGATATAATGTTTGATAACGTAGGTGGATGAGAATAATATGCATTTTTGGTTTAAAGAAAACAGCTTTCTTCAAAGTGAGTGGGGGTAGAAGAACACAAGTTGTATTCTGTAGAAGGGAAAAAAAGCAGTTTGAAATAAAGAAGATTAAAAATTTTTTTAGTTGTTGATGGACCTTTATTTTATTTATTTATATGTGTCAGATACCAACCTAACTGCTGGGGATGAAGTGGTGAACACAATTCCTACCTTCATGGAGTTCTCAGTGTAAAAGTATACTCAAAAAAATACTTAGAAATCTGTAATGTAAAATTAGTTCTGTTTTCTGGGCAAACTGCAGACCTACAATAATGCCTCCTTCTCCAGAGATGTGGTAGGAAGTTGAGCATGATGTTGAACATGAAGTTGAGCTCATGTCACCCACGATTCTGTTGAGGCTTCATCATGGATACTTAAATTCAGTAAAATGTCCACTGTAGCTAAGTTTCCTTCTCTCTATTCAATTCTGGACTCTAAATTCAAATTCTGATATGTCTAATCCAACATTTGATATGTGTAGGCAAAATAACATGGCTTGTAGTTGTCTTACATTTTGAATAAACCCAAGGTTTCCTTAAGTCTACACCCAAAGAGGAAGAATTGTTTTCAGTTCCCAAGGACTATTGATAACTTCAAATGAGAGATACAAGAAAGTTCTTTAACAGGACAAGCAACATTTTCTCTCTTCTTCTTTTAGAATGATTCTGATGGACCACTGGCTTACTTTAATTCCAGAAATATCTGGCATCTTTTTGGAATAGTAAGTTGGAATGATGGATGAGGTAAAAAGAATAAGCCAGGTGTCTATACTCAAGCAACTTCTTATCATGGGTGGATAGCTTCCAAGACTGGATTCTGAAAGAAAGGTATGAAATGGGACTTTTGGATCTTCTTCTTTATTGCTTCAAGATGTTTTTCTTTTAATTGATGGTAAATTGGTCATTTTCTTATATAACAAAATACAAATGTCTTTGTCAATATTTTATTATCTCTAAAACACTCTTTTTATATATTAACTTACTTAATTAACATAGAAGACAGGAAGAAAAGAAAGTGAAGAAGGCCAAACTATTATTTTTATTAGTAATTAAGTTTTGATTTATTTTACCATTATGTTCAGAATTGAACTTAATACGTTTTTCATAATTAAAAGAAAACAGACATTTTGTAAATATGAGAACATATATACTGGATCTATCAAATAAATCATTTTATTCTATAAATTACAGTTGCATTTTGGAGGAGGTACTATTCTAGGTCTGCATTTTGCCCAAATAATATACATTCATTTTTTTATTTATATATGAGATAGTTTGTGTACTTCATAAAATCATCTGATCTTGGAGAAGAAATGGAATAATATCAGAATTTCATGGAGACAAAGTCTCTCAATTTATAAATCAAGAAAGTGAACACTGGAAAAGAGAAACTATTTAAGTCATTATTTATTATCTGATAAACTGATGAATTTTCCCTCATCAAGTTTCGACACAAAATTTGTCAAGAATTAAAAAATAATTTTTAAGTTGCAAATCTGTGTATAGTTTTTCTTTTAATCCTTCTTTTGTCACTTGTTTGTCTTCTTTTACAGCAAAAACAATGTGAAGTCCGCAAGGGCAGGGAGCTGCAAAACACCTATTATAGCATCTCTCCTCAAGTCCAAGTGCATCTGTATGAAGGGCTGACTTTGTAATCTCCACAAATAATTTACCTTATGTCATTTCCTAAATTAAAAGAAGTGGCTCCAAACTTTAAATAACATAAAATAAAAATAATGCTTCTTTCAGTTGTTTGTAGTGTTACTCTTTTATGCTTCTTTTATTCTGAAGTATGACACCAATGGCGCGCATAAGAACACAAGCCAGCTCAGAACTAGACATGACAAGATGGTGTCTTTCTCTCCCCACTCCTTATTCTGGCTGTCAAGAATATTTATTGAGTATAGTACAGCCAGTTACTGTCAGGGATATACACACAGTATATTTATTCAAGGATGCTACTTTTAGTGAATAAAAATAGGCGGTAAACTCATACATAAGATAATTTTGGATTGTGATAAATATTATAAAAGAAATATGAAGTAATATGATATAAAATCATGGTCAAATGAGTGATCCTTTATGTTGGGCAGGCTAAATAACCTCCATGATGGAGTAGCAATTAAGCTGGACCTACATGACAAAAAAGCAACACATACAAAATATCCAAGAGAGATTCAAAGGCAACAAGTATGAGGCTTTTAGATGGACATAAGGGAGGTGGATGTCTGTGGCAGAGAGAGGGCCAGTGTGACTAAAGACTGGTGGCCAAATGAGAGAATATGGAAGAGGTAGCTGAGATTCAGTCAAACAGGACTTCGTAAGTGATAATCAAGACGTTGGATTTTAATTGTAACTTCAGCGGAGGACCTGGAGTTTACTAAGCTGAGAAGAGAGTGAACGGATCTGATAGGTACCTTGCAAAGATTATGTTAGCATTGATGAAGACTGTGGGCTGGAGTAGGGATTGAGAGGCGCACTATGAGAAGTAGGGAGACCGGTTTAGGCTGTCCCTGTGTAACACAGAATGTGGATGTCAGGTGGTTCTTTCTCTCATAAATTTGAATAATAGAATCCATGGACACAAAGGTGAGAGCAAAGTAACAGAATTTATTAGAGTAATAGAAAGAAAGAAAAAAAGAAAGCAGAGCTCCTGAAGAGGGAGGGGTCCCGAGAGAGGGATACCTTCCCCTATGGTGATTATCTAGGGGTTTATATGGATCTACAGGTTGAAGAAGTCAGCCCCTGCCCAAACCTCATAAGGCACTCAGTATTCATGCAGCCTTTAGTCCAATCAAGATAATGATCGAGTATTTTTCCCTCTTTGGGAAGGCTGTGGACGTCGGGTCACGTAGTTCCTGATTTTAAAATAGTCATTTTTTCAAGTTCCTCAGCAAAAATTTGCAGCTGCTGATTGTGCTCTGTTGCCCAGGTAGTTACCCAGGGGCCCGTTTTCCTATCTTCCCAGGCTTATCTCTTCTTCCTGACTTCACTAGTAAGACATGAATGTATCTTCATCTTTTTCCTTGGGTTGGGAACATATCTTTGTGAGCTGACAGGGATCTTTATAGAACGCAAATGAAAAGAGAAAGAAAGATGTCATTACAAAATGGTATAAGAGAGATTTCAGGCTGTGTATTTTCCTTGTCTTATAGTTAATTCAGAAGTCAGATATTTATGAATCTTTCATTCATGCCCCCTTCTCTCTTTGTTACTGACTCAGTAGGTTATTGTGTCCTCCATCAGAAGAATCAGATGAGGCACAACTGTGATGGAAACAGGACTGTTTTGGGGGACTAATTGCTAGAGCAGAAGAGACAGAGCTCTGACCCAGAGAGTGTTAATCTGGATCCCTGAATGAAGAAGGAAGCCAGTATTTATTTCTGTGTAAAGATTACAAGGGTGGGCTAGAGTTTAGGAATTTTAGCTGATTCGGGGCACATTTTCTAAGGTGCTCTCTTTGCAGGTCCTGTGCAAGCACTTCAACCTTGTTAAAGGCGGGGTTAGTCTGGAGTCCAAGGTTACATCTTTTCCTACATGATCTTGCCTTGTGATAAGGATGAGTCACTGCAGCTGTTAAGAGAACACACAGATGGTGGTGTTTGTGTTACAGAAAACACAAATCATGAAAATGACAAGTTAAAGGTTCTGGGAATTTGCTGTTTCTGTGACTCCTCAACACTTTTATCCTTCATATTGTTTGTCCTTGGGAAGTTGTGGTCAGGGTAATCTGGCTTCTATGATCCATCTGATTTCTGAGGCTGATGAAACAAGGAGTAAGTGAGCGGGTAGGAAAAGGCACAGATGGTGCTCTTAACAGCCAACAATCTCCAAGTTAAGATCCCTGGAATTCATTTGCCCTTTCTTTGGGGTTGGAGACTGTTTCATTTCTCCTCAGGATTTTTCCTCTCTTAATCTTAAGGAAAACTGCTTTTCATGGGAGTCCCTGACTTACATTCACTATCCAGCCTGGAAAAACCACAAATGTGGTTAAATCCAACTTTTCTACTTTTTGCTGGGTGGGTGCTAGTTGCTGACTGACCACAGCTGGTGGAAAAACACACACAACAACACTTGTCGTACTTTAAAATCATGATCACAAGCCTCAAATAAGTACTTAATGTTTCCTTTTATACTTATACAGCCAGAACCCCCTGTGCTCCTAAATAAATCTCATTCATTCCTCCCCTTCCTTAACTCCAATACTTTCTTTTTCATTTCCATACACTCATCTGACGACCACGCTCATTATTTCACCAAACAAGAACAAAAACAAAAAATGAAACAGGAATGAATGATATTATGGTTTCTCCTGGTACTTATTTTAAGAATGTAATACTCTACTTGCATCCCAGAGGGCAGCATAGGTAAGTGTACTATGGAGTTGAATAGCCTGAGTATAAGTCCTGGTTTTGCCACTTCCTAGATGTGTGACTTGAGCAAATTACTTGACGTCACTATGTCTCGTGTTCCTTGATGCCATATGAAACAGGAATAATGTCTACTTCCAGGTGCTGTTGTGGAGTATTTAAGGAGTTAAACATAATGCACTTAGAATACATAGCAAATGACGCAAGATAGGTATTAGTTATTGTTGTCATCTATTTTCCCTTTTGTTACAATGAATCAACTGTACAGCAATCTAAGGCTAAACTCTCCAGATATTGTAAGACCTTATTTGTACTTACCCTCTGTTTTTGTTTGGTTATGAGGTATCTCCCCAAAGCTCCTGTGCTAATACAGGAATGCTTGGAGGTGAAGAGATTGGATTGTTAGACCGTAACCTAATCAGTCCATCCTAGTTTGGATAGACTGATGAGGTGGTAACTGTAGCCAGGTGGGACATGGCTAGAAGAGGTGGGTCACAGGGGGCCATGCTCTTAAAGCGTATATCCTTCCAGCTGCCCTTCTAGCTCCTTCTCTCTCTGTTTCCTGACCAAGTCAAGAGTTCAGAAACTTTCCCCATTCCACTGGGCCCTTCAGTTATAATACGTGACCTCTTCTTGGGCTCAGAGAAATGGACTTGGGCCGCCATGGATTGAACCTCTAAAAATAGGGTCCCCAAATAAAATCTTCCTTCTGTAAGTTGTTCTGGTCAGCTTTTTTTTTTTTTTTGTCACAGCAATGCAAAGCTTACTAAAACACCTTTGAAGGAATTTGTTTCTATGACTGTCATCTATCCCTTTTATCTCATCACTTTTACTACTCTATACTGGATCATTTTCATTAACACAGTAATCTTCCACAGTATCTCCCAAGTAAGAACTAATATCTCCTTTCTGCCATATTTCTTTGCAGAACTAGTTTACATTGTTGTCTCCACTTCTTTTCTTGTTCTTCTCTTTCTAAACTCATTTCTAACAGCATATTGACCCAGACACTTCTCCAAAGCCACATCTCTCAAGGTGGCTAATGAATTTTATGTTGCCAAAGGAAAGATAAATTCTCAATCTTCCTCTTACTTAACCTCTTCATTTGATGTGATATTTAGCATTGTTACTCATTTCCTATTGAAACACTTTCTTCATTTGGATTTAGGAAAAAGAACACCTTTTAAAAAGCTTTCTTTGTCATTAGTAATTCTTTCTCAGTCTCTGGCTGGATCTTCTTCATCTTCCCAAACTCTAAGTGCTGGAGTACCCCAGGTCCAAGCTCACATATCTCCTCCTCTCTACTCACACCCACACCCTATATGATCTTATGCAGTCCAGTGCTGCACAAACAACTTCCAAACCCAGCTCTGTGCTGACAACTTCCAAGTAGTATTATTTTAGCTTTAGAAATCAAAGATTTTATCTCTCCCTAGACTTCTAGTTGCACATATTTAAAGTTTCCTTTTAAAAATATAATAGAGAATTTTTTTTAGTATGTCAAAAAGATTTTTTTTTTTTACTTTCATCAGTCTTTCCCATTTTAAAAAAGAGTGAAAGTATAATCCTTGTGGATAACAGATATTTGAAAGATCCATCATTATTTTCATTATTTGATTTTGTATAAGATAGATTTAATTTATAACTGAACTAGCCTTATCTCTGGGAGTGCTTGATGATTACCTTTAGAACATTTTTTGTTAATACATACTAATCATACATATTAATTCAGTATGATATTTCCACACACGTATGAATGTGCCTTGATCCAATCCAACCTGCTTTTTTTCCACCTTCCCTCAGTGCTCACATACCCTTCTTAATCTCCAGTAATCACTCTTCTATTTATGGTCATCATTTTTAGCTCTTCATTTGAGAGAAAACATGTAATATTTGCCTTTTTATATCCGGCTTTTTTAACCTAATATAATGTTCTCTAGTTCCATCCATTTTTCTAAAAACAAAAGGATCCCATTGTTTTCCCATTGATGAATAATACTCCATTGTGTACTGAATTTCCTAGTAACTAACTATAGAAATGATCCCTGAAAGTATAGTCTTTGCATTTTCTTTAGTGCATACTCAGCTTTGACTCATGGCCAAAATAAGGCCTATATGATTTATGTGAGGTTTCAGTCTGAAACCTTCCTATTAACCTTTGGGTCAGTTTATTTACTAATTTAAGATCTTGCTGCAAACTTTTGCCTTTGGCTCTCCTAAAATTGATATTTATCACACCAGTATTTGTGGTTTAACCTAGAGTCATGTACATGCATGTGAATAAACCATGGAAAGCTTGCTCTCTTTCTTCTGGCTGCCCAGTGCTTGCTGGCGTGCTCTCTTGCTGCACAGTATCCTTTACTTTTAAATGAAAGTTTTATGTGAATTTTCCCTGTGGAATCTTAGGAGTTCTTTCAAATATTCACACTTGTGAAATCTTTACACATCTTAATATTTGGCACAGCTATGGTGTGCTGAGGGTGGCTTGCATCAACGTACAAGAGTTAAATGTTAAAACTTCAGGAATTATATGAACTAGTTGTGAAACACAATCATAGTTGTTAGTAATAAATACTCAAAACTCATCACATCTTTATTTTTATTATATTCTATCAGTAGTTACCATCTTAAGGTTATTTATATCCATAGTATCTGTATGATGAAGACATTCTATACTGGAGCACTATTGCTCATGACTTGGAAAATCCACCTTTAGTGATGTGCATGTGGGGAGCTTGAGATTAGATGTGGTGTATTTATACTATAGAAATTGATAAATGCTCCACATTAGCTCTCACCCACTGACTCCGAGAACTAGTTGTAAATATTTACTAGCACACCAATGAATGTAACTAGTTCTCATTTATGCTTTGAGAAGAGAGACCTTTACTAGATGGTGCAAATAGAGAACATCACTTTGGCCATTGTGCCAGATATACTGTTAAGTGCCTGAAGTTCTGTGCTCTAGTGTCAATTTGTTACTGATTTTAATTTTTAATAATTCTAACTCAAGAGGAACTTTGGAAGATTCTATTTTTCTAAAACACCTCAAGGACATTTCAGATTTGCTGCTTATAGTGATTAAAGTATTGCCAAAAATCATGTTATGATAATATGTTGTTCTGCATAACTATTATGCTTAATTAGGACAACATAATGATTATGACATATTTTGTTATACTATTGCTTTACAAATAATCTTCATCTAAAATTTGTCACAGTAGGCACTCATGGTTGAGTAAACGAAACTTTATTTTTACTAAACAAAGGAATACATATTATACAAGAATTCTACTAAATAACATCTCAAGTTTTTATGCCTATATTATCAAAGAAAATCAATGAAACAAAAATGGCTACCGAGTAATAAGAGATTGTCCTCACATCATTCTTCTTAGCCATTTGGGGAAGAGAAGGTATTACAGGGGATCAAACCAAGCCATAATCAGCGCAGAAAACTTGAGGGCCAGAGAGGTATTCTACATAAACCTGCCTTCCCTTTAAAGAAAATGTGGCATTGTCAGCTAAATTGTTGGTCCTCCTACTATCCCTAATGTACTCTAATGGCATTGTTCAGAGAATAGACACCTTAGTAATCACATACTTTGGGAGCACCTCTCTTTCCTGCTTAGAATCCTGTTCTACCTCTTTGCCTCCCACCTCAACATTCTTGGAGAAGAAAATTTAAACTCTGAGTATGCCTAGAGAGCTTGACTCCCTCTTTCTACTCATTATTAAAACTTAGCTCAGGTCTGGGATTGTAGCTCAGTGGTAGAGCACTTGCCTAGCATGTGTGAGGCATGGGGTTTGATCCTCAGCACCACATAAAATTAAAAAAATAAAATAAAGGCAATAAGGAAAAAAAAACCCTCAGTTCAGATGCCACCTTCACAAGGAATCCTTTCTTGACATTCCCAGGGAGGTGCTACAGCTTGTCTAGAGAATACACCTGTCCCAGCTTCACACTGATGTAAAAATGAACTGTTTATGCATCTGTGTCTCCTCTTATACCCTGAATTATCAAGCATCTTTGTGTTCCTAGACTTGTGGTTGGCATAATTAGGTAATTGTTGTATCCAACTGAATAAAACGGAAATGTACTGTCAAGATCTGGCTGCTACACATGTCTATTTTATCTCCTGTTATGCACTTGCCTATAACCTGAATTCTAACTTAAGATTTCTGAAACATGTTATTCTGGATCTTTCCAAGTTATTGTGCTCCTCATCTTTGATGCCCTTTTCTAACTTTTTTTTTCCTGATAATCTTCTACTATGCTTTAAAAATCAATTCACATTTTTTGTGAGTTTTTTTAATCCACTGTATTCACGTGAACTTTGTGCCTATTGTCACCAAGCCACCATCTCATCATAGAAAGTTCTACATAGCTAACAAATACAATCTATTTTTAGCTAATATTAATTTGGCCCTGACTGTTCAAGAATATATATTTTACTGACAATTCTACTTTTTTTTCTCTACTTAAATCCTTATAGAAGATAAGCTTTCATTTCAACTCAACAAGTACAATTTTTTAAAATTACATAAGAAGTTTATGAACACATTATTCTTAAAAAATAATGAACCCATTATAAATCAAACTAGTTTCTTTAATTTTCATTTCCAGTTCTTGTCTATATACTTCTCCTCTAGAGTAAACTTTGTTCTGTGAATCCTTTCAGGCCTTTTTATATATTTATTTTTATAAAGAAATATATAAATTCAATACATATATTTGCATACAGTGCACTTAAGAAGCTCACTATTATTTACTGTTTTTTAAGTGTTAATGGTTTAATGTTGGATGATCATTCTGCATCTCCTATTTTAACTCAATTTTTCTTAAAATCTTTCTATATTTAGATAGGTCTATAACTGACATTCTGGTTAAGAGCAGGAAAGACATATTAAGCAGATAGAAATTTGAAAATATTCTTAGGAAATTGCTGTAAGGGCTGAAGGTGTAGGCTTCAAGCTGAGCTCAGGGATAATTCATAAAGAGAACTGATGTCTAGGAGAATCTACTGAACTAAGCTCAACAGCTAAGATCCAGCACCAGTGATATTAACACCTTCCTGACATCTGTAGGCTGGACTGATTTCTCTCTACTCTAAATTGTTTCTCAGTTCCAGAGTTTGGAGAACAGAGGGCAGATGCTGCTGTAAAAAATATAACATCTCAATGACATTTTTCCAGTAAATCTAAGAGCACCACTGCTGCCTTGAAAGGCTCTTGATTAGCTTTTTTATTTCAAGTTTCATCTAAACAGTGGAATTTAATCTGTATCCAGAATCCTAACCCTACCAGACTCTGGGAGACCTAGATTTTAGCTTTCCAATTTCTGCTGCATAGAAAGTGACCTCAGCATGGAGGATTAGTATATTAATCCACAATATCTGCTATTGAAAAACCAGCCTCTACCTCAGAGCAAAGCCTGTCCAAGGAAGGGGACATGACCTTTGTCTTTGGAAAGACCCACAGAGCACTCCTAGGCACATACCCACCCTGCTGAGTTGTTTATCTATAAATAACTGGAGAGATCTGCTGCACCAGGTGTCCCTGACTCAGTCAGGCTAGGTGAGGACCCATAGCAACCCCCTAGCAGCCACCAATCAGCATGAGACAGGGAAATACCTGGGATGCCAGATGACCCTCCCAGTAGTTTATGATGGTTGATAACGTGTTGGGAAACCATGTAGCTCAGCACGTACACCCCTCATGGTTTAAACCAATCAGTTCAAACAAATCCCCCTCTTGTAGTAACCAATCACCCCTACCCAACTTGTTCCCACCAGTGAATGTGCTAATCAAGTTTTAGAGTTGTCTTATGATTTTCCCACGGTGTGTGATGATTTGCAAAGAGATGCTATGATATATGTGAAGTCCCTGCCTTCCCCAAAGAGTGTATAAAACTGCTGCAAACCCTGGGCTCGGGGCCTCTCAGCGTCACCAGTTGTTGTGTGCACACGGAGGACTGAGCTAGCTTGCAATAAACACCTCTTTGCTGCTTACATCAATCTTGGTCTCTGGTGGTCTTTTGGGGGTCCCGAATTCGAGCATAACACTATAACCTCATTTTATAACACCTGTATAACATTACATAGATTGATATAGTTTATGTAACCATTCCTGTGTCAGTTAATAATGTTTCTCCTTTTTTTGCTATTACAAATTTTGTAATAAAAAATCATCATATGTTTTTGTTTGACTACATGTGCTAGAATTGATACTTAGAATCGAAGCCACATAGTTATAGGGTAATTTTAAAATTCAACAGATGCTGCCAAGTTACCCTCTAAAATTGTTACCTCAATTTTAAGTACTACTGTCAATGTGTGAGAGTCCATTTTTCCACATTCTTACCAAATTTTGAAATAGTAAATATTTTTATTTTTAATTTTAGTAGTGAGATCATTAGTTTGTTTTATATTTATATAATTACTAATTATAAAGAGATTAAGCACTTTTCATGTTGTAAGGGTCCCGCGAAACATCGGAGAAAGAGACCACCAAGTGACCACTCATGCAATTGGCAGAAGGGGGATTTATTGAACCAGCGTGCTGGGGCTCCGTGCCCACTCAAAAAGGGAAAGCAGCCCAGAGCCCCGAGCAGGGGCTGAGCACTGCTTAAGTACACTTTTTGGGGAGGGCGGAGGGCTTTGTATACATCAGAACAAATCATCATGAGGCGCGGGAAAATTGAACAACAACTCCTAAACATGATTAGTTCATTCATTGGCGGGAACAGGTCAGGCTGGAGTGATAGGTCATTCCTAAGGAGAGTACACATTCAAACTGATTGGTTCAGGCCCTGCAAGGCCTGTGTGCAACCACACAGACCCCTTCAGTTATTAAACAACCAGACAATCAGGGGAAATGTTTACTGGGCGGTTCTAAGCATTGTCTTAACAGCTACAGAAATTTCAGGTTTTGCAGGTAACATAGAAACCTAACAATACCTCCTTTACATTTTAACTCAGACCTTGCAGCTTAGAAACTTTTACAACACCCGGTCTTTTACCCTTTAACTTTTACGCTTTAACTTCAATTTCTGTTACCCTTACAATGTTACTTGGTCATCTGTATTTCTCCTATGAATACCCTAATAAAACCCCTATATTTACTTAGTAAATATAAAATATTCACTAAAAGTGAATAAAATATTTTAGGAAGTATACATATACTTTTAATATCTTAAATACACTGAGGATCTTCCAGGGTGCTTTGATGAACAATGAAAAACACAAAAATATGATACATTTCTTGCCCTCAAGTTCAAACAACTTGTTCCTGGGGTAATATCCACAGGACAAATTTAAGTTAAAATCAACAACACAGCAGATGATTAAACCCAAAGTGAATAATGATGAGAGTAAATGATTAGAGAGAGAGGAAAGAAAGAGTTCAAAGAGGAGAAAATTCTGGGTTTGATGGTAGAAGTGGCAACCAGGTTGGACCATGACACATGAATAAATATTGGATGGGTAAAAATGGCGACCTTGAAAGACTTAGAGAGCACAAATTAAATTTTGAAGGTAAGAAAGCACTTGCTATTCAAGATGAAGGACTGGGAGAAATGGTTCAAGTTCAGTCAAGCTTTAAGTAAAGTCATTGCCAAGGCAGCACAATGTCCTTGGCATTGAGCCAGGCACTTGATTTATATACTCTCAGTTCAAACAACAGCCTTACAAGTGTGGTCCTGTTATCTCACATTTTTGCCTATGAGAAAATGAAGATGTCAAACAGATGGTTTCCAATAGACCTGGCATTGAAATGCAGGTCATGCCCTTTCTGTTACACAGTACTGCTAGGGAACAACGTAGATAAAGAGAAATGACATTCTAAAGACATAGAATAGAAACTAAGAAAGTTATATTTTATTTGGAAAGCAGGTGAGGATTTTAAAGATTTTTTTAAGTAGAGAAATGTCATGAACATGTATTTTAAGAAGATGAATCACACTAATTACTATAATCATTCAGGTTTTCTGCTCAAAGCCTTCTCCTCAAAAAAGCCTTTCCTGACCACCATATAGAAAGCCACCTCACCATACCCAACCACTTTCTGCCCAATCATCCTACTTTATTTTCTTCATAGTATGTGGAAGTACCTCACATTTGACAGTACGTTCACTATTTTGTTAGTTCTTGTCTGTCTTTCCTGTTAGCATGCAAAGTTCACTTTTATATAATTCTTGTTCATGGACATTGAACAAGTAAATATATATGGATTAATTTTCTCGGTTCTACAGAGAACATGTATGTAGTAGTGGTTCTGCAACATTCAAGATAATATATTCATGAAAGCATTGTAGAAAATATGAGATGTTAAATACCAGGAAGTCATAACCATGCCAGATTTAAAGATAGGAAGTTAGTGTCATTAGGTAAATTGGGTCTAATATCGAGTAAGATAAAGAAAATGGAGACCATTATCCAGAATGGAGTCCAGGAAACCAGAACAACACCTGGGGAAATTGAAATGTTAATGTCCCCAAGGTCAGGAACCCATCCTAAAGAACTGTTAATGAAGTAGCTCCCAGCAAACAGGGAGGTGCTAATCAAACCACCCCAGGCCCTTCCTGCCCAGATTACTCCTCCCTGCCCCATTGGTCCACCTACCTCCCAGCTTTTGGCCTTCCCACCTGCATTCTATCACTGCACGATGGAGGGAAACCAAGGACTGTAATGTGAGAGGACTAAAAGAAGACCTTAGCTTTAAAAAAGGGAAGACCTCCCTTTTCCACGGATTCCGCCTTTTGGGTCCCCTTCTTCCTCCTGGAGGAAGTCTTTTCTGCTATCCTTTAATAAAGCCTTCCACTTTCCACTCTATACTTGCCTCGGCATGCTTCTCTGGTGTTGTACTTCAACATTCTGGAAGCAAGAACTTGTCACCAGTAAACAGCAGTAACAAAAGCATTGTAGAAAATATGAGATTTTATATAGGAAGGATAGGAAATATAGGAAGTCATAACTGCAACTTTATTACACCCATTGTTGTAAACACACCACTAAGAACAATGTGTAGCTCCAGGAAGTACATGACAAATATTTATTAAATGAGCGAATGAATGGAGTGTGTAGTTAGAGGTATGAAAAAAATCATCTAAAGCATCTAGATATGTATATTAAAATTCAGTCTGACATTTTATATCTAAATGCCTTATAAGTTTTGTTTTCGTAAGAATTTGGCATGTCTCTTAAAAAAATTTAATCTATATTCACTTAGTAAAACAATTCTTGACTAACTAGTTCTACTTCCTATAAAAAAATCACCAAGATAAAACTGTCTTGCTCCCCAAACTACTTACATCTGCAATTTCATTCCTACAAAAAGTATGGAGTCCCAGTGAGCTGATTTGAAAAACCAGCCTCAGAGCAAAGCCTGTCCAAGGAAGGCACATGACCTTTGTCCTTGAAAAGACCCACAGAGCACTCCTAGGCACATTCCCACCCTGCTAAGTTGTTTATCTACAAATAACAGGAGAGATCTGCTGCACCAGGTGTCCCTGACTCAGTCAGGCTAGGTGGGGATACATAGCAACCCCCCAGGAACCACCAATCAGCATGAGACAGGGAAATACCTGGGATGCCAGATGACCCTCCCAGTAGTTTATGGTGGTTGATAACTTGTTGAGAAACCATGTAGTTCAGCATGAACACCCCTTTTGGCTTAAACCAATCAGTTCAAATTAATACCCCTTTTGTACTGACCAATCACCCTTACCCAACTTGTTCCCACCAGTGAATGTGCTAATCATGTTTTAGAGTTGTTATTTGATTTTCCCGAGGTGTGTGATGATTTGCTAAGAGATACTATGATGTATGTGGGGGTCCCTGCCTTCTCCAAAGAATGTATAAAACTGCTGCAAACCTGGGCTTGGGGCCTCTCAGCATCACCAGTTGCTGTATGTTGTGCGCGGAGGACTAGCTAGCTCACAATAAACACCTCTTTGTTGTTTACATCGATCTTGGTCTCTGGTGGTCTTTTGGGGGTCCCGAATTCGAGCATAACAGATTTTCTTTCTCTTTTACTTTCTTTATTTTCTTTTTTTTCCGTGTGTGTGTGTGTGTGTGTGTGTGTGTGTGTGTATGTTAGGGGGGTTATTGGAGATAGAGCCCAGGGGCAATTACCACTGAACTACATTCTCAGCCCTTTATATGTATATATATATTTATTTTGAGACATGGTCTTGCTTAATTACCTAGGCTGACATCAAATTTGTGATCCTCCTGCCTTTGCCTCCTGAGTTGCTGGGATTATAGGCATGCTTTGCTGTACCCAATGAGAATTTTTAAATAAACCATGTTTCAAGTGAGTAATGCTCTAGTAGAATTATTAGATCCCAAAGAGGACAACTTACGTTTAAGACATTTGTCAGAGACTGCTCTGATGGGTAGAGCTAGTTTCACTGGGGAGGAGCTCTATGCCAGGAAAGGATGGCTAGCACCTGAGTCAGAACACTGATTCATCAATCTGTGGTAGAATTTCTTGGGTGGGTATCTCAGATGACCAATCTAAGTAATAGCCATTGTATTTTTTCCTAGGTATCCAACTCAAAGAGAATTTTCATTTCTTCCTTTAAGATCACACATCCACAGCTGTCATCACACTTGTTAAACAAGTTTCCTTTTAATTACTTTCAGCCATTGTACCCAGCCCTTAAAATCTCAACTACCTTGTGGTTAGCACATTTCCCTGAGAACCACTGATCAGGATAAAGGGGTGCAGAAGTTTCCTTTTTCTTTATTAGCATCAACAGCCATTATATCAGCACATTATGTATAGGTAAGTGGAGAATTGCTTGCCTAAAATTCTGACATAAATAGAATTAACACTATCTGTCCTTATGACTCCCACTTAAGGGTTGCAAACAAAACAATAGCATTTAGGTGGGAAATGTGTGGGTTTTCCCCAGTATTTTGAAGTTTCTGCATAGAGACAACCTTGTGCCAAACATGTGTTGTGTCTGCAATCTATGGTTTTAAGTAATTATCATGGGAATGTTTCAGAAAGATGGCATGCTGCTCACCATCCTGTGGATGGAAAAATAGCATGAATGGGTGATTGCTGTCAACTCGAGATGAGGTAGCAGAGGGAACATTTATTTTCTCATTAATCAAATGCTACATTTTTGCTGTTAGTGGTACTGATCATCCCTTTCTTGTACTTTTTTAACATCTCATCTTCTCTACAGAACTTTCATGAATATTATCTTGAATTTTGCAGTACCAATGTTTCATAGATTTCTCTATAGAATCATATATAGATCCATTTGTCTTGTTACATGTTCATTAACAAGAATAGCATCATTACATATAGACAAATCAAGTTTAAAAAAATTATTGGTGCATTATAATTATACATAATATTTGGTATGCCATCTATTTTAAATTATCTAACTAGATAATTATCATATTAAGTGGATGATGATGATTATAAGAATATGCTCTGTGCTTATATGGAGTTCTCATTAAGACATACAATATATAGAAATTAACTTGAAATGTTTCATATTAATATAACTGTGAAATATATATGTATACCTTATATAAATATTTCTCTAAAATACATGTTATTAAATGTATATATTTTCTTCATAATCCTTACATTTTCATATTGGTTATATCTCCAATCTATCAGAACAGTGATTGCACACATATAAAAGAGAAAAGACAAGCATGATTGTTTTGTTTTGACCATGAGACAGACAACACCTTCATGCTGAGCAGAAAAGATATTTTAGTCACATGACTCTTTCTCCTTCTCCTTCATCATTTGACACTTGTGTAAAGTCCTAATCTGAAAGATTTCAAAAAATTAAGCTATTGTTTTTCGGAAACCTGATTACCTAGGAAAGGTCTAAGCTCCAATTCAGTGATTTGTTTTCTCAGAGTGAGGCATTAATACTGTTACACAGACCTTGTGGGGATTTGGAAACAGAGTTGATTCTGCATGTGTTTTAGGAGAACTTAGTGAACTTTGTGATTGCCTGAGTGTACTTGAATGGTTAAAAGGAAGAGCAGGACCATCATAAGTGGGGGTAAAAACTTCAAAACCAAATTTTACAAATTTTATTTTATTTTTCTTAGGAGTTAGTCCTATGTGATAGAATAGGAAAAAGCTGTATTTTTGTTTCTTACTGAAATAAGGAATTTTATGGCAAGGAATTTTATGCAAAGATATACTTTATATTCTGTATCATTTTCCAGTATTTTCTTATGTGTTTCTCAGAAGACTTTATGTATGGACTATCAGACTTTGGCTAATAGCTGGGTGATTTTTCTGCTTGAGGAGTCTCTGTCATTTTTAATCAGCTATTTACTCCGTGTTATGGTTTGTAAGATCTTTACGTTATGAGTTGAAGGTACCTAAACCCAGAAAAATAGCTGAGCTGTCATAAGAAATAATCAAAATGAAAAATGAGGACAGGGATAGAAATATAAAACCCTATAGCAATTTTAATGAAATAAAATTGAAAATTTAGAAATCATTTTGTAATTTTCAAACCATAGCGTCTGAAATGAACTCTAAAATGTCTTATTTGATCCAATTGTTAAAGATCTAGTTTTTTTTCTGCTTTATGAAGAATACAAGTTCTGACAAACAAAATATAAAGATAAAACTTCAAATTTCCCCAATGTATACAAAGATCTGTTCTGAGTTAATGCTTTAAAGTAAAACTCGTCAAAACAAGAAATTGCAAATGATTAGGAGATCATTAGATAAAATAGTAGTTAATAAAAATTCATGGTAGGCAAAAGGAGAAGAGAAGATAAAATAACAATAAAAAATAAAAAAGAAAGAAAGAAAGAAAAGGAAAGGAAAGGAAAGGAAAAAAGAGAAAGGGTGTGGAGCAAAGATAAAAGAAGCATTCAAGGAGGCAGTGGTTTTGGTGGAGCCGAATGCTTGTAATACAGGTTAAGTGCTGACCCACTGAAAGATCAATATTTTTAATTTGACATTTAAGAAACAATAGCCTTATGAATTGAAGGCTTGTAATTTTAAGGAACATCAACAAATGAGAATGTAAAATTGAGGAAATAGATAATAATTGTTGAATAAGTGAATGAATGAAGACGAAGGGGATTGAGAACAACATCTTAGAGGGTAAATAGACCAGAGGGGTCCAGAAGATATAAATCTTTCAGTGTTAGTCAAAAGTATTTTGTCTGTATCCTGTGAAAATGACTAACATGAGGACTTGTAGTACTTAGGAAGATGGACTTGTACCTGATGATAGAAGAGAGGAAGGGGAACATGATATGGGAGAAGAAATGAAGAAAGGAGCAGTTATAATCCATGAGAGTGGAGTAATGGGATACTGGGTGATGATAGTCAGAAGGGAAAGAAAATGAGAAATTTGGGAAAGTTTACAGGAGAATATTTACCAGAATTTGATCATAAAAACTATGTTGATAAAAAAGACAGCAATATGTTGAAACCAGCAAAAGATTTTACCTCAAAAATAAAAAGGGAGAAAAATGTACTCTAGAAGAGACAGTTTATGGAGAAAAAGTTGCACATTTTCTACATATGGAGTTTGAAGGACATTTTAATTTCTGGTACACAATAGGAAATTTCTGACTGATGATTAACTGAGCAACCACAATTGTGAGTGTAAACTTAGGAGTCATCTAAAAACAAGGCAGAATTGAGCCTGTGTAATTGGATTAGTTTATCAGACTGTTTATTATATAAAATACTGCACAAAATTAAATCTCTCTTTCCAAGGCAGATATGTTTCCAATCTCACAATGAATAATTTATCTCAATTTTTTTTCACATAAATGCTCTGAATGTAGGGCTCTATTAAAGTCAGCCATGGAAAACTTTAAGACAAAGGAGATGACAGAGTTGTGTGACCAAGTCTGAGTGGCAGCTCCCCAGCAGACTGGAGGTAGACATGTTAGACCAATGGAACAGGTTGTGCAAGGACAAGGAAGCATGATGGAGTATGGTGTGATTTGACATGTTTGGAACACAGGTTATCTGTTCAAGAATGAGATGCAAAGCGGGCAGTGCAGTTGGTCTAAGACATAGGCACAGGTAGTCTATTTACATAAATGTGAGGAAAAGGCAGATTGTGGGCTACAAAAGAAGAGTTCACAAATGTGTTGAAATTATGAATATTCTTTTCATATTCCTACTATTTTCTCCAGTGGAATAAGATGGTTATCAGCTAAGAGTAAAGATGGACCAGATGGTGCTGAAGGTTTTAGGAAAAGACAAATATGAAATAATTTTTTCAAGAGAATTATAAAGCATCAGTAGAAGGTAGATTTTTTTTTAAAAAGAATTTTGAGGGCTAGGGATGTGGCTCAAGCGGTAGCGTGCTCGCCTGGCATGCGTGCGGCCCCGGTTCGATCCTCAGCACCATATACAAACAAAGATGTTGTGTCTGCCAATAACTAAAAAATAAATATTAAAAAATTCTCTCTCTCTTTAAAAAAAAAAGAATCTTGCTCTTTTGAAGGCATTAACCCAATTTACCTTTACCTACAATCTAAAACATCATACACACTGTCTTTATTTGATACCTCCAATGTGAAAACTATAACAGGATACCCTGGGAGATTAAAGGTTTTTAATACTTTTTTTTAAGAGAGAGAGAGAAAGAGAGAAGAGATAGAGAGAATTTTTAATATTTATTGCTGAGAGCCATAGAGAGTCAGAATGACGCATGGCATTTTTGCCAGAACAAAGTGGTTGAGAGGTGACACCAGCAAGTCATTGAGATGATGATGGTTATGTTAAGCTGTGAATTCAATTGTATATTAGACCCCTGCTGTCCACCTCAGGCATCTGCTACTTTGGAGTTCTCCCAGGGATTCCTGGAGAGTTCGCATTGGTTGGGGAAGTGCCGGAGGAGGGATTTCCGGTTGGTGTGTGGTATGTCCCGGGAGAAGGCCATGTGCGTGGTGTTCGAGGGAGTTCTGAAATAAAGTTTGTTCCTGCTTGAGTGGCTCGTGATTTGTGCCCAGCCAGACTGCGGCAATTTATTTTTCAGTTTTCGATAGACACAACATCTTTATTACCGCTTGAGCCACATCCCCAGCCTCAGGATTTTCAACACTTTACCATGAACACAACACATAGGGAGAATCTGTAACCCTGGGAATATAAAAGTGCAAATTTCCAGGCCCTTCCAGAAATTTGAATTCACCAGATCTGAAGTAGGCTCCCACAATATGCATATTTATAAGCCCCTCCCTTGATTCTAATTAAGGTCACCTTCCAATCACACTTGAAGGAGATCTAATGTAGAAGACAAAATCTCAACACCTTCGTATGATATCAAGTGTGATTCTTGAGGCTACCTCTATCGGTGATCCTCACAGAAACAGAACTAATAAGAGATGGAGATAGTGACAGAGACTAAAATATCTATACCTGTATAACCTATATAATTTGCATGTGGGCTCTCTCCCTCTCTCTCTCTACACACACACACACACACAAGTTTAAGGAATTGGCTCATGCAGTTGTGAGGTTGGTAAGTCTGAAGTCCATAGACCAGATGGCAGCTGGAAACTTAGGCAGGATTTCTATGTTATCATCTCAAAGCAGAATTCATTCTCCCAAGACATTTGTTTGGGTTCCAAAGGTCTTCAAATGATTGGATCAGCCTCATCTACATTATCAGAAGTAATCTCCTTTACTTAAAATTTACTGATTGTAAATGTTGATTGCAGCTAGATAAAACTTTACAACATCTATACTCATGTTTAACCAAACAGCTGGGTACCCCAGTCTAACCAATGTTGATATTTAAAATTAATCATCACACCGTCCAATTTCATCTTTGGCTAATTCATTGCTCACAGTTTGCAGCAAAAAAAGAAAAAAAAATCCAACCACCAGTCATTCTTAGAGTGCTGTGTATTGTTCCTTTTTCCAAGACTGTCTTACTATGCCTCTTTGGGAAATTCCCACAGATCCTTATTCAACTTAGGTTATGACTCTCAAACCTTATTTTGTTACCTAAATGAAACACAGTGAAAACACCTAACATATTGTAGATTCATCATGACATGCTCTTCTATTAAAGTTTCCTTGGAAGCATAGTAATAAACAAACTAATAAGATAGATGGATACTGCACTTTGTATTTGTGTTAATAAGGACAGAATAAATACTGGACTTTATGCTGGACTTAGGCATAAAGAACTCCTAAGACATTTCTTTTGCCCCCTGCCCTGGAAAGATCTTAACTTATTGACACTAACTCTGCTCCTATCCATCAGTCACTGGATGCAAGTATGTCCTAGGTACAGATATCTTGGAAAAACAACTTTATAGCACAGATTCAGAAAAATGCATAAAATTTCATAGCACAAGTTCAGTAATAAGCTTTAAGGAAAGCATTGTTTTTATTTTTCTCTTCCTTCCTATGTCTTTGATAGTACTGTACTTAATTGTGGAGTTTTAGGGAGGAAATATGAAGTATAGATTTGAAGATTGCGATTTTTCTGATTTATTTTTCATATTCATATTCTTTATTTACAGACCAGTCACAGCTTCCCGAACATCTTTGCCACTATGGATGATTGTCCTCCTTGTGTTTGGAGTGTTGGCTATCCTTGGAATAACTATTGGTCTCCTGGTTCATTTTCTGGCTGTAGGTTGGTATATATTTATATTTATTTGATTTTGTTATAACCGCTCTTTCATTTATACTGAAGGTAAAGAAACAATTGCAAACCATGTATTATCTCACTTTAAAATGATATCAGTGACCCCAGACCCTATAAATAAGCATTATTAATATTTGCCATTACATTACTCACATGATTTTAATATACATAGTTAAAAGAATAGATATTCTTTCAGAGACATAAGCACATAAGTAGATAGTTGACAGGCAGAAAAAATAATTCTACCAATGTTATAATTAATATATTACATATATTCTATGTAAAGGAGAAATCAATGAATATTGAATTTTGATTATTTATTTATAATAAAGATGTTAATATAAAAATCATTCTACATAGATTTTTTTTAAAAAAATTTGAAGAGTAGGAGGAAAATTGAAGTCATTTTAAAAAAACGTGTGTTTTTAACTTAGGATATTATATCATTTATGCTCTACCATAAAATAAAAGAAAATATAGGCCCAATTCTCAAACATGTCCACACAGAAGCAGACTTCCTAAATAAGACTCCTAATGTGCAAGAAATAAAATTTAAAAATCAATAAGTGGCATAGCATTAAATTAAAAAGCACAGCAATGGAAAAAAAATAGAAGTATAAAAACAGAGCCTACAGAATGTGAGAATATTTTTACCACCTGCTCCTCAGTCCATTAATATCTAGGATATACAAAGAACTCAAAACTTAATACCAAAAAAACAAATAACCCAATTAATCAATGGGAAAAGAACTAAACAGAGACTTCTCAAAAGAAGAAACACAAAAGATTGACAAATATATGAAAAAATGTTCAACGTCTCCAGAAGTTAGGGAAATTCAAATCAAAACTACATTGAGATTTTATTTCATTCTACTCAGAATGGCAATTATCAAGAGTACACATAATAAATTTTGACAAGGACGTCGGGAAAAAGACACTCATACATTGTTGGTGGGACTGCAAATTAGTACAGCCACTCTGGAGAGCAGTATGGAGATTCCTTAAAAAACTAGGAATGGAGCCACTATATGATCCAGCTATCCTACTTCTTGGTATATATCCAAAAGGTTTAAAATCAGCATACTACAGTGATACAGTGATACAGTCACATCAATTGTTATAGCACCATAATTCACAATAGCCAAGCCACAGAATCAACCTAGGTGCTCTTGAACAGATAAATAGATAAAGAAAATGTGTGTGTGTGTGCGCATGTGTGTGTGTACACACACAATGGAATATCACTCAGCCATAAAGAAGAATGAAATTATGGCATTTGTCAGTAAATTGATGGAACTGGAGACTATCATGCTGAGTGAAATAAACCAGTTTCCCTAAAATCAAAGGACAAATGTTTTCTGTGATATACAGAAGCTATTCCAAAATAAGGGGTTAGGAATGAAAAAAAAAAAAAAAGCAAAGAGAAAGGGGGAAAAAAGGAAACAGGGAGGGGGAATTTCATTAAAATCTCAGAAATTTCAGTAGAATAGATGAAAGGTATTGAGGAGAAGGAAGAAGGGATAGGAAAAAGGAAGAACAGTAGAATGAATCTGACCTAAGTTTCATATGTGCATGCATATCAAATACCCAGAGCTTTTAGTGATAAATTCAGCCCTTCTTTCAGTATCTTATTTCCCATTTATCAGAGGCAACCACTTTCAACTTATTAATATGATTCTTGATATTGCTATATTCCTATTTTTCAGTTATTTGAATTATCCATTCACTTTCTTTTTAATAATGATTAACTAACTTTCTGTAATGTGGGCCAGATGCTTTTGAAGGAATGTTCTTGTATGTAGGCCTGGAGATGGGTTGCAGACTGGGAGAGTTTGAGGCTTATATTTTGATATTTTTTTGTCTCAAACATTGTCTTATCTCATCTGTTACTTTCTTTAAACACAAGACAAAATTTATCTTCAATATTTAACACTTAGGAGTCTGGAGTGACCCTGAAGAAAGCACTCTAATTTGCATACTCTCTTAAGTATGATACATTGATTCATGACTTCCCTACCTAGAAGGGAATACCCCAGTTTATCATCAACAGATTGCCTCAGTGGGAAGATTAGACCATATATATTAAAAAGAGAATTGTAGTATGCTTTCACTTGTATTTTCTCTTCTGCCATTCTGCAGTGGGAAAATAGAAATATTCCTTTTGTGTTTTCAGAACTTGGAGTATTATGATTCTAATCATTGAGAACTTTTAGAAAAATCTATATCTAGCTTAATTTATGAAAGGCATCTCTGATTTATATAACTTCTCACTTTAGTGTATACTTCATAGTTTAGGACTGTTTGCATCAGAGGTTTTGGGAAGTAGGCCTGGAGTTGTGGCTGTTTTCTTTAGTTTCCTTAGAATTCAGCTAACATTTTTGTCTTTTCTTATTTTTCTGGGCTTAGACATAGGATACAGAGTGAAAGCACTTCTAAGTTAACATAACTTTCCCAGTCTGCAACCCATCTCCAGGCCTACATACCAGAATATTCCTTCAAAAGCATCTGGCCCACATTACTTGAAAAGCATCTGGCCCACATCACTCTGTCCACTTTAAGTAGAAGTCTTCTCATAATACACATTTAAATCCTTATGTTTTACCCAGAGTACTCCTCGTTTAAAAAAAAATTGTATATATGTTTGGTTTTCTTTCTAGAAATGATTTGTAAATAATCAAGTCATGAAAAATGATTTCTTATTCTGTTCCCTTATTCATCTTTCTCAATTCATATTGGCATTTCAACTTCTTGTGGAGTTGAGAATGTTATTCATATGGTGTGAGTCTGCCTTACTGACTTGCCATCCCAGTGGATTATTTTCATGGCATCAGGTACCAACTGAGCTCAACGACTATATCCACAGTGACCTCAGCATAGTTAGTAAGGTCTCAATGTCCCGCTATGACTGGTGCATACAGTTAAATTAAGAACAGGATACTCACGAGTTGATTTCCTTGCTTTAGTTTATGGTTTTTAATCTCATATATTTTAGATAGTAAATATTCTGTTTATCAATCAATTGTCTCTCTGAAAAGTGCTTCATTCTATTGTAATAAAACAAATTCACATCTTGACAATTTGTTAATTTACATTAAGAAATATTCATGGCTTCTGAATATTGTAATAAAAATAAATAGGAATCCAAATGAAGAAATGAAGGATGCATTGTGAACACTGAATTATGAAACAGAAGTCAAATGGTTTTAAGATCTCTTTTTGCTGCTTATGCTATAACCTGATAAACTGCAATTGTAAAGTATGGTATATAGTGAATAAACATATGACAATGTACAGGCAAATTAACTGCAATTAGCAACATTCATTTATAAATCATTTATAATAAAAACATTTTCAAATTTTTGTTTAGGACTTGCTAACTTCTTTCTCCATTATATTTAGCACTATAAAATATTTTAACATTTTTAATAACACCATGTTTTATTTTAATTATTATTCCTCTCTTCTCTTGATTCATATAGAACTTGTAGTTGAAAAACCAACTTCATAATTTGAATATATTCTTATTGATTACTCATGTAATGGCTTCATCAATATTGAGCATGTCTCTTCCACAAGATAATCTTCTTCAAGGGCAGTCATCATATTATAAAATAAAATTTATTTAGTTATTATTATTATATGCTACCAACTCTTACCCCATGTCTAACATGCTGTAAGCACTTCATATCTATCACCTTACTAAAGATAAGATGTGACATTTATCAAGTATCCATGAAAATTTCAAAAAGAAACACAATGCATTAGCTGTGGGCTTTCAAGTTAGGCAGATTGAGCTTTGATCCTTGGCTACTTTTAGTATATTTGGCAAGTTACTCTGAGACGATTCTGAAACATTTGTATACTTCATTAGGTCTTTACAAAATATCTTCATTTGGTGGATATTAAATTGTAGCTACTTTTATTCATAATCTAGCAATTGATAACAAAAATCTCATTATACTATATAGTCCTTTCTGTCTCAACCAAGATGATGTAATTTTTCTTTCTGACCTTTTTCTGATATGTGGGTGCATGTGTGTGTTCTATTATTGTTTCTAAAAACACTTTTCACAATGCCTAAGGTATCTAATCAACTGTATCAGAAAAATTCACATGGGTTTATCAATATCCAACAAACATAATACATACTAGTTGGTATTAATATGTAATCTACATCTGAGTTTGAAGTCCATTTAATTTGAATAATTCTTGGATTATTTCTTTGTCTCACAGAAAATAGGACATACTACTATCAAGGTAGCTTCAAAGTGCTGAATATCCCATATAATAAAAATTATGAAAAGGAGACATCACCAGAAAATAACTATATTAGTAAAATTCTTGAAACTAAAGTAAGTTAGTATTTTTCTACTTTTGTTTCATTGTTAATTCATTGAAATATAAATTTATTATTGGATTTTGATGCTTGACTATGTTCTCTCCTCACAGATGGTTGATGCATTTCAAAGTTCTAACATTTACAGACAATATATCAATTCTCAAGTCATCACACTAGTGTAAGTAAAGAATACTAATCAGAATCATTGTGCATATCATTATACTTCAAGTTCTTCTGTGAAAATTTCTATTGATATGTTACAGTCATTAACCAGTAAGTTACCAATATCAACATTATCATAAATATCAGACAAATTTGTTCAGTACAAAACTGAAGTAAGTTTTGGGGCTTTATTGTTGAATTCATTAAATCTACCAGGAACGCATTAACCTTAAAATTGTGGATTACTCATCATTCTTATTTTCTAAGTATTTATATCCAAAAAACATAGATCGTTCTTTAGACCAATGTTTGACACACTAACATTTTATTTATCATAATCATAAACATGAACTCTGTTTTCTCCAGTCTTTCTACTTGCAAGTCAGTTTAACATTTTGTGGAATGACCCCAGTATTCTTATTAGATATGGGGTAGAAGACAGGCTTTGTTATCAAGGAGAACCCTCTGGTCACCATATCAAGAAGCAAAATAACTATACTGTGTTCTCTGCATATGGATTTGGAATAGCAAAAATAGTAGAAAGAACCTTAAAATGCAGTTAGACAACTTGAGCCCTGTCTTTGCCATTTAGTAGCCCTAGAGTTTTGTATCAGTCATTGTACCACTTTAAATCTATTCCTTTCTCTTATGAAATGTTAGTGACAACACCTGCCCTGCCTTGCTCATAGAACTTACTCAGAATTAAAAAGATTATGTGTATGGAAATGCTTTCAAATAAATATATTTTCAGTGAAAGTGATTATTACTTTTACTTTCATTAGTGTTACTAATGTTCTCCCTTCTTTCCCTGGTCCTGGGCTCATGTGATTTCTGGAATTGCAGAACGAGTTAAGGTTCCAAATAGCAATTTTGGTACTGGACAGAAATGGAAAACTAAAGTTGAAGGTCTCAGGTGATTGCAACCACCAGAAGGCCTCTCTGCTTTGTTTTCCAGTGCACATAACTTCAGGTATCTGTAGGGTCAAGACCAAGTGACAGCAAGGCCACAGAACAGTTTTTCACTTTGGCACATAATGCTGCAAAAATCACTTACTATGTTGCTTGGTAGCAATGTGAGTGGAGTGCTCAGTAGGAATTGTTATTGATTTATATGCCAAAATGTTGAGTATCCCTTAGGGAGACTCAAAACATAATGATAACACTCCAGACACTAGCCTCAGGGCTCCTTGGTAATTTTGTTGGCCAGCCTCTTGGGCTGCCCACCAAATTTCTCCATCAATCTTCAGATTAATATTTGAATGCAATTTTGTTCAACATCTTCTCATCACTGCTACCCCCTTGCATTGCATTAAAAGCCCGTCTCCCTCTGAGCCCAATCCCTCAAACACCATAGTCACTGGATGACTAGACATATGATGGAGTGCATAGAGTAAGGAGCCCTATTTATGGAATCAGCGTGTACTGACTCTAAACCCCCATTTAGTAGTTGCATATTGAGTATATTTACATAATCTGTCAGAGCCTCAATTTTTCCAAATGTATAAAACATGATAAATGATACATACTTATGTTTCAGTATTATCATAGATACAACAAAATGTGTACTAATATATGTGATAACAAAAAACTTCAGATGCACAATAACTGTTAATTAATATTATTATCAGTCAGTTATTCTGTAGTATGATTCCTCCTTATCTCTGATGATGAAATTTTCTATTTGATGATGAAGTAGCAATAACAATATTTGAAGTCCAGTGTATATATCACCTCTTTCATGAAAATTTATCTGATACTTAAGTAAAAAATGACTCATTATTCCTCTGAATGTCTCCAGTTAGGATAAATATCTTCCTGTGTCTCCCTCATTTGTTATAGTCATCGTATGCATGTTTGGAAATTCCTGGAGAATAGAATTGTGTCATTGCCATAATTTGTGTCTCAGCTTTCCCTACTTTTTCAGATTTGTAGAATTGACTCTAAACTGAATAATATAGCTGCATGAATAATGTTACCACTAAATGTAGACAAGTGAATAAGCCTGTGCTTGACCTAAAGTGAAAGTAGTGCATAAAAGAGCAGAAGAAGCCAAGATTAAAAAAAAATATCAGACAGTGAGGAAGGAAATGCTACTTTTAGCAACATATGAAACTTTTATGTTGTTTCCAGTCCCGATAACAACAGTCTGACAGCACATATATGGCTGGTATTCAAGAATTCCAGATCATCGAAAGAAACTGCAAGACAAAGAATTGAAAGCATCTTACGTCAGATGCTGACAAGCCACTCTGGATCCTTGCCTACAGATCCTGATTCTCTGAAGCTCATGGGTAAGCTTATATATTATACCTGAGCAATGTTATTTTCATTATTTTGTCCCTAACACATATCATACATACCAGACACAAAGCTGATCTTAAATACATTTTTAAATGAATTTCATTTTAAATCAGACTTTTTCATTCATTTAATTCATTTCAATGTGTTACTATTAAGGACACATTATAGGTGGTTTGAAGGAAGGGGAACTCTTTCTTATTCTAAAGCTGATATTACTACTTTAAACAATCTTTATAAGTTATGGTGTGCTTTGGTTTTCTTTTTGTGGTATCCTAAATTTTCAGAAACAACACTGGATCTGCCATTATAAGACAGATCACTTTTTAAAGTATTTTTGTATATAGACCTAAATTAGATTCACTTTTGAAGACTTCCTCTCCTTCTATGATAGAAAACTCACAATTTTCCACTTTAGATGATGTAGATATAACTTCAATTAAATAAAAAAGAAGTCTCCTGTATGGAACTATGAAGGGGATATTTTCACCTAATACATTCACATATAGAAAGAGAAAAATTCCAATAAACCAATGTTCTCTCCTTTCTATTGACTCTTCATCTTGAGAATTCAAATTATTTCTGGACCTTTTCTCTGCTAGAGCTACCATCTTTTTCCATTGCCACAGGCTCAATTCTTAAATAATCATGGATTTTTTGTTCAATTACAGAAATCAGTAAGGTCGAAGCTGAAAAGATGATCAACAACCGTAAGTTCAATACTTTTAAAATTAAATAAGAGATAATATGAAATATAAGTCAAGATTTGTTTCTCTTTACTAGACAGAATTCTGAGTGCTTCATGTAGAATAATTCATGCAATCTTCATAGCAGTGCTAGAGATAAGCATGCTTATGATATCATTTTAGAGGTGAGGAAATTCAAATACAAAGAAGTGAAATAATTAGCCAGATTTATCCAGCTGGTGAGTTGTGGGACCAGAATTCAAACTAAGGGAGTCTGGTTACAAAGTCCATGGGCTTAACTGTGACTTTTCCTCCCACATCTTACACATTGTCCAAGCGCTGAAGTATCTTGGAACTGTTATGATGGCTGGACAGGTGATCCAGGGACAGCTAATGATTCCTGTACTGATTATATTTTATTCCTATCAGTGAAAGACATTGTCAGATATAATCATATCAGGACAACTCTATGCTTTGTAACCAAACATTATCTTTTTATTCTCAACGGAACAAAACTGACCCTCTCTGATAGGCTGTGGAAGACGACCAAGGATGTCAGCTACGTATGATAGAATCAAAGGAGGTTCCACTGCTCAAAAAGGAGAATGGCCATGGCAAGCAAGTGTGAAATTCAATGGTCGACACTACTGTGGGGCATCCTTGATCAGTGAGAGACATTTGGTAACTGCAGCTCACTGCTTTCAACGGTAAGTTCATCATGTTGCTCATCTGTGGAGATGAGCAGCCCCACACAAGTCCCAGTTTGTAGCTGTTATACCTGCTGAATTCTTAGTTGCATTCCTTTTCATCTTTAAAAGTTTCATATGGCATTTGCTGATACCTGGATGAAGCTGGAGAACATCATGCTAAGTGAAATAAGCCAAACTCATAAATTGACCAAATCATGCTGTGTACACAGACAAATATACCACAGTGAATTTCATATTCATGTATATCCATAAAGCACAAATTTTAAAAAACAAAACCTATAAATAAATAGAAGGAAGAACAGTAGAACAAAGGAAGAGGAACAGCTCAGGGAGAACAAGAGGGAAAGGAGAAGTACTGGGCATTGAAGTAGAGCAAATTATATTCCATGGATATATACTATGTGTAACTATAGTGCACTAATAAAAACATTAAAAATATTACTGAAGACATGAAAAAAGGTCCTGGTTGAAGGAAAAATCGCAACCTGTATACTCAGAAAAATGAGAAATTATATCCCATCTGATTCAAATGTATGATATGTCAAGGTCATTGTCATGGCATGTGTAAATAATTAAAACAAATTAAAAACTAATAATAACATGTTAAATAAAAAAATGAGAAGGGTCATGATTTTCGGTATTATTTTCTTGTGAGTATTGTCTTCATCACTTTACACTTCAGATCTTAAACAATTTGTGGTTACTAAAATGCAGCATCCTATTTCACACCTCTCTGACTCCATAAATCAATCTCCCCCCTCTTTTTTCCATAAATATTCCACTTTCATGGTCTTTTCGGCAAATATGGCTTGGTCCTATTCAAAATACTACTTTCCCTAAGAAATCTTCCTTTAAGCACACAAATTCAACCCCTTCTGTTTAGTGGTTCCATTAATTACACACTCAAGAATTTAAACAATTATTGTAATTGTCTGTGTTTGTGCCCATCTATTACTTTATTTAAGCATATGTTTGAAAAGCATATTTTGAAAGCATATGTTATTTTTTTCATTTCTTTTCCTTATGTAATATATGGTGTAGGGACTCAAATGTTTTTTAAATGTTTAAAAAATGAATTAAAAAGTCAAGTTATAATGGACTATTGGGAAAAGAAACACGAATGTCATAAAGAAGTGTATAGTAGATGCAGAATTTCTACTATTCACTATAGAATGCAGAATTTCTATTTATTTACAAATAAATGAAAAATTGATTTATCTTTGTTTTTGTTTCTTTAGGTCAGAAAATCCAAAAAACTATACTGTTAGCTTTGGAACTGTAGTAAGTCCCCCCTATATGCAACATTATGTTCAACAAATTATTATTCACGAAAACTACGTCAAGGGTGAGCATCATGATGATGTTGCAGTTATACTGCTCACTGAAAAAGTTGTTTTTACAAACGACGTACATCGAGTTTGTCTTCCTGAAGCCACAGAGATCGTGCCACCAGGTGAAGGAGTTGTTGTTACAGGATGGGGAGCACTTACATTTGATGGTGAGTCCAGTGAAAACATACTATGCAAGGTAAAAATGCAACAAGAAATATGAGCAATCTAGGTAGAGTCCAAGACATTGTTTACCTCCAGATGCCCAGTGCACTCAGGAGATCATCAGGAAATGTTGCTTATGGGGTGATGACTGCAAACTGCCTTGGTTTGGAGCATTCCAGGAAAACCTGTTGGGGTGTAGAACCTCCCTTACCTGGAGAAACTAATTGAGAAGATTCTGGTCCAAAGATACAAGAAGAAAGATGAAGACTTCAAAAGGCACATTTGAAAGATGTTTTAATTTTTATTTGAAGATTTTTTTTTGTTTTGTTTTTATCAGTTTGACTGATGGAACTGAGTGGGCTTTTTTTTTTTTATCCTAAGAGGCAACAAACATAGGTCTTACTGACAGAGGACCAAGGAAGGTTTCCATCCTGCTTTGTTTCACAACCACTCTTTTGCTGATGTTTACTTTCTGTAGGTGAATTCCCAGAGTTACTTCAGAAAGCACCAGTGAAAATTATTGATACAAACACTTGTAATGCTCCAGAAGTGTATAATGGAGTGATAAAGGATACAATGTTATGTGCCGGGTACTTGGAAGGAAATATTGACGCCTGCCAGGTAACTGTGGACACCATTCATATTGAACACATAGTATATAAATAACTGCTATTTTTTTTTAATGAAAATCATCAAGATGGAGATAATTGCATGCTTCAGTTGATTGGTACTTTGACAGTCCTGTCAGTATCCCTCTCCGCTTTGCACAATAGTAATTCTTCTCTACATACAAGATGTATTTCAACACTTATGTTGAACTTATTCTGAATTGGCTACTCTCCTAAGTCCTTTACAAATATCCATTCATTTAGTTTTCATCATAATCTTATAATGTAGTTATTCTCATTTCATAGATGGGAAAACTGAGACAGAGGAACATTAAGTACTTTGTACATGGTCACACTCCTAGTGAGTGGCAAAACTGGCATGTTATTCCAGGCTATCCAACATAACAGTCCATCTCTCAAGCACATCTCAATAAAAGAGCAGTCTCAGAAATGTTTTACTTTAAGCCCATTCCCAAATTCTTCCTACATTCTCATCTCTCTCATGAGTAGTGTTCTGAATAATTTTCTCAGATATAAAACCCCAAATCTCAAGTACATTAATACTACATGTCACCCGAAAGCTCTCTCATAGAATTAGAGTTTGGAACTTTTCAGATAACACGTTCAGGTTCAGGTAAATACCAGAGAATACATTCCAGTGGGTCACAGTGGGGATAAGGATGGTACAGGGATTTGCAACACATACCCTCCTCAGGTCTCCATGAAACAACAACCAGTTGCAGACTGAATCTGGGTTTAACATTTCCTGTAACTGAAGTATCTGAAAGAAAATTGTCAAAATGATAAATGTCCTTTGTTTTATTTAGGGTGACTCTGGAGGACCACTGGTTCATCCCAATTCTCGAGATATTTGGTACCTTGTTGGAATAGTGAGCTGGGGAGTTGAATGTGGAAAAATCAATAAACCAGGGGTCTACATGCGAGTAACTTCCTACCGCGACTGGATTGCCTCCAAGACTGGTGTTTAAGAGAAAATCATCTTGTACCATCTAGTTCAGGACATTTTTGACTGTTAGGCCTAAGCCAAATTTAACATGCTTTTAAAACTATTGTGTACCATGCTTGAAAGTATAATGACCCTAAGGGAATGTTTATGAAATTATATTTTAAGCAAAAATAACAAGACAAAATAAGAAATCTCATTGTTTTGGTCCCTATTGCCTAGGCCAATAAAGTATTCTCACCAAAAAGAACTACTATAATAATATTTGTTTTTTATTTAATTAACCCACATCATAGTTATCTCACCACAGCATAAATTTCTTGGTTTTTGTTATTCAGATTTTGTAGGATTATGAAAGTGTGTCTTTGTCCATAGCAAATTAGCAGGCAGCGTGATGAGAGATGGATTGGAACATGCTATGTCTACTTTGATGTCACAGCTTTGGTAGATGAAATGTTGCTGTGACCTAAACCTTGTCTGAATGTAGGTACTGCGTTAAAGTCTCATATTTTTTGTGGATCTTTATCAGTCCTTGTAATGTGAAATAATATCACCATCATCAAAAGTAAGCTAAACCATGCAGTTAAACTTATAATAGACACAATAATTTTTCAGTGTTGCTATAGGTTTTATGAAATTCATTACTGTAATATATTTGAAAAAATAACTATATACCATTAAATGTGTACTGTATTTTAAATAAATTTAAAGGAATACCATTGGTTTTTAATGACTGTTTTCTTCATCTTTTTGGATTTTTTTATTAAGAGTTCTCAGGTGGCTCCTTCTCTTCCTCCTTTTCTTCTTCTTCCCCCTTTTCTTCTTCTCTCTTTTCTTCTTCCGTTCTTCATATGGGATGAAGTGGAGGATGGGGGTGTTCCTCACATGCTTCAAGATGAGTCTGGCCTAGCTCAGCTTGGCCACCTCCAGTCTGCAGAGTTCTGTGAGATGGCTGCTCAAGTTCAGGATGAATTTCCCTTTCCAGTCTAGGAAGTAGTTCTCTAGGAAGCCATAAAGGTGGTGATCAGTAGGCTCAGAGTCCAGGATGTGCAGATGCAACAGGGTCTGATTTCCGGGTTATGACTAGGGCCAAATGACTTCCCCATATCATTCAAACTGCTGTCCCATTCATCTGCAAATGGCTACCAGTCCACCTGGCAGAGGGCTAAGACACTGTGTGGTTTTTCATCTTTCACAGATGCTGGCTGCCCTGGCCCTTCTCCATCAATTTGGAGAAGCATCCCACACCTTCAGTGTCAAGTTTTCATGGTGGGAATAGAGGCCAAGAGAGGAAGACAAGGGAGACCTGCAGGTGTAGGTTGGCCAGGTTGCTGAAAGCAGCCTCTGCCTTCATGCAACAATTGTAGTTGACCTGTGAGCTCATGGTTAGTCAGCAGCAAAGGAACCAACCACAAAAAGATGGTGTGTGTTAGTAGGTCTTGAAAGAGGGATGTTGATAAGACCAAGAAGATGATTCTAGAAGCAGAGTAGGGCATGGGGAAGAAGATGGGGGCTCAGAGACTGAAGGGAGAAGGAAAGTTAGTCCAAGAGATACATCTACATACTGTGTTTGTAGGTAGGTGTTCTGTAGGGTAGAAATATGAATTATTGACCATGGTTTTAGTCCCACAGTCTCTGGAATAGAACATAAGTTCTGTTTTATGAACCATATAGCCTTCACAAGTTAAGTGACTTCAGTCTGTAATATTCACTATGGAAGAGTAATTTTTTTATCCATATTGATTGTAAACTTGATTTTAAGATTTCATGAATCCTTATAGAGTATTCAAATTTTATTTAAGTTTCAATAGGTTAGAATATAAAAATATAAAATAAAATCTTTTATTAAATTTTCTGCAAAAAATATTTTACTGAGTTGCACACTGTCTACCAATTACAAATTTTGCTTTATCAAAAATGTGGAATAACTGTATATCATATGTATTATTATGAAGTTATCCTGAAGTTTGGTAAATTCACTTTTAAATGTGATTTTTAGTTATTTTATATCAGATAGAGATAAGTCATGGTAACTGAAAGTCATGTGATGAAGGAAATGGAGAATACTGAGAAGTTCTTAAACAACATGGTTTTCTATTGTTTTAATTTATCATGATGCAAATGTTAAATAAATGAAAAAAATGCTATTTTTAAAATTCAGGTTACACTGGAGTTAAAAATTGAGACCTAGTAAGTAAGGAGCTAGTCAAGAAACATATGAATAAAAAAAATAGTTCTTTTTTAGAGGGTGTTAAATCACCAACAACTACAACAAATCTGAATCCATATATATTTTCATCTTGGAGATCTCTATTTTGCGTTTAAAAATCAATTTACTACAAATAAATATTTGTGTATTCCTTTTTTTTTACGCAAAACAAAGAGCTTTATGAAACCAGTAGATAAACTTTTTCAAATTTAAGTATAACACTCCATATTCTATATTTTACTTAAAGTTTGTTAATGACAGACATTGTGATGAAAATTAGCAATGCAGAGACAACCAGTTTTGTATATAAAATTTTCATTAGTTAGTTAGTTATTTATTAAAATCAATTTCCCACAATTAGTATTATGTTTATTCAAACATTATTCAAAACAAATAGATAATTCTGTACATGTTTTAAATGAGACAATATATCATCAATAAAAAAGATATCTCACAGTGCACTCTATTTAGTTAAATAAACTGGTAAATAATGTCAAAAAATACAATCATTACTAATTTGATTGCTTTATTCATAAAATGAAACAATATGAATAAAATGTTTAATAAGTATTGATATTGTCATTATATTGAATAGTGGAATTTGCACAGTTTTGATTAGAAACATTTATCTTTTTTTGTATGTGTGTGTATGTGTGCTGGGGATCAAATCCAGGGCCTTATGCATGCAAGGCAAGAACTCTATCAACTGAGCTATATGCCCAGAAACATTTTTCTTAAATATTTCATATAAATAAAGTAAATGTGCATTAAAAAATGCATGCAACCCATACAAGGAGGCTTCAGAGCACTCCAAAGATTTATGGTAATATACCTATTAGTTTCACATATTAATAGTTCTATTTTAAGGTTTTAAGATAAAGTAAAGGAAAATAATGATTAACTTAAAAGGGCATTTTTAGTATTCATTCAGTTTGTATCCGAAAAAATAAAACTTTAGAGAGGTCAGAGTCTGAAAAGTTTGAACATTTGATGTCTAGTAGATAATTCAAATTTTTCCAAGTCTTAGAAAAGATGCTTCTCCTACAGCACTGGGAGCTGTGGAGTGACCATGCATTGTAATTGGCTTGGTGATTTTTCTTTTTTGTAGCTGAAGTAACCATTTTTATTTGATTCTCAGCCCTCTTTTGACCTTATATTCACTAGGACTTTGACAATGTCCCCAAGGATTGACGGCAGGTTCTAAAACTCTGATTTTCTATTAAAACGAGCACTAGATCCAATTCCTTTTCTGCTGGACCCATTTTGGACTTTTTCTCTTCAGTTTTTTTTTATTCATTAATTCTCAACCACAAGACATCCCAAATCTCTCTTTATCTCTGCTAATATGTTTGCTGTATTTATTGGTTTACTATTTTATGATCCAATGACACCTTTTAGAACTTTGCTTAGAATAATATAAGGATGTTTTTATTTACTCCTTTTCTCAAAGAATGTGGATTCTGTCAAAAACTAAAACAAAAAGCAACAACTACAACAAATCTGAATCCATAGCCCAAGTTCCTTTTAGGAAAGTCTACTCCTTTTCCAGTAAAGGAGACTTGAAACTTCAGCATCCTTTGAAATAATGTTTGTGAAGGCTGAAGAAGGATCGCTTTATTTTTATTCATATTCTGGTGGATACTTATTCTGTTTTTCCCCTTGCTTTCCTTTTCAACACTTTTGTATTGGTAGTGCCTGTTTTATGAAGCTATGAAATTTCTATTACAAATGAGCCTGCTCAGATTGTTAACATCAGTTTTAAAAAGATAATTGACTTTTTAATGGCATAAGTAGCCTCTTAGTATTTTACTACAACTAAAAAATCTATATGCTTTTCTACTCTATTGATGAAACAGGTTGGGAGTATCCTTCTGTCACTCTTTATAGTTCCTGGGATGGGTGTCAGCCTGAAAGCAGAGAAGTGGTGCTTCAGTGTAGTATAGGGCAGCAGTTCAGCAAGACTTCTGTGGGGGACCTTCTCCTGCACCTGAGAACCTGGAATACTAAAAGTCTCATCACTTTTTTGGAGGTAGCCTTTCCCCTCAAACTTGGTAAAAGTGTATCAGACACAAATAAGCTTACCAAAATTCTATTTTAATAATCTTGAAGTTTATCATTAACTATCAATTGTTCTCCTAATAAAGAGTTTGCTATACATTTTCCAAAACATGTCTGTCGAATATCTAATCTAAATCACCATAGCCTGTCAGTCATTCTTTTCAAGTACATTACTAGGTTTTCCATGACAACAGTGGTACTTTACTTTCAGCTTGCAAATCATATAGTCACTCAAGTACTCTGCATGGGACTGTGTTTTTAATTCAAACATGCAGCACCATGCTCTCATTTTGTTGTTCCCAATATTATAAAGACATGTATTCAGGGTCAAAATTTAATACAGTTTATAATTTTTAATATTTCATCCAGGGCATTCTTGATGATATTAGAGTTTTCCTTGTAATTTTGTGGCATTGAAAAATACGATAATATAAGATTCTTACTACAGTTTGGTACCAGTACCTCAATTCTCAGGGGTACCAACAATTTTAGCAACTACTGCTTTTGCACCATTGGTCTAATTTGACTGACTTCTCCTGAAGGTCTAAGAGATTGTTAGGGGTCTCTAGATCATATTGTGAAAACTGTTGATCTATGCTAACTATTCTAAAGGGAAATCTACTTAACATGTGTCCACAATATAATCTCATCAACGCATGAGAATCATTCATTCATATATTAGTAGTACTAAAAAGGCATCTGGAAGAAACAACTAACCATGAATGGAGGCTGGGGATAATCAAAGTATGTTTATCAAAATGAATGCTCTTGAGCTGAGCCCTATAGAATAAACAAGAAGAATCCAGTAAAAGATTTCTTGGTGAAGAAATAGAGGTACTTGGGAAGGCATCCAAAGCAGAGAAAACACATTGTCAAACACTGATTGCAAGAACCATCATGTACTTATTGGGATCATCTGCATTTTATTGTGGTAACACACCCCTAAATTTCCATAACTCAATACATGAAATTGATTTCCTACCTATAGGTTATTGCCAATAGCATGACTCTCCAAGATTACTGGATTAGCAATCCAGGCTGCTTTCATCTTGTGGTTTTGCATTGTGAACACCTGGCCTCCACAGTCTCTGACAGAGAAAGAAAAAGCTGCTAACAAAACTAATAATAGAACTGAAAACACATCCAATAACACCGAGAATTTGCCAAAATTTATAAAATAATCCCTTCTAATTTACAGGGCTTAGAAATGTGAGACAGCATTTGGATATTTGGTTAGTCATTCATTTTTCTGGCCTATTTTAGTTTCTTAAAACAAAGCCCTGACATTGATTTCTTAAGCCCAGAGAAATACTTTCCACAGAGCAAACAGTAGAGGGCTCTAGTAGCCAACAAGAATGTTGATGACTAGGCAGATGCACACAGCATTTCCAGGTCAAAAAGGAGTAAGCAAGAAATTATGGCACAATGATCAAACGCTTTGACTAGTACTGATGCACTAATTTTTTTACTAAAAGTGAGAAGAAAGAAAATGAAACAAGTGATGACAGAGGAATTCTTCAGAATTACGTAGATTTGGGGCTGGGGCTGTAGCTCAGTGGTAGAGCACTTGTCTTGTATGTGTGAAGCTCTGGGTTCAATCCTCAGCACCACATTAAAATAAATAAGTGAATAAAGATATTGTGTCTATCTACAACTAAAAAAAATTTAAAAAAAGAATTACATAGATTTGTCTGTCATAACACTAAGAGAAAAATATTACACAAAATTCCTAAGTTTCTACTATGTAAAATATGAATAGAAAAAAAAGATTAGAAGAAAATAAAGAAAACCAGTTTATTTTTAAACAGTTTATTATGCTAGTATTATGAATGATTTTTATTTTCTGAAGTCTAGATTTTCTATATTGAGAATGGTTACTTTATAAGAGTAAACAAAGGATTTAAAAAAAGCCAACTTAAATAATACATTTTATATAAGTCACCATTCATTATACAATGATAATAGATATTCATTAATGTATAAAATCTGAAACAGGATTGAAAAGTTTGTATCACATAATCTGGGAAAATCCTGTGGTTTCATAGGAAATATTTGAAAAGGTTGTAATCATGTTTAAGTTCAAATGATACATATTTGTACATAATAGATTTATCATTTATTCTGGCTTTCCACAAATGTTAAATTTGTGTTAATTTTGGTTTTATGAACTGAATTACATTTAAAATTATCAGGGCATCTTGGTATTTAAATAAATGCATTCTTTTGAATTACATATACACACATATATTTACTTAGAGGATAATAATCTTTTAAATATTGCCCTGACAACCAGAACTGCACATCTGTGTTCTATAACTTCTTCCAGCAGAGGGTGTTGCAACCCAAGTATGAGGCTTCAAATAGTCCCATACATGTCAAACGTACATAGATAATTTGACAACTCTTATAAATGAGGGAAGTACTGTCTCAACAAGAAGCCAAAGAACAGAAAAAAAGTAAAAACTTCCTATCTAATACTCATTTCTGGCAAATAAAAATGTAAACTGAGATGATTTATACACAGTCTCATCTGTTTGACCAGGTATCAAATGAATGAAAATAGCTAACAGTCTATAGGGCAAATAAATTTTATAAGGGTATCATGTCTAGGAAAGGTTAAAAATGATTCTTGGAAGAAGGATAATTAATTCCATTTGAAATAACCATTCTTGAAAAGAAACATATCCATTTCTATAATGAAGAAGTATATGCTAAATATGAATTCTATTTTAAAAACCACATGAGAAATAAACCACTTGAGAGAAAGATTTAAAAAACCAGCAAAACTCAGAAGCCTGATAACCATAACAACTGCCAGACTTCTATATTCCATTTCATATATTTGGTTGCCTGCTTGACCTCCTCTAAAAACACAAGGCCCACAAATTTAACATGTCCACAACATTTCAAATCTAACTCACAAATGACTACCATTTTCCGGCAATATATCATTTACATTTTTGTTAGAACAGTTTTGTTAGTAAAGTTTGTTAGCAAACTTTTGTTAGTAAAGTTTATACTATAGTAAAATAATTTATATGTTTTCCTCTGCTTATTTATATAATGATGTTGTTCTTGAAAATTAATTTTTGCCTTTAATTTCTATTTCTGATCATCTCTCTTCAAGTACTAACTTCTAATGGCCTCCTGACTAATCTCTAGTCTTTGATGACTTACCAAAGTAAGTCATTTTGGTGAAGCAAAAGTTTAAATTTGACTTTCAGAGTCTTCATACTCCAAATTGTATCTAAATTCCAAGTCTTAATTGAGGGTTTCTCCTTTAGCAATTCAACAAGGCAGTCAAAAGTCAAATTCTTGAGGGTAAGGAGAGAAAGTGGGTAATGGAACTAACCACATTATGTTGTGTTCATGTGAGAAAATGTACCAGCAAATCTTACTATTATGTATAATTATAATACACCAATAAAAATATTAAAATAAATAAATAAATATGACCAAAGGTCAGCACATTAGCTAAAAAAATTAAAAAATTCAAATAATTGAAAATTCATCAAGTTCAGCTCAAATTCTACCTAAAAAAGATTTTTGGCAAAATTTCTCTCCTCCCATTTCCTGGTAGTATATCATTTGAATTTCTGTTAGAACATTAATCTGTTGATGCTGTATTAAAATAATGTCTATGTTTTTCCTACTATACCATTTTTTCAAGTTCTGAGTCAAACAGAACACTGATCTGTGGAAGCTCAGTATGCTGAACCAAATGGTCCCCTGAGAGTAAAGGTAGTGTAGCTCTACCCTTGTTCACTCATGCTGAGCCTTGCTTATATTCACTTCTTAGGACAATATCACTAGAAGAGCACATGTTTATTTTTTAGATTTAAATAAGTCCAAAGACTTTGTTCTTGGACAGACTATAGAGAGGAAATTGTCTTTCGACAATATTTTCCAGGTTAAGTTGGTTAATGAACATTAAAACAACTGAAGGAGTAGAGTCCTTCTGGATACGCTCTAGCAAAAAGCACATTTCAAAAATTCCACTGTAAAACTCTTTCAATATTTTTAAAAATATAACTTTCAGATTATTTCTCATATAAAAGTAAAATTGAAAGAAAACAAAAATCCACCCTGAATCTCTTAAAATATTTTCTCTATTTCATGTTGTCATATTTTCCGCAACTAAATATTGGCAAATTCCCTGTGGAGAATTTTATCCAAACATTTTTCCAGGATATTAGGGATTTACTAGAATAATGTCATGGTGCTTGTGCATGAAATAGTCTTGTAAGCAACTTAAAAATATTACCAGATTATAAAAATTCTACTTAGATTACTTGGTGCCATGACATGTAGAGCTATTAATTCAGGTTCCTGGACTAGGCGGTGAAGGGATGGAGAAAAGACAAGTAGAGAAAAAGCTGAGTCTCAGTGATTGACTTCTCCTTGGTAGGGAGGTAGTGACACACATCAAGCTCATCACATTTATTATATAGGTATAAACAACAAAAGGATTTATTGTGAGAAAGTTCCTTCAAAGTAAGCAGAACCAAGGTCACACGAGTATGTGCTGTCCAATTATGATTATCAGCTTACACCCATAATTTTCTACCTCCAAGCAGCTCGCATCTGAACTGCAAGGTCAAGAACTGAATAGCTCCATGGCTGGCACAGAACCTCCTATTGAACAGGGCATCACCATAGCAGCTGGGCAGTCTCACATTTACACCTTCCCACCAAGAGTTCCCAAGAGAGGCCTCCCCACTGTCACAGGACAGTTCAAGACCCATAATTCAGTCATTACTCCTAACATTTTGGAAATCTAAAGACTGTAAAGGAAACAAAATGAGACTGAAGCAAAGTGCAGAGGCAAAGTAAAGCCTACTTGAGCTGCCAGCTTTATTTATATCAATAGGATACATTAGGTTATTGGCATCATTAGTACATATTGTTCATTGTATCACTAGGCAGGTCACAGAGTTAGCAAAATTATGCAGCTGATTCCTCAGTTACATACTAAATTACAATGTGCAATATTAGGAGCTTTGCAGAAGCAAAGTTCTTTTTATTACTCTGCCATGGATTTAGACTCTTTTCCAGCACTTATGATTATTATACTTATGATAAGATACATTTGTTGCTTTAAGTATTTATTAAATTCAATAAATACTTTCTAAGAATCACCTTGCAACAGGTACTGTGTTGCACATTCTCAAAATAAAAGATCAATAAAAAAGAATCCACATTTTCTTAGATTCACAGAGAGACAAATACATAATCCAAAATAATGTAGGCATTGTTATAAGATCATATAAGGACTTCCTAAAACTTCTGGTAGATCATGAAATTCACCTAAAAGGAGATATTTTAGCTGAATTTAACAACTAAACAATATTAAGCTGTCGAATGTATTTATTTAATTAAGTGAATAGAGGACATACTGCGCTAAGAGAAAAATATGCACAAAATAAAATCAGTATATAAGCATATACCTGTTTGCAGAATTGCAATCACTTGAGCAGAAAAGGCTGAAGGAATTGTGAAGGATGAAGCAGGAAACCTAGATTGGACTTTTGTTAAGCTGATTGAGAAAATAACACAAAGAGGGAGAAACATGACACAAGTATATATTTAGTGATTAATTACCAAATATTTTCTGAAATTATCTGTCTTCATAACATTAAACATTATTATTGATTCTAGTAAAGAAGGAAAAATATGACAAAATATGACCCTTACCTACAATCTTGATAAAATATATGAAATGTTAGTGGACAAAGCTAGTCGGGATAAAGTTAGAAAGTATACTTGTTGTAGGCCTTCTACAATAAAAACAAATCAAGAAGAAACAGCTGTCTTGCAATGGTCTAGAAAGGCAAATTAGAATACTGGTTTAAAACAGCAACCTGCACTGGAATTCTGTTGTGCAATTGCCTACATGAACTTAAGCAAATTAAACTCTGCAAGTCCCCATGTACATCAAGACTTGTACATAAGCATAATCAATGTAAAGCATTTAGCACAGTTCCTAGCACACTGTAAGTTTGTGGGGGAAAAAAAGATGATCTGTTGTTAAAGAAACTAGTCCTTGATGGGAAGAGAATTTGAATAGGTAGTTAAGTAAAGGCTGGAATTTCGGGTGAGAGGAATTCACAACTAGAAAGCCTGTACTACAAAACATACTCAACAAAATATTTCATGAAGAAGAAATGAAAAATAAAACTGAAAATCAGCAAAGGGAGGAACTACACTAAAAGAATATTCAATCAAAGGAAAAACTAATTCAAATTAAAAACCAGAAATAAGTCAAACAGACATTATATTATGTATTTATTTGCTTATTCTTTGTCTCTTCTCTCTTAATATAAGATACCAGTAGAGAGTATAGTAGAACATTACATTTTTGATCTAAAGCAATCCTCTTAAGTTTGTATTCTAAGAATTTATAAGAACTTTGCTGTATTTAAAACCACCATCATTCCGGCAACTAGCACAGTGTCTACATGTGGTAGACCTGCAGTAAATACTTCTGAATAAATAAAAAATTCCACAAAACACTACTTTTAAAGGCATGATCTAAGTTATGTTATATGTAGCCATTTTTACATTATCAATGAATAATTCAAATTACAAGATCATTAGGGCTGGGCATGGTGGCTCACATCTGTAATCCCAGAGGCTTGGGAGGCTGAGGCAGGAGGATTGCTAGTTGAAAGACTAGCAAAAGTGAGGCTCTAAGCAACTCAGTGAAACCCAGTCTCTTTGGTTGTGGCTCAGTGTCCAAGTGCCCCTGAGTTCAATCGGTTCCCCCTCACCCCCCAAAAAAGCATCAGAAGACTTTTTACTTCCTCTTATTGTCACTGTTAGTGGCTCTTCTCCTGAAGGAGAAATTCTTATTGGTAAGTGAGATACTACAGAAAAATTGGCTAGTTATACTAAAACATATGAGAGACTCTTTGCTCTAAAACATGCAGCTTAAACATGTAAAGAAGCATTGCTTTTTAGATACAAATACATGACATAACTGTTCATTTCAGGGGTCAAATGATAAAGATACTAATCAGAACTTCCTCTAATATCAAATAGTTAAACCTCTAACATGCTATTTATGATTAGATAATGTGTGCTGCCACTTGGATGCCTACACATTTTGAACTTTTACAACCTCGGCCACAAGACAAAGTACACGTCATGAGATTACTTATGTATAATAGAAACAAGATCTATTATTATGTGTTAATCAGTCATCAAACCATATATTTAGCATTTGATCAGAAATTTGATATGACTGAAAGTACTCAATATATGTATATTCATTACACACACACACACACACACACACGTAAGGATCAGAGACTATCTGAATTTTTACTATCAATGTCACATTACTTGAACCCTTGTCATGTTGGGTTACCTGTCCTTTATCCTGACACCTGCATTCTCAAATCAATTAGATTATCACTAATTGCAAGGCAATAATTGATAGAATTGCTAAAAGTATTTTATGTGACTTAACTTGCTTCTATCAAGAATTTGATAGGATAATGTTTTCACCCTATTCTCTCCCTGTGAGAGAAACGTAGTGTGCATACTATGCTCTTTTTTTCCTCCTAATTTTGGCTATTACTATTTAAACACAGTACACTGGCAAATTTGCTCTGGATATTTTGTAATGAATGCATAGTATGCAGTGATATAAATCACAATAGCAAGCAAACGATTACATGTGGGATAATCTGTTTATCTATATTGACCTATTGCTAAATCACAGTTATTTCTGACATGTCTATTTCTTAAAAATCCTAAGCTCCACCTCTTGCAAATCAGGGAAAATATTTTCAGTGCCAGTGACTTGAATAGTTGCATGTGTAATTCCCTTCCACCCACCATGCTGTCTCTTACATACAAAGTGCCCAAGTAGAGTCAGAAAATTCCACATGGTTCTTCTAGTGCGATAACCTTCTCTACTTTTTTGAAGCTTAATGAGCATGGTTTTCATTTCTGTTCCCTTTTTGTCTTTCAGTCAATTAAGTCTAAAAAGATTGCCTTCTTATAATTTACAGCTGTTACTGTTTCTTTTTAATAAGACAATACAATTTGATTCTAGGAAAGGAGACTAATGCTGGTTTATCTTAGGATCACAATTATCTTCATTTGATTTCCTAGAAAAAAGACCCTGAGGCAAACAACAACCACCACTTATTTTTTCTTTTTTAAGATAAGCAATTCTAGGGAAGGACTGAAAAAGAGATGGAGATCAAATGTAAATAGTAAAATATCAACCTCACTAGAGCTTTAAATCAGGCCAGTGGGATATCGTTGGAGAGACTGTTGGATCTGCTGTGTTTCTGCATAGTTTATGCAGGGATAGAAAGACAGGCACATTCATTTATGTCCTCTTAACTGCCATTGGAAAAAGTTCATCTTATAAACTTTTGATAGAATTATGACATACTTCAGAGTTGTACCACTTGGCTCTTCTTGCAGTAATGAGGAGACTATATCTCAGAATAGCAGAGAAAGCAAACACAGTAGCAGCCATACAGCATAGAGTGAGCTAGTAAATGGAAACAGGTCAGTGACACTTGACATCTGTCATGTACTCTGTAGCTTCAGACCAGTTGGTCAAGTCAATGCATCTCCACAGTGTCTTAAAGGCAGCAGGAAAACATCAGGTGGGAGGCAAGAAATGGAGCATAAAAAGTGAGGCACGATTATTGTTAAGTCTTATTTGAGACATCTCATGAGGAACTGAGAACAGTTACCTCCTAAGAAATTAGCTGGAAGAGTATTATGAAAACAGAGTCCCCACTGTTAATACCCCATTGAAGGTACCAACAAGCTTTCCCCAGCAAAGTGTGAAATTCCTCCTATATCATCTACCCTACTGTGGTAAGTATTGTTAATCTTCTGGAGTACCATCAGGAGCATTCTACAAAAAGTCAAGAATCCAAAGAATCCATAAAATCTGGGTTCAGCCAGTGACCTAGTAAAACTGGAATTGCATGAGCCCATAATGAAGGATATAGTTGTTGTAAGAAAGAACTGCTTCTGGAAATTGAGCTTGTAAAAGAAGCAGGAGAATAAATTGTTCTTGCTTAAATTAACCTTTAAAAGTGTATCAATCATTTTGCATTTTTCATAAAAGCAAAGGAATGTTAACCAAACTAAGTAAATAGTACCTGAACCATGGGAAATGTGAGGCACTGAGAGACATGAAGAGAACTCTTTGGAAGTATAAAAATTGGATTCCAATCCCAATTATTTTACTCATATTATGAACTGATAAATATACTAATTTCCTGAATCCAGTTTGGTCTTCAGGTCAACAGTGATAATAGTGTACTCTTCACATCACTGCAAGAATTAAGGAAATGAGGTTCTGAAAGTGTTCTGTACAACAACAGAAAATCAGCAAATTTAATTAAATCAAACCTACTCTTGTGTCACACTTCTTCAGACATTTTTATATCTCAAATATTTGATTTCATGTACAAATATTATGCAAGTCTTTTCCACCAACTACATAATTCCAATTATTTGCATATTAAAGTGATTTTTCTGTGAAATAATTAAAAATCTACATATGTATTAAGAATATTTTCTGAAGAATGATGGTTCTTGAGTATTACTATCTGGCCACTGTAAATAACTCACTAATAATAGCATTTATCAAGCACTTAAGTAACAGAAGGGTTAGCTAAGGATTAAACATGGATGATTTTATCTAACTTTCCATTAGCTTATTAGGTAATAACAGACCAGTTACCTAACTTAGAGTCTAGTGAAAAATGAAAATGCAAAGCTCTCTGCTTCTACAGGATGCATTCTGCATTTCCATTAAGTCAAACATGAGCTCATATGGATTTTCTCTAAGTCTAACCATTGCCACATGGGACATTCTAGTCTTAAAATTTTTGAGCATTTGTAATTTGAAAAAGCCCTATTTTTTCTCAAAATTTAACCAAAACTTTTACTGGATATGCTACTGGAGATGTTAAATGTACTTTATCAAACCTGACAACATTAGGGAAAATTTCTCATAAAGTATTTCAAAATATACATTCTAGTACATCTAGAATAAATTGGTCTCATAGAAGAATTTTTCTAAAAAGGTTTAACTTTCATAAAATCAGTTTTGTGCAAGACTAAATTTAATTTTAAATATAAATTTATACAATGATGTTCTGTTTCTTTTGACATTTTCTGTAACTTATAAAGTAATATGAGAAATTTAAAAAGACTTCATGATTTCTGCATAGCTCAAAGCATCTGAAAAGTTAATTTTAAAGTTGTCTTTCTCATTAATAATTGTTATATACAAAGCTTCACATGAGGGTTGGGGTTATGGCTCAGCAGTAGAGCGCTCGCCTCACACATGCAAGACCCTGGGTTGGATCCTCAGCACCACATAAAAATAAATAAATAAAGTTAGATAAAAAGCTTCACATAAAAGTAACATTCTTTTCCATCAAATGTGATCATTGTTAAATGTAATTTCTTTTTTTAAAGATATTTACTTTTTAAAGTTTCAGAACTTTTTAAAAAAACCAGAGATCCTAACTGCTTTGGAGAATTTTAATAACTTCTTGATAGGCCTCATTAAAATGCCCTATGGAATGTGAGAGACATCATTATCCAAAGTACATGTATGAAGACATGAGATGTGAACATACTTATATACAAATAGAGGTATGAAAAATTGTTCTATAAGTGTAATAAGAATTGTGAGGCATTCCATTGTCATGTATTTAAAAAATAAAAGCAGTAAACAAAAATAAAAAAAATGCCCATGTATATGCTTTTATTTTGTAATAATTTATCAGTCAAGTTTATTGATGAATTGTAATAGTCCCTATGCCAATATTCAGACTGGAGAGTTAATATTTGTGCAGGCACTGAAGGGACAGTTTTAGGAATGAGCTGATCTTCTATAGGTCATTTCAGCCCTGTCTTTATGTGGAGATCTGCATCTTTCTTGGGTCACTGTTAACTGCTGCTGCTACCTCTGTTGCTATTGCTACCATTGGTATGATCCATCTGAGCTCAATCTCATTCTGGCAGCTGCTCAGGTCTATAGTATCCTGAACTGCCCCAGGTATTCATGTACACATGTACACAGAGGACAACCAGGCCCACAGCTTGCTGCCTCCTTAGCACCATATGCTAAGACTATCATCCATATATTGCCTCTACTCTATGCATGTTGAAAGATAACATCATTATGAATTTCAGAACAGCAACAGAAGAACATCAAAACAAATAAGGGTCCTTCCGGTGGGAGGTACTTTGGGAGATTACATGAGTTGTACTCCTCTGAAGTCATCTCTGTGGTAGGGACTCATTAATCCTATTAAAAATTTTGGGGTTGGGGTTGGGGTTGTGGCTCTGTGGCAGAGCACTTGCCTAGCATGTGCCAGGCACTGGGTTCGATCCTCAGCATGACACAAAAAAATGAATAAAATAAAGACATGCTGACCATCTACAACTGTAAAACAAAATTAAATTTGTTAACTGAGATTCAAAAAGTCAACTGCCTAAAATTGTAATCAGTAATAACAGGGCTGGGAATTAAATCTCAGCATATCCAGTTGAGAAATTAAGCTCTTAGTTATGGTACTATGTCATATGGAAAACTCATTACTAAAAGATTTTTTCTTAAACCTCTGGTTAATCACACAAATTGCAGATGTTTATTCTAATGAAGCAATAGCACTGTTTTACTACAGGAAAATGACTTGCTCCTATCACTAAGAACAAAATGAGAAAACAAAAAAGAGGTATGTGGTACTTGTATCCATTTTTTCTCTTTTTAATTAACTAATTTACTTATTTGTTCAAATTTGTTATACATGACAGCAAAATGTATTTTGATTCATAGTACACAAACGAAGCACAATTTTTTCATTTCTCTGGTTTACACAAAGTAGAATCATACCATTCGTATCTTCATACATGTGCCTAGGGTAATGGTTTCCATCTCATTCCACCATCTTTTCTACCTCCATGGTCCCTCCCTCTCACTTCCTCTCCTTTGCCCTATCCAATGTTTCTCCATTCCTCCCATTCTTCATGCCCCCTGGACCCCCATTATGGATCAGCATCCACCTATCATATAAGAGTACAATTCATAATACCTAAATTGTAGAACCATGTAGATGCCCTTCAATAGATGAATGGATAAAGAAACTGTGATATATATATATATATATATATATATATATATATATATATATATATACACACACAATGGAATATTACTCAACATTACAAGAGAATGAAATCATGGCATTTTCAGGTAAATGAATGGAGTTGGAGAATATCATGCTAAGTGAAGTAAGCCAATCCCCAAAAAACAAAGGCAAATGTTTTCTCTGGCACTTGTATCTTTAGCAAATACTTTTAGAATGAGCAAATGGATGTAAATAAAGCTCATTCTCTCAATGGAAGCTTTGGAGAAGCTGTATAGTACATACACCAGTCCTAAATCACAGCTGGGCTGCTTACTTGGTGGATAGTCTTGGAAAAGTTGCTTGATTTCTCTTCTCCTATCTGTAAAATGATAGAAAAAGTAGTACCTACCTCATTGGGTTCTTACTGAGGACATGGTAAGGTCATTCACAAAAATCACTTTAGTAAATTGCCTGTCATATCTTAAGTAATAATTCTAACATTTATGTAACTTTAAAATTTCATAACCATTTCATATTTGTGGGTATAAGGAACAGAGTTAAGAAAAATTGGGGTAAAACCCCAAATTTTAAATGGTGAGATTTTTAAAAAGATTATACTTCATATTATTACTTATTTTCTAAATCATACATGGACTGATGACAATATAAACTCAGAAAAATATAAACATATATCAATCTATCAATCATACACTTTGAGTAAAATTTCCATATTAATATATATTATATGTATACATAAACATGTATAAGTAATGCTCACTTCCCCCACTATTTTTAACTTCATCTCTGATAAAGTTAAATGGGAGAAATTTCTTTCAAATTTTTAAAGTGAGGTGTGAGTGAAATTTAAAAAAGCTATACATATTTAATGTATGCATCTTGATAAGTTCAAAGACAAATTTCCACCCATGAAACCATTACCATAAAGCCACAAATGTAGATATCAGTAGCTCAATATTATTCCACAAAATAAAGCAAAATTCTCAAAGATTAAAACACATAATTCTGCTCACCCTCCAGCCCCAACCTCTTGTTCTATGATACACACTCGGGAAGTCATATGCTCAGGAATATTCCCCCCTTTTCCACCACACCTCTTTCTTTTCACCATCATAATGACCCATTGTCTCCATTATTTCTTGCGGTCCATAATATTTTTTCTAAGGGAGTAAGAAAACATAGCTAAAACATAATACTACGGAAGTAAAGTAAAATAGTTTGAATCAGAGTAACATATCCTGTTCTTCCTGTCCATTTGTGTTTGAGCTGTCTCCAATTACCGTGTGAGTCATGAACCATGGTCCTTCCTCTGCTTTATTGAATCATCAATGATAGTTCTTGGGCAAATGCTCTGGCATCAGTTGTACTGACAAAAAACTTTTTTTCTTTAAGAGTCAAGTTGAACTTGAGTTGATTCTTATATTCTTTATCTGTTTTTTTCTTTATTTAGCATTTTCATTGGTTTATTTTCAGCTGAAGGATCACCCTATTTGGGTATCAAGAGTTGCAACTTATTCTTGCTGTACATACTATTTATTTTGGGTTGTAGTTCCTTTAAAATTGGTCAAGAGATATTTGCCATTTGAGCTTCTCACCTGACTCTTAATCTCACCTATCACATCACATTTTTTAGACAAAAGTCATTAGATATTTTTTTAAATTAACTTTCAAAAAATAGTGGTGGAGCCAAGAATGAGTTAAATCTCTTCATCTGAGAATCAGCCTTGTATATCTGGAGAAGTCTCATATTTACCATCTTTGATTTAACAGTTCTTATACCTGTGGAATTGGAGACAGAAGTGAGATATTGATAGTTACTGATACTTCACAGCCATTGCTTAACTTTTGGAAAGGAGACATATAGAAGAAAGATCAACATATATTAATATCCCTCTCCAAATTAATAGATAAAATAGTATAATAGAAAAAGTAAATATTTGCAATGTAAAATCTTCACTCTACTGTTTATTAGCTGTATGCCTTCTATTTTGTTCTTTGAGCCTTGGTTTCTTTATATTTTAAAGAGTATAAAACTTTGTGTGTGTTCTTCTGTGAATTAAAGGTGGTATAATGTGCCACATGGCACATTATGGAAACTAAATAGTTCTAATCTTCTACTATCCTAACTGAAAATTCAAGGTTAAGTATTTTTAATAAAATATTTTCTTGAATGAGCAAAACTCTTATTCCAACTGTGAATTTTAGCTCTCCTAGTGATTTGATTACATCCAAAAAAAATTGACATATGAGAAACTGAGGGAAGCAATGATGTGTCCTTTAGCTATTCTGATAAGGCCATATGTCATATATAATTTCATCACAAGATAACTCCTTTGAATACACAGTGAATAATTTTACAGTGTTACTTAAGATCCTAGTTAGGGAAAAACCCAGAGGTATTGTAAATGTCAGTCTTGTTTCTTTTTCTTTTTCTTCTTCCTTCTTTCATTCTTTCTTTCCCTATTCTTACTTGTAGCCTAACCAAGGTATAAATTAACCACATCCATATTATGTTGGTACCTCATACCATAATCTTTGAAGGCATTTTAGGCACATGGTTTTTAATAATGTACACCATTGCATTTTAAGAGAGAGAGAAAAAAAAGACATCAGATGATTTGAGAAAAAAATTCAAAGAGTTCCAGAATATAAGATATTTAAATTGATACCCTTTACTTCCTGTAAATTTCTTGATTGGAAGTCCTAGGACTATAGAAATAGGTTAAAAGATGAACCACAATTGATCACAGAAGCCTATATCCAAGTAAGTCAATAAGGAGATGCATAGTGAGGTTACAGATGAGGTGGTGGTGGGGAGGATCAAAAAAAGAAGATAAGTGACTAAAAGATCTAGTCATTTTTATATCTCAGAAGAATCTATTAGTTTGTTCTCTAAAAAGTACAGTATCGAGGAAATAAAAGATGTCATATGTAATAAGATCTTTTAAAGTTTCAATAGTATGCTTTTCTTTTTTTACCTTTTTTCATGCATGAATGCCTTTGCCAATGCCAAGCATATTTATTTGCTTTGGATTAGGATTTTTACAATGAAAATTTTGTAAGAGAAATATACAACTTTTAAAATTCAAGGTAAGATTAGTGTATAGTTGAGACGATGCAAAAAATTATGAAAGTTAACCTTTGTTTAAAAAGAAAAGCATTTTCTAAATTTTTCTAGCTTTAATTATCAGTTCTAAATCCAAGCCTGGAAAAATTATTAAATTCCTTCCACAGTTGTAAATAGTATATTCCTTCTTTAAAACCAAACTGAGAATTACTCCCTCGGGGAAGGAAATTATTAAGTAAGGTAAATCTATGTTGGAGAAAAGGAAGAAGTGGACTCTCCATCCTTTCTGATTGGGTGAATTTTGGGGTTTTCCCCCCAAAAGCGGGAACAGAGTATGGAAAAGGATGTTTGATACTTCCTCATGCTTTTTCCTGTGGTGGAACTTTAGGGTGAGTGGAGAGACAAATAAGAGGAGTGGGTGGCCCACAAACAGAGCTGTGAGAGCTAAGGCAATCTGTGAAGTTCTAGATGATGCAATATTATGGCTTTCAAGCATGATATTGTAGCACTACTGCACACTTGATGGGGGAAGATGGCTTTATAGACAAACCCGAGGCCTATTGCTCATTGCCTATTCCATAGGTATAGGGGAAATAACTATCCCATGAACTTCACAGGGAAATATGGAGATGCTTAGGGTCCAGGAAATGATAGCAACTGAGGTTCAAACTGTTTGACTCTGACCAGAAGCAAATGGCCAAGACCAGCCTACAGTGGGGGATGCCAGCATGGTATCCTCAAAGCCAAATAAGATGTGTCACACTTCAGTGTTAACAAGTCTAAGGGTGAGATCAGAGAACAACAAAGATCATGAATATCCTCCATGACTCTGAAACCACTACTGCTAAGCTGCTGCGGTCACAAACAATATTTACCCATACATAAATATACTGTCTTAGAGAGAAGCAGGATAGGATTAAGAAATAGAGAAAAGAATCATAATAAAAATACTTATCCGATAATAAACATTTAGACCAGCTCAGATGGGAAATTGAACTCTGGATTCAATAAATAAATATAGTCCGGTTAAGAAGTAAAATACTGAAAATTTGTAAAAGAAAAGATGTGGGCATTCAAATCATACTATATACCATGCAAGGCCAAGGAGCATCAGGAGAAAGATGACATCTTTGACAGAAAAAGAGAAAAAAAAATATTTCCTTACATATCTGAGTGCTGTGACTAAATTTTGATTAAACAACATTCATAAAAAAGAAAAATAAAGAACAAAAGAAAATATGTAGATCCCAATCTCAAGCCACAGTCTTTTCTTATATCTGCCATCTCTATTTACCAGATGTAAGCAATATTTTCAAGTTAACTTTGATATCATGCACTATCAGAAAAGAAATCAAGGGCAATGACAAATTATAAATTCACAAAATACAGTATTTTACAAACATCATTTCCTACTGGGGCAACAATCCAAATCATTCTATCTTGAATACAAAAGAAGCAAACTACAAAAATAATTGAAGGCTCCAACAAAACAAGCAACCAAAACATTACTTAAGAAGGAAGAAATCATGTATACTTTGGCCCATTTGTGATTTTTAATTTTTCCTAATTTTACATAAACAACATTATTTGATCTTTGATCATAAATTGTATTCTTCATAAACTCATAAGTCTTGATATAGCCATTTAATAAAATACTATTCTTAAATAGGATTTTTTTCAACATTTAGAAAGCACATGGTTAATATCTATTTGTTTTAGGCAAATTATCTGTAGGTAGAAAAGTTTAAATTACTGAAGAATTATAGAATAAATGTAATTCACCACATAAATAGAGTTAAGGATAAGAATCATATGATTATCTCAATTTATGCAGGAAAAAAGCATTTGACAAAGTCTGACACCCATTCATGTTTAAAATACCAGAAAAAAACTAGATATAGAAGGAACTTACCTTAATATTGTAAAGGCATATGACAAACTCAAGGCCAACACTGTACTGAATGTATAAAAACTAAAAGTATTTCGTTTGAAAATAGGAACAAGACAAAAATACCCATTTTCACCACTCCTATACAGTATAGTCCTTGAAACTCTAGCAAGAGAAATCAGGCAAATAGAAGGAAATTAAAAAGATACAAATAGGAAAAGAAGAGCTTAAATTATTCTGCTTACTAATGATATGACCCTATATTTAGAATACCCAAAAAATTCCACCAGAAAACTTCTAGAGAGTACAAATGAATTAATTCAGCAAGACACAAGAGCTACATAAATCAATCATGTTCCTATACTCCAATAATAAATTTGCTGAAAAGAAACTAGGAAAACTATCCCATTCATAATAGTCTAGTAAAAACAAACAACAACAAAAAAGAACACAAAAAAGAATCAATCTAACAAAATAGGTGGAATACATCTACAATGAAAACTATATAACACTAAAGAAAGAAATTGAAGACCTTAGAAGATGGAAAGAACTCTAATGTTCTTGGATAGGCAGAATTAATATCATCAAAATAGCCATACTATCAAAAGCACTATACAACTTCAATGGAATTCCCTTCAAAATTCCAATGATGTTCTTCAAAGAACTAGAAAAAGCAGATCTGGAATTCATTTGGAAAGATAAGAGACCCAGAATAGCCAAAGTAATCCTTAGCAAAAGAGAGCCATACTGGATGCATCACTATACCAGACCTCAAATTGTACTATAGAGCTATAGTAATAAAATAAGCATGGTACTCACACAAAACAGGCACCAAGACCAATGGAATGAATAGAAGATACAGAGAAAAACCCAAATAAATAAAGTTATCAGATACTAGACAAAGGTGGCAAAAACATACAATTGAGAAAAGAGAGCTTTTTAACCAATGATTCTGGGAAAACTGGAAATTCATATGTAGAAGAATGAAATTTGACCCTCTCTCACCCTGCACAAAATTCAATCCAAAGTGGATCAAAGTCCTAGCAATAAAACTTACACCCCGTAACTGTTAGAAGAAAATGTAGGCCCGACATTCCAACACATTGGCACAAGAACTGAATTCCTTAACAAGACTCCTAAAGTGCAAGTAATACAATAAAAATCAATCAATCAATGAGATGGAATCAAATTAAAAGACTTCTGCATAGCAAAGTAAACAAGAGCATGAAGAGAGCCTCCAGAATGTGAGAAAATTTTTGCCGACCGCCCCTCAGAAAGTTCGTTCATATCCAGAATAAACAAAGAACTCAAAAAACTTAACACCAAAAACCCAAATAACACAATTAATAAATAGGCAAAAGAACTAAACAGATACTTCTCAAAAGAAGAAATGCAAATTATCAACAAATATATGAAAAAAATATTCAACATCTCTAGCAATTAGGAAAAAATATTCAACATCTCTAGCAATTAGGAAAAAACTACATGGAGATTTCATGTCATTTTAGTTATAATGGCAATTATCAAGAATATGCATAATAAAAAAGTTTGTGAGAATGAAGAGAAAAAGGTATATTCATACATTGCTGGTGGAACTACAAATTAGTGCAACCACTTTGGAAAACATTTTGGACATGCTTCAAAAAACTAAGAATGGAACCACCATCTGACCCAGAAATCCCACTCCTCAGTATATATACAATGATTTTTAAATTATCATACTACAGTGATGCAGCACAATTCACAATAGCCAAGCTATGGAACCCACCGAGGTGGTCTTCAACAAATGAATAGATAAGGAAAATGTGGTATATATATACAGTGGAGTACTACTGAGCCACAAAGAAGAATGAAATTACGGCATTTGCCAGTAAATGGATGGAACTGGAGACTACCAAAATAAGCCAGTCTCCCAAAGTCAAAGGTAGAATGTTTTCTGAGATATATGGCAGCTAATCCAAATTAAGAGAGTGGTAGCGGAGAAAGAGAGAATAAAAAAAAATGAAAGGAAAGGGAATTTCACCAAAATAGAGGATAAATCAGTAGAGTAGAGGAAGGGGACTGAGAGGGAGATGAGGGATGGGATAAGGGAAGAACAATGGAATGTAAACTTTTGTAGTTTTATACATGAATATACCATCTATATTCATGAAATATATACATCTCTCTATACATTTCACACAGTGAATCTCAATATCAGTCTCAAGTCAAGTATACCTTGACTCAATATCAATATCAATCTCAATATCAAGTATACCTACAAGACACTATTTATTAAAAAAAAACAATAAATAAATTGCAGAAAGATCAGTAAAGTAAAGGGAAGAGCCCAGGAAGGGAAGAGGGGTGAGAGGAAAAGTGCTGGGGACTGAATTGGAGCAAATTATGTTTCATGCTTTTGTGATTATGTCAGAATGTATCCTAATGCTATTTATAACTAGAAAGAATCAATTAAAAAATACAGAAAACCAAAGAGATAGTATGACGAAATCAATACTAAACAAGATTTTCAAACTTGCAGATACAAGTTCTAAAAACCTAGTAGAGTTGCATAATTCAATATAAGTAGATATTTATCTGCAACATTAGCATAACCAGAATTATCTAAGATGATTGAGTGGCCTAGTACACATCAAATCGTGCCAACTCTTGTTAAGAATTAAATCTTTCTTTGATTTTCATGACCTTGATATGTTGGAAACCATAAGCCACCTATTTTGCAGGATATTTGTCAGTTTGATATTTCATATTTTGATAGAAACATCACAAAAATAATGCTATTTTTCCCTGTTATATTCTCTCAGTTAGAACACAATTTCAATTTTTCCCATTGTTGGTGATGTTAACATTGAGCACTTGATTAAGAAGATGTTTTTCAGAATGTTCCATTGTCATGTTTTTTGTAATTAATAAGTATTTTGTGGGGGATATGTTTAATCTATGCAAATTGTCTATTCTTCTTCAACCTTTTGCTTACTATATATAGCACCCATTTGTGTTTGAATCAACCAGTTAGGCAGCAACAAAAAAGTGATTTTTATAATTCCATTATTATTTTTACATTTATTGATAGAACTCTTCCTATTAAAACACCTCTTTGCCCATTTCTTGGTTCATTTACTTATTTATAACAACATTGTTTTTCAGTTTATTGTTGTTTAATGGATTGCAGTATGATTATCATTTATTGTGATTTTAAAATGGTCCCAAATTTGGTCAGTGGGAACCCCTTCATACTGGCTTTTGCCCTTTTTGACATGTCCCTACACATTTGAGTAACTCCATACTTTCTGGATGAACAAAATGTTCCAAACTCATTTTGTAATTTCTATGACTCAACCTTAGAATCAGCTATTTCTCCAAAGAACTCTGGTTCCTTTGGTGAAGCATAGGATTTAAAAATTAAGACTGGAATGCTGGGTGTGATCACCACTTTTGAGGTATTGCTGCTTCTCAGACCTCTTAGTGGACCTTTAAATAATCATCTATCTAAATGGAATTCTAGGTTCTGTTATTTCCTATTAATCTTTAAAAATATTATTATATTATTCTAGTTTTATCAAAAGCTCAGTGGTTTTCCCCAGTGCCAATATAATACTGAGAACAATTTTTTGAAAAAAAGAAAGAAAGAAAGAAATTTTATTGCTTTGCTAGCAAAGAAGAAACAAGGGGGCTCCTGTCCCAGATGTTATGATTCTAACCATTAGGGGCAACAGAGGACTTTTATGGAAGTGATCCAAAGGCTACATTTCAGTTGTGCCTTGTCAGGGGTCATAATTCACTTGAAGGCTTGAGAGGTCATTATTTCTTAGATCTTCTTGCACCATTGTAATCCAAATTAGCTCATTCCTGTGGAGTGTATGCTTGTTCAATATAGATAACTCAGCCTAAGATGGAGAGGTTAACCTTGCTTCTCCCAAGGTTAGGGAATGGAAGAGGGAGAAGAGAAAAGAAAACAAAACAAAAAATCCCACCCATCTCAGTTTTAAAATAAGCCACTGTGGAAGAGCAGCAAGTGTTATGTTCAAAGCATGACGTAGACCCCTATTACATTTTCCCACTGTCAATTTCTACCTTCAATTTCTATGGAAAAATGGGTGATAACATCAACAAGCTACTTCCTGCTGAAACCTGGTGATGAAGGGAGTCTTAGAATGGAAGATTTTTACCTGTTTTCATTTTCTTCTTTTCGACTTTTACTGGAAGAGATGAAAAGGTGACTCCAACCTTGGTGGGGACCTGGAAGAAGCACACTCCTGTACAATAATTGATATTTGATAGTTTTACGTACCATTTTAATCTAGTTTCTTTCACAATAGTCAGATTTTCCCCTCTCCCCAGGGTACCAAGATGGGTCTCTAATATACTATTTATTTCAAGGTAAGCCTACTTCTGGAGATACCTTTATTAAGGAGAGAAATTGGCCACAACTTATCCCATTGCAGGTAGGTTTCTTGGCATTTTTTATCCACAGTATGTCTCTCAATGTCTATAAGAGAACTTTAAGAGTTGTATCTTGTTATCCATTCATAGAGTCTGAACTTCTTTTGTAAATCAGGCTGGCCTAGAACTGAGGCTATCATAAGGTTTTGTTTTAAATTCTCAAAGGCAGTTTAGCATTCTGGGGTCCAAATCAAGTTCTATTTATATTATATTTAAAGACTCATATGAAGATTTAGCAATTAATCCAAAATTAGGGACACATATATGGCAGAATTTTGATATTCCCAGGAGCCCATATAACTGTCTCTGATTCCTGGCTTCTCTAAGGCTCAAGATGGATTGCTTTCAGTCTGACATTCTGGTTTGCTGGTTAATCTGGAATCCCAGATTGTGACTTGTTTTCCAAAACCGAGTCTTTTTAGTGGATACCTCATATCTACACAAGGCAAGAAGGTTTAGTACAATAAAAAGGCAGTGATCATGGTTGGAGCTGACTAAAAGTGGATCACCTACATATTGCAATGGCATTCTTTGATCCATCTGTAATTATTATAGGTCTTTTGTTAGACTCTCATTTTACAGAGTAGGGGAGGTTTTAAATCCCTGAGGTAGGACAGTGTAATAATATTTATTAATTATTTTGGTATCAAGTTTCTGCCAATCAAAAGCAAACAGTAATGGGCATTACTGAAAGCTTGGTCCTTGTCCCAGATGACAGTTTCATAATGAGGACATGAATTTGAGAAAAAGGATAAAGTTTTATTGCTTTGCAAGCAAAGGAGAAGCACAGGGCACTCCTGTCCCAAAGGCTGGGATTCTGCCTATCAGGGAGAACACAATGTTTTTTTAAAAGAGGGTTTAAAAGCTACATTCCAGATGTGCCCTGATGGTAGGTTAAATTTTACTTGCTAATTTGGGAGATACTTATTTCCTAGATCTTCTGGTGCCATCTCCTTCCTGTGGTGGGTGTGTGTTCAAGGATAGATGAATAAGTCTAGGCTGGGGAAGAAAAGATATTCCTGTCTCCCCAGTCCTATTAAGAAAGAGGAGAGATAGAGAGAATAAAGAAAAGAAAAAAAAATGTTCTTTAAAAATAAGCCTCAGAATAGCAAAGTCTATATCCCAAAGGTGACTCAGACCACTGTTAGTTAGGACTTTTCAGGGGAATAGAAAAGAATGCCTCCTTTAAATATAGCACTGTGAATCCACCATTCACAGTCAGTGGAGTATAGTTTTGGTACTGTGGGTTGAATATCCTAAACTATATAATTTTTTTAGTTCTCAGTGTACCTTTATTTTATTTATTTATATGTGGTGCTGAGAATAGAACCCAGTGCCTCACACATGCTAGGCAAGTGCTCTGCCTCTGAGCCACAACCCTAATCCCCTAAACAATATTTTTTTTATAGTTCTCAAGTCTTACAAATTAGTACTCATCAATGTAAGGTTTTTTTTTTTAACAGAATAGACATATTGTAGGTTATCTGGTGAAGCCAAATGTTTTATAATTTTAAAAATTTGTCCCAAAGCAGTTGGATCTCTATCAATACCTTTCTCTTAAAGGGGATATTGTTTTTTCCTGGGGTGAGTTACCTCCTCCTTAAACAAAACCTTAGTTATGATAAATTCATCTCCCTTGCCAGGGTCCCTTCAGTTAGTAGACCTGCAGAAGACTTAAGTTTCCATTTCCTTTCTCAAGTGAGAGCTAGAACCACAGCATGTATTCTAGTGACTCTTGCAAATGGAGATATTGCTTTTTTAGGTGAGGTTATCTGAGTATTTAATTTACACAATCAATTTAGTCTCAGGGGAGGGATCAGACAATCTAACATATACAAAATCGAACAAACAAAACTGAAAATAATCTTGAGCCTTAATCATTTTTTCCTCAGTTGTATTCAACCATTCAAGAGGTTGGAGGACAGAATATGTTAAGCTTGACTTGTCACTCAACATTGCCACAATGCCATCAATTTTAAATGAGTTCCCCACTGTCAATTGTACCCAGAGGGTCTTGTTGAGCCTTTTATTTACAGTGGGTATATTGATATTTAATGAAGGGAAGCCATATACTTCCTTTTTTGTTTTAGGCTTCCTTGAAGATCCATTGCAGGGACTGCCAATAAAACATGAGTTTTCTGGGCCGGGGCTGTAGCTCAGTGGTAGGGCACTTGCCTAGCATGCATGAGGCAGTGGGTTAAATCCTCAGCACCACATAAAAATAAACAAATAAAATAAAGGCATTTTGTCCATTTACAAAACAAACAAACAAACAAACAAACATGAGTTGTTGTGTTGGTTTCTGTTCCTTCTAGGCATTATGCACCAGAAGGCCTTAATCAACTAGCTATGAGGGACTTATGTCAGTTTGCACCCACCACCCACTGAAGCCTTTTTCCTTCTTCTTTTGTCCAGTGAACTCTGTCCAATGAAGTTTACATGGACTATGGAGAGAATTTTTAAGAACTTCTCTCTACAGAAACCATCAGAGTCAAGAGGCAGGTGCCTGCATACTTAGGGACTTCAGGAGGTCCTGGTATCTGAGCTCTGCAGGCAGCAGGTAGGGGTCCACTCAGAAGTGTTTGCTGGTAGGTGAAAGAGCTCAGTGATTGGTTCAGAGCATACAAGATAGGGGAGTATATACAGGGGGCCTTACTTCTCCTGGGATGCTTTACCCTCAGATTATAGTCAGGACCTGAGGGTCTTTGACCCTGGTGGTGAGGCCAGACAGGTGGCTCCTCTTTATGTGAGTGTGGCACCCCTACCTGTTGTTTGTGGGATAGTCACAGTATAGCCAGAGCAGTCCAGGGTCTTTAATTTTGTTGTTGTTGTTGTTTTTGGTGGACTTTAGGACACTGTCCTTACTGGACTCAATTTTCATAACTATTTAAATTGTCCAGAGCTCAAGAGTTTGCAGTTTTTTTCTCTACTCTAGCCATTTGCTTTTGAGCCATAGCTGTTTCTTTCCTTTTTCATTTTCTGCATACAGTTGTTTATCCTACTCGTATCCCCATGAATTTAGGTTGATGAAATATTTTCATAGCAAGAATTGCTCTGCCCAAGTGATGGGTAATCCCTGACCAAGTGTGTTATCCTGTCAGATTTTGAAAGGGAAGACTATTCCTGTCCCCATATCAGAATCTAGCAAAGCTAGTGCTCGTTGCACATGCTTTTTAGCCAGCCACCTTTACTCTGTTCCCCATGGGCAAAAGGGATGGGAAGGCAGGGCAGAGGCCAAGTCCTCTTTGCCCATTTTTCTACAGCCAGGAAGCTCTTTTGGGATTTTTCCTGAGCCCAGGGCTGGTGTTCATGACTCACAGCGGGATAATCTATAAGGCAAGGCTAAGAAGCAGTGCCAGGTCTACCAGCACTGCATTGAAAGGATTTAAATCTTTGTTAACCTTTTCTTCTGATGTCCTGCTATATTTGCACACCAGAGGCAGTAACTTTTTGCACAATCAATTTAGTTTATGACTGTTTTTCCAGGCCTCTGACAGGCCAATCCCAACTGATAAATTATATAATTGAGAAAAACATTAAATGGCCAGATTGTGTTACAATATAACATCATCATTTTCTTAGATAGGCTTATACCTAGAGGTGGCCCTTTTAGCCAAAATCTTTCCCAAGAGACTACCAGGAGGATCACGGAAGCATTGCCCATGTCTTAAGAACCAATAACAGATACAAACAAAAACACAGAGACATACAAACAAAGGAGATGCCCCAAACCATGGCTCACAGACAGAAACCTTTAAAACAGATGGGGGATCCCTAAATTTCTACTCCCACTCATCTATGACTCCCACTCCAGTGGTGGAACAGATGTTCCCACAGAGGGGCCAGATGTTCCTACAAAGAGGAACCAGATATCCCTGTGAAGGTCATATGTGTGGCATCAAGGGGCTCTGCATACATGCTGGGGGAACTTACCAGATGGCCAAGGTGTCATGACTTCAGTGAGCTCAGTTTTCTTTTTCTCAAAGTAGTTTAAATGGTGGAGCAACCCATACCATTCAGGAAGAAAATGTGAGAGTTCACCAAAGGAATAGGAACCTTGGCAGCTACTAGGACTATCCTCAGTCCCTCTTTTACTTTCCTATATCTCCTATGTTCCCTGTCTTCTGATTCTCCAGCCATGAGCTCCCAACTAGCTTACAAGCCACCTTGTATCCTCAACATGGAAGGGGGATGCTCAGACTGCTAGACTTGCCCAAGAAGTTTGGAGTGGGGATTCTTCTCAGGCTCCACTTTAGGTGCCAATTTGTTACCAAAAGCTTGGTCCGGGAGCTGGATCCAACATGGCAGCGGGTGTGGAGAGATCAAGTTTCTGACCTCTTCAGCTGCGCGGGCATAGGGAGTCTTAAACCGTCGAAATGCTGTTTGCTCAGGATCACTAGGCAATGCTGAGCTGACGTGGATCTGGGGCGAACAGTCTGTGCCTCTCAGAACACACACTGAGCCCGGATCAGCTGAATTCAACCTCCCATTCGCCTGCGTCTCGCAGACAAACCGCTGTGACTCAGCACTAAACGATCCCACTGAAACAACTGGTTGGCCCTTCTGAACATGCAGAGGTTAATACCAACCGAGCCTTCATAGGCAGTGGCCACAGGATTGAGACGGGGCTTGGGAGAGCTAGTCAGGACCTACCCGTTGCATTGTTCACCCGGCAAAGGGAACAAACTGTCACCATTTGCATGGGATACCATCATGGCAGAGAACTGACATCACCAGAATGCGGCGGAGGAGATAACTTCATTGAAACCAGTGGCGACATGTGTGTAACCCCCTAGCCTTCCCTCTCCACACAGCGGGGGAAACCTCAAGGGCCCCTCCCAGCTCTCCCATAAGGGCCCCTCCCAGCTCTCCCGTGAGCGCGATAGTCAGACCGAGGGAATCAGGAGTGGCGCGGGACCCGCGACGCAGAACCCCCGGCTACCACTCCCACCAGTGCTGACAACTGAGATCTCTTGCACCAGCTACTGGGGGCGTGGTTACTGGAAGGCAAGCAAAATATGCTGAGGGTTCTCAGCCCCAAGCTCCACAAACTTAGGGTCTGAGGGAATGGCAAACAGGGAGAGTGTGCCCAGTCGTTCAAGAAAATAGGGCTCCCGGGAGCAGCAGACCTGGTGGACAGCCAGTATTGTGGTGAGCATCACCGGTGAGCGGGACCTGGCTGGAGGAAAAGTGGGGAAGTGACTAGACACAGAAAAGGCCCTAGGCACTCAGGATTGGAGACCTGCCCAGTCTGGGAGGAGGAGCTGCTGCACAGTGATTGGTTCCTGCGTATTGAGAGGAGAAGCTTGGCCCGGTGGGCACAGCTCCACCTACTGGAAGAGAAGTTAATCAAACTCTAAGACTGCATTTATTAATTTTTTTTTATTTGGGTTTTTTTCAGTTTCATTTTTTATTTTTTTAAATATTTTTTATTATATTTTTATTTTTTTGATTATTTTTTAAATTTTTTTCTTCTTTTATTTTCTATTTCTTTTTCTTTTGACTTTACATTTCTTTTCAATTTCCTTATTTCCCCTTCCTTGAATTCTACCCATTTACTCTCATTCTCTTTAGTGACTTCTTCCCTTCCCTTCTAATACCTTTCCTCCCAAGCATCAAATAAATTTATAGGAGTAAACAATAACTCAGCAGTCAAACAGAACAAGAAGTAACATGAGCAGCATGAAAAAACAAGAAAGAAAAGGAGTACAAGCAATGCAGGAGAGCCTAAATATTGAGGATGACCTAGAGGCATCAGAAAAATGGTCAAATAAAGAACTCAAGGAATACCTTAGACAGATGGAATGGAATCTTAAAGAGGATATGAGATAGAAAATTCAAACAATGAAAGAACACATTGAAAATGAATTACATAAACAGATAAAAGAAGCAAATAAGCATCTTTATCAGGAGATAGAGATTATAAAAAAAATCAAACAATAATTCTAGAAATGAAGGAAACTATAAACCAAATTAAAAACTCAAATGAGAGTATCACTAACAGAGTGGAGCAAGTAGAAGCCAGAATGTCAGATAATGAAGACAAAATATATCATCTTGAAAAGAGTCTAGCCAACTCAGAAAGGCTGGTAAAAAATCACGAGAAAAACATCCAAGAGATATGGGATAACATAAAAAAACCAAACTTAAGAGTCATTGGGATAGAGGAAGGTATAGAGGTTCAAACCAAGGGAATGAGCAACCTGCTGAATGAAATAATTATAGAAAACTTTCCAGAAATAAAAAAGGAAACGTATGTACAAATTGTAGATGCATACAGGACACCGAGCATACAAAATCACAGTAGACCAATGCCAAGACACATTGTTATGAATACATCCAATATTCAGAACAAAGAGAAAATATTAAAAGCTACAAGAGAAAGGAGGCAGATTACATTCAGGGGTAAACCAATAAGGTTAACAACGGATTTTTCATCACAGATGCTGAAAGCGAGAAGATCCTGGAACAACATATTGCAAACACTGAAAGACAATGGATGCCAACCAAGAATTTTGTATCCAGCAAAATTAAGCTTCAGGTATGACAACAAAATAAAAATTTTCATGATAAAAAAAAAGTTAAAAGAATTTGCAGCCAGAAAACCAGCATTGCAAAGCATCATGAGCAAAACACTACACGAGGAAGAAATGAAAAACAATAACCAAAACCAACAGTGGGAAGTACCTCAGTAGAGCCAGAGGGCAGGGGGAAAGCTAATCATGGAGAAACAAACCAAATTAAATAAAAAGATAAATAATCAAACATGGCTGGAAGTACAAACCATATATCAACTGTAACTCTAAACGTTAATGGCTTAAACTCTCCAATAAAGCAACATAGGCTGGTAACATGAATTAAAAAAACAAATCCAACAATATGCTGCCTCCAGGAGACGCATCTGATTGGAAAAGACATACACAAGCTGAAGGTGAAAGGTTGGGAAAAAATATACCACGCACGTGGTCCTCGTACGCAAGTAGGGGTGGCCATCCTCATATCGAATAAAATCGACTTCAAGACTAAGTTAATCAAAAGGGATAAGGAAGGACATTATATATAGTTAAAAGGAACCATTCACCAACAAGACATAACAATTATCAATATTTATGCACCAAATAAGGGTGCTGCGATGTTCATAAAACAAACTCTCCTCAAGTTCAAGAATCAAATAGACCACAACACATAATTATGGGTGACTTCAACACACCTCTCTCACCATTGGACAGATCCTCCAAAAAAAAGTTGAATAAAGAAACTATAGAACTCAATATCACAATTAATAACCTAGGTTTAACTGACATATATAGAATATATCAACCATCATCAAGTGGACATACTTTTTTCTCAGTAGCACATGGATCCTTCTCAAAAATAGACCATATATTATGCCATAGGGCAACCCTCAGTAAATATAAAGGGGTGGAGATAATACCATGCATTTTATCTGATACTAATGGAATGAAACTGGAAATCAATGATAAAAGAAGGAAGGAAAAATCCTACATCACATGGAAAATGAACAATATGTTACTGAATGATCAATGGGTTACAGAAGACATATAGGAGGAAATCAAAAAATTCTTAGAGATAAATGAAAATACAGACACAACACATCGGAATCTATGGGACACAATCAAAGCAGTTTTAACAGGGAAATTCCTTGCCTGGAGATCATTCCTCAAAAAAAGAAAAAACCAACAAATAAATGAGCTCCCACTTCATCTCAAAGCCCTAGAAAAGGAAGAGCAAAACAACAGCAAATGTAGCAGAAGGCAAGAAATAATTAAAATCAGAGTGGAAATCAATGAAATGGAAACAAAAGAAACTATTGAAAAAATTGACAAAACTAAAAGTTGGTTCTTTGAAAAAATAAATAAGATCAACAGACCCTTAGCCATGCTAACGAAGAGAAGAAGAGAGAGAACTCAAATTACTAACATACGAGATGAAAAAGGAAATATCACAACAGATGCTACAGAAATACAGAAGACAATTAGAAATTATTTTGGAAACCTATATACCAATAAAATAGAAGATAGTGAAGACATCGATAAATTTCTTAAGTCATATGATTTGCCCAGACTGAGTCAGGAGTATACACACAATTTGAACAGACCAATATCAATGGATGAAATAGAAGAAGCAATCAAATGACTACCAACCAAGAAAAGCCCAGGACCGGATGGGTATACAACGGAGTTTTATAAAACCTTTAAAGAAGAATTAATACCAATACTTTTCAAGTTATTTCAGGAAATAGAAAAAGAGGGAGCTCTTCCAAATTCATTCTATGAGGCCAACATCACCCTGATTCCGAAACTAGACAAAGACACCTCAAAGAAAGAAAACTACAGACCAATATCTCTAATGAACCTAGATGCAAAAATCCTCAATAAAATTCTGGTGAATCGGATACAAAAACACATCAAAAAAATTGTGCACCATGATCAAGTAGGATTCATCCCTGGGATGCAAGGATGGTTCAATATATGGAAATCAATAAATGTTATTCACCACATCAATAGACTTAAAGATAAGAACAATATGATCATCTCGATAGACACAGAAAAAGCATTCGACAAAGTACAGCATCCCTTTATGTTCAAAACATTAGAAAAACTAGGGATAACAGGAACTTACCTCAACATTGTAAAAGCAATCTATGCTAAGCCTCAGGCTAGCATCATTCTGAATGGAGAAAAATTGAAGGCATTCCCTCTAAAATCTGGAACAAGACAGGGATGCCCTCTATCACCACTTCTATTCAATATAGTTCTTGAAACACTGGCCAGAGCAATTAGATAGACGAAAGAAATTAAAGGCATAAAAATAGGAAAAGAAGAACTTAAATTATTATTATTTGCAGACGAAATGATTCTATACCTAGAAGACCCAAAAGGGTCTACAAAGAAACTACTAGAACTAATAAATGAATTCAGCAAAGTGGCAGGATATAAATTCAACACGCATAAATCAAAGGCATTTCTGTATATCAGCAACAAAACTTCTGAAACGGAAATGAGGAAAAACACCTCATTCACAATATCCTCAAAAAAAAATATTTGGGAATCAACCTAACAAAAGAGGTGAAAGATTTATACAATGAAAACTACAGAACCCTAAAGAGAGAAATAGAAGAAGATCTTAGAAGATGGAAAAATATACCCTGTTCATGGATAGGCAGAACTAACATCATCAAAATGGCGATATTACCAAAAGTTCTCTATAGGTTTAATGCAATGCCAATCAAAATCCCAATGAAATTTCTTGTAGAAATAGAGAAAGCAATCATGAAATTCATATGGAAAAATAAAAGACCCAGAATAGCAAAAGCAACTCTAAGCAGGAAGTGTGAATCAGGCGGCATAGCGATACCAGATTTCAAACTATACTACAGAGCAATAGTAACAAAAACAGCATGGTACTGGTACCAAAACAGGCGGGTGGACCAATGGTACAGGATAGAGGACACAGAGACTTATCCACAAAGTTACAACTATCTTATATTTGATAAAGGGGCTAAAAGCATGCAATGGAGGACGGATAGCATCTTCAACAAATGGTGCTGGGAAAACTGGAAATCCATATACAGCAAAATGAAACCGAATCCCCTTCTCTTGCCATGCACAAAAGTTAACTCAAAATGGATCAAGGAGCTTGATATCAAATCAGAGACTCTGCGTCTGATAGAAGAAAAAGTTGGCTCCGATCTACATATTGTGGGGTTGGGCTCCAAATTTCTTAATAGGACACCCATAGCACAAGAGTTAAAAACAAGAATCAACAAATGGGACTTACTTAAACTAAAAAGTTTTTTCTCAGCAAGAGAAACAATAAGAGAGGTAAATAGGGAGCCTACATCATGGGAACAAATTTTTACTCCTCACATTTCAGATAGTGCCCTAATATCCAGAGTATACAAAGAACTAAAAAAATTAAACAATAAGATAACAAATAACCCAATCAACAAATGGTCCAAGGACCTGAACAGACACTTCTCAGAGGAGGACATACAATCAATCAACAAGTACATGAAAAAATGCTCACCATCTCTAGCAGTCAGAGAAATGCAAATTAAAACCACCCTAAGATACCATCTCACTCCAGTAAGATTGGCAGCCATTATGAAGTCAAACAACAACAAGTGCTGGCGAGGATGTGGGGAAAAGGGTACTCTTGTACATTGCTGGTGGGACTGCAAATTGGTGCAGCCAATTTGGAAAGCAGTATGGAGATTCCTGGGTAAGCTGGGAATGGAACCACCATTTGACCCAGCTATTACCCTTCTCAGACTATTCCCTGAAGACCTTAAAAGAGCGTACTATAGGGATACTGCTACATCGGTGTTCATAGCAGCACAATTCACAATAGCTAGACTGTGGAACCAACCTAGATGCCCTTCAATAGATGAATGGATAAAAAAATGTGGCATTTATACACAATGGAGTATTACGCAGCACTAAAAAAATGACAAAATCATGGAATTTGCAGGGAAATGGATGGCACTAGAGCAGATTATGCTAAGTGAAGCTAGCCAATCCCTAAAAAACAAATGCCAAATGTCATCTTTGATATAAGGAGAGCAACTAAGAACAGAATAGGGAGTAAGACCATGAGAAGAAAATCACCATTAAACAGGGTCGAGAGCGGGGAGGGAAAGAGAGAGAGAAGGGAAATTGCATGGTAAAGGAAGGAGACACTTATTGTTATACAAAATTACATATAAGAGGAAGTGAGGGGAAAGGGGAAAAAACAAGAGAGAGAAATGAATTACAGTTGATGGGGTAGAGAGAAAAGATGGGAGGAGAGGGGGGGGAGAGGGGGGGGATAGTAGAGGATAGGAAGGGCAGCAGAATACAACAGACACTAGTATAGCACTATGTAGAAAAGTGGATGTGGAACCGATGTGAATCTGTAGTATGTATACCGGGTAAAAAATGGGAGTTCATAATCTGCTTGAATCAAATGTATGAAATATTATATGTCAAGAGCTTTGTAATGTTTTGAACAACTAATAATAAAAAAAGAATATATAATTAAAAAAAAAAAACTTGGTCCTTGTCCCCAGTGCCCATACAGTAATGAGAGTAAACTTTTGAGAAAAGGGAAGATGAAGCATTATTGTTTTGCTACAAAGGAGAAGCAAAGGAAACTCCTAACCCAGAGTTGGATTCTGATCAAGGGGAATGGAGAGCTTTAAAGCAATAATTCAAAGGCTTGATCACAGCTGTGCCTTTTCAGAGGTCATAGTTCACTTGTGAACTTGAGGATAGCTATTTCTTAGGTCTTCTGCCACCATCCCAAAGTCTGAATTACTTCACTCCTGTGCTGTGCATGGTCGTTGACAGACGACAAAGCCTGAGGATGGGAAAAATGTTAGGGAAGGGGAGAGGGAGAAGAGAAAGAGGGAGGGCATGTCAGTTTTAAAATAAGCTGCAGTGACTGAGTAGCAAGGGTTATGTTCAAAGCATGAAGTGGACCCCTGTTGCAATTTCTTTCTTTTCCATGCTGTTTCTAATATTAAGCTGTTTTACTTTCTAATTTTTTTTCTTAGTCATCAGTATTCCTAAAGTCTCCTGAAATATTTTATGGACAAGGGCTTAAGACATTTTGTTCTACTTAAAATTCTTTGTGTCCTCAGATCTGCAAATTTACACCATTATTTCTTAGAAATCTCTTCAAACATTGTTTCATCTCCAGTATTTCCTTATATAATGCCAACGAAATATGTTTTTCATATTATTGGTTTCTTTATGGGTATTTTAGCTTAATATCCTTGCCATTTTAAATAAAAATTCTTGGACCCAGAATATTAACTATTGCTATTAAATTAATGTATTCGTTCTAGATATTTATTTTTAATTAATTTTTTAATTTATATATGAAAGTGGAATGCATAACAATTTTTCTTACACATATAGAGCACAATTTTTTATATCTCTGGTTGTATAGAAAGTATATTCATACCAATTCTTGTCTTCATACATGTACTTTGGATAATAATGTCCATCACATTCCACCATAATTTCTAACCCCATGCTCTCTCTCTTCCTTTCCCAACACTCTGCCCTATCTGGGGTTTGTCTATTCCTCCCATGCTCCCTCTCCCTACCCCATTATGAATCAGCCTCCTTATATCATAGCTAGATATTTATTCATAGTAATCCTTGGAGGTGTTTTTTAACTCAAGATTTTAAAGACAACAAAAATATTTAATGAGACACTTTTAAAGTATTATTATAAAAGCAAAATATTTAAAAAGTGTATGTCATCAATTGTACATAGCTTATTAAATATTTATCTAGCAAGTGTGTACAAGTAGAAATTATACAAAAATAGGTCATTTAGAAAATGGAACTCTGACCCATCACCTGCAGCAACTAGCTCAGAGAGCCCATCCAATATCTGCAACAACTACTCCAGGAGGCCAAAACCCAACTTTCATAGCAATTGCCCCCAAATATCTAGGGCTTTAGATTATATTGGGCAAAGATGGTGAGAAGCAGTCAGATTTGAAAATACATTTTGAAGGTGGATACTCTAGAATTTTCCTTTTTATTAATAAGAGGTTTTTTCCCCCACATTTTTATGAGATCTTTCCCCACCTTTATTTTCTTTTTTCCTCTCTAGCTTCCACATATGAATGAAAACATGACCTTTAACCTTCTGAGTTTGACTTATTTCACTTAACATAATGGTCTCTGGTTCCATCCATTTTCCTGAAAATGACATAATTTTATTTTTATTTATGGCTTTATATTCACAAAGCTCCGTTGTGAATATATACCACGTTTTCTTTATCCATTCATCCACTGGTAGACACCTAGGCTCCATAGTTTGGCTATTGTGAATTGTGCTGCTATAAACATGGGTATGTATGTATCACTGTACTATGATGACTTTAATTCTTTAGGATAAATATCCAGGAGTAATATAGCTGGATCATATGGTGGTTCCATTCCCATTCTTTTGAGGAACCACCACACTGATTCCCATGGTGTTTGTACCAACTTACAATCCCACCAAAAGTGTAAAAGTGTTCTTTTTTCTCCGCATTCTTTTAAACATTTATGATTATTTGTATTCTTGATGATTGCCATTCTGACTGGCATGAGATGAAACCTCAGTGTAGTTTTGATTTGCATTTCCCTAATTGCTAGTGATGTTGAACATTTTTCCATATATTCCTTGGCCACTTGTATTTCTTCTTTTGGGAAGTATCTGTTTAATTCATTTGCCAATTTATTAAATGGGTTATTTGATTTTGGGGGGGGTAAAGTTTTTTGAGATCTTCATATGTTCTAGATATTACTTCTCTGTCAGAGAGTACTCTCAAAGACTTTATCCCATTCTGTAGGTTCTGTCCTCATATTCCTAATACTTAGCTTTTCTGCGAAGAAGATTTTAATTTGATTCCTTCCCATTTATGAACCCTTGACATTATTTCCTGAGCTTTAGGGGTCCTATTGAGAAAGTCGTTGCCTGTGCCGATATGTGGAGTGTTGACCCTACGTTTTCTTCTAGGAGTTGACTAGTATTGGTTCTAATTTCTAGGTCTTTCATTAATTTTGAGTTGATTTTTGTGTAGAGTGAGAGAGAAGGATCTAGTTTCATTCTTCTACATATGGCTATACAGTTTTCCTAGCACCATTTGTTAAGAAGGATGTCTTAGGTTTTTGGCAACTTTGTCAAGGATCAGTTGACTGGGGATATGTGTCTTCTATTCTGCACCATTGGTCTATGTGTCTTTTTTTATACCAGAACCATGCAATCTTTGTTACTATAGCTCTGTAATATAATTTGAAGTCAGATATTGTGAGGCCTTCAGCATTGCTTTTTTGTCCTAGATTGCTTTGGCTATTCTGGGTCTTTTATTCTTCCGAATGAATTTTAGGACTGCTTTTTTCTAGTTCCATGAAGAATGTCATTAGTATTTTCATGGGGATTGCATTGAATCTGTATTGTATTGAATCTGCTTTTGGTAGTAGAGCCTTTTTAATAATTATAATTCTGCGTACCCATCATCATGGGAAGTCTTTCCGTCATCTTGTGTCTTCACTTTCAATTCCTTTCTTTAATGTTCTGTATTTTTCATTGTAGAGGTCTTTCACTTCCTTGGTTAGATTTATTGCTAGAGATTTTGTTTGTTTGTTTGTTTGAAGCTATTGTGAATGCAATTGTTTTCCTGATTTCTTTCTCAGCAGACTCATTGTTGGTACATAGGAAAGCTATTGATTTTTTATGTTGATTTTGTAACCCACTACTTTGCCAAATTTATTAACTCTAGCAATCTTTTTGTGGATAAGAGTAAATGTGATAGAAAAGATATGTGAAAGCTGAGCCTGAGAATTTGAAAGACTTAGTGGCTGGAAAGCAGTAGAGGATTCAGCAAAAAGTTACACTGTAATAAGCAGTTGTTAAGGAGGCTTATAACTCTTAGTTGTTTCATCTTTCAAGTATTAGATACGATCTACTACTGCCAAAGTTACGCTAATAGCATAGTATGTGGTTGTTTAAACATACCGTCTTTGTTACTTAGCAATAATTTACAGTCAAAATGTAGCTCTAATTATTTTCTTGAGATGGTTGCTCAATAACCTTTTGAACTAGAGCTCAAATCAAACACTAACAGTATTGTGAAAATTTATGTAATACTAATATCACTCGATCCTTCAACTCTTATTGTCTTAGTGCAGCTTGTGTCTTTATAATAAAATAAAGCTTACTGGGTAATTAGTAAAAAAAAGAAACTCAATTGGCTCACAGTTATGGAGAATGGAGAGTCTAATATCAAGGAAGTCCCTTGCTGGCATCTGGTAAGGGACATCTTGCATCATCTCATGGTGGAAGGCACCAAAGAGAAAGAGAGAGAGAGGTGAAAAGAAAAGGTAGAACTCACTTTTATAACAAGCCCACTCTCAGGATGACAATGCTATTTCCATTATAGCGACATTAATCTATTCATGAGCACAGTGCCTTTATTACCTAAGTACCTCTAGAGGCTGCTGTGTTAACAGTTGTTTTCAACACATGAACGTTAGAGGACACATTCAAACTATTTAAGTGACCAAAAGCACATTTTGCAATAGTAGGAACTGAATAAATGTTAGTTTTATGAGGGCATGTTTCATCAGCAGACATTTAATTACTGCAAAGTCATTTTATGTACTAGCAAAAACACTCCAAAAATTATTATTGTAGAGATTACTTCTCATTCATTTTCGTTAGGAGCACAAAAGCATACAGATGAGAAACAAAAAGATATTTCTTGAAATAAAGATCCCATATCCACAGGGCCAAGGTTGTGGCTCAGTGGTAGAGTGTTTGCCTAGAATTTGTAAGGCACTGGGTTCGATTCCTGGCACCACATAAAAATAAAAGGTATTGTGTCCATCTACAACTAAAAAAAAATTTTTTAATAAAAAGATCCCATATCTAAGGTCTTTGATTGATATTTTTTTTTGCCTTTGAGATTCTATGAGATTTTGATCAAATTTTTTGACCCTTGTATAAAATGAACACAATAATATTTCTTTCTACATTTTGGAAGCAGTAAGACCTGATGGAATATATGCTGTCCTCAGATCTCTCTGGAAGAGAGCCACAGATAATGACAGATCATTAGATGATGTCTTAATTGAGTGGTTGTTGTTTTTAGCATGGCTCTATGATTGGCTAAGCAAAGATGGCATGTGACTTGCTTCAGTTAGATAAGAACACTTTTGAATCTGTAGCCCATGGCTGAGTCAGGCTTAAAGGATTAAGTCCTGGAAGAAGGAGGGTGACTACATGTCATTCTTCTATTTTGGATCTCAGGGGTAAGATTCTAGACTTTTCATTCCAGGACAGTTTTCAACTGCTACCAGCTTAAAAAAAAGCAAATTCTATCTGATGTTGGAACTATTTCAAGATTATAAACTGCAAGGTATGGAAAACAATTAATACATTATTTAAAAATCTGTTTGTATTCCTTCCCTCTGCTCTGTTAAGTTTCTTCTCGTGGGTTTAAAAAAATATTTCTGATACTTATATTTAAACTCTCACACATTCAAAATTTATTCTTGCTGCTCAAACCTTAAATGAATAATTACACATTGTCATTTATTGTTAAGAAATGTAATTATTGTCAATTTAGAAATATTTTCAGAAGTTTATAATGGCATTTGTTTTGAGTATGAAAAGTTTAAATCAGTGCTTCTCAAAGTTTGTACCACAGTGACCTATGGATCTCTGAGATTCTTATGGATTGTTGAACTTAACACCATTTCATAATAATATTCAAGTATCATTTGAGATTTTCACTCTGTTAACATTTGTACTGACAGAGAAAACCAATGAGGAGTAAAACTACTGATATTGTAGGGTGAATCAAGACAGTGTCAACAAATTGCCAGGTATCATTAAATTTGAAGTCCAATTTCACTTAGGACTATTCTTGGTGAAGCAGTGCAAATTAATAATTTATTAAACCTTGATAATTTTGTACAGATTTTATTCAGTTGGTTGGATGACAAATTGAAAAGCATGTACAAACCTACATACTGAAGAACAGTGACTGTCTTTAGGGAAGTTTTTGGTCAGTTAAGAGCTTAAATATCTCATTATTTAATTTGTAACACCATTTTTACTTGAAATAACTACTGACACACCATGATTATTTAGACTTTGGGTTTTGGCAGATAGTTTGTTAAAAATGAGTGACATGAGAGTATCGCTTCAAGAAACAAATTAATAATTTGTCTTTAGTGATAAAATCCAAACTCTTATATGAAACTTGAAATTTTTAATAAGCTTATGTACTTTCTTGTGAATTTGAGTGTTTCCCAATACTTAAAAGATTTTTTAATAATGAAATTGATGTTGATATTAAGGAATGCTATTTTTATCATTACATAATGAAATGTCTCAACTCTTGGGAGAACTGCATGATTGTAAATGAAATGAATCAGTACTTTATCAATAGCTAGTGCATGATATTACAAAACAATATAGAAGATCCACTCATTGTGATTGAGATCGATGAGTTTTAACATAACAGAGGGAAAAACATTCATTTATAGTACTTCAGATTCTGTATTACAAGTAACCTTTAAGAAATCAATCTTTTCCTAGTTTTAGGGTACAATCAGAGCATATCCACAATTATTTAAAAAACCTATTAGAATATTTCTTCTAATTACATATCTGTGTGAATCAGGATTTTCTTAAAATGCTTCATATAAGACAAAACATTGCTATACATTGAATTCAAAAGGGAATAGACAGAAAATGGAATTCATAATTTAGGGGGGATAAAATATAATTTCCATATAAATATGATATATGTAATTCTTCATTATTATTTCAAATAAATTAATCAATACTTTAAAATTCCTTGTTGAAATTTTTAACAAAATAAGTATTGATAGCTCATATAAACTCTAACTCTTTGGAGTCCTTAATAATTTTTAGGAATATGAAGGGATCTTAATATCAAAATGGATGGGCAAACCTACATTAATTCTTTACTCTGGTCATAACAGAATTATGCAATTATAGGGTGTTCATTTATTAGACTTAAAGCCAGGTTACAAAAACAGATAAGCCCACAAAAAAGTTACTGTTATTTTTTCATTCAGTGACTCAGTTCATCTGTATTTATCATAATGATGATGCATCTAATGACTAGACAGATCAAATGCTTTAAAAAAAGTGTAATGCTTGTGTTCTATGTGGTATTTTTTTTGTTTTAATTAATGTTTATTTCCTGTCCCTAGGCATTTAACATTTTAGTCATTTCCACAATCATACTGGGGATCTCTAGCAATATATACTTTTTGATGATCAGAACTTTTTTTCATTCTCATAAAAATAGTCCTAGGTTTTTCCTAGATTAGGTTATTAGATTCAAAAAAGTATAATTATTTTAGAACAGAAAAAGATAACAGAAATAATGAAGTTTAAACTTGCTTTTGGCAGAAATTAAATCAGATCCAGAAAAAGGCAGAAATATATGAGGTAGTCGGTGACTAATTTCAGAAATTGGTATCAGGTTTCTTAATTAAATGCTTTTAAAAAAAAATCTTTAGTGTTACTTATTGTCTATAGCTCTCCTCTGTTTGGTATGCATAATCTTTGATACTGAGTAAGAAATATTGAATCACTACTTTGTAGCAATTCCATAGACCCAAATCAGTATTCTCTGAAACTTTCATTACTCTTTCAGCCAGTCCACTAGGAGGGGTTAATTTTATTAAATTAATGTTTTGAGGCATTAGAGTTTGGCAAATTCTGTGCTGAGAGTCAGATTTGCCTTAGTTGTTGCTATGACACTTATTTTTTTGAAAAAAAATATATTTTACTGTGATTATTTGGAGAACATTGCTACTTAAGTTGGTGTCTCTGGGAGTTACAGGAAATAATATTTGAAGAGCTATGATCTGAAAACATTCTGAAGTTTATACCTAAAGAAACTTTTTGAGTATTGTAATCTCCAGAATATTTTATGGTTTTTTTACCTTCTTTAAAAATTGTTTCCTACCCATTTTCTTCTCTTTTTTACTACTCATCATCTTCTTCATCTTAAAATCTAGTATGAAGTTTGCATTAAAAATAGATTAGAGGGGCCGGGGTTGTGGCTCAGGGGTAGAGCACTTTCCTAGCATGCATGAGACACTGGGTTCAATTCCTGGCACCAAATACAATAAACAAATAAAATAAAGGTATTGTGTCCATCTACAGATTAGATTAAATAAGTGCCTATAATGAGTGATTGCACAAAGAAATTGAATATTATATAAATGTGTCCTTTTTGTAATATTTTTCCAAGTACTTTATTTTCCCTTTAAAATGCATGTATATTTTTCCCTACATGGATCCAGCACATTTCTTAAGGCTATTACTAGTTATATTGTATCATTCTTTGTTCTCTTATAAATGAAGTTATTTTATTACTTACAGCTAGCTAATAATGATAAAGTTATTAAATTTGATATATTTATATTTTTGTATTAAGTCTCTGAAATATTTTTTAATATTTATTTTTTAGTTTTAGGTGGACACAATATCTTTATTTTATTTTTATGTGGTTTTGAGGATTGAACCCAGTGCTTCGCGCATGCCAGGTGGGCACGCTACCACTTGAGCCACATCCCCAACCCTCTGAAATATTTTTTCTTAGTAGTTTTTCTCTTAAGTAGTTTGTATTTTCTATGAAAATCTCATCACCTGCAAATAGTATTTTAACCTACCCTTTATTAGTAGTTAAATGTCCTTTTATGATTTCTTGTCATATCATAGTATCATGGACATGTAGAAAACTGTAGATATTTACATTTCTTATTGTAATAATGAGGAAAAAAACACAATTCAGGAGAAATAATAGCCTATATTAACACTAGCTAGGGAAAAAAAAAGTATATATATCAGTAATCAATGCCTGTAATTCTTATGGACATAGGTTTGGAGTTATTGTCTCCTTGATGTAAAATAGCTGTCTTGACTATTTATATAGAACTAGGAATAAATAATCCTCTTTTAAATCTTTACCTGAAGATATTTGATAAATTTTAATTATTTATAATAAATTTGTGGAAATTATATAATACTAATTAAGACCCTGTTTACTACTGGTCTTTATCCTCAAGCAAAGAGCAGATAAAAGAAAATAATTTATATAATATTTGAGATGTGTCACTAAACATAGCTTTCTCATCTTGCTGTTAGTTGGGCATCTAACTATAGTTTTCATAAAGAAATCCCAACCAGCAAAATTGCATCATGACTGGTATCATTCATGAATTACAGGCATAAAGTAACCTCTCCAGTGACAGGTACTTGGATTATGCATAGATAATGAGAGAGATAACCAAGGAATTAGCACACTCACTGGAGATGAATGAAACAAAACACATGGTTTAGAAAAGGATAGATAGTAATGAACATCAGTTTCATGTGAATTGGAAATCAAATAGGAAATTGGCCAGAATTCAATGAGAGTAAAAAGTATGTTATGGATAGGGTTTAGGGGTGGAGGAGAAATTGAAATGAAGCCCAGGACAGGGCCCAACTTGAAACAGGAACTTCAAAGGGTAAAGATGGAGAGCCTTTGGGTAATACCCACCCCTCATCCTAGGATTTGGCCTTCCTGCTTATTATCTCTGTTTTCTATGCTGCTCCTAAAATAGGCCAAATAAAATAAATCAGCATTTTCATTTCTGTTTTCGCTCCTAACTAATTAGCCTAACTAATTTCAATTTTGGATTGTATCTAGTTCAGAAGGCCCCAGAGAAACTAATTCTGGAAATGTTTCTTGGTAATTCCCATTTGGTTGGCAAAATATTTTTCAATATTAATGCCATTATCTGTAAATAATATTTTATTTTTTTGCAAACATATGTATATCTATGTGTGTATAGTTCTGTGAAGTAAAATGTGGTTTTACTGTGGAAAATAGTAAAAAAAAAATGCTGCACTAAGATGTGTCAGAACCTCCATATTGACCAGAAAAAATCTTATTTTCACAAAGATAAATTTAGAGCAATGACGAAGGAGGTAGGGTGGGGGTGGTTGTGGGAACTATCCACCTCCAGAAGGGAGGAACATTTTATCAATGATATTGTTTAGAACTGCTGATACAGGGTGGTGATAATAACCACACCAGCTTTAACTGGTTTCCTTATAGTTTAAATTCTTTATAAATAATAGACTCCCTTATTTCCTGTATGCAGAATAGACTGCTTCTATAATACCTAACTCCAGCTTTAATAACAGCAATGGAAGTTCCATGTTATTACATACCAAAGTCAGTCTCTTTCATCAAGTTACAAGTCTTTATTTAAGTCACTAGAAAAACCTAAATCAGCCACCAATAAAACAAGGAAACTGTTTATCCTGATCTTAAGAATAATTTCTTATAAGATTCTTTTTTATCAGTTAAGAAAGAAAGTCCTTAGAGAATTCTAGAAAGCTAAGAATGTAATTTGTATATATGATTTTTTTTTCACTTCCTAGGCCAAAGCAGAAGAGGGAACATACCATAGTTCCAAATTCCAGAACAGTATAGGACAAATCAACCAGAGTTAATTGATTGCCTACCAAGGTCTGTACCAGACACTAGATGACAACTAAGAAACAAAAGTTTCCATTTATGTTCTTCAGGATTTAAAATGGAGCCCTAGAGACAAAACTAAAATATGCAGAACAACAATAAATAACACAATCCTGCATATAATTCAGGACTAAATTGTGCAACATTGATTATAAGTGATAAAACAGTATACCAGAAGAGAGGCTAAGAGTTCTGGAATAACATAATAACTGCTAAATTATTGATGATGATGTAATATTTATTGAGTGATACTTTTGTCATAAACATTCCAAGGCCTATACATTCATTATTTCATCTGTTATTAACAATTGTTCTAAAATATAGATGCTGTTTTCATCTTCTTGTGCAGATGAAGAAATGGAGGCACAGAAAGATTAAAGGACTTACCTGAGGCCACAAAATTAGTGGCAGAATAAGGATTTGGGTCCAAGCAATCTGTCTCTGGAACTTTACCTTAAAATGCTACTTAAAATGTCAGATTTCATTGAGGAGGTGATAATTAGGTTGAACTTTGACAGGATCATATTTAAATGAGTTAAATATGATCAGGGAGAACACCTAAATGTGAGGGAGGCTGTGATAATAGAAAAGAAATCACATAGTTAGAATAAGTACTACATATTTTAAGGATGACAAGCTTAATAAGACTTGGAAGTTTGTGATGTAATATATCATGAGAAATGAAATTGCAATGAATTCGATTCTTACAGGATCCTGAATTTCATTCATCAGTTCTTGATGAGTATAAAACAGGGAGCCATTAAAATATTTTAATTGTCATGTGTCAAAATCCATGTATATGGGCAATTTGTTTTTGAATTGTTAGCATAAATGCCAGGAAATAGAAAAGAATAAGGCTTATGGAGCTCAGCTAAAAAACTGTTCTAACAATATAAGCTAGGTTAGGAAGAAAGGAGAGGAAAATATGAGCTAAAGAAACCACTTGAAGAAATAATTATCCAAATCATTGAATGGATACAGAAAATGACATAGAAACCTAGATGGAGGATACCTTTCATTTTTTTTTCTTTTTCAAAATTTGTTCTAATTATTCCTAAAGATAGTAGAATGCATTTTGACACATCAGCATACTACAGTGGTGCAACCATTGTAGTTTCTATAACCAATGCTTATAGAAATTCAATTCACAATGGCCAAACTATGGAACCAACCTTCAACAGATGAATTGACAAAGAACATGTGATATATATACCCTTCAATTTTTTAAAGCAAGTGATTAGACATAGGATGGTGCCACTGACTTACACAGATAAGCTTGGAAGTAGAAAGATGGAATATGAGATACCTGACTACTGTAAATTCTCTCCGAGCGGAGTGGTGTCATATTTACCATTTTAGCTGTAGTTTTGCTCCAGGCACCATGCCTGACACATACTAGGAGAATAAAATATTCTTTAAATATGTTTTTCTAAACAAAGTCATGGTAAAATAATGAAACCTTAGTAAGGTATCTAATAAAACTACAACTATAGTGGTTAAGTGAGATAAAGATTAAGGAGTTGTCTGAAAGAAGAGACTTCTATAAGATCATAAGAATGGATTAACTCATGAAAGACACATTGTTTTTTTCTTTTTGGAAAAGAAAAATTCAATGGCCTAGTGTGAAAACGTCTCACTTAAAGTCTTGAAGACATGAATGGAAAAAGAGCTATCATTAGAAAGATAAGAACAACAGAAGAGTATGCCAAGCCTCAGTTTCTATGTATCACTCTCCAACTCTTTGGGAATTGAGAGACTTTTGTATGTGAAGTATGTGAAAAAGTCATTTGTAAGCTACAATGTAAGTGATATTCACAATGATCATGATCATGACTAGGATTTCATATTGAAAGCAGAGGAGATGAAAGGAACTAGGAAGAAGAAAAGGTAGTTAAGAATCAAATATTGGTGGCATCAGTCATTCAGGGAAATATTTCTTGAAAGTGAGAGAAATATTACTTATCATCTGATACTTGTCCAGCAAGTTGGAGGATTATTCCTGAAGTAACTATTCATTCTTTCACTTGTTATTCAAATCTGTAGAGTAGATATTAGAATCCCTCTTTTACTGATGAGAAAACTGAGATTCATTGAGTCAGGTAAGCTTGCCTAGTTTTACAAAGCAGGTAATTAAAGCTTATTCAAAAGAGATATCTTTTGGGGCTAGGGATTATATAGCTCAGTGACAGAACACTTGCATAGTATATGTGAAGCCCTGGGTTTCAGCCATAGCACTACAAAAAAAAATTTAAGTGTGATATGTTTTAATTCAAAAATCTTTTTCTACTATACCACACTGGGGAGTACTTACAACCTGAAAACTAAAGAAGTGGATGAAAAGAAAAGGGAGAAAGAAATTATAGATTTTTTTAAGTAGGCAATACATTATATGGAAAAATAGATTACTAGATAAAATAAAACATCCAATTTACTATCCAGTATGTACACCTACTACAAATACAAAATAGCCTTAGTAAATTTTTTATTCATATTCTGTTTAAACATTTCCAGGGAGTATGAAATCATGGTTAAGAAGGTAATTCCATTTTGGTCAACACTAATTATAAATTGAATAAAAACTCTTCTTTAAAAAATAGCAAATTATCTGTCTCTGTAACTTCCATTCATTGGTCTTTTTTATCACTACAGGACAGAAGGAAATAAGAGAATCTCTGAAGAGAGACAGGCATTTGACAGGCATTCTTTGTGGTGGGGAGGCTGAGGCAGGAGAATTGCAAGTTTGAGGCCAGGCTCAGCAACTTTTTGAGACGCTGTCTCAAAATAAAAAAATAAAAAGTACTGAGGAGGTAGTATGCTCAGTGGTATAGTGCTCCTTGGTTCAATCCTCAGTACCAAAAAAAGAAAGAAAAAAATAAAAGGTATTATTTCTCTTCTGTATTTTGTTTTCCACGTGAAATAATCTCAATTTATAAAAAAAAAATTGTTTCAGTTGTTCATAGATTTTTGTTGAACACCTATTATATCTTAAATTTTATTGTACACATAGTGATAAAAATGTGTTGAAGGGGAAATCCTCATAAAATGGATTGAATAGTTTCAGAAGTAGGAAGATAAAGCATCTCGTCAACGTGAGACTGAGAATAATATTAAAACTGAATGTTTATATCAAGAGTGTCCAAAGTAGCCAGTCCTAGTGGCATACTCCTAAAATCCCAGCAATGTGGGAGGCCGAGGCAGAAGGATCACTAGTTCAAAGCCAGCCTCAGCAACTTAGCCAGACCCTGTCTGTAAGTAAATAAGCACCCTTGGTTCAATCCCCATTACCAAAAAAAAAAAAAAAAGAAAAGAATATACAAAGTAGGGCAGGGAAGAAAAAGTGCTTTTGAGTGATATTGGCCAAATTATAGTTATATTGTTTACATGTACAAACATGTAACAACAAATCCCATCATGTACAACTATAATGCACCAAAAAAAAATGTGGGGAAAAAATATACAAAGTAACCATTGTAGGGAGTTTCAGTCAGAACGAACAAAGGAGGAATAAAAGTAATATTGTAAAGCAAGAATGACCCAAATTAATCTGTTTTTGTTTTCCAGGGAATTGTTTCCATCATTGAGAAGTAAAATTACCCACAATATGAAATGTTAAGCTGGTAAACGTTATTTTATTGGATGTGAACACTTTGAATTTTTGAGTTAAAAATATGACCTCAGATGTTCATAAACTTCCATTTTACCTTAAAAACACAAGTAGAAACATATGACTTACTGGGCCATTTGTGTAGGTGTTCAGGACAATTTTTGTGTCTGTATATTAGAACATATCTACCCATTCACCAAATTTTGATAGCTAGGAAATTCCTTGAACCTCTTTATTATATTCTACTTCACTACATTTTTTTAATTCAGAGTTTACTTTATTGATGTTACAAATAAGTTTGACATAGTCCTCATTTTCATATACAATTTCATTTGTAGGCAACTTTGATTTCTTAGTAGATAGGAAACATTGGAGATAATCACACAAGTGCACAGGCACATATGCACACCCACACAGTTTACATTAGAAATAAAGAATCAGTAGTCAGTACCATGGAAACAAGGGAAAAAAAAATACAAAGATCTACAATTGTTTGAATTATATTTTCCAATATTGATTCTGAACACTTAAATTGAAAAACTTAAATAAAATGTATTTTGTGAGTATTCAAAGACCTCACAGTTTTTAATTACAATCAAAGGTAGCACCACACATATCGGGGAGCTTACTCTGACCTCAATGAAAAAAATGGTTTTCTGTGGAAAACGACTGCTTGCTTTTTTTTTTTTAAAGCTTAACTAGACATAGGGACTCTTGTACTACCTTTTAATTCATATTTTATTTCCACAAATACTCTTAATACCTTTTCTATTTTGTGAAGGGACTTCAGCTAAATCCAGATAAATTTTTTTCTTAAATAATTCACTTAATCAAATACACATTAATTGCAATGCAACAAAATCTGAAGAAAGCAAATCAACAAATGTCAGTGTCAGCATCAGCTGAACCATGAGTCTTTCATCAGGTATGTAGGATACCATATGTGCCACGTGACCGTCTGACATCCAAGACTGCATGAAGATGCCAATGTCAGAGCATTTCATCTTCTCAGTATTCTTTATATTTAATTAATTCATGTAAAAGTAAGTTCTAGGAGTTTCCTCCCACCTCTCTGCTAATGACTTTGTGCCTCACCTGTCTCATTTAGATGCTTTCCAAATGTCCGTAATTAGAAGTAAACTGACAAAAATCAAAGCTTACTCTTGGAAATGGTTCAGAATTTCTGAGAGCAGGAAATACTTTCAAGATATAATCTTAAACACAAATCAACAAGACCATGTTGAATGTGGACTTCTCATGAAATTACAGCATCCTACTGAAGTCTAACAATTTACATAGCAGAAATACAACGTGCTTGACTAGTACAGTGAAGATTCTGGGGTTCAGAGGAGCCAAACAAGCCACGTTTCCTCTAGGAGAATACTCACATAGTCTTATTTCATTCTGTATTTAAAATATTCAAATATTACTGGCTGTGCATTTCATATTATACCAAATAGGATAGTCTTTAATCTCTGTAAAAGCTTTGGGAGACACTTATCATATGCATCTATGGGATATTTTATAGATATAGATTATTTATTTTCATAATTCATGAGTTGTAATCCCGATTAAATGATACAGTAGAAAGGATGGGGGAGAGGAATTTTTACCCAATCCTTTGTTTTATATATTGTATGTAAATAAGCTGATGGACTCATGACAGGTTCTGGAAGTAGAAGTCAGTTTTCTATTATCAAACTGTATTTACATCTTACTTGCTCTCCCATCATTCTTTCAGCTCATGATTAATTTAACTTCCTCTTAGGTAGCAGTAGCTTAGACTCAAAAGTTCAATAATAATAATTGTAATTGTTAATTATTTGCTTGTTACTGGTCATCTTTGCTCAATGTCAAGCCTTTGTAGACAGAAATAAATGTTGTTTGCTCAGCAATTAACACACTGTGTGGCACATGGCAGGTGCTCACTAAATATTGCTTAATGACTGCATGAATAAATGAAAGTTTGAGTCTGGTATCTAGAAATATGCTTAATTTTAAAATTTTTAAAAATGACAAAATAATTTGATTATTTTATATAAATGCATGTTTTAGACTGAGAAACACAGAAAAGTATAATTATTAAATACTTCAAAAATTAAAAACAGGGGGGCTGGGGATATAGCTCAGTTGGTAGAGTATTTGCCTCGTGTGTACAAGGCCCTGGGTTCAATCCCCAGCACCATAAAAAAATTAATAAAAAATAAAAACATACATCCATCTATTTACATTCATACACATATGAATGTGCAACCATATAAGATATAATCTAAATGTGCATTTTTATTTTCTTATGAAAGATCTTAAAAATCTTAACCATATGTCCAAGAGACTATTTCTGTTGTACTCTTGATTGTCTCTTCCCCAATTCCTTGCCATCCATTTCCTTCTCTCCCTTTTTTTTTTTTTTTTTTTTTTTTTTTTTTTTTGGTTTCTTTTTCCTACTCTTCATTTTCTTGCTAGTCTCTGGGTCTTTTTATTTTACTCTTGCTCATGTCTTTCTTCATCCTGCTTCTCCTGCATTTGCTTCTTCTAATGTCTGGAATATTCATTTGTATTCACACCAGGTAGTGCAATTGCATGTACAGAATGAAAGAAAAAGAAAAGGAAAAAAAAAAAAGAAAAGAAGAAAGAAAGCATAGTGCAAGGGGACATGTGTCATCAAGACTATCCTGAAAATTTGGAAACAACGTGTTTCCCCTAGAGAAACAGTATTCCCTATGCACTTTCCTCCTGAAGCTCCAAGAGGAGAAAAAATTGTCAAGCAAATAAAATCCATTAGCACATCAGATCAGTGTTGGATTGGGTACTACATATTAGAAAAATAGGACATAATTAACCAACAGAATCTCAAAGATAATCTGTTTCAATAGTTCTCTCTCTGTCTCTTTCTTTAATTTATTCTAACTAGTTATACATGAGGGTAGAATGCCTTTTTGCACACTGTACACAAATGGAGCACAATTTCTCAGTCCTCTGGCTGTACATGCAGAGTCACACCAGTAGTGCAATCATAGACGTGTATAGGGTAATAATGTTAGTCTCATTCCACCATCATTCCCATCCATCCCCTCCTCTCCCCTCCCCTTGCTCCCCTCTGCACAATCCAAAGTTCCTTCATTCTTCCCTACCCTCTCAACATTATGGATCAGCATCTGCTTATAAGAGAAAACAATCAACCTTTGGTTTTTTGGGTTTGAATAATTTCTCTTAGCATGATATTCTCTGGTATCATCCATTTACTGGCAAATGCCATAATTTCATTCTTCTTTAAGACTGAGTAATATTCCATTATGTATATGTACCACATTTTCTTTATTCATTCATCTGTTGAAGGCCAATCTAGGTTGATTCCATAGTTTAGCTATGGTGAATTGAACTGCTCTAAACATTGATCTGGCTGTGTCACTATAGTATAATGACTTTAAGTCCTTTGGGTATAAACCAAGCAGTGGGATAGCTGGGTCAAATGGTGGTTCTATTCCAGGTTTTCTTAGAAATCTCCATACCGCTTTCCATAGTGATTGAACCAATTTGCAATCCTACCAGCAATGTATGAGTGTACCTTTTCCCCCACATCCTCACTTACAATTATTATTGTATTCTTGATAATTGCTGTTCTGATTATAGTGAGATGAAATCTTGGAGTAGTTTTGATTTGCATTTCTCTAGTTGCTAGAAATGATGGACATTTTTTCATATTATTTCAATAGTTCTTAATGAGTTTTATGTCATAGACTCTATGGAGAATCTGATAAGAATGATAAAACTTTTAGAAAAAGGCACATACATACATAGAAACAAAATTTTATAATTTCAGTAAATGCAACTGAAACACATCAGCATAGCCTGGACCTAGTGCAAGCCCTGGAATTATAATTCTTTCCCTCTCCTCTCCTCTCTTCTCCTCTCCCTATCTATCTATCTATCTATCTATCTATCTACCTATCTATCTATCTATCTGTCTATCTATCTATCTTCCTCCTTATCTACTTGTTTATTTACCCACAACCCTCTACCTACAAAATTTGGTCTAGAGAATTTATCCTCATGTTTAGACATACAATTCTAGGGTGGCATCCTAGCTTCCTCCTCATGGTTTTTCTATTCCTTATCCCAGAAAAAATTAGGATTTTTCCCCCACATTTCTGACATTGTCATAGATGTACTTTTTGGGTAGTTACTGCCATCTATTAGTAAACTAATATATGTTCCAATAAAAGATTGCTTCAGTTCACACATCTCTTGAAGAAATCTTGTGATGTGTTAGATCAGTGCCATAGGGTTCCTGTAATTATTTCCTGTGGTTCTTGGCATACTTTGCTGACTCAAACAGAGGGAACATTATCAAATGCTGCATTTCCAAAGTGTAACTTCATAAATAAGAGAATACAAATTCATAAATAAGATGGCCAAGTAGATAGTATTGTACTACTATAGAGGGAAAAAAATATCCTGCTCCAGGAGAGACAGCTTAAATTTGGCAAAAGCATTCTGGCAAGGCTCAGGATTATCCCAGACTTGTGGTTCAGCAAGTTGCCAACTGTGACAATAAGTGGAGACCAAGTAGCAAATGACTTGAAAACGTATCATGACCCTCAGGCAGAGTGAATACCAATAAAAAGAATGAAAGGCAAAGATGACTCTTCCAGGAAGAGCATCAGTTCTTGAGGAAGACTACATGCTTGGATATACCAACTTGGGAGATGAAGCAAAAACCTAGATGTGGAGTTCCCAGTTCATCACTTTGATGTATGGAAGAAATGCAATCTTGCCTGGGGGTCATGCTATCCACTTCAGAGTTTTGCACAATTACGCAAACATATTATTCATAAAGCTCTTCACTGTGGGGTTTGTTTTTTGCTCCCCATGAGTTTGGTCACTCTGTAGTCACTGGCTATTTGAATGATCCCGGGCATTAACTATCTGTTCTTTCTGATGATGGAGAAGGATGAACAGCCTCTCTGTGAGCCCTAGGGGATTCTTTCCTGCATAAGTCTCTGGCACATTAATATTAGATGCCTGTGATTTTGAGGTTTGGTTTGGATGCTTTCACTGTGCTTAGAAGAGAAATTTTGAAGACAAATTCTTTTGGTAGAAGGATCCTTTGCATTAGAAGTTTGTGTTAATTTGAATTTTCCTTTATTGTTAATCACCTTTTAGCATTAAAACTGGCTATAAAGTTGTATTTTATGCTCAAGATTTTTGTATAAGATGGCAAATGTTAATCAATCAGTAAATATAGCCAATTACCATGCAACCCCAGAAACATACATTCCTAGACTACTTTAACCACGTAAAAAATGTTAACACAGATGCTATTAAGCCTTTTATTTATGAGACCTATTGTTTTAGCAAACCAGATTGAAAGTGTTATGAAAGGAGAAAATATATAAATATAGATTCTGAAGATATAAATAATTGCCCCCAAATTGTCTTGAAGCTGAGTTCTATTACAACAGAACCTACTAATGTTTTGCAAAGAGATAAACCATTTTCACATGAAATGTTTTTTCATAAAATCACTCGATAATAAAAATAAATGGCTATTTGACTATTGTAAACATATTTTCAGTGTTACTAATATTAGTTTATTAACTTTAATATAACTGCTAATTCTTAACTTATCTTCCATATTCCTAAATTTTAGGTAAGAATTAGCTAGATCACAAAATATAAAAAGTGAATTCTACATATGGGGTTACAGAAACATCTTATAATTATCATAAAATAACTCAAATAAATATAGAGAGTGCTCAATAATAAAGACTGAAACTGTAAAATTTTCAAAATTTGAAAACTTCTAGGACATAAAAAATTGATATATCACTCATTATTGATGAACTTGATTATAATACTACAAAGATAGAAAACAGAAACCCCAAAAACCATGAGGAGACCATCCAAAGAATGCTGTATAGGTTAGTGTTTTAAGTCTTGCTGGACTCTTCAAACTGATAGATAAGTTGTTTTAGCTACAAATACAGATATTTATAAGGACATCATTTTAATACTTTGTTTGAATGTTAATAGAACTTGTCTACAATTTGAAGGTAGTTATAAACTATTTATGTGATAATTTCAATGTGATTACTTTCTAATTTGTAAAATATATATTTTGCTTAACCATAAAGTTTTCTCAAACAAGCAATTAGAATTCAAGAAAAAAATCTACTTAAGCATCAGTGTGAAAACTCCAAGTCCTACCTTCTTGGGTTAAAAAAAAGAAAAAACACATATGTTTTGAGCTTTTTAATTCAAGAATTTAATTGAGCACATGGAAATGATCCATAGAGATAAGCTAACCTTACAGTAGTGTCCTGAAATTGAACTGTCTCTAATTATTTTATAAACAAATAGTGTTAATTAATTGCTAAAATATATTAGATAAAGGCCACTCAGTTTAGTCTCTTTTTCTAAGGCTTATGATACATGCATTCTAATCCATGAAGCTCGTTCAGGCTAGTCTCATTTTTCTATCCTAGCATCTTTTAGATCCAAGTGCTCACACTTGGGAAGTTGTGGTCTTGTATTAAGCTTTGATCTTATATTCCTTCTTTATTGAAAAAAATAGTATATTGATTGCTTTATAAGTAGAAGCAAAACTGAAATCAACCTTTAATTTGTAGGCTACCAGTAGGTATGAAGTTAAATTATTTATTTGCTCATTACTCATTTATTTACTAAGTTTAAAATTTAATGAATTTAAGATCTGCAATTACAGTTAAGTGTCCACAATGTTTTTATAGCTTGTGCTCTAAAAGTTATATTTTATATTCCTTTCTTTTCTTTTAGACACAAAAGAGATGTGATTCACTTGAGAGTATTTTAACTTCTCCTGATGTCTTATCATAATAGCATTGTTGACTTTTTCCCATTGGCATTTTATAACATATACTCATTTCCTTTTGAATGATAATAATATCAATCAACAATGTAACAATAGAAACCACTAAAGTACCTGCCCACATGCTGCAACATGTGTCTGAGTGTATCGAGAGCCAATTAAATAAAATTCACATGTAATAATTTCACTTTTATAATAGAAATTACTAATGCCTACCAACCCTCAGAATTAGTTATCCAGTCTTATGAAGAATATTAAAAATCTTCATATGCTACATTAATTAGTGCCTAATACATCTATGTCTTTAATTATTTGAAACAAAACAAAGAACTCAAGGCAATATGAAAAGGAAGACATATGGCAGAAGAGCTTGGAAAATATCACTTTTGAAGTCTATTGAAAACAATTAACAAAAGAGTGCTAATTCTAGGCGGGGGTGGGGGTGGGGAATGGAGTTGAAAAAAAGTACCTAAGACTTTGAGGTCTTTATTATGGCCCAGACACTAATTTTATTATCAAACTAATTATAAGTGTCATCTACATTTTACAGAGAGACAAACTAAGAGGTTAGAAGTTTAAGAATATTCCCAAGTATATTCCTACTGTCATCAATGACAGTGCCAGGAAATGAACCCAGGCCTGTCTCCTCCAGGAGCCTAGTGTACTGCCACCTGACCATGGCAAAGACTTTACCTCACAGAATATAAAAACAAGTCATCTTTACATATTTATGGAAAGCAGAAGGATTGTGTGGGGGGAAGACTCAAGCTTTAAGACCAAATAAAAGAAAATTTGAAAGAATCACTGAACAGGAAGTTTTCCTGAGATAGTTAACCTATTTTTGACCTTTTAAATATTAGACTGCTTCTGTTGCAATCTTTGAGTGCTTAAGGATGGTGAAAGTACATATTGCTGTATCACTTAAGCTCTTCTCTCGTAAGTGCTATGATTCAATATGAAAATGCTGATTTGGTTAACTAACAGAAAAAATATGTATATACCACACCTCATTTCAGAATCCTCAAAGCTGATTCTTATACTTACATGAACTTGCTTCTTGTATGGCATAATTTTCTCCACCTAAGCCACATACTTTATTTTCTACCTCATTGGTTTGTACTAATATAGAGGGGCTGGTAGTATTTTTTAAATTTTAACAAGTAAGGATTATGAGAACAATAATAGAATATAGTCATTTACTAAAATTGACACGATTTTTCTAGCACTTTTTTGTTTGATTTTATAAATTTTACTTTTGAAATAAATCAATGTTCCAAAGAGCAAAGTTATTTTTGCTAAAGTATAGTTTTCAATGTAGTTAAAGTTATTGGTAACTTTTTGTGAATTATTTGTTTAGAAATTTTTATTGTTACTAAAAATTAGGTCTTTTTTTCATATTGTTGATGGTTATACAAACTGAGAATCTGCTTCGTTTTTTTCATTTGCCAAAAATCTTGGGAAATGTATTTTTTACTAATACCTTAGAAGAATATTATTATAAAATGTTAAGATTAGATTCATTTTTGCTTTGAGTATTTTAGACAAAATTATTCTGCATGAATAACAAAAGCGTACATGTACAGAGTTGTTTTTTTCCATCTTCTCACTCTGAATCTTTAAAAGTACTTCTTAAATTTCCAATGTCTATGCTACAGTTTTACTGATCTTTATTAAAAGTTCATGTATTCATTCTAAAAACTCCATAAATATATGCAAATATGTAAAGGGACTAATTATAAATGCTGAGGAATTCAACACCAGTAAAATGGACTAAGCTATTCCTGATTATGGGAAGGTGAAACAAAGTTTTGATTTTTTTTTCTTTTTCTATTTTTTTTGTTTGTTTTTTGGGGGGCTGAATAAATTTTTTTAATAAAATCATTTATTTCAGAGTGAAACAGGAAATATTAGAAAAGACAAATATAGCCCTGATATATTATTAAATATAAGCCCTTTTACTTATTAGGAAATAAGTCTCAACAAGCTAAGCAGCTTGCCCATGGTCACATTACTAAGGTGAAACAGGTGCTCTAGTCTAGAACCCAAGACTTCTCTCCACCACACCTTCATGATTCCCTCAAAGGGAAGAGAAGGAATATTTTAATGAGGAAGTAAGAAGTGTACTCTAATGTTTTGTATATTTTAAAACAAATTGGGACCACACCTTACCTCAATGCTGATCATACCTCCCCAACCGGAAAAGTGTGGCCTTCTGAATCATCACCAGTTGCACCTTATGAGCCCTCTACTGCTTGGAGTTTCTCTGTGCAGGTATTTACAGTTCATTGTGTGGAAACAGCTGGCACAGAATTGATCATGTTCTTATCAGACTATATCAAGATGGTAAACCTCAGTCATTAAACTGGCCAGACTTGTTTCTTTTCTGGTGCTAGTGACTGTCATTATTTTACAGCCTCCCAACCCTGACCTGGCTGATACAGATCAGATGGTGACTGAATAGAACCTGCCCCAGTCCGGGTCCATGATGTACTCGTAAGTACTCAGCTTTTCTCAGTAAGAGTTATCAATGGGAACAGATGCTCGCCACTCCTGAGACAGGCTGTGCAGATGCTGCCTCGTACAGATTACTTTAAAAATAAGATTATTTTTATGTGTGTTATTGTATTTTGTGTTTTTTTTTGTTGTTGTTGTTCAATGTAAGACTTTTGAAACAAAAGGTGCCATTGTCTTTTCTTTTTAGATAAAGGAAATAGTAAGATGTAGTAGTATGTGAACTGTATTATATTTAACACAGAAAAATCAGTACTTCAAAACATAAAGTGCTTAATATATTTCATTTAATTTCTTTAGTATTGTCAATAGCATGATGTAAGTTTTATTACTTTTGTTTTTTGAATTATCTCTTGAGACAGCAAAGCATAAATTGAAGAAGACAATCTATTAGAATTTTTGTTTGAATTTTACATAAAAGAAAATGTAACAGAAATGGAATTATTGTATCATATGAATGAAATATTAAAATTAATATATAATTATTAAACTAACAAAACTTAGGTTCCATATAACATTTGTCATAATTAAACTCCAAAATAATTGATAAATTAATGATCTTAAGGTAAAAACATTTATATGTATATTTACATTTAGGTAATATCCAGGTATTGTTTTCAGACTCAGAAATGAATAAATGATATTTAAGAGTGATTTCATTCAAACTCCTGCTTAGTCTAAACTTGTTTCTCAAAGAGATGTTTATATCTCTACAGATACAAACTTCCTAGTATTAATCATGATTCTCTGATAATTGCAATTGCTTAGTGATTTGTTTTCAATTAAATAAAATATGTTAAGCCTGTGGGCTCTTGCGCTCTTAAATGAAGAGTGTTCTTCCCCTCCCTATTTTACTTTTCAATAACAGCACGAACCTTAACGACTGTCGATTTCATAAAGCTTCCCCCACAGACCCTTTCATGACAGCACCTTATAGCATAATATCTGTACTTTTTCTTTAATTTCCTCTTTCCCTTCCCTCTTTTCTCCCCTGGTCCATTTCCTCTACTCTAATAATCTCCCCTTTGATTTTTTTAAATGTTAAATACAAGAAAGTATACTTGTTATATACCAAGATAAGGTCAGAACAAGGTAAAATGTGCAGTACATAAAAAATTTTATGTTTAATAAACATTCATATAAATATGACATCTAACAATTTCAGTTTCAAACAGTTAACAAAGAACTTTAAGATCTTTCATGTTCCTTTATTTCAGGATTCTGCAGTATGGCTTTTCGACCAACTGGTTCTTCTCTTCCCAACTTATAGTATCATCTCTACTCACTCACTTTACCGCTCTGAAAGTATCGTTATAGATGTATGAAATGTCCATATTGAAACCTCATCAGCTTTGATTCAGTGTGTATAGGTCTGATGATTTTATGTATCCTTTCTAATTGGATTCCAGACCACTACTGTTTTTAACACACATATTTTTCTAAAGTGTACAGATTGTCATAAAGACAAGATTCACTGAACACATTAGTAAAAGAATTTTGCCCAAGGGATATAGTCTCCTAGAATAAAGGAGTCATGTGTGCTGTAGCTTCTTAGCAAAGTAAAAAGAGAACCAGCATGATATTTAGATATATTCTAGATCCAATTTTGTGCTTACTTTTCTTACCTCTCTCAAGACTTCACTTTTACCTGTAAAATGTGGGGAGAGTCTACAGCTAAATAAATAGTATGAGGAATTTGCACATTAATGGGACTTGAAATCATTTTTTGTGGATAAACAGGAAAATAGGAAACTGATTTTGGTTTCTTTTGACATTATAAACTTTGTTACATTTAGTAGTAATGCAAAAACATTTGATATTAATTTTGCTATATTTTTAGTAGTAAGTCTAAGTGTTATGTAGTGGAAATATTTCAGATTGTAAATCTTTGCATGTACCATGTTGTGATGTCAAACATTTCTTCTGTGGGTCATGGTCAAAAATATTTTTTAAAACACTTTATTAGATAGTTTTAAAGTCCTTTCAAATATTTTAAATCTATAATTTCAAACAGCTAATTGCCAGTTAATATGGAGAACATTAACTTAAGGCATAAGTGAGCCATCTAAATTATTCCAGAGTATAGACTATTTAATTTTTTTCAGTAATACCTACATTTGATGCCCTCCAAAAGTGAGGCAGAGATAAGAGGTATGAGTGCCAGAAAGTAGATCTTGGTGTCAAAAGGCAATTGAATAAGTCACACCTAATGGCACAATCTGATAAATCAAAAATAAGAAGCATAAACAGGGTGTTGTGGGGAGGGGGGGTAACCTCATTAAAGCTTTTCTAGATATGTAATAATTGAGTTTAATCTTTTAAAAAGTAGAAAGTGGTTGGAGGAAAAGAAAAATGCATTCTTGACTAAGACAACAGAGTCCTTGTAAAAGCTATGAAACTTTAAACATGCTTGCAAATAAATGTTGAAAACTGTCTACTGAAACTAAAGTGATCACTTTTATGAAGAGCTTTGTGTACCAGATTAAAAACTTCTAAACTTTTAAACAAGAATTCAGTAAAAATTTAAGCAAAAAGAAGAAATGATGAAATTTGCAAACTAGAACTGTTAGGGGTACCAGTGCACTTGGGTGGTTCCACTGTCATCTGCAGAATTGGAGGAAGAGAGTGGACAGCAGGGAAATTACGTGTTCATGTGCTGTTTCCTCAGCCTGCAATGAGTCTTCTTCCTCACATTTAATAAGACCCCATAGTCCATAGTCTTCCTTCAAAATTCTAATCAAAGTTTCCGTGCCATTTTTCTCATGCTCTGACATCTTAAGTATTCCTGAAACACAGCCATTCTCCTCAAACTCACATAACACATGTGCGTACTTCTGTTGGCATTCTCTGTATGTTTAGTTACTTGTTTCAAATCATCTCCCCAGTTAACTAGAGAGCTCTCTGTATTACTAGTGCCAAACACTTTGCCTGTAGAGTCTTAACATTTGCATGTTGCTTCATTACATTATTACAAATGACTAAAGCCAAAGAACAGATACTAAAAAAAAAAAGAGGAAAGGCTAGGAGTAAATGAAATTTTAAGTTTACTTTTTATTACATGTCTATTAAAGAAGGCCTATGAAATATTTGAGATACAGTAATTCAGTAGGTGAATAAAACAGTATAGACAATTTATTCCAAGTAAATTTATGTTTGGTGCTGGATGAGGATTTATTGTTGAAGAGATTAAAGCATCAAATAAATGCTCATAAACGATATTTTAAATTTCATCCATTCATTCATTCAATAAATTCCTATTATACTAGTCTATAGTGTGCTAGAAGTAAATTTACATCTATATGTAAATACCTACAGATGTTGTATATACTCATGTGTTGTGTGTATATAGTGTATGTAAACAAATGTATATAAATGAAAACACATGTATAAGATCACAACAAATATGGTCACTACTTTTACAGTGCTTACAATCTTAAAGCAAATAAACAATTAGACAAATCATGTGAATTAAAAACGAGATAATTACAAGATAAAATTTTGTACTTTTTCAAAAAAATTTTGAGTCCTGTGTGGTGGCGCACACCCGTAATCCCAGCAGCTCTGGGGGCTAAGGAAGAAGGATTGTGATTTCGAAGCCAAAGCTGGCGCTAAACAACTCAGTGAGACCTGTCTCTAAATTAAATACAAAATGGGGCTAGGATGTGGCTCAGTGGTCAAGTGCCCCTGAGTTCAATCCATAGTTTGGTTCACTTAATTTCTTTAACTGGTGCCTTTTTAAAAAGTAGATTTTCAGTTTTTCATTCTATGACTCATTCTTGTCTATTTGCAAATAAATGAAAGCTACATTTGTGAAATGTGTTTTTAAAATATTAGATACTGATATAGTTTCCCACTGTGCTTGAAGAAGCCTTGAGAAAATCTAAATAGAACTTCTCACCATCATTGAATGAGTGTAGCAAGACAAAAATGGAAACCAGTATTTTGATGAGAAAGACACATCTCTATGGCTTGCAACAACTATCTGCAGTAGTCTTTTAAAAAAATATTTTATTTTTGGAGTACTGTGGGATTGGATATGTAGGGGAATATAGCAAGAACATTTTCATATTTTTGAATCATACAATCATTAAGCCGTTGTAAAGCCTTAGCATTTTATAGACATATTCAAAATCCAAGTTCAATGTCCAATACAAAGACCATTCAGATACATTGCTATTTGTTGCTGCTTTGGATTCTATACATTATATTTTGTTCCAATAGTATGTGTGTCCAAACTGTGACTCTTAAAAAAATTCTCCATAGTTTGACATTGTCATTAGATGAGCAGCCCTCATCTTAGGTATCTTATGTAAAGCAAAAATGCATTAATTTAAGATATAACTTTAGAAAATGAATAGTATGATGAACAAGTAAGAATCATATGAAATAGTTTTGCAGATTAAAATTTATTATGTACTAGGTTCCATCTTTCACACTGAATAATATGTGTAAATCTGAACAGGTTGTAGAGAACCGTTGAGCACTGAGTTTGATCTCTTGGTAGAGATATCACCTCGAAGCTATATCAAAGGCATCATCTTAGCTCTCCTCTCTACTACACTGGTGAGGCCCCATTATGACCCTACTGCACGTCTTTCTCTCCTTCTATTCATTCATCCTTCCATGATCATCTTAGCCTTTGGTGGTTACTAGTACTTGATCATAACTTCATTACCATTCTCAAACTTTAGTTGCTTTAAGGGGTATGGGTCACCATTTCTGCTAGGTAAAGGAAAGATCAATTTATTTTTTCATAGCTTTTATATCATATCACTTTTTTAAAAAAAGTATGAACTAATGAGATAATATAATTGAGTATTTGGAATATTGTCATATAAATTAGTCGAGGCCAGGTGAAGTGTTACACATCTGTAATCCCACAGCTCAGGAGGCTGATGCAGAAGGATTGCAAGTTCAAAGCCAGCCTCAGAAACTTTAACGAAGCCCTAAGCAACTCAGATCCTATCTCTAAATTAAAATATATATATATATATATATATATATATATATATATATATATATATATATATTTAAAATATGGGGATGTGGCTGGGGATGTGGCTCAGTGATTAAGTGCCCTTGGATTCAATTCCTGGTACCACCCCTATGAAAAATAAATAAACAAATAGTTGAGATAAGTGTCTTTGTCTTTTTCTCAGAATGAGCAGAATTATTTTCACTAGTTAACTCATGAAATGTGTCCTTTTTAGAGAACACAGCCTTAGATTCCTTGCAATTCATAATTCATTCTTTTTGGGGCAATTAACTCTTTCTTAGGATTGCTCCTGTGTTTTACTCCCTTGCCCAATGAGAGAAGCAAGAGTTTAATCAGTACTTTCTACTTCTTCAAATTGACAAAACCATTATATTTTTTTCAGCTCATTTAGTTAGTGACAGCAGCTTAAAAAAAAACAACACTGAACATTACTTGTAACTAAATTGTGGAAACCTGGAAAATATGGCTTATTGATTTCTTCTATATTCACAAACTTATAAACTTTAAATCAACTTTGGAGTAGTTCTGTGTATATCTATTTGTAGTGTGGGGAATGTATATCTTCTAGAGATGTCCATTAGTTAAAAATTTTAATGTCTAAGGTAAAGTTGCAGTTTATTATGAAGGAAACTAATATAATATTTTTATTACCCAACCTGAGCTAGGTATTAATTCTGATATGAATATTCCCAAGGTCAAAGTTAATCATCACCCTGCATTCACACACACACACACACACACACACACACACACACACACAATCGAAGCAAACCGAGAATTTGGACAGCACTGAAATGTCCATATCTCTCAACCAATAAGAATAAAATGCTCCATATTCATGACTGTCTTCCTGGAAGTTATTTAATAAATTTTACATAATGTACACAGGCATATATCAGGAGTTGTTCTGGGTGACTAGAACTGGAATATCTGCGTGAATTAGGTGCTATCTATGCATTAGAATAATTAACATAAACATTATTTAGAATGGAATCTACTTATTAGAATTGCATTTTCTTTGATTCATATGCTGATATTGAGGAAGCTAATCCTGCATTTATAATATTTAACTGCTTGAACTGCATAGGAGAAAATATATGGAAACTAGGTTCCAAATCCTACAATGAAATATGGCTGTCACTATTCCTACAGCTGTGAAGTAAGATTTTTTTTCTGACTGGAATTCCTTTTGGGATTTTATCTACATCCAGATGTAGCAGTATACATTGATTAATGAATCTTCAAGCAAAGTAAATTTCTGTTGATCTATTTACATAAATAAAAGTTGTATCTATCAGAAAATAAGATGTAATAATGGAACCCTAGGTATTCTTATACAAATTCTCTTACATTGCTTAAACTACACAGCACAGAGTTTATAAGTTATCTTTAAAAGATCAGAAGTTTAAATTAAGTTATTATGTTGTTATTCCACAATTCTTGGTATGATTTTATGTTTTTATTTTAAATTTAAATTTAATTTTTTTGCAGTGCTAGAAATTGAACCCAGGGTCCTATACATGCTAGGCAAACACTCTACCACTGAACTACACATTTAGTCCTAGGTAACTTTAGGTATCAATGAACCACTTAATGTACACTCAGACCTTCAACAAATAAAAACTGATTGTTTGAAAAAACTATAAATCTGATGAAATAGCATTTGACTTGTGAGCTTGTTTAGTTAATTAGTCAAGTTAAGGCAACTCAGTATTAGAGGGGAAAATTACAAGAATGAGAGGCTCTTAAACTTCTTTGAAGGGAGCATTCTAACCTGCTCATTATCTCTCACATGACCCTTCAGTAATGTGGTGGACAGATTCTGGGACATGCTAATGTTGTTTATTTAATATGTATATTACATGAGTTGTAAATTAGACATTGTTGATCTCTTTTATCTAGGACATTTATATCTTAATCATAGCTCCTCCCTCTGGAGGAGATTGCAAAATGCCACTAAAATACAAAATTTATACTAGGCAATCAAACAGGAAGTTAAGTGAAGAACATTGACTGCTAACTAAAACAACTGTGTTTTAAAAACACATATTTACTTATTTTGTTATTTTGCCAGAAACTGCAGAGCAATCGCACATTCTGTTTGGCATCTATACTTCATATATAAGCACAGATTATATGCATGGAGTGTAAATAAATGTAGATGTAGATATAGAGAGACAGAGAAAGAGAGAGAACTGGGATTTATTATAAATTTAAATTTAATGCAACTCATAGCTCTTTATATAATTATTTAATTTTTAAATAAGAAACAAAATATTTAACATTTTAAGGATAGCTTATCAAAAATATTCAACATCGATAAGTAATACAAATACTTTTCAGAAGAAAGTGTGGCTAACAGTTTATGAAATATTTTTCAGTCACTATTTAAATTCTGCCATTGTATTCTGACATATTCACGTAGACTCAGTTAACACAATTAACAAATATTAAAATTTTATTTCTGGAAAAATGTTTTATTGGGTAGGAGATGAGAATGGTTAAAATTATTTTAATCGGAACAATTGGGTTTGAGTTAAAAAAGATAATTTCTTGAGAAAGAATGCATAATAATGCAAGATTATTGGCCAAAAAAAATACCAAAGAATTGGGTTAGTTGGTAAAATTAAAAAGAAGTTGACATGAGAGGTTTGGAGGTATGGATTCAGTCAGCTTGGTTTGTCATATAGAAGAAGAGGTGAGACTTGATATGTACTTCCCTATCATTTTGCATTTTTCTTTTCAATTTTTGTTATGTCAGTATATGAAAATAAAATCTCTGAGGTCATATTCGAGGGAAAAAAATAAATGCTCTGCCTTTTGCCTTATCTGAAGTTTAAACCCTAGGAAAATTCTTGCTGTTCTCCATATTATATTAGAAGGCCTGTCATTATTTGTTCACAGTCTCAGAGAACGAAATAAAACACAATTCTTGATTTGATTGTGGGAAGTTATCATGGTTGTTCTTAATTGTGGTGTGCCAAACATTGAGTTTATCTATGGGAAATTCTGGCAAGCTGTGAGCCTGATGTTCATTCGAGATTCAGATTCATATTCACAGTTGAAATTTTTCTAGTCAATAGGATTTTTAAGTAACTGACATTATATATATATATATATATATATATATATATATATATATATATATATATATATATATATATATAACTGTATAAAAGAAGCAGAATACAAACTTGTCTTTCAGGAGCTTACATTTTTGTTGAAGAAATAAACTTTGCACACATAAGCAAAAAATAAATTAGCATGCAATCGAGAGTACAGTGTAATAGACTATAAAATACAAGAGGGAAGGACAGAATAATCTTTATAATATGCTAGGATGTTTATATTATAATCATCATGGAAATTATTGCTAGAAAGTTTCCCTTTGTACAGCATCCCAGTTATTACTGAGTTTTTCTAACATTTTCATCTTTACCAAAATTTAAAATATTCAGAGAAGCATGATGCAACTCTATATATTTACAGTATTATTCTTTGATGAATTCTATATGCTGTGACATTGGTAGATTTATTCTGCTTATTTTCACATTCAAATCCAATTTTTCGGAATTTATTTTGCATAGCTCTTTGCTTTATTCCAGGTTGCTCTTTTCCCACTCACCAGTTTTATCAACACTGATTTATTTCAGGATATGAGCTTGTCACACACCTATTCATGTAACATAAGCTGCCTCCTCTGCATATTCTGCTCCTCCCTCTAAATTTCATATAATTAGATGCTCCTTCAGGTCATCTTAGTTTCAATGTCTTTAGAGACACCTTCCTTAATCCCCTGCTTGAGATAAATTTCCCTGTTATAGGCTTATAAGAGCACCTTGCATTTCCTGTGCCATTTTTCATTGTGATAATTAGACACATATCTCTATGATTTTTTAAATGTGTGCATCTCACTTTAGCTGTAAACTCTGGGTGTGCTTGGTTAAACATTCCAGCTCCAACCAGCAAAAATTTTCAATTATTATTTGTCAAATAAATACATATATGTGTGTGTGTTAACATTCTTTACTAAGCATAGGATTGAAGACCTATTTTCAAAGAATTGCAAGAAATATGTGTAATTAGCATATCCAACATATATAAAAGTTGCTTCCAAATTGCATTAAATATAAATGGAAAGTTTTTTTCTTTAATAAACCTGACCTGCACACTATTGCTTTACCCTTGAGAATACCCTTCCTCACCTTTGGTATTCGAGAAAATTGAAAAACAAATATTTATAATCACAAATTTCTATTCTCCATTTGAAATATGGGGTCCTTCTAGATTCTAACCTAGACATTTCGAAACAATAAGCACTGAAAATATCTCATGCCATTGTGCAAAATTTAAGTGAACTCTATTTTTATATTTTTTTTCCCTGTTATAATTTAGCCTGTAGAAATGGAATGGTCTAAGTTTTACTTCATCATTCACCTAGTAAGAAGAAAGGTCCTAGTTGAAGAGATTCTAAGCAACAACAAAATGACAAGTATAATGCACATGGAATTATGGAAGGATACTTGCCACATAAGCATGGAACCCACCAAGATATCTGCTTGAGAAGAAAATTAGCTTTTCTTTTCTTAGATTTATGGGGCTCATTTTGATTGTAAGTTTGCCTAGCCAATAACTTCACTCCTAGGAGCCCATTCATCTTAATGACATATTGCCAATGGCAACACCAGGAGATGTAGCATATCGTAATCTGATGTCCTTCCTATTATCAATTCTGAAGATTAAATATACCTCAACAGTATTTTAGTTGTCATTTATGGCTTCAATATTTACAAACATATACAAATAATCTTTTTCTGTGCTGATGTTTCCTATCAACACAACTTCTTTTGCTTATTTTAACTCAATTAATTGAAGTATGATTTACATTAGCTTTCTGTCATTGAGACAAAATACCTAAGATACTCAACCTTTTCTAGGAAGGAAAAGGTTATTTTGGTTCATGGTTTGGAGGTTTTAGTCCATGACTCTTTGATCTTGCTGTTTGGGGCCTGTGGGGCATGACTCATTAAGGCAGGAGCATGAAGTGGAAGAGGTAGGCTCACTTTATAGTGGCCAGGAAGAAAAAGAGGGAAGAAGGGGTCTGGTCTGGATGTCTCCTCTAAGGGCACATCCCCCAACATCCTTCTACTAAATTCTATTTTCTCCCAGTAGTGCCACTGTCTAGGGTGCAAGCTTTTAATAGATGGACATTTCTGGGACATTTCAGATCTAAACAAATTGCTGAAAGCAGGTACACATTTGTTTATACTAATTGATGAATTTGAAGATTAGTATATATCCATGAGACTATCACCACAATCAGGGTTATAAGTTTGTCCACCATCTCCAAATGCTCTTTTCTTTTAAAGCCCTTTTATTTTATTTTTTTCTATTTACGAAATTTTTAAATGATTTTTCTTTTGTGGTCTGAGTAATGAACATAAGATCCACCCTCTTAAAACAAACTTAAAACTATAGAATACAGTATTACTAACAATATGCCCTATGGTATAGTAGATCTACAGAACTTACTCATCTTGCATAATTTGAACTTTGTACCCTTTGGCTGAAGCCTTCCATGTCCCTCCCCCAAATTCCTGGCAACCAGTATTCTACTCTCTTATTCTGTAGAAGTTTGAGTACTTTGGATTCCTCATATAGTGGGGTCATTCAGTGCTTATTTTTGTGTGTCTGGATTATTTCACATAGCATGGTGTTTTCTAGTTCCAAATATGTTATCACAAATATCAAGATTTCCTTTTTTAAAAAAGCCAAATAATCTTTACCTCTATGTACACCACATTTTCTTTATCTATCCACTCATTGATGGACATTAATGTTGTTTCTATATCTCAGCTATTATGAATGATGCTGCACAAAACATGGGATGCAAAGATCTTTTTGATATCCTCACTTCAATTATTTATGGTTTCAGTGTGGAATTAGTAGATTAAATGGTAATTGTATTGTGTGTGTGGTGGAGCAGGTGGTTCGCCCACACTATTGGCGATCAAACCCAGGGCCTTCTGCGTGCTAGGCAAGAATTCTACCACTGAGCTACATTACTGATTATTTTTTATTTTTTATTTTGAGACAAAGTCACAGTGAGTTGACCAGGTTGGCCTTAGTCTTGCTATCTTCCTGCCTCAGTCTCCCAGGTGGAAGGGATTATAGGCATAAACTACCATGCCTGGCTTTACTTTTAATTTTTTAAGCAAACTTCATTCCTTTTTTAATAGTGGCTAAAACAATTTATATTTACACCAACAGTTTACAAGGGTTCTCCTTTCTCCATGACTTCACTAGCACTTGTTGTCCTGGCTTCCTTCCTTCCTTATTTCCTTCCTACCATCTCACCTTATCTTTTCTCTCTCCTCCTCCTCCTCCTCCTCCTCCTCCTCCTCCTCCTCCTCCTCCTCCTCCTCCTCCTCCTCCTCCTCCTCTTCTTCTTCTTCTTTCTCTCTCTCTCTCTCTCTCTCTCTCTCTCTCTCTCTCTCTCTCTCTCTCCCAATCACATCATCATTATATGTTTAACCTTATTACAAACTTCCAAACCATTTTCTAGGAAGTACCATTCTGCATTTCCAATGCCAATGTATAAGTGCTTCAGTTATTTTCCATTAAAACAAAAAAGACTTTCACTTCGGTTCAGTAGTGGATTGTGTATTTCCTCTCTAAGAAATATTTTCTTACTTCAGGGTCAGGAATATTCTCTTCTGTGTCTTTTTATAAATTTTATACTTTCAGACAATGTTGGAAAATCCAAAAGAAATTCTAAAGTTTATATGGAAAAGCAGATGACTGAGGTTAGCCAAAGTAATTTTGAAAAAGAAAAAGGTGAAGGACTCACATTTTTCTAATCACATTTTGTGGTTTCCTTCTGAGAATCTATAGTTCAATTTTGGGATAATTGTCAAATTTAACAATATTGAGTTATTAAATCAATGAACATGATATATTGCTCGATTTTTAATGGTTTTCTTTTTTAAATCAATGTTTTAAACTTTCATATATATATATATATATGTTTTACAAATTTTATTAGATTCATACATAAATACTACATGATTTTCAATGTCATTGTAAATTATTCTGCTTTCGTAATTTCAGTATCCATATGTTCAGTAAGAGTATATGAAAATAGTTTGATTTTTTATATATGACCATCTACCTTTGTAAATTTATATATGAGTCCCTCTATGGTAAATTCTCGGGAATCTTCTATATAGTAATGTTAATAAAAGCAGTTTATTCCTCTGGGGTTTTTAAAATTTCTTTTTCTTGCTTTTCTGCATTTGCTAGGACTTCCAACATGAATAGAAGTAATAAGAGCCAACACCCTGCTTTGTTTTCAATCTCAGGAAAAAGCATTCAATATTTCATCATTCTATATGTTACAGAATTTCCTTTGAAGACCTTTATCAAGTTAAAAATTTCTCCTCTCTTTCTAGTTTGGTGAACATTTTTGTTTTGTTCTTTTTTAATTTAAATCACAAAATAGTCTTAGTTGAATTTTGTCAAATACTATTTCTGAATCTATTAAGATGATCACTTTTTATTTTCTGCTTTTATTTGGTTTGATTTGGACTGTAAATAGGATGAGTGATAGTGATAAATTTTCAAATTTTAACTAACCTTGCATTCCTACGATAAATTCCACTTATCTTTATGTAATAACCATTGTAAACATTGCTGAATTTCTTTGGCTAATATTTTGTTAATTTTTTTAATTTATTTGATTATAGGAATTTGTCAGATTTTGAAAATAATGTCTTTGGATTTGCTGTGAGAATAACATTCATAAAAAACATGGGAGGTGTTCCCTTCTTTTCTGGCAGAGTCTGTTTTAATTGTTATTATTTTGAGGCATGTAATTTGCATCCTGTTGAATGAGCTTTTGTAGATTGTGTATTTCAAAGATTTATCTCCTTCATCTATGTAAGTGAATTTATTGGCATAAAATTTTTCATAATATTCCTTTATTATCCTATTGATGTTCAAAGAATCTATAGTGATATTTTCCCCTTCATCTTTTCTTGCAATTAATTCTAGGTAGTGATTTGTAAAATTTCATATAAGGCTATAAAGACCTTTTATTTTAATTGATTTCTTTATTTTTTTCTGTTTACAACTTCATTTGTTTCCAATATTTATTATTTCCTTTATTCTGCTTTTTTCTTGGTTTACTCTGATGTTTTTAATGTATTAAGGTGGAGACTAAATTATTGTTTTCTTCTTTTCTTACGTAAGAATTTATAAGTACAAAATTTTCCCTAAACATTGCCTTAGGTACATCCAATAAATTTTTTGAAATCTGTTTACTTAATTCAAAATATTTTTTAAGGTCCTTGAGTCTTTGTTTTAAAAATAAGTCATTTAGAAGAATAATATTTAATTTCCCAATATTTGGGGAATTTTCCAGTTGTCTTTATGTTAACAACTTGTAATATAATTCTTTTATGATCAGAGAACATATTTTATAAGATTTTTAAAAATTTATTGTAGTGTGTTTATAGACCAGATTTTGTTCCTTTTTGGTGAATGCTGCATATGCAGTGGAAGAATGTATACTATACAGTTGTTGGGTGGAGTGTTCTATACACATCAACTAAAGAGAAAGATGGCTAATAATGTTGCTGATGTATTACACGTCCTTACTATTCTGTTCTACTTTTATCAGTTAATGAGGAAGCGTGTTGACTTCTTAAGTTACAAATGTGTATTTATTTGTCCTTTTTATCATAACTGTATTTGTTTCAAGTACTTCAAAGTTTTGTTGTTCTTTGTGAACACATTTAAGAGGGTTATGTCATTGTTATTTTGGTGAAGTTACCCTCTTTATGATTATGTATCTTCTTTCTTTGGTCGTTGGTAAATCTGTTGATTTAAAGTTGATTTTGTGTGATTTTACCATAACCATTGTAGCCTTCTTTTGATTGGTGTTTATATAAACTATATTTTTTCTGTCCTTTCGCTTTTTAAATTATCTTTATATTAAAAATTGATTTGTTGTACATAGCATATAATTGGTCTTTCTTCTGTTGTAGTTAAAGCTTCGTCCCAGGGTTTCATAAACTGACTTCCAGACCACTCACGTATAATCGAATCAAGCCTTTATTGAAGCACACCTGTGGTGGCTGACCAGAACATAAAGCTATTCCCCTGATCAGCCCCGAACAATTGCAAGGGCACTCCTTATAAGCCTGAAAACCGCAAAAGGGGTGTTCAGGGGGTCTAGCCAATGCAAGCAAGCCAGGTTACAGAAGCAGGACAGTGCAGTCAAGTGGAGGGAAGCCTAACCAATCACAGTTAGCCCAGTCACCCCAGTTACAGAAACAGAGCCCTGTTACCCTAGTTACAGAAACAATACCCCATTAGGTAGTTCCGTGTTCTTAAAGGTTTTTATAGCAAAAGGAAAAGAACATCTTGCTCCAGTCATGACTCTTCTACTTGGCATGGTTGTTTTACAGGATGAAGTCATAAAACAAAATGGAGTCACATTTGCTCCTACTATCACACTTCTATATTACTTGGACAATCTCTGCCTTCTAATTGGGATTTTAAGATCATTTACATTTAATATAATTGTATGCCTGGATTTGAATCCAACTGTTTTTCTGATTACTTATTTTTTTCTCATCTGTTCTTTATATACTTTTACTCTTTTCTAACTTATTTTGGACTAATCAATTATTTAGATTTTCCATCATCTCTATTTTGGCCTTTAAGTTATAACTCTTTCTTAAAATTGTTAAATGCCATTATATGATTTCCTATATTTTTTTCTTAAGAATTCTTTTTAATATTGCCCACATCATCAAAATTCAGTTGTCAGTATTTGAAGCATTCTTAGGTTGTTGAACATTTTATTCCCCTTATAATATACCTTTTAAAATTTTTATAATTTTACTTTCAAATAATATTATATTACTTTTTATAATATAAAAGTGTATGCTACGTTAATTTTCTTTCAGTCCTTGTGTTAGTCCTTGCATGCATTTTTCTTTTTCTCATATTATAAGTCTCACCATACGTACACCCCAAAATTGTTGTTAATAATTTTGCTCTGTTTATACTATTATCTTTTAAAAGTAATTAAAAATAATGAAGTTATCCATCATGCCTACCACTATTTACTAGGCTCATTAGGTACACTCTGTTTCAGGGTTGTTGCATAAGGTATTGCCCCACCTGAGAACATATTTCTCCACCATCTGCATGTGTTATTCATGCAATTAATTATGGTCTTACTCGAGTGTCAGCTTCCTAGTGAGAGTTTCCTTGACCACCCTTTAATTCCAGCTATCTGGATCACTATTAGGCTTGCTCTTTCTTTTTTCGTCCATAGGAATTGCCATTATCTATTATGCCATGTATATTTTCCTCATTTATTTGTTTACTGTTATTCTGACTTATTTTGGACTAATCAATTTGAAATCTTTTTACTTAATTCAAAATATTTTTTAAGGTCCTTGAGTTTTTGTTTTTAAAATAAGTCATTTAGAAAGAAGAATAATATCTAATTTTCCAATATTTGGAGAATTTTCCATTGTCTTTATGTTAACAACTTGTAGTATAATTCTTCTATGGTCAGAGAACATATTTTATAAGATTTTTAAAAATTTATTGTAGCATGTTTATAGACCAGATTGTGTTCCTTATTGGTGAATGTTGCATATGGAGTGGAAGAATGTATCCTTTGTAAACTATATTAGGGTGGGTTTTATCTGTTGTGTTCACTGGTATTATCCTTTTGCCTAGAGCGTACAGCAGGTAACTATTTGCTGATTGAAAAATTGGGGAAATAAAGGTTGAACGAACACTATTGGAACATTAGGTTATCATTAAAAGCATGATTCACTGATTGTTGGTCTATGTAATGGTCTAAATGTTTGTGCCTCTGCCCACCCCTACAAAATTTGTATGTTAAAATCCTAATCTTCAAGGTAATGGTATTAAATTAAGCCTGTAGGAGTTGGTTAGGTTTTAAGGGTAGAGTTCTCATTAATGGGATTAGTGCCCTTATGAAAGAGACCAAGGGAGCTTTGTCACTTCTACCATGTGAGAACACCGCAAGAAGTTCTTATCTATGAGCTAAAATTGGGACCCTCACTAGATGTTGAATACCTTGATCTTGGACTTCCCAGCCCTTAGAACTGTAAAAAACAAATTTCTGCTTATAAGCCACCCAGTTTATGGTATTTTGTTTTAGCAGCCTGAATAGATCATGACAATTGATATTGAAAAGTGTTTATGCTTCGTTAAATACTTAATTTCCAAATACATAGGCTTCTTTTATATATTAGAGGCCAGTACAACATCTGTCATAACATTGTAATAACTCTGCTTTTAATAACAAAAAGGAGGTGTATCAAAAAAAAAAGAATGAAAGAAAATGGCATTATTCCTGCAATTATTATTATGAGTCTCTAGAGCAGTTTTAAAATAATGAGTTTCAGGGTTGATGTTATTATGACTAACCTGTGTCCATCAGTGGTTCCATGAAGTGCAATTCAAACTAGTAACTTATTATTGTAAGAAATTTTACTGAAGCCTGGTGTGGTGGTGCACGCCTATAATCCTAGCAGCACAGGAGGCTGAGGCAGGAGGATTGTGAGTTCAAAGCCAGCCTCAGCAAAAAAGCGAGGTGCTGAGAAACTCAGTGAGACCCTGTCTTTAAATAAAATACAAAATAGATCTGGGGATATGGCTCAGTGGTTGAGTGCTCCTGAGTTTAATCACTGTTAGAAAAAAAAAATTACTAAAATGCTCACTAATGCAACAGTTTTATTACCAGTCCTATCTATCTTTTACACAGATTTTTAAAATATTTTAAAATTACCAACTATGATGCAGGTGCTTCATAAACTGCTTCCCCTTAGAGTTAAATGTTGGGTAAATTGAGAGGAGTTAAATTTTTTCCATGTGGCTTCATTGTGCAGAACAAAACAGATGAGTGTTATGTAACTCCTTCCTTCAAGATACTTAAACCAAGTGACCAAAGGTCTCTTCCTATATATGTATATTTGAAAAGTAATTACATGTAGTACTTGTCTTCCTGAGTCAGTTTTATTTCAGTTAACATAATGATTTTCAGTTCCATCCATTTTGCTGTGATTTTGTTCTTCTTTATGACTGAATAATACTCCATTGTGCATATATATCACAATTTCTTTATCTGCTCATCCATCACTGGGCATCTAAGCTGATTCCATAACTTGGCCATTGTGAATAGTGCTGTAATAAACATGGGTGTGCAGGTATCTCTTTTTTAATGCTATAATCATTTCCTTCAGATAAATACTCAGGAGAGGTACAGCTACATCATATGGCAGCTCTATTTTCAGTTTACTGAGGAAACTCCCCACTGGTTTTCTCTCACACATACAAAAAAAAAATCTAGGGAAAAAAAAACAGACAACATGAATTAGAAAGGGAAGTATTGGGGGACAGGATGGAAATGGGAGACTGATAAGAGAATAATAAAAAGGGTAGATATGATCAAAGTATGTAACGTATGTGTAGAAAATGTTACACAGAAACCCATTATCTTGTACAATATATACTCGTGATTATAATAAAAATTTTATATAAAAAATTAATTCCAAAAAAACTGAATATATCTTTGGCAGAAACTTGTAATTCTACCTAGTGAAGAAGTTTATACATTAAAATAGTGAAACAGCAATAGGTGATTTTTTTTATGAAAAACAATTGGTACAAAGCTTAGTTCATTCCCTTATCAAATAGTTACTTAACACTGACAACTGTCTGCTACTAAGCACATATATTTTAATGAAGGAGACAGAAAATAAGCAAATATATGTCAGAATTTAGGTAGTAATAAATAAAACTAAGAACAATAAAGACCCAGAAGCAACCTGTGCTACTTTAAGATAGTTGCTGACATCTACTCTGAGGGGATTTATGAATGGTCACCTATAAGGGAATAGTGATACCGCCACTTATCGGTGACAAATTCTGCTCCCTCACATGTTGAAGTATAACATTAGAGAAGCACACTAAAGCAAGCATATAAAGCAGGGTTTATTTAAAAATGGGTAACATAGACTTCTCCCAGGAGGGAGAAGGGGGCCATAGCTGGTATCCTGGTATCCCAAGAAGCGAGCTGTTCTGCCTTTTTATGTGTCTCAGGCTTCCTTTGTTCTCCTGCTCTCTTCCCCTTATCTTTCTCCTTCCTGTGTAGGTGACTAGACCCAGAAGATGCTTGGTGGGATGGCCAATAGTGAGAAATAGATAGACAGGGGAAGAGCTGGATAGAGCAGCCCAGAACAACTTTAATTAATTTACAACTTTATAACTCCCTGTAGGGAGGGGCAATTCCTGGGACAGGTTGCTCTAGCAACAGGTTGGAGCAGAGGCAGGTTATCTTAATAGGGTGAAGAAAGGGCTCTGAAGGAATTACGTTTCAATTCCTCCATTCTCAGGATCTGACCCTTGTCTATCTGCCTGTCTACTTCTGGCTTCAATAGGATGCACACATTTCTGGGGAAGGAATGTTGCAAGCAAAAGAAGAAAACTTTTAGTGTTTTAAAACAAGAATTAGTGAGTTAATAGCATTTTAATAATAGCAGTAACTTTTATAACACTTTATTGTTTTGCCTCCTTTTATTTTCACAAGGAACTTATAAAGTAGGCACTGTTATACTCATTTTGCAAATGAAAAGTGTGAGGCATAGAGAAGTTAAATATCTTACCTAAAAATCACACAGCTAGTAAGTGTCAGGTTAGAATTTACAATATAACAGCTTGACTCAGGAATCTGTGCTTCTCATCACTATGCCATATTCTTTCTCATCTAATCTGTCAAAACAAAGTCCATGCCAGAGAGCAGATCACAATCAAAGACAGTCCATCCTTGCTTAAATTCCACTCTGCCACATATCTGTAGGTTGAACCCTGAGGAGCAAGAGTCTGAGTGTGTGGATATTACTAAGAGTCACAGATTCCCTGTGCATTCAAAACTGAAATAATATGAACATTGCATTTGTTTTCTGTTGGTAACTTTTTTCCATTACCATGCATGTATCACTGTGTGTTGAGGAAGATCATTAACCTCAGTTAACCCATGCTAAAGAGATGTTAATGAAGAGATGACACTAATCACAGGCTTTCCCAGAAATGAAAGCTTTTTGGCAAGAAATAGAGAGGACTGTGCCCAAGTAGAATATCTAATGCATATCTATACTCCAGGTTGAATACAAATATGTTAAGACATGTGTAAGACATAGAAAGAATTTCTCCTCAGGGTTGCTGCTGTGGCAACATCTGATTAGCACCCCGATATTTATGTTGCACATAGAAGGGTGTATAATTTATGTTTTGTTATTTACATTTAATTAGTACCAGGGATAGTAACACACTTAAAACTTCATCTTGGTGTCATCGGTTATCTGACTGATTTACTTCACCCAGTTCAAATTAATTGTACAGTGTTTCCTTGTAACATTTTAATGACATCAGAAACAAACATGGGAATCAGCCCAATGAGAAAGTCCTTTAAGGGTGATCATAAAGATTTGAATAATATTGTCATACTTTATCAAAGGTTATTTGCAAAGTACCCACAAAAGAGCTTCCCATCTGTACTTAAATTCTTTCCCAAATTATCCTTCTTTCCATGTTATTGAGTCAAATTAATATACAAATTCATTCAACAAAAACTCTTGTGTCTCTCTTACCAAGAGGCATCACATGGTTGATTTTAAAACAAAGCCAAACCCTTGAATTCTAAATGAGCAAAAGCAGGCATCAAGTTTACAGGGGTTGTGGTTTTCTCATTTACATTTCTCTGTTACATAATTCCTATTAATACTTGTCAATTTTTGAAAGATACGTGGAAATTGCTTTCTTAGCATGTCCTTGACATTTTCCCCATGGCAGTAAAAATACTTAATCATGGAGTTTGGCTTACTAGTAAAAGGAACTGTGAATGTCCAACTGATTTTAATTTATTTGACAACAGAGACCTTAGGTTGTTTATTAGTGAAGAGCCAGTGCCAGAATAGTGCTAAGCACACAGTAGGTGTTCAGTTAAAACAACTTGGAGCAATTACAGAGGTTTATTCAAAAGGATTAGATCCATGTTGTATATTCTAATAAAATAGCAAGTGTAATATATGTAAACTTTGGGAATGCATGTCTAAAAAGCAGCATCAGTCTAATTGAAAGTGAGAGGAGATTCCTCATGAAGTTAGGGAGAAAGGGCTTTTAATAATCATCTAGACAACATTTTGGTGGTGTTATGATAAAGGGTATTTGAGCATGGATGATTAAAGTTGATAAATTATAACATGTTTTTATTATAAATTTTATGATTATGTAGGAGTCCTGGGTAAAATCAAGAAAGGAGTCCTTCCAATCCTTAGCCCCATACTTAAAGTTCATTTATATCTGCTGATTATATCTGCAACCAGGCTCAGAAGAAGTAGGTCTTTTTATCTTGTTTACATCTCAGTCTTTCTTTTTACATTGCTATAGTTTGGGTCTCTAATGTCTTCTAAAGACCCATGTGATAAACGTTTAGACCCCAACTTGGCACTTTTAGAATGTGGTAGAGTCTGAGATGTATTGCCTCCTGGGTGAGATCAGGTGACTGTGGGCATATCTTCCAGGGGGATTTGGGGACCACAGTTTATTCCTCTGGTTCTGCTTTCCATCTGTGCTAAGGTTAGGAGCTTCTCTGCCATGTCCTCCCCCCATCACATGCTATCTTACCACAAGCCCCAAAGCAATGAAGCCAACCCAACCACAGATGGAAACCTCCAAAACTGTAAACCAAAATAAACCTTTTTTTATTAAGTTCATTATCTGAGGTATTTTATCACAGGGATGGAAATCGAATTAATGCATACCTCTTCTGAGGCCTCAGGACAGAGAGGAAATAAATAGCCATGGCTATAATTACTGCCTGTCTCCTTATTTTCAAATAAAACCAAGACTATCCAGGAGTTTCCTATGTTGAAAAGACTTTATAGATATGGCACCTATAAAATGAAGATGTGTTCCTTGGGTGCATGGCAGGTAAAGGCTTGAAAATCAAGTGTAAGAGAAAGGAGCGAAGGCTATGTGCTGGATTAGATTGATAAGGGCTCCATCATGGAGGACCTTCAAGTTTGCTAAGGAGTTGGTATGTCGATGTGAACTTCAGCAGGGCTCTCACCAGTGTGAAGATCATATACTGGTAAAGTTCATTATATCCTCTCCATTTCAAGACAGCTGTGTTTTGAATCTGTATTATTCCACGTACGATTAATTTGAGAAATGAGTCTCATCACTTTTGAAGTGTTTCAAAGCCACTAGATCATCACATATTCCCCTGTTCAGCTAAACACCTTGGAATACTCCTTAACAATTCTCTATCACACTCTGCAACCAATACATCAGCACGTTCTGTCAGCTATGACTTTGATCTATGTTCGGAATCAATGATATATTCTGACCTCCTCACTTAATATCCTAGTGCAAGTATCCATGGTTTCTCACCTGAATTATTGCTTTACTACTTCCACCTTTCACCCAAAACCCCCATGTATTCTCCACAGGATGTCTTTTTTTTTTAAGAATCATTTCAATCCACTCATAAAAACCCTTCTTACTGAGAATAAATTGAAGAAGTCCTTATCATGGCCTGCCGAATTACAATCTGGTCCATAATTATCCCATTGTCTTCCTTTCTCTACTTGCCCACTGTACATTAGCCACACAGACTTTCTGTTCTCCTAAAAATTCACCTAGTTTTCTCCCACCCCGGAATCCATATACTTACCTGTTCTTTTTGCTGGTTGCACTTTCCCTTTGGATATCTGTATGGTTCCATTCTTCACTTTGCTCCTGTCTCTCTTAGCTTTTCAGTGTTCTTCCACCTCCCACACTGCACCCCATTTGTTCTCTAGCTTTCTACGTGGAACTTTCATTTATACATTGTTTATTTTACATTCTGTGTTTCCCACTGGGAGACATAAGGTATAGTCTATATCCACAGTACTGTTATATCCTTAGGACCTCAAATAGTGTCTGAAACATAATATTTAGTGAATTTTTGCTAAGTGCACATGTGTTGAGTGAAGGAGATCATTGCATTCATGTAGCATGCTCTTCTGTTCTTCACAATATGTCTGTCATGGTTACCATAATGTCTTCTTGAACTGAAAAATGTAATCATTCTAGTATAACTTATGTAGTGATCCAGAAAATTAAAGATTTTTAAAGACCCTGATAGATTTTTGAGGACATAGGAAAACTAAATAAATGTTCCTCATACTTACATAAAGTAAATCAAATCACTAAATATAGTTGCTCATGTAGTTAGCATCAGAAGTGGAACTGACCTTTCAAATACTGTTTTATGGGTGGAGTTCACTTCTGAGTGCTTACAAGATGGTAAACATGATTCAGAAGGTCAGCTCCAACAGATGATGGATCTTGTCTGAATCTAGAAATCCAAACATTAGTAAAACAAATTTTTAAGTAATTTTTGGAAAACTCATGAAATCATTGTAACTAATTTCTTAAAATGTCTTATATTATATTCTGTGAAAATAGACTTCAGTTGGACTAATATCTTCCCCCCACCATACTCAGCACTTTCCATATCCTAATAAATACACTAGATACCGTGTAATTTCTGTTCATACTTCGAAATTTTGTCCTTCCATTGTCTGTCATATTAGTCATTTCCAGATGAGAGGAAGATAATTTAATGACTAAACCATCCTTGAAATTCCTACAGTCTTCTCTCACATTACCTGTTCTAGATGCTTCTGAAGTCAGTAATCATCATGAGGAAGTGGAGTTTAAAATGAAACTCCATGCACCGCGTCTGTTGATGGGTGAAGTCTGTAAGCTGCAGGTCTCCTCAGTTAAGAACGCCTTTTTTAGTGTTAGCAGCTAATCACAGAAGGGAGGGCCCGCCCTCATTGGTTCCAAGGGTTGCACTGGCAAAGCCCATTCTTCTACACTATTGCGTGGCATGTGGCAGCTCTAGGCATTACGGCTCTAAATGGTGGGCTATGCCCTCCAGTATTGTAATAGAGTCCAGCAGCTCATCACCAACTTCTTTCCAGGTTCTTGTCTTGCAAGTTCAAAGAATGAAATCCATGGGCCAATGGAAGGCAAGAGTGAAAGGACTAGGATTTATTTAAGTGTGAAGAATAGAAACAGAACTCTTCCAGCGGGAAAAGGGGACCTCTTAGCAAGTTACTGGCTGAGTGTGCTAGTCCAGGGATTTATATATAGCACTTGGGTCAACCCTATTGGTCCAAACTGATGCTAATCAGGGTTTGAAAAGCACTAATACTACTGATTAACTCTTGAGTCTGAACTTCCATTTAGGTCTGCCCCATTTCCATGTTCTCACTGTTGTTCAGGAAGGGAGTGTAGTTTGAGGTCTATGAATGGTGGTTGGATGTCATAGTGTGACAGGTCGAGGTGACCTGCCTTGTTTCAGCCCTGGCTTGCCATGCCTCAGGTCCACACTAGCATGGCAGGTGACAGGTCGAGGTGACCTGCCTTGTTTCAGCCCTGGTTTGCCATGCCTCAGGTCCACACTAGCATGGTGGGTTCTGCAGAGCTGCTGCCTGTGCTTTAGCCCACCTGAGCCATGGCTCCACAGCTCCAGGACAGCTTCATGATACAGAATGTGCCTCCATGTGCCTTTTGGCACAGTTTTCATAGTCCTCTGATTTATGCTCCTTGTCTTTGAAATTCATATCAAGTCCATAGGAAATTTTGCCTCATCATGAAAATACCAATGCCATCACAACTTAAATGGATGTTATTATTTTAAATGCTGCAATAACACAATTAGTTCCTCACCACTCCATACTTTTTTTAAAATGTCTGACTGGATTATTTCAAAAGATTGTCTTTAGATGCAGAAATTCTTTCCTGTGCTTGATCTAGTATGTTCTCAAAGGTCTCAATTGTGTGTGTGTGTGTGTGTGTGTGTGTGTGTGTATAACATTCATTGATTTCTTCAGATCCAAAATTTTTATTTGGTTCTTTGTTATAATATCTATCTCTTTATTGAATTTCTCATTCAGATCAGGAATCATTTTCTTGATTTTGTTGAATTATCGGTATGCTCCTGTTGCTGAATTTTCCTAAGATCATTCCTTTGAATTTCAAGCATCTCATACATTTTTTTTCCTTTGGGGTCCATGTTCCTTTAGAGGTGTTATGTTTCCTTAATATATCATGTTTCTCGTGTCTCTATCTATGCATGTGATCAAATAGTCACTTATTCCAACTTTATGGAATACTTTTCAGCATGAAAGACTTCCTGTAGCTATGTTATGGAATTTAGTTGGGTAGGTGCTTTGGCTTTGGTTCTGTGAGTACAGTAGTGTAGCCTCCATGTGATTTTCACTTTAGCTGCAAGTTTCTCAGTGGGCTAGATGGCAGATGTTTATAAAGGTAGTCCTTTGATTTTGCTGGGGCTGCAGAGAGGGTTGATCCTCAAATCTTTGGGAGCATTTGCTGAGTGCAGTGGGGCTGGTGGTGGAAGGGTGGTGGAGTCACTAGAGGTAGGAGCTTCCTGGTGGGCAAATCTTCAGGCCTTGGAGGGAACACACATAAGATCTCCTGGTCTTGAGAACAGCCTCATTGTTCTTCTGGATACTTGTTTCTTGGAGTTGAGGCCATTGTGCAGGCTAGGGTGCTGGGGTCATTGTTGTACTGCTGGGTCTGGTTGAGGTCATGAAGTTGTAGTTTTCTGTGTGATAGAATAAGAGTAGAGCCTCAGGGGTTGGGCGGATGTAGTGACTACTCCTCTGGGGGAGGATGTATTGTAGCAGTGGTTCCATTCTCAAGATGGTGCCATACTGGGTAGAAGCTTGGATCCCAGGAAGCTGGGGACACAATGTAAGATCTTTCTCTGGAGCAAGGCAGCTTCCAAAACTGGGCTTGGGGTCTGTGAGGACCGCAGGACTCTCCTGTAGTTAGGACTATAAGTATCTGCCATTGTAATGGAGGCTGGTGGGGATTTTGTGCTTACCTTTTCCCTGCAATGGGGAGTCCCCCTGGCTGTGAGCTGATCCAAGCTAGGAGCCAGGGTCATAGCTGCAGAGTGCCTCTTGCCCTTCTCTATGCTGCCATCCTGAGTTTCCATGCCACACGGGGGTCCCTATCAATCCCCTGCTCAATTGCGGTGGTCTCCTTCAGAAGCTTTCCTTGAAGTATGATATTTTTTTGTTTGTTTCTTTATTCATTTGTTTGTTTTCATACTATGGAAAGTAACTAAGCCTGGAGTATATCTTTTCAGCTGTTCTGATGAATCACTCTGCTCTCCTCTTTATTATACCCAGTTGTGGAGGTTCCCAACTCTTGCTTTCCACCACTCCCAACAGCCTTACCACAAAAAGAGCTTCCAAAGGGAAGCCCACAGCCTGTACCTGAGCTAAAGACTGTTTAAACTAACAAAATAGCTTCTCAAATTGTCTTAAATTTTTATTTCTGATTCTTCATGTGGTACATATGGCTTTGGTTTATTGTTGTGCGGTTTTGTTTTTTTGTTCAATTTTATCTCTAATCCTTTTGAAGGGTACTGAAAAATACTTCTAATTTGTGGGATCTTCAAGCAATTTATTTGAACTCCAAATAAACTCAGTGGTCATATTATTTAACCAGTTTCATTTGGGCTAGAAAACTTCCTTTGTCCTTCAAAGGCCTGCTCAGCTGTCACATCTGAGCAGGAGTATTTGTATATTATTCACTATATTTCTAATATTTTCCCTTAGTGATTAAAACATAGTAGATGGTTCTAAAATAATTGTTCAATTTTAAATAATAATAACTCTTTCATTACTTAGCCTATAGATATAAACAAATTTTCTGAAGCTAGGATTTAGACTTAATTTCTTTCATTCAACATTTGTTCATTCATTCATTAAAATAGCAGAAATATTTATGTCAGGAATTATGCTAGATACCATGGTTAGATACAAGAAAGTGCAGCACGTTGTTCTTTTCTATGATTTCTGTTAATTCTGTTCATATAGTTCTTTAAGTTTTGTGAAGTATCTTGATAATTTATTCCTCACAATAACCTTGAAGAGGGGATATCATAATCCTAATTTCATAGATGAGGGATTCTTAGAGAATCCATACATGGGAAAAGAGAATTGATACATGAACAGACTTGAACCTAGAATTTCTGATGCTAAATTTACTGCTCTTTTTAACTGTTTTCATATGTACTACATTACTACAAACTTTAAAGGATTATTTCTCTGCAAAGTACCAAAAAGTTTTATTTTGTTTCTGTATTTCATTTATTGAGCAAAATTTTTAAATGACAGGGACTTCTAAAGATGGTAGTTGTTTTATATATTCATCTCAACATTAATATAATTTCACAACACTGCCATTTTGCTTTGTATTTACTTTAAATTATTAAAGAAAAAAAGTCAAACTATAAACACTTCTGGGCTTATATACTCAGGAGGTTTTTAAAGCAGAAATGTGAGTATTTTTTTAAATATCGTGGGTTTGTTACTTCAGCCTGAAGCTCAAGTCTTTTAGTTCTGTCAAGTATTTGATATATAGAACCAGCTAAACTAGTCAGAGAATTTTGGCAATTAAAACTAACAGATTTATATCTTTGATGCTTATCTTTCTAGAGATCAGTTTGTTATTCATTTGGCAACAAATCAAAAAACAATGGTTCATATAAATTATGAAGAAAACTAACATACATGAGTAATTTGACAGTAGTTGTACTAAGTTTAGATTATTCTAGAGAAAATATAAAAATATTCTTTATGATAAGCTGTCAGGTTATCTCAAGAGTTATATTTAGAATCAAGACCAAAACCAGAACAAACCATTGCAAAACATAGCCCTTGCTTCAATGAAGGAATGAGCATGACTGCCCTCAGAGTCTACTTGCATTAACTATTTGGAACATTCATAAAGCCTTAAAGGCTTTAATTCTTCATTGTAAAATGAGAAGATTGAGGTCCATGATTTAACTACCTTGCTGATAATAACAAAGTCAGAATTAAACTCAGTTGACCTGTGTTTATATTTCCATCATTAAAGCCATAGCCAATTTAGAAGATACACATATTCCATTTAACTGTAAAGATTGCTTAAATAGAATAGTATGTTTGAGTTGTATTTTTCTTCTCCATTGATTTATACAATTCCAGGTTTTCATTATCATTTTACTTTGACATAAAGAAAGAAAATAAAACAAAGCAAGAGATACAACATCTCCTCCCCCAAATAACTAAGAACAAACATGCTTAATTCCTTTATTAGAACAGATGTAATATGAAATAGCATAAAAGACTGTTAAAAAGTTCCACTCGGCATCCAATTCATATTTGGATTTAAATAAACAAATAATTGTTATTTACAAATCATGGAACCATTTAGGAATATTTAAAAGCATTAAGAATTCTAAATATCCTACAAATAAAGCAATCTTTATTGAAGGTTTAGCCAGTTATATATTTAACAATCATATCTAACATGTCATAGCCAGATTCTCAAAGTTCACTACGTACATAAGAATGCCTTGCAGGAAAAAGGGAACTGTTAGTGGGAATGTAAATTAGTATAATCTTTATGGAAACTAGTATGGAGTTTCCTAAAAGACTAGGAATGGAAACACAGTTTGATCCAGATATGAAACTCCCCAGTATTTATCAAAAGAATTAAAGTCAGCATACTGTAATGATACATGTATAACCATGTTTGTAGCCACATAACTCAAAATAGCCAGGTTATGGAACCAGTCTTGGTACCTATCCACAAATAAACAGATAAAAATCTCTGGTATATAGTCACCAGGGAATTTTATTTAGCCATAAAAAAATGAAGGCATTTGCAGGAAAATGGATGGAATGAGAGAGCATCATGTTAAATAAAATAAATCAGACCCAGAAAGTCAAGATTCATATGTTGTTGTTTTTTTCTCCATTGTGGAAGCTAGAGAGGAAGAAGTTGGGGGGACAACAAACAATAACAAAAACAGAAGGGACAACTAGGATAGAGAAAGGAGATCAAGGGAGAAGGGAAAGGCAAGAGGAATTTCTGGTGAATGAAATTTAGCAAAGAAAGTGATATGCATGTATTCATAGCTATAATCGATCCCACTATTATGAAAATTTTATGCAACAATAAAAATTTTTAAAATAACATTTATTTCATTGGATAAAATTGCATTGAATGCATTTTGATTTGTTGTTATGCCCACTGCAAACATTTCACAGCAGACTAACCAACAAATTGCTTTATTATTTTTTGAATACTTTGCTGGATTTTTACCCTCCCCCTTACATTATATACCATTTCTTTTGCAATTTTTGGAAATGGTAATTACCATTTCCTTTGCCATTATCTGCATACTGCTTCTGTTGGATCAAAACACAAAAATGAATATTTGGTAATATTTCAACTTCTACATCAGACAAAAGTTTGCATTCCAGTTATACCACACTGAAAATAGCTGATCACCAATAGAAGAAACTTATTTTAAAATTAAATGTGACCATGAGAAAAGAAAAAGAAAATCATCTTTATAATGATGCATTGTTAACATGTTGTGAAACTTGGTTATCACTCCCATGAGTTTGACAAAATTTGATTCTCATCATTTCTCACTTTTTGAAGGGCTCAGGGTACAGCAATGAAATCTTCAAAGCTTAAGGGAAACGGGAATGGGAACAAAAATGAATTGCTGCAGTCAAAACATCTATAAAATAAGTAATGAAGAAATGCATTGCCATAGATTTTGGAAATAGAGATTTCCATCATGGGTGAGAAAGAAGGCAATGCATTCTTTTGCAATTTCTAGTAACCTTTTTTGGGAGGGGGGTATACTTTCTACATTAATACTTGCTTTGATTAGAACCATGTAAACAGGCATTTGTGACACAACTAAAATAAAAAGAGTCACAGAGAAAGGACATAAAGCAGATTCTTTCCATTTGGCTCAGGCTCAGATATAAAGACAACAAATTTTTCTTTATTAACAGTATTGATGTCTATATTGGAAACTCTTTAATCTTCCTCATCTTGCCTGGAGGCACAACATCCAAATAAGTGGTTCATTAATCCTTTCCATATCTCACACAACAATAAATCACTCAACAAAGCTCAAGGACTAGAACTAAACTGATCTTCTCCCCTCCATCTCTCACCATGGCCTTAGTTCAAGCCTCCACCCTCTCTAGACCTTCAATAAGACTTCTAACCTGGTCTGTCCTCTTAGCTCATCCTTGTCCTCATTCACCTGTGATTATTCTAAATTCACTGTCTGATTAAATTTTTATTAACTCTGCAGCTCCTGCAGGGTAAATTTCTAACCCTTTCCTTTGGGTTACGAATGTCCTCATAAACTCTACAGAGACTTGCTCTGCCATGTCCTCTAGCAGTGTGCTGGGAAAGACTTATAGTCTGTACATACTTTGCAAACCCATGTTTTATTTTTATTTCCAGTATTCATTATTAGTAATGAATGGTTTTTCATACCCTATCCTTTTTGTTTATTTCTGTTGTTCTACATGCTATTTTCTCTGTTCTGGTTTCTTTTTTTTCCCCGAATCTGGTCTGCTTTTATTCCTCTGTGTTTAGTAGTGTCATCTTACAGTTCACACTGTAAATCCTTGTTTCCATATCTTTCTCCCCTTTCCAAATGTAAATGTCTTAACGACAAAGAGAATATTTTGAAATATTCATACTTCTAGAGATCTAGAACTGTTTCTGAAACATTATCCTGATGTGATAGATTCTATTCTAAGGATTTTCCATTATATAATTTAATGAAAATTTATAATATGTATTTACTAAATAAAAATTAAAAGTACAAAAACTTTTTAAGAAACTCACTTGCAAAATATCATAATATTGAATACTGTTTTGGGGACTCAGAAAATAAAGTAAATAAATGACAACTTATAAGTTTGGAAAAGATAATATAAATGATATAAGATGTGGGAAGAGAAGGTAGTGCACAAGTGGGCATAGGTAAGAGTTGAGTGAAGATAATTGGTGTTTTGAATACTAGAGTTCTATCAAGTATAATTCACAAGTTGTGATTTCACTGGGAGATGCTAATGGAATGCAAAGAACCATGATCTTCAAAAGTAGTATTGTTACTTACCTAAGTAACACTATAACCACCACCATTGCAATAAGTAACAACTTAACAATAGCTTACTTAACAAGACATTAAGAATTTTTTTTTCCTTTTTATTGGTGCATTTTAGTTATACATAATATTGAGATTCATTGTTACATATTTGTACATGCACAAAATACAATATAATTTGGCCAATATTAGTTTCATTATCTTGAGTTTTCTTTCCCTCCTCCCTCCTCCTGGTCCTTTCTCTCTACTCTATTAACCTCCCTTTGATTTTCATGTGATTCCCCCACCCCACCATGTCTCTTTTCCTTTTTCCTCTCTAGCTTCTACATGAGAGGAAATATATGACCCTTGACTTTCTGAGTTTGGCTTATTTTACTTAACATAATGATCTCAAGTTCCATATATTTTCCTGAAAAATGACATAATTTCATTTTTATTCACGAATGAATAAAACTCCATTGTTTTATTTATATGCCACATTTTCTGTATCTATTTCATCCATTGATGGACCCTAGCCTGTTTCAATAATTTTGCTATTGTGAATTGTGCTGCTATAAACACGGATATTCATGTATTGCTATAGTATGATGACTTTATGCTTCAGGATAAATATGGAGGATCAGTGACGCTGGGTCATATGGTGGTTCCATGCCTAGTTTTTTAAGGAATCTCCATACTGATTTCCATAGTGGTTGTACTAACTTATATTCCCATCATTAGTATAAAAGTGTTCCTTTTCTCCACATTCTTTCCAGTATTAATTATTGTTCATATTCTTAATGATTACCATCCTGACTGGAATGAGATGAAATTTCACCACTAAGAATTTTTCAGGTCATTTACACAATAGTCATATTAAAATCTCTTATTTTTTTAACCTAGTAAAACTGGTGGGAGTATTATATAACTTTGTTGCTTGAAGTTCCTTTATTTAAATAACATCAAAATATTATTTCTAAATTACAGTTTTAAAAAGTTGAGTCTTTGCGTTTCACTACCAAAGTTTCAAATTGCCAGTATACCAGACACAGTGTGGTGGGGCAACACTGTCACTTGAATGTCAATATCAGTAGAACTTTAAAATTTGTACTGTATTGTGGTGTTGAGGGAGTATATGCAAATTAAAACCTACTGTTCTTATCCAGATTTAAGTATCCTATTGTTATTTTGCAAAGTAAGGTATTTTCAGAGGATCACAGCAAGTGGATATAAAGCAGAAATGCAATGCATTTTGTAATTGTGATATTATTTTCTCACAGACCAGTTGAAATTTCAGAAGCTGAATATCCACGAGTTGAATATCAAAGAAGACAACAGTTTTGGGACCCAATAAGGCTAGCTCTTTTCACGTTGGCGATTGTAGCAATCATAGGAATTTCAATTGGTATTGTTACTCATTTTGTTGTTGAGGGTAAGTATCCAGGTCATATTTCCATTTCCTAAGTACTCTATGACTTAGAGTCTTGAAATTCTTTCGTGTATAAAAAATTACATCTGCGTGACGTTAACATTTTGCTGTTTAATTGTATTTTGTTCCCACAATTAACTCTGTTATGTATTTCTACCCAGTTGAGGTTTAAATATATAGTACATTGGTAAATGCCTCCATAAGAAACATATATTAAAAAAGAATAGTAAAAACAATCCTTAAACTCATCCTATGATAAGTAACATATATAAACATATATTAAAAAAAGAATAGTAAAAACAATCCTTAAACTCATCCTATGATGAGTTTAATATACTGTTATCAGAATCACTATATTATTGAGTTGCCTCAAGAAAAGCTTAAGTAATATATAAAAACTTACCTTAAAAAAGTCTTTAGTGGCTAGAAATCAAGCATTACTTTTGAAGGACAACTAGATTTGTTTCATGATGGAGGAAGTTCAGAATTAATTTCTAGTTAATTGAGAAATGGATAGCCAATAGGACTAAGATTCATTTACCTTGGCTTTTGATTTGTGTTTTTAATTACAGAAGATCAAAGCTTTGCTTAAATTTTTAGGCACCCATGCCAGTCATAACAATAAAACCACATTTGAAAGTCCTCCGGAAAAAAATATTGTCCAACATTTTCAGCTTACCTGCTACCCACTTTTCTTGGGGCATTGATAATATCCACTTCCTAAACTGTAATAAAATAAAAACATGAATGGAGTTACGCCCTACAATTTTATTTTTTTTTGTTAATATTTCCTTTGGGTTAGAAAGTAGCCAAGTAGTTTTGTATTTAACATACCCCCAGACCCAATTCTATAGGTGTTTGAAAGAAAAAAAGTGAAAAAATAATATAATAACAATAATGATAATAATAATAATAGAAAAAAGCTAAGAAGAATTTCCCATAGAAGCTGTAACAGACTGAATAAATGCCTCATTTTCATCCCAAGTTTTCCATATCCTATTACCTATACAGCAAAAGAAACATTCCAAATATCTCCAAACATTTTGAGATGGGGAGATTATTCTGGATTTTCTAGAAGGGCCCTACGCATAAATACAAGGGTCTTTATAAGAGAAAGGAGAAAAGGTGAAAGGAGGAGAAAAACAATGATATATCAGAAGGGAAGAATGGGACAATGTGATGCAGGGAACGAGCCAGGAATGAGGATAGTCTCTAGAAAAAAGCAAGACACTGGTTTAACCCTTAGAGCCTCAGAAAAAACCAACTCCACCAACATACTCATTTTAGGCTATAAAACTGACCTCAGACTCCTGACCTCCAGAAATGTACAAGGTAAGTGTGTATTAGCTCAAGTCATTAAACAGGAGCAGTAAGAAAATAATACAGAGATTAACACTCAAGGATTTGAGAGATTCAGTACTAGGACATTACTTGAGGGTAAGTGAACAGTTTTCTGAGATGGACATTTAGTAAAGGAAGAAGGTGAACTATAACAGAGGATAAGCAAATTGAGATAAGTCAGGGTCATCTAAGATGATGTACACAATTGTATAAAGGAAATACACATTTTCATAGCACAAAGGATCCAATAAAGGAATCACATTTTAGTAACTAGGACAATAATAAAATGAAAAATTATGTTTTTAAATATTGCTTTTAAAGGTTGTAAATGAATAGACCTGAAGATAGAAGAATAAAAATACATGTATGTAATAATTGCAATGGAAATAAGAATTTTAGAGGAATTATTGATAAAAGTTGTATCACCAGGGTTGAAATATATCTGTTGGAGATATTTTGATCCTAAAGAGCTCAACAGTTATGAAACTGGCTTTCACTGTATTAAAATCTTGACCAATTATTCACTATCCATTAAAAATGGGCCATTTCAAAATAAACAATGATAAAATAATCCAGTAACTTTTAGAATACATTTAGTTTATTAGTGCATTCTAGCTGTGGATCATGAGGAACATATCTATGATTGGGTGTATTAGTAGTTGCAGGGAAGAGCATATCCTATAGGAAACCACAGGGCTACTATGTAAGAGATTATTTACAATGATGCACTATAAAATTTTGCTTTGTGTTGGGTGATTTGGGGGAAAGTTGAAGGAACTATGTTTTTCCTCTGGATTGGATGCTCTCAGGAAGCTAGAACAGTGCTATTATTGGGTATTATAATAAATCTCATCTATGAGGCAAAGTACAATGAAATGAAGCAAAAGCTGCAATTAAGGATTAAAGAAGCAGCAGACACCCATATTAGCCAGGATAGATGGTCTTTCTTTCTTTCTTTTTTTTTTCCTTTACTTTGTGGCTTTGAATAACGTTCTTGTCTTTGAGTTCGGACATACTTCAGCATGGTCTTATTTTTGTTTTGATCTAATATGACCAAAGAAGGGCTTTTTCTGATACTGATGTTCAACAGAATTTCAAGACCCAACTGGTAGCACCAGATCAGTTTTTGAATGTTAGGGGATACTTTTTTCTCTCCTATATTCATTATAAAGTCATGAATATTTATGCTAATTGGGTATTACTTTAAAAATTAATTTATCTTGTTGTTGACTCTTAAGTACTTGTCTTAGTCCCTGTTATGCTGCTATAGCAAAATACCTGAAATTGGATGCTTATTGGATATTTATCTTGCAGTTTAAGAGAAAAAATTCCAAGGTGAGGCAGCCCTCTTGGTTTGGCACTTGGTGAGGAACCCCTTCACTGGGTCACAACATGGGTAATGATGTCATTGCAGGAGCTCATGAGGAAGAAATTACATAGGGAGAAAAGAAGCTAAAAATTAAGAAAAAACAGGTTTACTCTTTAAAACAACACATTTTTAAATTAATATATAGAGTGAGCTAGTTCCTTAAAAATTGGAGTGTTAATTGCTTTCTAGTGTAGTTCCCCCATAATATCTCTCTCTCTCTCTCTCTCTCTCTCTCTCTCTCTCTCTCTCTCTCTCTCTCTCTTTGCAGTTCTAGGGATCACAGGCTCCATGCACACCAGGCCCAGGCTCTAGCTCTTAAAGTTTCTACCACCTCTCATCTCACCACAGTGGAGACTAAGATTCTAACACATGAATACATTTTTTAGGACAAACTATACCTAAATCATAGCAGTGCTTGGTAGAATTCATATCTCTAAATTTTATAACATATCTTTATGAAAAGACTGATAAACTTCTTGGGTATTTATCCTCAGGATTTTCAACTGGATCCTTATTTTATTTTGGCAAAAAAAAGTGAAATCCCATTTGACCATTAACTATAACAGCATTTAACATATTATGTGAGGCTGGCTTCTATTGAAAGCTGTTGCAGAAGTCATACACCTTGATGCATTTATTTTCATTATTTTTTTGCTAGTACATTGTCTTAAATATTCAATGATTGTCTTAAACATTCTATAATTAATTTATGTATTCACTGTTTGTGGACATTTGAATTGTTTCATATTTTAGGTATTAGAAAAACATCACTATGAACCTTATTCTGCATATATTTTGGTACACACATGCAAGAGTTTTCCTATGTAGATATAGAATTAATTGCTGGGTCATTTTTATCTGTATGGTTAATACCAAACTTTCTTCTAGCACCTTATGGCAATTTCTATAGCTCCATATTTCATCACTCACACTTACTACTGCATATCTTTTTATACTTGCTAATTTGGTGTAAGTTGTAGTGTTATCACTGTAACTTCAATTTGTATTTATTTGCCTGATCAACAACAATGTATCTATCAGTTGTTCATTTGGGTTTACTATTATTGTTAAGGGCTTAAGTTTTTTTCTCATTTTTTATTGAATTATCTGTCATTTCTTATTGATTTTGAATATATATATATATATATATATATATATATATATTGAATATATATATACATATATATATTAAATATATATATGTATATATATTATATATATAGAATATATATAATATAATATATATTAATAATATATAATATATATTAATAATATAATATAATAATATAATATAATATAATATAATAATATAATATAATATAACATATATATACATATATATATTAAATATATATGTATATATATATTCTATATATATATATATATATATTACAAATATCTTTTGCCAGTGGAAAAGTTCATGGCATATATGTACATGTATGATTGTGATAGCTTCATACTGTACAACTATTTGAGAGTCGTTTAAGATTAATGAAAAAGCCAGTCACTATTACCACCATTCCCATGAAATATGGCATTAACTAGGGAAGTACAAACTTTGAATTTGCAAGTTGTCTGCTTTTGGGGTTTATTTTGGTTGTTTTATTTTTGTTGCTGTTGTTTTGTTTGTTAGTTATTGGAATTATGTAATAAACTATATTTTCAACAAACATTTTTATAATTTGGATTAATTTTTAGGATTAATTGAAATTATTATATTTCTTATTATGGAGAAAAAGTAAACCTACTTTGTAGAGTTGCATGAAATTTCTAAGAATTTAGTAGTTAGAACTGGACTTTCACATTAATTTTAATCTTTTTGTACTAGAACTTCAGCTATGAAATTTTATCAAGATATGCACAGATAAGTAGCCTGGATCCATTAAATTTAATAAGGCAATACAATGGAGAGCTTAGTGACTGTTAGGCCCTGGAAAATATTATTTAATTATTCATTCATCCATCAATAAGAATTAAGCCATAATCTTAAAAATAAAAAGAAGCAGAAAACAACAAATTGTCACATAGTATATATTTGTTTAAAAATATATATATATTATACATACGTATATATATATACATATATATATATAAACATATCATTCTTGGTGCATTTTTCTCAACTAATTTTGAATGAACAAAATACACTTTTTTAAGAAGTAAGAAAATGCTTAAGTAAAAGAAAGATTCAAAACTGTGGTGAAAATCCATCTCAGCCAACTAAACAATATTTTTAATAAGAGAAAAATAAACCAAAATAATAATATCAATTACTTCTAGGTATTAGGATTATATATTATGTTTATTCTCTTGTAAATACTTCTCATGATTACAATGTAGCATTTATAGTCTTAAAAATTAAAAATGAAAGTCTAAATTAGAATATTCAGTGCAGAGTCTGATACATTATACACTTAATAAATGTTTGATATTAAAATACTTAATTATTTATTATTTCATTACTTTAAAAAGTTTAAGATACTATTCTTTTTGTTAACATTACTTGAAATGTTGCCTCCCTTTTGAATGAAAAATTGCACAATATCTCTTGCCAGAGACTGATGTTCTATTATACTACAATCTATAGATCTTTATGATGCTATGCCAAGTGCAAGGCAAAGCTCTTCAAAAGAGAGCTCCAAAAGCTATACTTAGCCACATAGGTGAAGTCCCCATTTCAGTCTGGATGTTCCAGGGACTTTCTTGGTAGGTGTTGACATCAGCGATAGGATTGGAGAAGTCCAGAGAAAGGACATTTCGGGTCAAAGTGAAAACAAAAGCAAAATCCTAAGGAAAGAAAACACCAGAGTAAATGCAGACAAATACAGTTTGCAGAGGTTTCAACATAAATTCTAGGGAGAACATGACAGTGTATACTGAAGCGGTAGGCAGGCTCCAGGCCTAGAAGAACTCCATAAGTCATTTCCATTGACGATAGATAATAATTTCATTGGAAAAGTGATAGTGTCAAAATTGCAGCCTAGCAGATCACTCTGGAAAACGGATTTGAGGAAAGCAAGACTAGATGCAGGACACTAGTCAAAAAGCTATTATATTTTGCAAAGAATGATGAGGGTATGAACTGGATCATGCAGTGGTGGTAGCAGAATGTGTGAGGAGGACGTATTAAAAAAAAAAAAAACCTTAGTTGGCAATATTGTCAGAATCTGATGATTAACTAGGAAAGAATCAAAGATTAAGATATCTAGTCTGAGCAATTAAGTAGATTGTTATGAAGTAGATTATAATTTAAGATAGAGAACATAAGTGAGAGATTTCTTTTTAATAGAAATGTCATTTTGTTTTGAATAAGCATTTTAGGTGGTTAATGAGAACATGAGTAAGAGATTGGAATGATTAAATGGGCTGCACCCATTGGATTTAAAGACTGAAAGATTAGTTTGATATTGGAATAAGGATAAAGACATGCCATGAATGACCATGTGTACTGTTCACAAAGAGAAATGCAGGTAGCTGAGCAGTTTGAGTAAAGGAAGCAGTAAATGATTATTTCACTCTAGGAATATTATAGTATTTGAGGTACCTATTGAATGCACAGTGAATATTCTGAAGTGAATTGATATGCAGTTGAAACTCAGGACAAAAATTTGTTCTGGAAATTAAAATTTAGGGGACACCAACAAATAGTGGTTAAAGCCATCTTAGTTAAGATCACTGAGAAGTGCTTAGTATGAATACCTGTACCAAGGATGGGACCTAGGAAGGTAAGAATGAGGACAGAAATAAAGAGCCTTCTATTGTAAATGAGAAGTGGCCAAGAAGGAAGAAAGAAAACTACATGGCTTCGTAGAGCCAAAGATGAGGTTTTAAAGAACACAATTGAGGTTGCCAAAAAATCAAGGAGTAAAACAAAGAAAAAACCCAAAACAGTAAACAGTAAATATTATAAGTACTGTCCTTGACAATGGCTATTTGAGTAGTATATTGAGAGTAGACTGCAGAGAATTAACAGTGAATGGGAAACAAGAACATGAAAACAATAGAGTTATATTTTATAAGTAAGCTTAGCAGTGGTAGAGAAAAAATTATACTTTATTTAATATATCTTCATATTACAGTTTATGTGTGATATATGTACATTAGCAATTCTTTGAGAAATAAATTATTTTTACATGACTTTTCAGCCATTGTGTTCAATATTCACTTTCCATTGTATGCTGCATGCCCAATTGTATGAAAATTGTGATATACATAAACATCTATAAATGGAATATTTGGTAAGTGATTTGGGGACCTGAATTTTCTATTTTCGCTGACAGCAATGATGAAATTAGAAAATATTTGAAATGTATCTACACTGATTTTTGTCCTAAGGGGAAACAGATTGCATCACAGTAGTCTTTTTAGCAGGCTTGTTACTTTTAACCGTAGATCTTTATTTTATCTTTCAGATGATAAGTCATTCTATTACCTTGCCTCTTTTAAAGTCACAAATATCAAATATAAAGAAAATTATGCAATGAGATCCTCAAGAGAATTTACAGAAAGGAGTCATCAGATTGAGAGAATGGTGAGCTCAACAGAAAATTTAAATGTTTATGTATTAATTTTTCTGTCACGTTGAGTGTAGGAACTTGGTCTCTCTGTGTCAGTTTTCTTTGACTGTAAAATGGAGAATTTAGGCCAGACAGCTGTAAGAATTATACAAATATATAATATTATAAAAAATTTAGAATAGCGCTCTGTACCAGCAAATGTATGTTGCAGATTATCGAGTGGACAACTAATTATCTTCTGGAAATATAGAGTAGACAATTAATTAGCTTAGGAAAGTGTTGGTTGAAACATATTTTCCCTGTTTTTAACTCTTTGATTTGATCTTCTTCGTTCATTTTCTTTAGCCTTCTTTAACAATATAGAACTGGCATACTCACCTTATCATTTTGCTTTCTTTTGTCTTTGGAAAGTACTAATAGGGTCATATAAAAGGGTGTGATGTGTCTACAATTCTTGGTATCAATCTCAAATTTAGTTATGCACCTAAATATTTTTTTTCTTGATAGTCTCTACATTTACTGAGGCATTTCTAATTTTTAAACTATATTTGATGAGCTAATCCCTACTCCTCATGGCCAAATGTCAAATAGAATAAAATGAAAAGAATGATTATGGAGAACATTGTTAGTAAACCCCAACATATTAGCTTAGAGTGTACTCCTTTAAGTGTACAGTTATTCTGGATAAAAGAAGCAATGGCTGAATATAAAAGACACTGTATTAGTATGATTCTTTATGATTAACTATAGACATTCTCTTTTTAAATTAAAAGTTGAAGACTTTAGCTTTCCTACCCTTCTCTGATTATACTCTTCTCAGTATGAACAGTGGGGGTGGATATTTGCATTTTATTCTGTTATTTACCTTTACACAGGCCAATTCTAAATTTCAAAACAGCATTTTCCTTTCCACAGTTAATTTAAATAGTATTTGACATGTTTAGTACAACAGTGCTTTTGTTTTTTTACAATTATGCCACAATTCTTTGCCATTCAAAGAATATCCCCAGAGTTAAATTTGAATATTTCTCTTCTCCATCCGCCTCCCCCCACCCCCACCCCACCATCTTTTTTTTTCCTTCTTTTAACTATATTTTCAGATGTTTTCAAGGTCTTGATAATTCTTTATTTTTTTAAATATATTTTCTAAAAACCTCATGTTTCCTGCTCAACTTCAACTGGTTGCTCCTCAGGGCTACTTCATACAGGTAAATCTGGGCTAACACAGTCCTGCCCTTGAGTGTGGGAACCATTGCTTCTTGAATCCCATGTTTTACTTCTTGTGTTGTGTTGTGTCCTTAAGCCTTTTCCCTATGCGGGAAAAAATCATGGGAGGTAAAATTTATGAATTATCTCTTGTTGGGAAAATCCTTTATCCTATGTTAGAATGAATTGATAGTTTGGATGTACAATTTTAAATTGAAACTTATTTTTCCTCAGACCATTTAAGGTCTTCAGTTTTTACTACTTTATCAAATGTGACAGATGAGGAATTGTGTTGCTTTTTAGATGACCTGTTTTTTCTCTAGAAGCTTTTATACTTTTTTTTCAGTTTTCTGAAATTTAGCAATAATATTTATTAATGTTTGCTTTTGTTTTCTGTCATCACTTTTGTTTGGATGTAATCATGCTTTAAAAACTATGTAAATCATTTTAAAGAACTATAAATTGAATACCTAATTAAGAAGTAGAACTTTGTCTACTCTCTGTATGTTCTTTCTTTTCTTTTCCTCAGAAGTAAAAACTCTTGTTTGGAATTACTCTTTGCAGCTTTATTACTTATGTATATTTCTCTAAACAGTGTACTACTCAATATTGCTTCTTTTGAATTTTATGTAAATGGGATCATTTTCATCTGTGACTTCACTCACATTATATTTTCAAGATTTTTCTATTTTGATACATAAAACCAGAGCTTGCTTATGTTACTTCTCCGTAGAATGCCCTAATAGGAATAGAATATTTGCTAATACTTTTCATGGTTAACAAACATTTCTTTCCACTCTTTATGACTAACATCCTTACATGCCTCCTAGCACTAGCATGTGTGCTAGAGTCTTTCCAGAGAATAAGCCCAGTAGGGGCTTATTGTGTCATAGACTATGCTCAGTCAAACTCTAGTGGATTTTGACCATTCTCCAAAGTATTTGTAAACATTTGCACTGCTACTGGCAAAGCATGAGAGTTCATGTTGTTCTACATCCTCCTCAAAACTTATCAATTTGATTTTCCAGTTTGCCATGCTGGTAACGTGTGATAATATCTCATTATGGATTTCATTTGCACTTTCTGATTATTAATGAGATTCATCAATGATCATCAACTATTTGTAATTCATCTTCTATAAATGCTTACTTGTGATTTTTTTGTAATTTCTTATTGCATCTGACGTTTTAAAATTTATTAGAAACACGTTTGCCTGAAAATGAATCACCTGTCCATTATATGTATTAAATGCATATTTTTTTCATTTGTGACTTATCTATTATATTTAGAAATAGATGAACAGAGGTTCTGAATTTTGAAATATTGAAAGGTATCGTTCTTTCCTTATCAATACGTTCTGTGATTGTGTAAGAAATCTTTCCTGATTCTGATGTTTTCTATCCTCAAAAAAATCTTGGTTTTGCATTTTGCATTTAAGACTTACTCAGTATGAAATTGATATTTGCACGTCAGTTTAATTTAGGGATTGACTTCATTTTCCATTATACATATTAAGCAGTTCTCTTAACACTACTGATTGAATAGCCAATCCTTCTCTATCTGACTTGCCAAGCCATATCTCCCACAAAACAAGTTTCCCTAAGTGAATTGAGTGTTACTGGGCTCTCCAACCTGTTCCATTGGCTGCCTTGTTTCTCACTGTGTCATTACCACCCACAATACTTTGACCTCTATTGTCTGACAACAAGCATTGGTCCCTGTTTTATTGGTTTTGGGGCCTGCTATAGCAAATTATCACAAAGCTAGGTGGTGAAAGCAACAGAAATTTATTCTCTAACAGTTCTGGAGGCCAGAAATTTGAAATTAAAATGTTAGCAATCCCTAGGGAGACTCTAGGGAGGATCCTTCCTGGCCTACTCAAATTCCTGATAACTCTGGGCATCTCTTGACTTGTTGCTACATAAAATGGAACCTCTAATTTATGTCTCAATCTTCACATGACCTTCTTCTCTGTCTCAGTGTGTTTCCATGCTGATAAGGGCCCTCGTCCTTGGATTCAATGCCTCCCTGGATAATCCATGATGTTTTCACCTGAAGATCCTTAACTTAATTACATCTACAAAGATTCTTTTACAAATATGGTCACATTCACAGATTCCTGGATTTAGATTTATCCTTCAGGGACCCACCATTCAACCCAGTAAACCTGGGAATATCATGTTCTTCTTCAGGTGTATCTTAAGTGTTAGTTCAAACGGACTAGGCCAGATGCAAACAGATCAGCTCAGCACAGCTTTTATTCAGGAATGGAGTAACACTTCTGACGGACCCATTTTTTTCTGGTGGAAAATGAGCCACCAGCCAAAGGGGGTGAGGGTTAGGCTTATATTGATTACACTTGGAGGTGACTCAATTAATGAGCATATCTGTTTGGGCTATCTTTACTGGGCCAGATGGAGGGTGTGTGGTCTGTAGGTGTGGAGTCAGTGGTCAGTACCAGGGATTTATCTTTACTGGGCCAGATGGAGGGTGTGGGGTAAGTTTTAGGGTGGGATCAATGCTTTGGCCTCTTCCCAGAAATTGTCATTTCAGACTATATGGATATCTTCTCCCCAGGGTCTGTCTTGTCACGGGGAAAGATAGTGACTCCCTCATTCATTCTCACTGGGCCACATTATTTTGGGGTTTGTCCTTTACTATACCCAACATTAGGTATTTTTGGTTCTTTGTTTTTCTATGTCAAGTAACACACACACACACACACACACACACTTCTTCATATTGGGATTTTGATTTAACTTGTTTCAAATCTAGAGTCCAATGTAAAGATAATTGATATCTCAATTTATTTAGAATTTATTTGATGTTTTCAACAAAACGTTTGTTTCCTTAAAAGTCTTAGTCATTCTTAGTTAGACTTAATCCTAGGTACTTATTTTTTTGTATTTACTGGTTCTATTGGCTGAAACTCTTGGATTTTTGTCTATTTTGGTAGGTACTAGGGATTAAACTCAGGGTACTTGGCCGCTGAGCCTCATCCCCAGCCCTATTTTGAACTTTATTTAGAGACAGGGCCTCACTGAGTTGCTTAGCACCTCACTTTTGTTGAAGCTGGCTTTGAATTTGCAATCCTCCTGCCTCAGTCTCCCAAACCACTGAGATTATAGGTGTGTACCACTGTGCCTGGCCTCTTTTAGATTTTTTTTAGAGCAGATGAATTCTTCCCTTGGCTGAGTTCTCTTGACTCAGAGTGCTGTGTAGTAGTTCTCAATAAAGAGTAATTTTGTCCCCAAGAAGACTTGGGAAGATCCAGAGACACTTTTTGTTGTCACACTATGGGGAGGGGGTATTAAGGGCATATAGTATGTAGAGGCCATGGAGCTTCTAAAGACCCTACAATTCAACAGGACAGGTTCCCTCCCCACAATAAAGAATTACCTGGCCCCCAATGTTAATGGCCAAGGGTAAGAAACACTGGTCTAGTCTGTGTCGTCTCCCACTTTATCAGACTCTTTTTTCCCCCATTGGCATGAGTTGAATCTCTGTATACTAAAGAAATATCTCTTATTTTTGTCAGCATCATGGGTTTAGCCTTATTTTGATATATAATATAATTTAATGGGGTCTTCAAAAAAGAGAAATTACATGTCATTTTGTCAAAATGTCATTTTGAACCAAAATCTCTTCATTTACATGTATCAAAAATTAGCATTTTAAAATTCCCTAGTCCTTAGAATTATTTCTTTTATAATAATACCTTCATACTCCAGAATGTTTTATTTCCCTTTCTCTTTGTCATTTCTCATGCTATGCCAATGCTCTTCTTTAAGGACAGTAAATAAAATAAGGTGTTTATGCAGTAAGGGCTTGTGCATAGCAGGCAAGCATGAGTTTTTTAGCTGACTCCAATATTTTTTGTGATGACAGTAATATGTTGGTCTTTCATCTTTTGTCACCAGAAACTATTAGACTAATAGCTTCTCAAAATGTAAAAATTTGGGCTGGGGTTTTCGCTCACTGGTAGAGCATTTGCCTGGCATGTGTGTGGCCCTGGGTTCGATCCTCTGCACCACATAAAAATAAATAAGATAAAGATACTGTGCCCAGCAAAAAAATTAATATTTTTTAAAAATGTAAAAATTATCACATGTTGTTCCAGTCTTAATTACTATTCCTTTTGGCAGATTCTTTTCCTGATTTTAATAGATTCTTTCCATTCCAGACAAATATAGATTTGACTTTCATGATTATTGAAGATAATGATATAAAAGCATAGCCTATAACTCATTCATCCATCTATCCATTTACCTGTTAAGCCATCAATCCATCAATTAATTTGCCAAAGTATTTGTTTAATGAATATTTAGCAGATGCTAAACTCTAGAGTTCTTTCAAATGAAGGGTATTATAAAAACCATGCTATGTTTTATTAGTGGCCAAGAAAGTAGGTGGTAAATAAAACATATCCATTTCTAACAATTTCTTAACATTTTTAATTATTATTAGTTTAAATCATGTTTCTTCAGGAAAAAAATTTTAAAGATAGTCATTGTCTTTAACAACTTTCTGTTCTCCAGAGCCCACCTGAAATCCCAGAGCTAGATATGTGCTAGGGTTTATCATGAAACTGTTTTGCTTAAAAACTGGATGTATATTTCAACAATACTTCATTGTTTTTGGCAGACTTAAATGTGACAAATATAGTAATTAAAGATAGTAATTGTTTACATACCAAGAATTGCTCATTAGATTAAGTTTAAGGACTATAGTATGACTCTAATTTGATGCAATACAAAAAGGACTTACTGAGTGCTCATCCCAAAACTAGCACTGTACTAGATGTCATTCTAAAACAGCCCCATTTCCATTTTCTTCTTGGGAGCCTCAGGTAATTAGTGAATTTCTGCCAGGAGTCTACATTTCAAAGCTGTAAAAACTTGTTTGTTTAGGTTAAAATAAATATAAATAGCAGTTCTGATATTTTTCCATGATATCTATAATATATTGGCTTTGCTTTAGAAATACATTCTCAGAATAACCCCAGAACTTAATACTATAAATGAATGAATTGACAATCAAAATGCTATGCTGCATTTTTAATGTCAATAAAGACATTATTTAGAGCCTACAGATGCTGGCTTTATACTTGTCTAACCTCATCTTTCAATAACAGCTTCCATAAAACCTTTTTGTGTAGGATTATTATGTTAAAAAATTACAACATAGTTTAAGGGACCATCTTTAAGTTTATTCTTTCTTTTTCTTTTTTTCTTATTTCAAGGAAATAGCACTTGCAATACAAAAACTCCCTTGAAAACACCTAATATTAAAATTAATATTAAAGTTTATTCATCATTTTCCTAGTTATAAGCTACATCTCATCTAAAAATCAGAAATGTAAGATTTCAGATCTTCCAAAAAAAAAGAAAGAAAGAAAGAAATAGAGACAATGAAATAGATTGCTAGCACAGCATTCTCTAGCTCCAACTGAGTAATTCTTGTACAGGTTTGATCCCAAGAATCAGGATCTGTGATTGAATGTTCTTAGTTAAGTGGTTCATTAACTAAGAGCTTTCAAGAAAACATTGTAAGGAAGTTGAGACATCAGAAAAAAGCAAAGGAAGAAGCTAGACAAAGATGTGGTTTCAAAAGTGCTGTCTCAGCTGATTTCTCTTGGAGGGATAGGGCTTAGAGTACATCACAGAGGTGGTTCTTTGCAAAACTATGAGGGCTGGGCTGTCTGTTTTACACTGAAAAGGTTTTCCCAGGGAAGGTGGAGCATTACCTCCCAGATATCACTGGGCGTGGTGCAGGTCAGGCAAGGGCAAGCCTCTGGGGAAGTGCAGGTATGAGTTGATATCAGTCAATACTTACAGAAGCTGGGGATGTGTACACACATCCACTGACTGCAGTTGGGTAGAAAGCAAATACATGCTACAACTCTGCTTTCATCACAATTCATCAACATGTAAGTGAATCCAACTTCTTAAGAAATTTCTAAATAAAAAAAGATTTTCATTTGTTTGCTAAGCAATATAAACACTAAATCCTCATTGGCCCAGGCTTGTAGATCACCCAAGGTGTGATCCTGGTTTGCTTCTCTTTCTTCTGGTCATCTGTAAATGATTTCCTCCATTTCCATAATAGGACACTTTTGGTGGCAAATAACAGAAACCAAATTAATAACTTAAAGTAAGATATTTAGATAAATAAAATAAAGACTACTGGAAAACCCTAAAGACTCATCTGGCTTTGGGTATGACTGAGTTAAGGAGATCAAACCAAGCCTTTGGGCTTTTATTCCTCCTTTTGGTTATTCTCTACATGATAGTTGTGATAGCTAATAGCTGCTTTATATTTGCATTTTCCTAGGTTAGAATTGAAGCAAGAAAAAAAAAATTTTCAAAATTGGCCTTGAATGCATTTTTGAAGAAGCAGTCTTGTCAACTGGTTGGCCTAATTTACATTAAACACTGTTACCAAGAGGACAAAACTGTGCCACCCTTATGGGATGTGGGAAAGGGAGGCAAATTTATCTCCTTTTGAACCATGTGGATAAAGCTGTGTCATACCTGTGCATTTGATAGTCTACTTGATATTTCCACTTGGATTTCTCAGAGGCATGGCAAAATTACAGTGTCTGAATTTTATTATTTCCTCGTCCATCGTCTCACTCTATAATTTGGTTCCTGCTCAGCAAATGTCATCTCTGTCCACCTAATTGCTAGAATGCCTATGTTTCTCTTGTCCTCATGTCTAATTCATTCACAAGTCATGTTTCTATTTCCAATTAATTCTTTCCATTCTGTACCTACCTAGTATCTTCCTTTATATGGGCAAGTCGCAGTTATCACTAACATCTACATAGAAGTCAGAATGATCTTTGAAAACATATTTTGTTATTTATTTGATTAAAATTTCACAAATGGCTTCCAAATGTACTTAGAATAAAATTCAAGCTCCTCACTAACTGTGGCTATCATTTCTTCATTTTATATACTTTGCTGCTTCCTAACTGTGCTCTACACATATTGGTCTTCTTTAGAATTTTCCGTATACTCTTTTTCCACTTGGAAGATTGCCCCACGACCCTGCTTTCTGTTGGTCACTGTTCATCTTTCAGATATCACTTAAATATCACCTATTTTCAGAACCCTTCCTCTATTACAGTTTGATAATTTATGTGTCTTGATTCTGTCTATCTCTCTATTCTAGGAATTTGGGGCCTACACGTTTTTGTTTAATACTCTATCACAGTGTTTCTACATCGTCTATCACAGTGACTCAACATTGGAGATTCATCATTGATTGCGTTGAATGAAAAAATAAATGACAAAAATGAAAAAAAAAGATACACACATATAATGAAAGGATCACCAAGGGGTCCAAAAGCCAGTATTTTTTTTTCCTCACAATGTTGCTTTAGTTTAACCACAGCTGGAAATTCAATCATTAGTGAAAATATTACTGTACACCTACCTTGTACAAAGCTGTGAAGAATGCCAAGGTCAATAAAGTTTGGTCCCGTCCCTAAAAGAGTTTATAATATTGTTTCTATATGGAAGTTTATGTGTGGGAAAGAATACAAAAAAAATTTAGATAATACATGATATCAGAACTGCCCCCGTACAACATATAATTGCCAAAATGTGTGACTTGAATGATCAGTATTTTCTGAAATCAGAGAAGGGGAAATCCCTTTGAGGTAGTAGGAAACTTTCCTGGAGAAGAAAGGGAAAAGGAATCAGTTTGATGGTTTATTTTTATCTTTGCTGGTATATATTCCACTGAAAGTAACAGGAATCCTAAAGAATTTGATTTACTTATTTTCATGGATGGACCTCAAAGGGATTCCCTAGCTGGCATCTAGAAACTGCCAGCATCTAACGACTACTGATCTTTCTTAAAGACTTAATGTGCATGTAGTTCTCAGCCAGAGGAAAGATGCAAGCTCAGGCTTGCCAAAAACAGTAACTGGGTAGGTACCAGACCTCTTAGTCAGAGCCACCCACATTGTTCCCAAATTTTTAATGCTGGAGTTCAAATCAAGGACTACAATTAGGTTCTAGTTTTATGGTGAATAAGTGATTTTATCAGCACTATAGCCACTATCTTTTTTAAAGGGAAATAATAACTAGTAAAATCATCCTCCCCCTCAAAAGTAGACAACTGTATTCAAGTATGTAACTAAGGGTTTTCTGTGACAATCAATGTAGTTAACACAAGATCTAAAGCCAGATTCCCTGGGTTCACATATCAGAACTACCACTTCCTGTACCACCTTAAACAAGTTTAAGCCTACTGAGCCTCAATTTCTTCATCTAAAAATAGGGCTGATGAGAATAGTACTTTCCTCCCAAGATAATGTGATGTTTAAAGAAAGGAATCAGTTTAATCCCTGCCATGGAGCATTGACTTAATACATACGAATCAGTGGTCACACACCATTGTAATTTACTAGGTTCTACACGTTTTTAAATATAAATCAATGCCTTAGGAGACCAGTGTTTGATCATATCAGGGTTTGAACAGATTCTTGGAATTTTTTTATACTCTGATATGATAGATTCCTCATCCTTTCCCAAAGTGTCATATTTAAACAGTTCAAAATTTCAGAGGACACTTATCTAAATGAAGTTCTTGAAATTAAAATTGATGTTTCTTCCCATTCTTTGAAATATGGAAATGATTGAGCTCAGAGAAGTTCAATGAAAGCCTAACTAGCATGATTCAGAACTACTGCAACCCTTGGGATGACCATCCTTGTGGACTTATCCCTGGGGACTCTTAGCTCCCACACTGTTTTGGGGAGTTACACTTGGAAACTTTACCGTGTTGTTGATTCTTAATTAAACTCATTTATTCATTCATTCATTTACTTATCAGCCATGCCAGAAGTGTTTATACTAGGCCTGACAATGTGTGGAGCACTGGAAATATAAGTATGAATCAGATACACTCCGACTTCACACAGCTCATAATCTATACCAGGAGAAAGATTATATATACCAGTGCAAAAATTGCTATAATAGAATCATGGGCAAGATTGCCGGGGTGGCCTAAATAAAGGAGACAAAGTAGAAGCTAACTTAGTTGTCATTGGAGTTCTCAAGGAGACCAAAGTTTAATTGAAGAAATTCACTTAGGGGCAAAAAAGTGTGTTATTGGAAGAGGTAATTGAATGTGCAAAATCATTCAGGTGCCAACCAACCTAGTGTATTAGAAGAGAGCAATTGATTGGTAGCCTTGCCTTCCCCACCTCATGCACATCCTGGGATTCTGTGACAGCCAGAATAGGACCAGCTCCCTGGCTGAGGCAGGGACAGGGTGAGGGAGGGATGGGGGCCTGGGTGGTGAGTGCCCCTCATCTGTCCCCTCCCCCACCCTAGCAATGTGTGCACTGGGAACTTTTGCCAGCAGGGCCAGGTTGTCTCCCCACCTCTGCCTCTTGCTCTTACTCTCTTCAGATGGGCACCCAGCCATTAAGGCCTCTTTGCACATCCACTTGTGGATCCCTGGAGTCACCCCAGACAGAATCTGACTGGCCTATGGGTCAGTCCCCCGCCAAGGCAGTTGTCTATAGGATCCTCAAAGGAGCTCTTCCCAGGACTTGTGGCAGGAGGCTGCTGAGCTAGCTGCATTCACAGGCTTTGTGTTCTTAGCATAGTCCATGATGTTTGTTATTAGCACTGTCAGTGGACATCTGGGCAAAATTGAGGGAAATGCTGTGAAGCTTACTGTTTTGGTTGTGAATGCTGTTGGGATTTCATCTGAAACCAAATTAGCTTTGGCTTGTGACACACTAATGTGTCAATCCTTTGGAGACAAGAACGTGAAATGCATGAGGATCATTCTTCAAAGAGGAACCCTCATCTTGATGTCGTGTGGTCTACCTTACTGGGCTATCCTCTTCAATATGGAGGATATTCTCTAGCTCTTAAAACCCTGAAGTCTTTAGGATAGTCTAAATTTATATAATTTTATTCCTGCTCTTCCAGCAGCATTCCTGTTCCAGCTGCAGACAAGATATATATGAAGTGAGGTCATCACTGTGCCTCATGACATTACCAGGATCACAGTGGATGTCCAAAATGTGAGCATGAATGTGCTCTTGTATGCCCTGGACCTTAGGGTAATAGGTTCTGCCAAAACCACTTCCTAGTTCTTCCTGTCTGCTCTGTGTTTTTTTTTCCTCATTGTTTGGTGGAAAATATTCTACATTCATACCTGGGGAGGTTGGACTAGGAACTGTTTCCAAAAGTGGACATCTGGCATCAAGCTAGCTAATTCTCAGAATGTTCCTGGTGTACATGGAATGGTGGACCTTCGCGTTTGGACCCTTCTTTGCAGCACTGGTTGATGTGGAACAGTTAGGAGTTCAGGCCATCATTTATGAACTAGCTAGGCTATGTATCAACTAGCTAGAGCTATCATTGGTTATTAGTATTATGAAGGAACAAATGAGGGGAGAAAAGATAGGGTAGAACCACATAAACTTGAGTTTCTGAGGACTAGTTTTAAAAATAGCAATGAAATAGAAGCAAGGGAGGTAGATTTAATATTTAGGAGGTCAAATCTACTTGACATTGTTACTAATTCAGAGGAATGGGGTGGGGGAGGGAGGAATCTTGTGGGAAGGGAGATAATATTTCCTGTTCTCAAAGGATACAGTAATAGAGAGCAAAACTTGTTTCCAATATGGACCTTATATAAACTTGCATGAGTCTGTAAGTTCTTCTGTCAATCCAGTGCTCTTCCACTCTAAGGCAGTGCTTCAATGGTCAACTGGATTCCTTTAGGGAATCAGGACTATTTAGGAAATTAGTTCACTGAACATACAAAATATTTCAAAGTTTCATGCTGGAAAATTGAGGAATGAAATACTCTTGGTATGAAGTGTGATGAAACTTATAATCAACCCCTGTACCAGTTGTGAAATCTGAGAGCATAGAGATATGACTAACAATGTGAGGAGTGTCAGTCACATGACAGATGTTATAAGTTATGACAAATGATCTAGTAATGGCATAATAATTTAAGAAATCAACAAACATAGAGTAGTGGACTAGATGGCATACTCCGTATTGAGTGCAGAAACAGGATGGGCTTTTTTAGAGATAAAGATGCTTCTTTTAAAAATAGCACATACTTTAATTCATTTGAAAGTGATTAAAAATAACATTATCAGTCATTTCCTAGAAAGCAGACTGGTTGAAATATGTGACATAATTTTATTAAATTCTCAAATCAACTCTTTGAGGCAGATGTTGTTATCTCAGTTTACAGAGACTTTGCAAAGTTGAAAAATTTTGTTAAGTTTGTTTAGTTCCGTAAGAATTAAAACTCAGGTTAGACTTACCATTGTTTAAAACCAATCTACGTGATGAGTGATTAACTAAAAACTTTCTTTTCCCAAGTCTCTAGTTAACACAAGGAGTAACATTTTTCTTAAGACTAATACATTTTTTTTTTTTTAAATCAGATGTCTAGGATATTCCGACGTTCTTCTGGAGGGGGTAGATTTATCAAATCTCATGTTATCAAAATAAGGTATGTAAATTTGGTTTGTAACTTCAAACCAGTACTGCTAAGATGAAATATTTAATCAACATGGTTTCTGAGCTGCTCTTAGCAATTCTGTGTAGAGACACAAAGATTTCAAAAAACTCAGGTTATGTGACCTAACCATTTCCCAACCACAATAGAAAGATGTAAAGTGTGCAATGACAAAAGAGTCTCTTACAAAAAAAAAAAAAAAGAGAGAGAGAGAAAGAAAAAGATACAGAAAGGGGAGCGACGGGACTATGAACACCAATGTGCCTCGTAATCAAGGAGCTAAATAGAACTTAAGTTTTTTAAAATTTTCCTTATTTACAGTTACACAACCATCAGACTATGACTTTCTGTGCAATAGGTTTTTCTTTAATGCCAGTGCATATTTGATATTATTTTAAATGTCTTTTTATTTTGATGTTTTTGTGAAAGGTAATATATTTAAATTAAACATGAATTATTATCAGAGACTAAATTACTAGAATCCCGTTTTTGTATGTTTGAAAGATTCTATACTGGGTTTCTATACTTAGATTCTATACTGTTTTGTTTTTGTTTTTGATGTGTGTGTGTGTGTGTGTGTATTTGTAAAATTTGTTTACTTGGTGGTGATAAAGTAAATACACATATGATTAAATGATTAAGGGCCTTATCCCTATTTTTCACTCTTGCCCTTCTTTCTTTTGTTTCTTTACTTTTCTTACCCTTCTCCTTTTCCTATCTCTCTTCCTTTCTTTGTTTCTTTTATCATATAAGTTAAATTCATTCTGAAAAAGGTTATTGGAGGCTTTCTAGTCCTACACATCACAATACGTATTATGTATTTGAATCATTGATCAAATTATCTCCCTTTACAAACTTCTTTCTCTAATTCTCCATCTATTAACTGGTCATGAAATGCCTAAATATCAGTGCTTTAATACAATACAATTTTATTTCACTTCCTGGTGAAGTCCAAAGAGGCAGAAATGGGGACAATGTGTGCCAGGCTCTGCTGGTGGTCATTGTGGGATGGAACTGCCCAAAGGACCTTCCACTTCCAATTGGCAGACCAAGGAAGAACAAGAGCATGGAAAATAATATGGGAGTTTTATAAATAGTCAGGCCTGGAAATGGGGGAATATTGCTTCTGCCCACATCCAATTGTCCAAAATTCATTAGATCATTTCAGTCAATTTCAAGAAGGGTTAGAAATGAAGTCTAGCTCTGTGTTGAAGAAGCAGAGGACATTGGGTTTGTCTCTGCCACACCACTCTGAAGAATAATGACCTCAGTTACAAATTCTGCTCATAATTCTTTAAAAAGCAAGTCGTGTAAATACATGTAAAGCATGATTTCATGAATATGTCTTCCCAAGAATCTCTCTAAACCCATTAGCTTTGGAAGGACGGAGGAAAAGATTTTTCAGAAATATCATTTACCTAATATTTCTAGCATGTTACCTTTCCTTCCAACACTTCCTGATCATTACACAGCCATTCTTATTCCCTTTATCTAGAAGTAATTTAAAAGCATTATCATATATCATCCATTATGTTTCTTTAAATTCAGTGATTCTGAATAGGTAATGTCACCATTTGTCTGCTGTTTTGCTCTTAGTCCAGATGAACAAGGTGTGAACATTCTTATGGTGCTCATGTTTCGATACCCATCTACTGACAGTACTGAAATAATCAGGAAAAAAATTGAAAGGAGTTTTTACCAAAGTCTGAAGATCAAACAATTGCCCCTGACCATAAATAAACCATCATTTACACTCACACGTAAGTCTTTTTCTTTAATTTCTTTCTTTTTGGAGGGGTACATTTTTGTAGTTCCCTTCAATCTCAATTTCCTTTATTTTTCAAAAGAATTTGGTCAATGTATTCTCTCATTTAAAGAATTCACTACTGATAAATATATCAATGTGGAATTAAAGTAAAATAAATATTCACTATGAAGGGAAATTTAGTGTTACTTTCTTTACATTTTACTAGGGTCTTTTGATAAAGTTTCTAATTTTTTCCCATATAATATGATACTTGGATCCTTACAAAAGCACCAAAGGGTAGCTACTATTTTCACTACTTATAGGTAAGGAAACTGAGAAGTTCTGAGACATAGGATAAGCAAACCTTGGGGCTAGAATTAAACATAGGTATTGTGAATCTGGGGGTTCATTTTTATAGTGTCAAAGAAACAGACATCTTTATCAAGGTGTGCCTGCCTAATAATAAGTGACATGAATTGTAAAGAGGTCCTGTATCTTGTTCCCGATTAAAACTATTTTTCACTTATTTTCTTATTGTTTTCACATACGTGCACACACATACAAATATTAGGAAAGTTCTTTTTGTTTTTCCCCCAAAGTAGAAGAAAATTAAGTTTAGAAAGTTTAGGAAACTAAAATGAAAATCACCTTACATCTAGTTGAAATCCAAGCCAAGAGGCATTTTTATTTTCCTCTACAACATACAATTAGTAAATAAAATGGTGTATTTCAAATAAGATTTTAAGTGTCAAGGACAGGAACTGTATTTTTATCTTCTTACCTCTGACTCCAATTGTAGCATACAACTCACATGAAATAGGTATTTCAGCTCTGTTCCTTATTTTACGTTATGTATTTCCAAGGTTAGTTATTTCAAATTTCATAAAAAATGTTTTATAAAAACATTTCATAAATGTTGAGATAGAATCTCTCCAGATATTAGGGATAACTTTTCTTGAAGTCATTAGAAATAATGAAGAGTATGGTATTCACCTTGATTGTTAATCAGCTATATTCCAAAATAAAATATAATTTTTTCTAACATTCTGTAAAGGGAGATCTCAAATTTAATCTCAACTCCTGATAACTGTTCTTAAGGCATAATCATATCTTCTAAAGCAAAATATCAATTTTAATAGTTTATTGAGTTTTTTAAATGTAGACTTTTTTATTTTACAATTATAAAAAGTAATTTTGGGCCTTGCTGGTCATGCACAGAGTCTTTTTATTATACAGGTTGTTTTAATGCCAAAATAACTATATTCTATGATCATGCTCAATCATGCATATGTTTTCTTCTGCCATATACATATCATTCATTAAAAACATAGACATATCCAGGAAATCCCTAGAAGGGATTGGGGCTCACATCCCTCTGTGAGATGTTATGGCTCAGAACAGACTGCCTCAAAGTATGGTGCCTTGTCATACTGATTATTTTGAACCAAAGGAAATCAAAAGGGCCTGAGAAACAGAGTATGGTGGCATAGCCTCCTCCAAAGACTATTCAGCCTGAGACAGGAGGATTACAAGTTGGAGACCAATCTTAGCAACTTAACAAGACCTAATTTAACTTAGTGAGACCCTATCTCAAAATGAAAACTTTAAAAGGCCCGGGGATATAGTTCGGTAGTAAGGTGCTGCTGGGTTCCACCCCTGGTGCCATTGAGAGAGAGAGAGAGAGAGAGAGAGAGAGAGAGAGAGAGAGAGAGAGAGAGAAGAGAGATTTTTTTAAAAAGGCTTTAGAAGTGAGATCTTTCTGAAGATCTTTCTGTCCTTCTCCATCCCTTCTTTCTTTTGCTGGCCTTTCTCCTCCATGGTAAGTCATAGAAGCTAGAACTCTTCTTTCCCCAAACTAATGGTAAAACCTAAAAATATTATTCTAACCTTCCCTTGCCCTTCTTTGTAGGAGTTGGCCATAAATAAATTCTCTGACCTATGATTTCTAACTATAGATCACAAAACCTTTTTTCCTGAGGGGCCTGCCCTACACGCAGGAAGAAGGAACTTCACCTAGAGAGGTTAAGAAGACTGAATTGTCAGGCCCTGCTGGGTCGGTCCCCTGCCCACCTTAATGCATTAGCATTAGTTCACACCCTTCAGTTCGGTACATTTCTACAGTACCTGACTGTTCATTCTTCATTAGACACAAGAATAAAAATAGATGGTTTTCCCTGGGTTTTTCAATCTGAAGACTCCAAGATACAAGCACTTTTTTTCCATAAATGCATATACTTTCTCCTGTTAATCTACCCTTGTCAATTCTATTTCAGGAACCCTATAAACCTTTAACCTATAAAGGTTAAAGAAACTTTTCACTTCTTACAAGGGAAAGTCATTTTCCTTGAGAAAAGCACAGTATAATTCTCCATTTTCTCTGACAAATAAAACAAAATAAATGGCCACCATACCAACACAAATCCAATGTAGCTGAGTTAAGAAGAACAGGAAAAAGTAACTCTGAAAGGAAAAATGTCTTGAAAGGAAAAGATGTCTTGAAAGAGAAGCATAAAGTACAGTGAGAGTTTGTGCATGGGTGGGTTCTTTGGACTGTTGTATGTGAAAGAGCTCATGACTTGAGTCACAAACTTACCTAGCACTCATCAGGAGGAACAATCCTCAATGAGAGAAGGTTATCAATTTACCTAGACTAAATCCCTACCTTTTGTTAGACCAGGGCCTTGAAATTGGGCCCCAAGGGATCTATGGTACCTTTTGCTTCTTAGAGATGCCCCCTGCACTCTGGTCATTGGGAAGTTGCTTTAAACCATATAAGTTTGGTAAACACTAACTACAATGGGACTCGAGGTTGTTTCTCTAACTTATACTGGGGCCTTCAAAGAAAGTAACCAGGCATATTCATTCCTATTCTTTCTCTCCTGATTTTCTGATTTCTTTTTCTGTTTCTGAAGCAAAACTAGAAAATAAAATGCTCTCTGATTTTATTTTTAAGTGAAATTTTACACTTTGAACCAAAGTAGAGTACAGGGTTATTTGTATATTATTTGGTTATAAAAACATCTTATACCTCTTGAAATATAGATGTCTCAGATAATTAACTTTTCAATTAATGATAATTTAACAATATAACGTGAAAATGCAAATATGTTATTCTTCCAACTAACTTGTGTTTTTGCTTCTTCCAGCTATTGACAGCAAAAAGATGAGGAATCTTCTCAATAGTCGTAAGTTTCAAAATCCACAATTAACTATTTATTTCACTGTAAAGATAATAAGAACCACAGAAAAATCAGAAGTATAATTTACTAAGATTTTTTTGCTCATTTATATTTTTATAAACCATGTATTCCTTTAATTATACTTTGCTATTTTTAAGAATTAAGGTTATATTCATAACTTTATACTAAATGTAACTTGAACTTTTATGATCCATGGGATGAGTTAAAAATTACATAGTATTCCAGATATTACATTAATACATTCTTTAAATATTTCTCTTTTAATATTCTCTCACAACTCAAGAGAGTGTTTTAAACTGGTAATAAATTGAGACTTTGTTATTTTTTTTTCAGTTTTCTTGCATTTTAATGGAATATCTGATATGCACATTTTCTGCCCCCTTCTCAGCCCTGCCCACCCCACCCATGAAAACTTTGGGTCTTTTGTGGACAAATTTTTGATACTCAGTAAATTATCTATTTATTGATAAAATACAAGTCAAAATGTCTGGGTAACGGTCAAAAGAACAGAAATCTTTTTCTGCACTTTAGAGCTGCCCCACTCACCTGTCTTGGTTAGAAAAGCCCAAGCCCATGGCAGAGTGCTTGTCCAGTCTGGCTGTGTTTTCCAGTTTCTGAATCTATTCTGCACTAAATTAAAACTGTCCTTTCTTGTAATTTAATCTCATTTATGATTTAGTTTACATTATCCATCTATATATGTTTCATAGAAAGATGGAAATCAATTCTTGGACTGAGTGCCTCCAAATGTTGGTAATATTTCTTCTGAGCCTCAATATAATTAGTAAGAGCTGTACAAAATATAAAATAACCTCAGAGGTTGAGTGCTGGGAATGGTTTAGAGGGCTGAGACAATAAATTTTCTAAGTATCTCCACACAATACAAATGTGTGTGTGTGTGTGAGTGTGTGTGTGTGTGAGTGTGTGTGTGTGTGTGTGTGTTTCCTCCTTTTTCCTTTTTCAACTAACATATATTTCTGTGTGACAGGCTGTGGAATAAGGATGACATCTTCAAACATGCCATTACCAGCATCGTCTTCTACAGAAAGGATTGTCCAAGGAAGAGAGACTGCTATGGAAGGGGAGTGGCCATGGCAGGCCAGCCTGCAGCTCATAGGGGCAGGCCATCAGTGTGGAGCCAGCCTCATCAGTAACACATGGCTGCTCACAGCTGCTCACTGTTTCCGGAGGTAAGTTTACCAGGCTTTTATGAACGTTATTTCCCCAGTCTTCTCTGGCCTTTGATTCAATGCATGGGAAGGGCCCAATCTCACTATTTTGTCCTCTGCTCTACTCAATATGTACCTGGCACTGTCCCATAAATGCATCATGCTTGCTCTATGTCCCATCCATGATGCTTGGTTTGAATTATTGGTAGTTCTTACCATGGATTCCCCTGTGTCATCATGATTCCGGTACTATCTTTCCTATGATATCAGATGATTTTAGTGCAAAGATTAAATATTATACATGTAACAAGTGTAATCTCTTCCATATACTCAAAGTCATCCATTTCTGTTCTGTCCTTTCCTCCCAATTAATTCCTCTAACTTCCCTCTGTTAATATTCAGTGTGACTTTAGAAATAATAAAAAATGATAATAAATATCCCTCTTGATACTCTCCATTCTCACTGCATTATCCAAGAAACCCTAGTGGGCTTGTATAATTTGGAGAGGTGGAAGTTGGGCAAGACCTGCTATTTTGTCACACTGCCCTCACAATAGCAAAGGCTGGTCATTTATAATCCAGCGGGAGCTATCTCCTTGGGCTTTCACAGTTGTAGCTCTCAAAATTTAGCTGTGTCAATTCTATACACAGACATACACAGGCACCCTATTACCCCGGGAGATAAGGGAAATAACCATCTTTTCATCCAGAAGTTTTATCCTCAGGGTATAGAAAATTTTCCTTTAAAGTCTCAAGATAGAAAGGTTCTGAATAAAGCCCCTTTGCCTGGCCTGAGCCACTATTTGTATACCCTTCTAGAGAATCCTATCCTTGGTGATCCAAGATTGTTTTCATTCTTCTAAGGGTAATAACCCAAATGATTCCAGGATATTTACACCATTTTTTATGTGGTAGACATAATGCGAATGACCTAATGAATTTATGGTGATTGTCTGTCACTCCCTCACTGAGAAGAGACTCACTTATATATATTTATGAGACCCAAAAATAACTAGCAACACGCCTTAGAGGTGAATTTGAATCTCCCTCACTTGTTAAGGCTTTCTGATTTACTCATGTTCTCATATCCTACTAATCTTTGTGCTTCTCTTTTTGTGAAAGTGTTATCCTCTTTAGTTTATAGTGGATTTCTTTTAAAGTAAACTAAAAAAATAAAACAAACAAACAAACAAAAATCAGAATTATGGCTTTACAGAATGAATCTTTAAATAATGAAGAATATAAGCTGTAATGATTGAAATACTTGCTTCAGTAGGTCTCTGTATGCTGACAGACATACATGGCAATTGGCTATTGAGCTTGATAAAGTAAAGATTACTGGTGACTTTGAAGAGAGATATTTGGTAGTGTAATTGGAATGGGAAAGGATTCAAGAAAAAATGGATGGAAGATAGGGTGCAGTATGTTTAAAGACCACTTTTAGGAATTTTTTTAATGAGAAATATGAAGTTGATGGTAGTTGTGATGAAAATGATGATATTTTTAAATATGGAAGACAAAATTATAGTATAGTTTACACAGATAATAATACGCCAAAAAAATTAAAAGGTAAGATTTGTTGTGCTTAACTTTATTTTTTAAAATTTTTGTAGGAATAAGGACCCAAGTCAATGGATTGTGACTTTTGGTACAACTATAACACCACCTGCTGTGATACGAAGTGTGGGGAAAATTATCCTCCATGAAAATTACCATAGAGAAACGAATGAAAATGACATTGCTTTGGCTCAGCTCACAACTCGAGTTGAATTTTCAAATATAGTCCAGAGAGTATGCCTCCCAGATTCATCTATGAAGTTGCCACCTAAAACCAGTGTTTTTGTCACAGGATTTGGTTCCATTGTAGATGATGGTGAGTGGTTTCAATCTAATTTTATGCAGCTATGTCCTGGTATCAATGAATTTCCTTGGTCTGAGTTTCCTTATACCAAAAATATACCAGTTGGACAAGACTGATGTGATCCATCGTTATGAGAATCTCATGAAAACTGTAGAAACTCCCCTCATTAAAATATACATGTGTAAAATTTGCATATATTTTAATATTTTCTATAATATACAAATATGTAAAATATATAATATTTTGTACACAGTTTTAAGGGTGCCCTGAAAGATCCACCAATATGATACAAAATTGGGTTGTGATTATTATTTTTCTTTGTGTGAACTTACTATATAGAACATAAACTTAAGGAATAACTGAAGTTAAAAAAATATCCTTGTGATTTTGCTCCTAGAAATATATAACAATGCAGTCTCTCGTGTCTTGTATATGATTATATTAGAAATACACATTGTTTGTTTGTTTGTGTAACAGGACCTACACAAAATAAACTTCGTCAAGCCAGGGTGGAAACCATAGGTACTGATGTATGTAACAGAAAGGATGTGTATGATGGCCTGGTAACTCCAGGGATGTTGTGTGCTGGATTCATGGAAGGGAAAGTGGATGCGTGTAAGGTAAGGCTAAAGTCAAGGCCAAAACTTTAAAGGAAAAGTTTTCATTATATATTTTTAACTCTGGCATATATTTTACCTGGAAGGAAAAAAATGTCATCTACTTCACTAAGAGCTAAGTTTATCTAATATACAAATATTATTGTATTATGTTTAGTGTGTGCTAAGGCAAAAACAAAGAACTTGCTGGGGGCTGGGGATGTGGCTCAAGCGGTAGCGTGCTTGCCTGGAATGCGTGGGGCGCTGGGTTTGATCCTCAGCACTACATAAAAAAATAATAATAAAATAAAGATGTTGTGTCCACCGAAAACTAAAAAAAAAAATATTAAAAAAAAGAACTTGCTGCATGTTATTTCATTTAATATAATGAAACATAAGCAGTACTATAATTATTCCTATCTAACAAATTAGGAAATTAAAGGCTTGCTCCATATTTCTGTTCACACAATTACTTTTATGATCTATTGTTGCTTTCTCAAAGTCATAAACAAAAGACAAGGAAACCTCTTCTCTGAAGGGCACATCACTCATGTCTTCATAACCTGTCAAATATGTTATCATCCCCCAACATCTAAAACACTCCACTCCCCTTTGTCCCTCTTACACACTGTAAACTTTGTCATCTAAAACATGTTTCCTCTCAACCTCAAACTCTGCAGTATCAATACTGACCCATTTAAATGGTGGACTCTTAGTTCCTACATTTCCTTTCTGGTGATTGAGGCTTTTCCTCAGTCACCTTAGACCCTATTCTTTTTTTTTTTTAGGGATTTAAATCTTCTTATTTTAATTAGTTACATATGACAGTAGAATGCATTTGTGCACTTCAATATATCATACATAGAAGGGATATAATTTCTCATTTTTCTGAGTGTACATGTTGCAGAATCATATTGGTCATGTAGTCACATATATACATAAAGTAATAATGTCTGTTTCATTCCTATCCCCACATCCCCTCCCCTTCCCTCCATCACTACCTAATCTAAGGTAACACTATTCTTCCCTAGTGCCCCCTGCCTTATTATGAATTAGCATCCACATATTAGAGAAAACATTCAGCCTTTGGTTTTATGGGACTGTCTTATTTCAAACTTAGCATGATATTCTCCAACTCCAACCGTACTGGCAAATGCCATAATTTCTTTCTTCTTTAAATCTGAGTAATATTCCATTGAGTATATATACCACATTTTCTTTATCCATTCATCTATTGAGGAACACCTAGGCTTGTTTCATAGTCTAGCTATTGTGAAGTGAGCTGCTATAAACATTGACATGGCTATGTCAATATGGGTATTTTAAGTCCTTTGGGTATAAACCAAGTAATGGGATAGCTGGGTCAAATGGTGGTTCCATTCCCAATTTTCTGAGGAATCTCCATACTGCTTTCCATAGTGGTTGCACCAATTTACAGTTCCACCAGCAACATATGGGTGTACCTTTTCCCCCACATCCTTGCCAACATTTATTGTTGTCTGTATTCTTGATGATTGCCATTCAGACAGGGATGAGATGCAATCTTAGAATAGTTTTGATTTGCATTTTTCTAATTGCTAGAGATGTTGAACACTTTTTCATATATTTGTTGATCAGTTGTATTTCTTCTTCTGTGAAGTGTCTGTTCAGTTCCTTAGCCCATTTATTGATTGGGTTATTTGTTGTTGTTATTTATTTATTTATTTATTTATTTATTTTGGTGTTAAGTTTTTTGAGTTCTTTATGTATCCTAGAAATTAATGCTTTATTGGAGGTGCATGTGGTAAAGATTTTCTCCCAATATGTAGGTTCTTTTCTCACGTTATTAATTGTTTCCTTTGCTGAGAAAAAGCTTTTTAATTTGAATCCATCCCATTTATTGATTCTTGATTTTACTTCTTGTGCTTTAGGAGTCTTGTTAAGGAAGTCAGATCCTAGGCCAATGTGGTAAAGATTTGTGCCTATTTTTTCTTCTCTTAGGCACAGGGTCTCTGTTCTAGTGCCTAAGTCTTTGATCCACTTTGAGTTGATTTTTATGTAGGGTGAGAGATAGGGTTTAATTTCATTTTGCTACATATGGATTTCCAGTTTTGCTAGCACCATTTGTTGAATAGGCTATTTTTTCTCCATGAATGCTTTGGGCACCCTTATCTAATATGAGATAACCATATTTATGTGGGTTTGTTTCTGTATCCTCTATTCTGTACCATTGGTCAACGAGTCTATTTTGGTGCCAATACCATGCTGTTTTTGTTATGATAGCTCTGTAGTATAGTTTAAGTTCTGGTATCCTGATGCTGCCTGCTTCACTTTTCTTGCTAAGGATTGTTTTATCTATTCTGGGTCTCTTATTTTTCCAAAGAGATTTCATGACTGCTTTTTCTAGTTCTATAAAGAATGTCGTTGGGGTTTTAATATGAATTGCATTAAATCTATATAATGCTTTTGGTAGTATGGCCATTTTGACAATAATAATTTTGCCTATCCAGGAGCATGGAAGATCTTTCCATCTTCTGAGGTTTTCTTCAATTTATTTCTTTAGGGTTCTGTAGTTTTCATTATAGAGGTCTTTCATTTCTTTTGTTAGCTTGATTCCCAGGTGTTGTCTTTTTTTTGAGAATATTGTGAATTATATATCTGGCCTTGTTATCATAAACACTTTCATCTTCAAAGGCACAAATTCCCATTTTCTATTTGACTAGCAACCCTGTATTTCCCCTCTGCCCACTATCTTTCAGTTGTTCCTGGTTCCTTATATATAATCTGGAGGAAAGAGCTACCTCTTCCATGCTTTTTTGGTGTTCTTTGGCAATGGCAGTTCACTATTTATTCTCACCTGGACTTCTTTTGGGGCCAGCTGTTAGTGATTCCATCCAACTCGTATTGTGTTCGCTAATTGTAATGGGATGTTACCTATGCTCTGTGGTCAAGTAGAACTGCTAGCTGTGCTCTGTTGTCTAGTGAGACCATTGGCTGGAATCTGTATTAAAGCTGAACTATTATTTGGACTCTGTAATTGCTCTATTTGGGCAGTGTTATAGGTTGACTTTCCTGGCTAACCTGTTCTGCAGTTGGATATCTATAGTTGGGCAGGGCCATGTTCTTGGCTCAGAGGCTGGGAAAGAGCTCTGAGATCATTACTAAATCTTGTGAGCATAGGTGAAGAAAAGCCAGAGGCTATGTTACACAGATATATATGAACATGGGGTTGTCTCCTGTCCTACTGTAGACTTAAGCAGAGTACCAAGGCTTGGTAGCATAGCATTTCAGATGATAGGCTTGGGCAAAGTCAGATGCTTTCCTCAGCAGACATTCACTGACCTGGTCTTGACTTCTGCCTTGGCAAGGACTTTTGGAGACATTCAGGGTTTGGATGTGTTAATGCTTAGCAGTTGGATATGGGTGGGGTCAAATGTTCACTCAGTAGATATTCACCAACATATTTCTGCCTTAAAGTTGGTGGAAGAGTTAAGGAGAGCACCAGAACACTGGCTGGGGAATCTAGCCAGGGTCTCAAGTCTGGGAGACCCATTTACCATGTTTCCTGCAGCTTGATGCTATTGGCTATGCTCTGGTAGTGGTGGTATGCCCCCCACCCCACCCTATGGCCAGAATACTGAGTCACCAAGATTAGCCCTCTGGTCACTGTGAGCACCACCCAAGTCCTTTTGTTTCTAACTTACCTCAGTTAGTCTAGCTTTGCTGATACTTCCAAAGTTCCAATGGGGTGGGACATGAGAGGGTCTCTTATGTTGGTACCCAGAATAGTGGGGAAGCAAATGCCTGTTTCCACCTCTTTCCTCCCACTACAAAAACAGGGTCCCATAGAATCCCCTGTGTGTGGTGCTATGCTGGCTTTCAGGAGGGCCAACATGGCCAAAATGGAACTGCTCCTGTTATACTTCTTGTATTGCTGTCCTCAGTTCTGTGGTCCAAAAGGGTGTTTCAGTCTTATTCTCAAACTCTTGATATTCATGAGAAAATTCTCATGTAGATAGTTGCTGGTGGAATTTCTGAGGGAAATTTCTGAGCAGGAAAATTCTTATTCCATCTTGCTGACATCACTCCTACCTGTTATTTAAAAAAAACAAAAACAAAAACAAAAAACTTGTGCGTATACTCCAAGTTTATTGTTGCTCCTTCTGTGTGTGTGTGTGTGTGTGTGTGTGCGTGTGTCTGTCTGTCTGTTTGTGTATCTGTCTTCTTCCTCTCTGTGTTTCTTGACTTGCACCCAAGCAGTTAATTGCTCCTGAAAAAAAAAAGAACCTCACAGAGAACCTTAGTTTCACTAGAGATTCCAGATAACAAAGCTGATGGTTCTGTTCTGTTTCATGTTTGTTGTTGTCTGCTTTCTTGTTTTGTCCCCCCCCCACCACCACCACCCGATCTACCATTGTCTGAAATTTAATTAATTTCCACTTTTTCCTACCCCTTACTTTCAGCAAATGGCTGTTTTCCAATTTTTGAAGAAACCATAAGAGGGGAATTTCCCCCATTCCCAGAACCAAGCATGCCGTCCTTTCTTTGCTTGGACGCACTGCTTCCACTTTCAGCTTAGATCTCAACAGAGTAGCTATCTCTTCTCTAAAGTTCTCTGCTTATGTTCTCACTGGCCATTTGTGGAAGATTACACTAGCAATTACTTCCTTTTTATGTTTATAATCAATGCTTATCTTACACTAGATCCTTCTTTACTCAGATGCTTTAAAGTAGGGGGGAAAATCTCTTTCTTGACTGAGATGCTTCCAGATAGCATCCTGTCTTGTTACTTTATTTGGGGAGAAATATTTGGGAAAAATTTGACACTAATTTTCTTCACACCAAATAATTTTTTTAAACTATTTCTATATGATTTTTGCCTTTTTACATCAGCAAAGTAGCTCTTTCTAAACTTTCCAATGACACACCAATGGCATTCATGTTTTTAAAATATTTGTGATCCTATTCTTTCTGGGTTTAGTAGCAATATTTTATGATGTTCATCACTCCCTTTTCTTCGAACAGTGTCTTCCCTGATTTGTAATTATTTTCAACCCAGCTTTCCTATTCCATATGCAGTTGATGATCTAATCCCATGCATTTTACCTTCTTCAATATATCTCCATCACTATCTTTCCATGGCCTTCCTCCCCTCTTTCTGCCTTCCTTCCTCTATCCTCAGTAGACGCTATCAGCCATCCTGTTAATTACCCAATTTTTATTCTTAAGCTCCTCAGTGCATTAATCAAATGAAAGCCAGCTTGATTTCTAACAAGATGCAAATCTGGTCATGTCAAACCCCTCCTTAAAATACTTCAGTGGCTTTCTTTTTTATCTTCAAATACAAAACAAAACAAAGAAACACACCTACACAAGACCCACGGGGCTCTGCATGGACTCATCACCCCCTATCTCATCACATAAAACTGGCCTGCCTTGTTCTCCTCTTTCCACACCCCACCCCAGCTACATGTAGGCCCTTGAACATTCCAGGATTCTTTATGCACAGAATATTTGCAATACTGTTCTCTCTGCCTGGCATGCATTTCATCTCCATTTTCTTTTTCATGGTCAACCTCACTTCCTTCAGAAATCAGCTCAGTTACGATTCATGGGGGAAAACTTTCCTTTCTCGCCCATCAGTCACATTCCCCTATTGTAATATTTCCATAGCACATATCACAGTTTTAATTTTGCATTTTTGTTAACACTGTATTCCAAACATCCCTAAAAATTGCTGGGACACATAATAGGAACTCAATAAACAGTTGAGAAAAGAATAAATTAAAGAGTAAGTGGCAAAGGCTCAGAAAGGTAAAGTATTTTACCCAAGATTACATAGTCAGTAATTAATGGAACTAGACCTAAAACTCAGGCAGTTCAACTACTAAGTTCATACTTTTAACCTCTATGTGTATATCTGTTTATTTATTTAATTTTCCCTGTTCCAAACAGATTTAAAGGAACATCTATAAAATTCAACAAGAAAACATGAATTAGAAAGAGTTCATTAAAAGAAAAGGAGACCAAGAATAGGTCTAATAAAGTAGTCAAGCTAACAATATTCAAGAGAAATCATTGAAATTTTCAATCACAAATAATAATTTTACATTTAGCATTTTTATGAACAAAATGTTACTAAATCAAACTAATCAAAAAAAAAATCCAGGGGTTGGGGTTGTGACTCAGCAGTAGAGCACTTGCCTAGCATGTGCAGGGCACTGGGTTCAATCCTCAGCACCACATTAAAAAATAAAATAAAGGTATTGTGTCCAATACAACTAAAACAAAATATTTTTTTAAAAAAATCCAAAGATTATGGATCAGACATAATGTAACCATTCCATGTAAATTAGTTACATTCCATGTAAAATTTTAGCACAAAATTGAAAGAAACATTGTATAGTCTATGTATAGTCTGGCTGTGTGTTTTATGTACCAAATTTTGTTTTATTTCCCCTGTGGAAAAGAGATGATTACAATAATCATTCTACGACTTAAATTGGAATTAACAATTTCAAATATGTATTTGCTTTTATTCCAGGGAGATTCTGGTGGACCTCTGGTTTATGATAATCGTGACATCTGGTACATTGTTGGTATAGTAAGTTGGGGACAATCATGTGCTCTTCCCAAAAAACCTGGTGTCTACACAAGAGTGACTAAGTATCGAGACTGGATTGCCTCAAAGACTGGTATCTAGCATGGATGGTCCATGAGTTACACTGACGGCAAGTAGAACTGAAACATCTACATCTTTTATATTATCATTTAGACTCATGTGGTTTGAATCAGTGCTTTTGCTACATGGCGAGAAACTCTTGAGACCTGAACCAATCTAATATTCTGAGGTGGATCTTGTGAATTTTTGAACAAACTCTACCTCGAGGGAAGAAGACAACACACATGACAGTTAGCACTGATTCCTCACTCACCTGGGAAACTGTGATAGTTCTTAATGTGATAAATACTTACAAGTGGTGTAATTCCTTGATGGAAGATGGGGATCATCATTTTTCACAGGATATGAAGTGCTGCCAGGCTGTCACAATCTTACCTTACTAACACCTGAAGCATCAGGGATTCTTCTAGCAAAAAGTCAAACAGCAGTCTTTCCTGAAGATTCAGAGCTTCAAGATTCTACACTGGACATTTCATAGCTGGAATGGAGGATCATGGGATCTGCAATATAACTTGAACTTTAACCTGGGTTTATATATAGCAGTACAGAGCATTATCATGTATCTGAACTTGCCATTAATACTGCATTAGGCACTCAAGGACTAGCTTCCAGAAGCATGTTGTGTTGTTAAGAAGCATTTCTTATTTATTCTTCAATGATATCTTGCCATCTATACAGAGTCAGAGTCAGCCCAAAATGAAGAAGACTCTTGGGAACAATTTTCCATGAGTACAAGGAAGATATAAAGAAGGGGACAAAGATTAGCAGAATTGGTTTTGAATGATTATTTGTGGAAAAAACACTCTAAATATTTGATGGAATGAGCCATCCACTTATTTGTTTAATGATATCTACATCAGCATATGATATCTGGTGCTTTTTTAAGTCAGCAGCTCAGCTTTCCAACAGATCAGATGTGTATCAGAACGTAGGCTATAGAACTAATTTGTATGAAGTACTTTGGACAGTGCCTGGCATACACTAAATAAAGGGAAAAAATGCCTCAGCAAGCTTTAGATAAACGAATTCAAATTTGTCAAATAACTGAATAACCTTAGGGCTTAAATATAGCTCAAAGCCTAGTGATGGGTAAAATCATACAGAGTACAGACTCTTTGAAACAGGGCTGCCAGAGTTTGAATCTTGTCTCTGCCACATTTGAACTATTTCCTTCAGCAAATTACTTAACATCTCTATTCATTAGCTCTTTCATCTCTAATTGGGACTGAAAAAAAGGTACTACCTCATATGGCTGTTATAAGGACTAAATGCATTAACTTAAGTAGAACACTTGCATCGGAGTCTGCAAACAGTAATCTCTCAAAATGGATGATTACTGTTAATCATTATTAATATGCTTTGGCCCTAATAAAACTTACTATACTTTTTAAAAATTGCCCTTTGCTTCTTTAAAGTGATGTAATCAATTTCAAATTACTTTAAATTACATTATAAAAACATTAGGTGAAGTACTATGCTAGATTACCAAAATTACTTTTATATTCCTTAATTTATTTCAAACTATGTCTACTTATAGATAAACACTTAGGATGACCATCTGGGGCCATGGTTGTGGCTACAGAAGTGCATCTGTATTCATTCCCACTTCAAATGTGAGACAAGATTTTTTGCTCTTATTTATCAGAGAAAAACTTGGCCCATTTAGTTCTTTAATGATCAAAAGTTTTGTTTTATTTTGTTAGTTTGTATGTATATGTACTTTTCTGTAATATGTGTAAATAAGATAAACATAACTAAAGAAAATCTCCTAGTTGTTATTGTTTGTAAGACCATAAGCACAGAGGGTTCATGCATACATGCACACTTCATTTTTTAAAAGGAAAGTTATCAACTTTCTGATATGATGACTAGTAACAAGTAAATATTATCAGAATAACCAGAGTAAAAACTTAAATTCTCATACTTCCTTAATTCTAAGTTCCTATACTCTGCAAATAGCACAAAAACATCTAAAGCTTTCAAAAGAACATTTGGCATAATAAAGATGTGCTTGATTGATCTTAGACATTTTTTATATTAAAGGTAAACACCTCTTCTGGTACATAGAAGAAAGCAAACCTGCCTCAAAAAAACAAATTGCTTTCTTCCATGTAAGTTCTGAAATAATGGACGTGTAACATTGTGCATTTTTTTTTATATTTCACAAGACTGTGATAACTTTTGTGCATATATATCTGTGAAACTGTATACTTATTTAAATATTTCTATGCTTAATTAAAATCAATTTGATGACATTCACAAATGAGAAGATAAATACAAAAGATCATATGGAAAGCTGAGCAATGGAAAAATGGAATTTTTAAAGGAGGATTTATGTGTCATCTTTCGAGTTTGGTATTTGACCTACTGAATGGTGTTATAGGAATTATGCAGTGTCTTTTACCTCATGTTTTCCTTCTGCCAAATGGGACATTAAGCTATCTACCTCATGGCATTGTTGTGAGGCTTTCCTGCTGAGTGATAAAGATGAAAGTCAAAGAATATTTAAGACTTGCTTAAAAATGCAAAGTATATTATTGTAAACTGATATCAATACAGCTGATGCTGAAAATGCATTAAGATTATAAATAAGTTTGATTTTTTTTTACGGTGTTGGCATTTTAATGCTTTGTGAATTTCGCAAATATATTTGTGGTTAAAAACAAACAAACAAAACATTAAAGTTTGCCTCCTGTGTGGTGATGTTATATTAATATTCACATTTTCTCATAGAAAAAAGCCTGCAATTTGTCAAACTGATTTTAAAAGACAGATCAAAACTATGATCTGACAGTAAATAATGCAAAATCTACTCCCTAAAAATATTCACAGAATTTTGTGCAGCATGGGTACTAAAGAGTTAGTTTACATTTTAAAACCTAGAAGAAGCTAGTTTATAACCTAGAAGCTAGAAGCTAGAAGATTGAACCAAAATTTTTGCTAATGGTTAACTATCTCTCAGTGACATTTTCACAACTCAACAGTAACAACAAAAAATATATTAATGGGAATCTGCCCTTTCAACTGAACAAATTTGTTAATATTTTTATTTGTTTGTTAATCTATTTGTTTGATAGAGAATGTGTGGGAGACATTTGTTCATGCAGTTGTGGAAATAAAAAATAAACTCCCCCATAAATGATTGAAATTAATGCTGAACTCATAGCTTCTAGTACTGGGAGAAACTTAAGTGATTATTTACATCAACCTCCTATTTTGAGTAGTGTGATGTCAAGACCAAGTGAATTTCTTCAAGGTTGTACAGTAGGCTATTGCCAGTGTAGGAACAAAATCTTGAAGTTCTTGTTATCCAGTCCTATCTTCTCCCAAATGTTATAACCTGAGTTATGCAGGCTCAGTAGGCAGGGACATTGTGATCCTAGAAGTCACTGAAATTAATGAACACTGCCAAACCATTGCTTCTTTACTTCCCCAGTACCCCCACCACCCCCGCTCCGCCAAAAAAAAAAAAAGGTGAGATAAGCTAAATGTGCCAAAGTACATTGGGGATCAATCCACAAGTCTTATACTTTAGAGAACAACCTACTTTTTATACCTATACCTAAGGAAATGAAGGATGGTTATGTGTAGGCAATACTGCCCAGCTAATTAAACTGGAAAGTTATAATACTCCATGGAAAATTTATCCTCCAAATTCATACCTCAGTCATTCCTTTTCTCATTGTCTACACTAAGCTTTATAATTATGAAGTAATGTAAAACCTTTATATGCTACAAATAAAAAAAAACCATATTATATTTTAAAATGAAGAGCAGTAAAAGATTTGAAGTTTTTAAAAATGACAAATGTAAATTGCTCATGTTCTTTGTAATGATTCATTAGAAAATCTGTTTTACCAAGAAAACTATAGAAACCCAAAATATGTAGAAAAATTTTTAAAAGTTTTAACTAAGCTGCTTTCATAAATGCTTAAAATGAACATTCTTGTATAGGTTTTGATGTTTTCCTTGCCTTAAAGTTAAGTCATCTGATTTTTGACAAAGGTACCAAAAATGCATGCTGGAAAAAGTTGGCCTTTTTGACAAATAGTGCTGGGAAAACAGGATATCCACATGTATGAGACTGAAACTAGATCCCTATTTCTAACTCTGTACTGAAGTCAACTAAAAATGGATCAAAGACTTAGGTATAAGACCAGAAATAGCACACCCCCTAGAAAAAAATCATAGGGGGGAAACTCCAACATAGAGGCACAGGCAATGACTTCCTAAATAGGACTCCTTTAGTTCAGGAAACAAAACCAAGAATTGATAAATGGGATAGTATATAATTTAAAACCTTCTTCACAGCAAAGGAAATAATTGTGAAGAGATCTTTGCCAGCTCCTCTTCTGACAAAACATTAATATTCAGAATATGGAAAGAACCAAAAAGAAAAAAAAACATGTAAAACTAATTAAAACATCAAAAAGCCATATAAAACTAATTAAAACAAATTTTTAAAAAATTTTAAAAATACCAAATAACCCATTTGATAAATGATTGTGTGAACCATGCAGACACTGCTCTAAAAAATGCAAATGGCCAACAATTATATGAAAAAATATGTTCAATATCTTCAGCATTAGGGAAATGAAGTAAAAAACCACATTGAGATTCTATCTCACTACAGAACGGCAATCATGCAAGGAAACATCAAACTCTCATACACTGTGAAAATGTAAATTAATACAACCACTATGGAAGTTAGTACAGAGTTTCCTCAAAAAAACTAGAAATGGAACTACCATATGATCCAGCTATAAGCACTCCTTGGTATTTATTCAAAAGTATTAAAGTCTGTATATTTTAGAGACACATGCAAACCAATGTTTATAGCAGGACAATTCAGAATAACCACATTATGGAATCAGTTTAGGTATCCATCAACAGATGAATGCATAAAGAAAATGTGGCATAATCACAAGGGAGTTTTATTCAGCCATAAAGAAAAAATGAAATAATGCCATTTGTAGGAAAATAAATGAAAATGGAGAGAATAATATTAAACAAAATAAGCCAGACTCAAAAAATTAAGTGTATGTTTTCTTTCACATGTGGAAGCTAGACGGAATAAAAGAAAACAGGAATGTCATGAAAATAGAAAGGAAACCATGAAGTAGATTAAGTGGATAAAAAATAGGGAGATTAGGAGAGAGGGGAGGTATTTGGGAGTAAACTAATCAAATTATATGCAGGTATGACTATGCCACAATGACACAAACTATTCTGTATAATTACCATGCACCAATAAAACAAATGAAAAGAAAAATCAGAATTCAGATGGGTTTAAAAAATTTTAACTACAAACAATAAGAAATGTGGAACATATAGTTATAACACAAAATTTAAAAGGAGTAATATACTATTGCTCCAAACTATCTTCAAGCTGTCAAATAGAACATCATTATGGGACCTCATGATGTTGTGAGGATTTTTTGTTGAATCATAAAGTGCAAAACTCAGAGAATGTCTAATGCCTACTCAAAAATGCTAATATGCTATTATGAACTGATAATTAGCACAAGTGCTACTGCACCTGTATTAATATTGTAAAGAAGTTTTTATACAATATTTTTGTTAATAGCATGGTTTTATGTGTTCACAAATACTGCATTTTTTTGAAATTATATTTAACATTTTTTATGAGAAATATATTATAGCATATATATTATAATAATATATGGTGGTTGATATTTGTTGAAAAAAAACAAGTCAAATGAAATTGTTAACTTGATAGCTTTAAGAATTAAGAATAAATATAATTAAGAATAAATATAATCCAACTTCATTTTACTTAAAGCATATTTTACTATATCATATCCATAGTTGATCTACTTGGAACATTTTTGGTCTATTATGTATCTGACAGTGGAAAATTCCAAAAGCATTCTGGAGTCAGCAAAGTAATATTTTAGTCTATACTGAGAGTATTGAAGATTCATTAACTGAAATCACAGATCCATGAAAATAATGAATATGTTAACCAGATATCATAGCTTCCCTGTTAAGTTCTATTTTTATACATTTTGTTCTACTGTCAATATCTGTGTTCCCCATTGTTATTTAAAAATGCAGTCTTGAAGATAAGGAGATTATTCCATTTGATTGCTTTCTCTTCCCATCCCCAAACCCAGGTAGTTTCCATTGAAGATATTTAGATGTCTCCTTCTAAATATTTCTAGGAGAAATTTCATAAACATGTGGAATTGCCAACTTAATGATTTTAATAACAATCTTTAATCTGTATTCCAAATAAGTAACTTTTGTAAAACTTCAAACATTTATCTTTCTGTTTAGGTCTAAGTGGAGATTGCTGAATCTTGGAATATTTTTTTTTAATCCACCAGTATTTTGCCCTACAAATGTTAATGCTTAAGGAAAAAGGGTTAGAAGTTTGAATGAACAGCAGAGATACATTTGATAAAAAAGGGAAATTTAAAAGTGAAGAGAAGAAATAAACAGAATTTGAGAATAAAAAAAGAAGCTATTGGGAAGAAAAATGCTCAGTCCCAGTATTGTGATGAAATATTTTATAGAAAAAAAACAAATGCGTTTCACAATAAAGATTATTTTTTAAGAAGTTAAGGACAGCAATTATTTGTTTATCACTTTTAAAAAAATAGTGTTATAACAAATATTAGTTGGGGGACAGAGAGCACACAATTGTATCAACTTAATACTATTTTTAGTTTTTATTTTCTAACCCTCACATATAGCATACATATTTTACAAATTGATATAATAGCATGTTGTCTTCATTGCCTATTATTCAAATGTCCCTATATATTCAACCTCTTTACAGATGCTCCCTCATTATCTTACTAAATTTTGGAGGTCACTTTCTAAAACATTACTTTGTTTTAGCTCTCAAGTGATTTTTCTTTCTTCCTGGATTGAATACAAAATCAGAATTCCTCCAAGTCCCAATAAAAACTTCCAAATACTTATGTAATCTTCTGAAATTTTTTTTCTGTGTAACGGTATGAAAATATATTTCTTTGAGGCTCATGCCTCAAGCCATACCACATATTGTCCCTCCATATTATTTCCAATCTCTAGATCACTACTGACATTTAAGGCACTAGGCATCTGGCTCAAAATATATCTCTATACCCAACTCCCATCTTCATTGTGGTAAATTTCAGCTTCCTATTGGATGGCCCACACTTACCCCTAATTCTTTGAGTTTATATATCCAAATGAAGTTAATTTCTATTCTGCTCTAGAAATCTAATTTTCTAATTTACTAAATTTCCTAGGTCCCCACATTCTCATAGTATGTTTACCTCCTAAAAGCCACACTCCCCTGAATGTAAACTTGTTGGACTTCATTGCATGTAGTATAAACAGCTTTGCCATAATTATCATTTTCCAATTCCCTGATCCTTAGTTTGCAGCCTTCCAATCCAGCAAACTCCCAGTCCTATCAATCCCAGAACTCAATGGCTCTTTTATGCCTGAAATTAGTGAACAGATTTAAAAAAAAAATTCATTCATTCAACCGTATGTATTAATACCAGTTATAAATTTGGAAATTTATAATACCTGTTATAAATTTAAATAAGCTAATTTAAATTAGCTGTTGGTAAAATGGTAAGATGGCACCTGACAATTCTTTACATTTTCTTTTGAAAACACATGCTTCCATTCTTCTCTTACTACAACTATTGTTCCAAGAAGTCAACATTTCCCCACCATAAGTACTCAGCCCAGGCTTTCCCTCCTCTCTTTGGTTCTAATTATGTTGAGGGGGAAAAAAAAGAGGACAAAAGAGATTTTCCATAACTTCCTTGGACTCACTTTTACACTAATAAATGTTTGTATGTTTTTTGCTCCTTCCTTTCTGTATCACCAAAGTGTTTTTTCTCAGTTAACCAGAATCTCCATTTTACTATTACCTCTTTCTGTTCTGGCTTAGATCTTGGTTCATTGTTTGCCCCTCTCTCCAGGGTTTTCATCCTCTCTTTTCATCTCCCAATTCCATCTAAAAAAGCTATAAACAATAGTAAAAGCTGGAGAGGAGGTGGGGGGGGGAAACACTTTTACACTGATGGTGGAATGTATATTAGTATGACAACATGGAGATCAGTATGGAAGTTCACAAAAAAAAGTGAGGAATGGAACCACTATGTGACCTAGCTATACCATGCCTCAGTATTTATTCCAAAGAAAAGTCAGCATACTACAATGATAGGTGCATACCCATGTTTATAGTTGCAAAATTCACAATATCCCAGTGATAGAAACAAGCCAGGTGTTTCTCAATAGATGAATAGAGAAAAAAATGGTATATATACATAATGGAGTTTTATTAAAAATGAAGAATAAAATTATATCCTTCAAAGGAATAAGGATAGAACAGAAGAACATTATGCTAAGTGAGATAAGCCAGACTCAGAAAGTCAGGTGTTGTATGTTTTCTATATATGCAAAAGCTAGAGAGAAAAGAAAGAAAAAAAAAACTCATGAAAATAGAAGAGAGACCAGTAGAGTTGTAGAAGAAAACTGGGGAAACAGAAGGGGAGAAAAACTGAAGACATGGGGAAATAAACAGACCAAATTATACTATGTACACATATGAATATATCATAGTACATCCCACTATTATGTATAATAATGCCCTAATAAAATTACTAAAAAATAAAATTAAATGAAAATAGGAAGGCTATAAAAATTTTCAAAAATTTTCTATCATAGTAAACAAAGAAATGAAGGAAAGAAGGGGAAAATGGAAGGAGGAAAGAGGAAGAAGAGTCCAGAGAAGGGAAAATAATCAGTAGTGAGGATGAGAGTGAATCTGGATGAGCAGCCACCTGAACCTTTGATTTCAGCAATTGGTGAGGCTGACAGACCCTCCTCCTAATATCCCCAACTGCATAGGCCCTTCCCATGTCTGACCCATACTTTAAAACTCTGTGACAGGCTCTATTTTAATTTTAAAAGAGTTAAATCTCATAGACACTGTGTAACAAACATTTTGTAGCTCTTCTATCTCCTACTGGTGGGGATTTAATACTGGGTAAAACACTATAAAATATTTGTTTCCTGTTTAATTTTATGCATATTTGTGCCAGCTGTGTATTGTATATTGTGTCTACATGCGTGCTTGTGTCTATATATTGTGTACATGGTACCAAAATTGGCTTATAAATAAATGGGTGCTCATAAATGTTAAAAAAAAAGAATGCCTTTTAATTCACATGACTTAAATTGGTCAAAAAAAAATCAGAGTAAAGATATATTTCATGTTACCAACTCACACATTTTTCTAGGTGGTCAACCAATCAAGAGAGCACTAATTTCTATAAAATGTTTACAGTGAATGTCCATTGCTCTTAGGAATTTTTTTTTTTTACCAGAAAAATGATGGCTTAAAATGTTAACTAGGTTTGTCTAATATCTTGGTTCTCATGGGTAACCTAAAATTAACCATTAAAATGGGTAAATTATAAAAGATATTTACAAGTTTTAAAAGAGTTTTGAAAGAAAGTAAAACTTGTATATGATTTCAAATGTAATTGAGTTGACAAATATGGGCCTAACCTGGGGTAAGTAGACACCAAGGACACATTGATATTATAATAGATATTATGTTTCTTGGTTCAAACTACTATACAAACTAAATATGTTTTTGCTTTTGCTAATTTAATTCTTTATTTTTCTTGTAAAATTTTATAATTGTTGCCTGCTAGTGTTAATGCAGATGTACTATTTCTAACAGAGTAATCTGAGTTAATTAAAGGTAAACCATCACCTACAATACAGATAGAATATTATACTGACTCCCACTACTAATACTAACTGAAATTAAACAGAAGGGAGGACTGTAAATTATAGATATTAATATTAAAACCCATTACTCTCCTTCAAAACTGTCGAAACTGTCCTGCTACACATAAAAAAAAAATAGAGACCAAAGGCAAAGAATTAAAAGGACTAAGGAGAAAGCAGCCAATATTTTGACCCTCACACTCTTGAGTTCAGTCAGGACTCAGGGAATGAAGTAATCAATCAAATGGCCCTGAAACTCCAGTGTGTCACCCAACCTCCTGATCATAGGGATTGTGAAGACCCTAGAGAACAGGAAGCCAACCAGCACACATTCTGCAAAAAGGAGGATCATTTGAGAGAGAAATTTCTCTGTTGCTTCTAAGGTAAGCCACATGTGGTCAGCAAGAATTTGACCCACATTGAAAGATGGCACAACTGATAGATAAAGAAACTAAAAGAGACACACAGCAGCTTCTCACAAGTTTCCAAGATTTACCACTGAGGCATCTCAACTGAAATTAACAGTACATAAGAACAAGTTCAATTTTTGACCAACTTGGTCTTAAATACCTGGCAGGAAAGTATAACCAACACATTTATACATGGATATTTAAAAGAAAAGACAATGTTCTTTTAATGTACTTGAGATGTATATTTGTGTCAGTCTACCCAAAAGTAAGTAAAACTAGGAGATTATAAAAAAAAAATGGTTCCTGTGTGGAAGTTCCCAATAATAACTATCACAAAGGACTCAAAGTCACAGGTTTGTTCTGAGTTAACTTAGCTAAATTTCATAAACTTACAAATCTTCTTTCCTCCTACACAAGAAGATTGTATTTGTGTTTCTGTTTTATGCTGGTATGTTTATCCAGCCCAAATATCTATCCCTCAGATGGTCTATAAGACGTAATGTGGCACACTAATTCCCTTTACCAAGAGACCCCTACATTACACAACTAAAAGAGATCCCTCAACGAAACACAGGAATAATGCTAATGAAAACAGTTATTTTACAGAAATCAGATGGCAACCTCATTACAGATTCCAAATGTGGGCTCCTTCCTGGAGCAGTGTCTTCAGAGTTCATGCACAGATTTTCTGGGAGGCAATCTTTCCCAAGATTGGGAAGGTCATGACCATTATAACCCCATTCTACGAAACCATGAAATAGGACATTCAATTTTTAGAGGCCACTTCTGGTTTGCAAGTTTCCCACTCCTTGAACTATGGAAACTTATTTTTACTATAATGGTTCATACATCCTAGAAGGCTAATGTAGCTGCCACTGAAGAAGAACAAGTGGCTATCAATTTCCTGACTGGCATAGTCCTTGAAAATTGGTGAGGATTAGACTTCCTTACAGAAGAAGCCAGAAGGCTGTATGTGCTCCTCAGCAAGATCTGCTATTTTTAGATGAATGCCACTGGACAAGTCACAGAAAAGATTGCCAACCATCCTGAGAAGCATGTGCAGAGACTCCAGGTTTGACCTAGAGTCACCTAAGAAGGGGAAGTCTCTGTGTAAGACCCTATACATATTACTTGAAACTCATTTTAATTTAAAAAAACTGTGAATAAACATTTGGTATGTGTGCAATAAGCATTAAGGGAAAGCCACAGGAATCTGTCAGTAACCTCTTGCTTAGCATAAATTACTTCTAGCAAAAAGTTTGCCAAATGCAAATAAAGAATTCAGAGGCACATGAAGCCCAGATCTCTGAGTCCACGGACAAGTGTCTTTGTTGTGTCCCCAGTGCACCCTTACAGTGTATCTTTCTCCAATAAACTCTCTTAACTGCTTATCTTTGTCTTGGTGAATTCTCACTGCCCATATACCAGCCATCACCAGATCACCCAGGTTCCACCATAATTACCATATCTTATTATTTAATATATTGGTAAAGAAGTTGATTTATTACTATATCACAATTTTTCAAAATATTTTGATGGCTATAGTTCAATATATTGGTTACTTTATAATTCTATGTATTCTATTTTGTGTATCTAAAACATTATTACAGAAAGGGGTACAGAATTTTCACCAGATTTCCAGAGACAGTCATGTGTATGATACAAAAAGAGATTAATTAATGTACCTTTGTTAAAAAAAAAGGACCTTTGTTACCTAGGGAAAAGACAAAATTCATTTTTCATTTTTAATTAGAACTTTATAGTTACACATATTAGTTGAGTTCATTCTGACAAACTAATACATGCATGGAAACTGATTTCAATTCATAATCCCCTTCTTTTCATTCCCTCTTTTCCCTCCCATCCTCCCTCCCCAGTCCCATTCTCCTTCCTCTACTCTACTAGACTTTCTTTACCTCATATATTAATTTATATTTGATTGGTTATTTATGTCATCCTATTCTTCCATCCTCCTTTCCATTTACTGGAAAATGCCAAAATTTCCTTCTTTTTTTATGGTTGAGTAGAACTCCGTGTGTGTGCGCGTGCGTGTCTCACAATTTCTTAAACCATTTATCTATTGATGAGAACCTGGGTTGATTTCATAATTTAGCTATTGTGAATTGTGCTGCTATAAACACTGAGGTGGCCATATCACTATAATATCCTAACTTTAGACCTTTTGGGGAAATATCCAGGAGTGAGATTTCTGGGTCATATGGTGGTCCCTAGTTTTTTGAGGAATCTCCATACCCAGATGGCTTTACTAGTCTGCAGTCCCACCAGCAATATGCAAGTGTACCTTTTTTCCACAACCAGAATTTACTGTTGTTCATATTCTTAATCATTGTCATTCTGACTAGAGTAAGATGAAATCTTAGTGTAGTTTTGATTTTCTTTTCCCTGATTGCTAGAGATGTTGAACATTTGTTTGGATATTTGTTGGCCATTGGTATTTCTTCTTTTGAGAAGTTTCTGTTTAGTTCTTTTAACCATTCATTGATTAAGTGATTTGGGATTTTTGTTGATTTGTTTTGTGTTGTGGTAGTAATTTTTTTGAGTTCTTTGTGTATTTTGTATATCAATCATCTATCAGAAGAGTAACTGGACAAGATTTTCTCCCATTTTGTAGTTTCTCTCTTCATGTTCTTTTTTTTTTTTTTTTTTTAGCTACACATGACATTACAATGATCTTGGCAATTCATACATCTTCATGTTCTTAATCGGTTACTTTGCTATGCAGAAGCTTTTTAGTGTGATGGCATCCCACTTATTGATCCTTGGTTTAATTTATTGCACTTTGGGGGTCTTTGTCTTGGTGAATTCTTGGTGAATGTTAAGGAAGTTGGTGCCAATATTTAGGTGATGGAGTTTTAACCCTATGTTTTCTTCTAGCACTTCTTAAGTTTCTAGTCTAATTCTTAAGTCTTTGATTCATTTCAATTTGAGTTTTGTGCAGGTGTGAGAGAAGGGTCTGATTTCATTTTTCTACATATAGCTATCCTGTTTTCTAGGCACCATTTGTTTAAAAGCTTGTCTTTTCTACAATATATATTTTTGGAAACTTTGTCAAATATCAGATGGCTATAGATATGTAGATTTGTCTCTGTGTCTTCTATTATATTTCATTGGTCTTCATGTCTATTTTGATGCCTATACCATGCTGTTTTGTCACTATAACTCTGTAGTATAATTTCAGATCATGTATTGTGATGCGTCTGCTTCACTTTTTTTGCTTGGTGTTGCTTTTGCTCTTCTGAGTCTCATTCTTCCAAATTAATTTAAGACTTGTTTTTCTAATTCTGTGAAGAATGTCATTGGTGTTCTGATGGGAATTGCACTGAATCTGTATATTGCTTTTGGTAGCATGGCCATTTTGACAACATCGCTTCTACCTATCCAAGAATATGGAATGTCTTTCCATTTTCTAAGGTCTTCTTCAGTTTCTTCAGTGTTTTACAATTTTGATTGTCGAGCTCTTTTACCTCCTTGGTTAGATTAATTTCCAGTTATTTAATCATTTTGAGGTTATTGTGAATGAGACTATTTTCCCGGTTTCTTCCTTGGCTGAGTCACTGTTGTAATACAGGAAAGTTATTGATTTATGGTGTTATCTCATGTCTTTGCTATGCTGTTAAACTCATTTGTAAGCTCTAGAAGTCTTCTAATGGAGTTTTTTTTTTTGGGGGGGGGGGTCTAGATAGTATCATATCATCAGCTAAAAGAGATACTTTCATTTCTTCTTTTCCTATTTATATCCATTTGATTCCCTTTTCTTGCCTGATTGTTCTGACTAATGTTTCAAGTACTATATTGAATAAGAATATGAGAATGGACAGCCTTGTCTTGTTCCTAATTTTATAGGAAATGCTTTTAGTTTTTCTCCATTTAGTATGATGTTGGTTTGGGGTTTGTCATAAATGGCCTTTATGATGTTGAGGTAAGTGCCTTTGATCCCTGGTTTCTGTAGCATTTTTAATATGAATGGTTGTCAAGTTTTTATCAAAGAGCTTTTTTTTTTTTTTTTTTTTTTTTTAAAGAGAGAGTGAGAGAGAGAGAGGGAGAGAGAGAGAATTTTTTTAATATTTATTCTTTAGATTTTTGGCAGACACAACATCTTTGTTTGTATGTGGTGCTGAGGATCGAACCTGGGCCGCACGCATGCCAAGCGAGCGCGCTACCGCTTGAGCCACATCCCCAGCCCCAAAGAGCTTTTTTGCATCTATTGAAATGATCATGTAAATTTTGTCCTCAATTCTGTTTAAGTGATGAATTACACGTATTGATTTGCATATGTTGAACCAAACTTGCATCACTAGAATGAAACCCACTTTATCATGGTATATTATCTTTTTGATGTGTTTTTTTATGCATTTTGCTAATATTTTATTAAGGATTTTTGTATCGATGTCTCACGGATATTGGTCTGTATAGTTTTCTTTCATTGATGCACCTTTGTCTGGTTTTGGTATCAAAGTTATATTGGCTTCATTAAATGTATTTGGGAGTGAGTCTTCTCTTTAAATTTCATGGAATAATTTGAGAAAGACTGGTGTTATTTCTTCTATAAAGGCCCGATAGAACTCAACTGAGAATTCCAGATGGCTCCTCATCAACTTTCTGAGGCAAGTTGAGATACCGAGCATGCTTTTTTTGAGCACCAGCGCACACTGAAGCCTCTGGATCACTAAGATTAAGCAGCATTTTTTATCTCAGCCTTCTCTGTACAAAACTATGTCCCCACCAACACACTCTATAGTATATCTGCAACTGCAGTGCTTCTGGGGCAACCAGGTTGGCTCCGATGTATTCTTTGTTTATTGTATCCAAACTTCTGTATCCCTAAGCCACTTTGAATGTCCAATATTAAAATTTATGAAAATACCTCTTTCACCCACATCACTGAGAAGCTGCACACCCACTGATTTGGTTTCACACTGTAGTGTAGCTTGGGATGCAGCTTTCCTCTACTCCACCATCTTCCAAGTCAGTCTCATTTTCTTGATGTGCAAGAATTTTATAATTTTCCTCCTCCTGTTTTCTATTTTAAATTCTCTTTTGCAATTTCTGCCTCATTCTTCATTTTAAAAAAGCATTTAAAAATTTGTGCTTTTTTAAGGCCTAATGCACTACAAAATCCATATTCATAGACATTCTTTCTTCCTTATGACTCTATGCAAGTTTTTTTCTGAAACTATTTTACCAATTTATCATGTCTCTGAAATATGGGAATGCCAATTTTTAATTAAAATTAGCTAGCATTATTAGATGTATAATTAAAAGCATATAAAATAGCATTTGTTTTGGTATTATAGTAGACATTCGGAAAAAAAAAAATCCTGCAAGATCTTCTACCTAAATCCCACTACCTAAATCCCAAAGGTATATACCCTTGATCATGTTACATTGCATAGCAAAAGAGATTTAATAAATTTGATTAAAGTTACTATTTAATTGTGTTAGAGTTGCAATAACAAAAAGATAATAAACAACAAACATGTATTGCTCACAGTTCATGTTAGAGTCTGTAAACAAGTCTGGATGGCGCCTGGAAAAATGCCAGAGGGAATGGTTTGTGAAGTAATGCCAGTGAGCCATTAAGTGTGGAGATTCCTTATTGGTTGAATGCTGTATCTAGTTTATGTTAATTAAGATAAGCTGTGTGAAATGTATAAATACCTCTGTTGTCCTACAATAAAGGGCTCCCACTCCTGCTGTATTGATCTACACAAGTCGTTCGTCACCCCCCAGTTATTTTGCTGCAGCCGGACTGCGGCAAGTTCAAAAGTCTGGGAAGCATCATGTCAAAAGACTAACAGATTCAGTCTGTTATATAGACATATATGTGCACCTTCTCACATGGTAGAAGGGATAAGGCAGCGCTCGGCGTTGCTTTTGTAAGCATCATTTAGAACTTTTAAGCACCTTCATATCTAATTAGCTCCCAAAGTCTGCCTCCTAATACCATCACTTTGGTGGTCAACTTTTCATCATATAAATTTGCAGCAGAGGTGGGGAACACAAATGTTCAGATCATAGCAGTTACTAATAGATTGACTTTAAGTTAATCAAAAGGGATTTTATCCAATGGGTCTAATGTAGTATGTTATAAATAAAGCAATTTAGAATTATATGCTTTTTCTAGTAGCAGAAAAAGAAATTCCAAGTGTGAGAAGATGTACTATTGTTTCGTTGAAGGGGCCATGTGTTAAGGCATATTGGTATTGGCAGCATGTAGAAGCTGAGGACAGCTCTGACTCACAGTATGCAAGGAAAGAGGGCCCTTACTCCTTCTACAAGGAACTAAATTCTGCCTTTGGCTGAATGAGTTTAGAAGTGATTTTTCACCATAGTCAGGTATATAATTTTCTTTCCAATTTCTGAGAACCTAAGCAGAAAACAAACTTGAGCTGTACAAACTTATCTATACTTCTGATTTATAGAATAAAAATAAATAATTTTTAGATGGAGAGGTTATGGTAAGTTGTCAAACAATAATAGAAAAATGACAAAAATGTAGAATTTTAAATTTATTAGCCAGTTTGAATATTTTCCTCTCTATATTAATTTATTAATTGTAATTATAACCTGTCCCTGTTCTGTCAAAAACATTTTTTCAAATGAAGGAGTAGAGAAATAAATGGGAACATTAACTGCCAGAATGATGACCAGAAAGACTCAATAAGTACAGAATGCCTTAGTATTTGCAAGAGTACTAGGAAGTGCTTTGGAAGACATCACAACTTTAATTTTCAAATCATTCACTAATGGAAGAAATGTGTTCAAAAACCCTAAAATAAGCAAACTAAAGTTAGAAGCTCCCTTGAAGGAAAAGTGTGGGTAAAGCATTGTCCAGGTTGTGTGATGTTTAGGGTAATTAGAGGAAAGAACATTCTAGAGAAATTACCTTAGAGACTTTCAGTCTATGGAGCCAGTGCAGAAAGATCCTAATTAAATATATGAATTGACACTAACAGTGAAGTGGATTTTGAATTGCAGACTGTAACATAAAGAAAAGACGTTTTTTCACATGCAAGACAAAAACTCAAAGGGACAAAAAGATTGGATGGAGAGAACTTGACTAATTCAAAGAAAGTAGACAATAAATAATGTGGCTGAAAAGTTGAGCATGCATAGATGATTAGATGATGAAGACCTTAAGATGACCGTTGGTTCAATATATGTATTACTTTTTCCACCTTAAAAAGAATCCACCTTTAGAATAGATACAAATGAACCACTGGGCCAGATATAATGAGCACTGTCCTATTTATTGCACTAGTCAAGAGCATTAAAGATTCATGAAAGCTGATTTTATTTCAGACTTGCCTCCTGTAGAGATGGATGGCTGGGCCAGAGATCAGACTTGCACTGACTCAGAAGGAAGACTGCTACCTTTTGAAAAGCAAATACAAAACTCCTCAAAGCATCAAAGGGTGTGGCTTAGGGTTTAGACTTGAAAATGTTTCTCACTTAATTTTAATTAGCCAGAACCAGGAAATTCTTAACTTCCTGTAACAAAGATTTATCAAGTGAGTCTTCACCTCAAACCATACTATTGGTTAATATTTACCCTTCCCAACTTGTAAAACTAGTTTTTTTTTAAATCCTTAAGTATTCTTAACTTCAGTCAGCTTACAAGTATGAAAGAGTACCTGGGATACTACTCATTTGACGAGAAATCACAAAGCAGCACAGTGGTGGTGGAGGAGTTTACATTCTCAACAGTGTGTGATGTATCAGTAAGTTTAATTTTATTTCATGTTTGAAAGATTTTTTTTAATATTTGTGGTTGCCAATGCAAATTGGAAATTATTTTGAGTTGGCAATCTAATCATTTTTGCTCTTTTATTAGAGAAAATGCCATAGTAATAATACTCTATCAGGAAGCTATGCTAATGATTTTTACATTTAAGTTTTAAAAACTTAATATTGGATCAGTTTAAAATTTAATTTACTGTTGAATTTTAATTGAAAAGTTTAATGTGACAATGAGATAATCAGAGAGACAGAGAGAGAGGAAAAACAGAGCCAGGCATGTATTTGTAAGTTTATAGCAGTGAAATGGCACAAGGAAGGAAGTGTTTCTCAAGTTTACTCAAGAGTTTAGAACATGTAATACTATTTGTGATCTTCCTAAATTGTGCATTAAATTGGTTCATGAAAAAGAAAGGAAATATCCAGATGTATAGGAAATATTGTATTTAATCCCATTCTGAAACTGATAAATATAACTGAAACTCAAAAAATAGAATTTTAATTTAAAGATGTACTTTGCTATTTAAAATTTAAAAATTAAGAAATAATATAAGAATAATTTTATATAAGCATATAAAAAGTGAGAAGTAAATATAATTGCAAGATTCTTGTAAATTAATAGATTTTGAAATCTATAGAAATATACCTTAAACATATTTTAGCCCTCATTTTCCTTTATGATGCATTCTGCATTTTTAAAAATATTTTTTGACATTATTGAACATTAGTTCTTCACCTACAAATATGAAATAAATTAGTAAAACCTACTCAGGATAATGAGGGAATTTCAGATGTTTTTTTAATGGTTTATAAGCAGAGTTATTGCATTTTTCTTCATTATTAATAAATGGATATTTGTATATAAAATTCAATGAAACAAGTGGATTTTCAGACCACAATCTTCTTAAGAGTTAATTTTATTCTTCCAAATGATCTAAGATGTTCTCCTTTTGTGAAATTGACCAAAGTATCTTACATGCATGCATGAATATACCACAAGGAATCTTTTATGTATAATATAATGCACCAATTAAAAAATAAAATAAATAGATAATACAAAATGTTTCCCTTTCTACCTGCTCTTCTTTTTTCACCACAAATTAAGGTTTATTTTGTTAAAAGAAAAACATCTTTCTATTTTTACTTAAAAGGATCTCTAATCCATAGGGGGAAAAATAATGATGCCATATCAATAAAAATAATTTAATTAATCCATTTTCTCTTTCACAGTTGTGCATTGATTCAAGTACTATTACGTACCAGGAGTCATTCTTGTCCTGAGAGACATGCAATAATTATGTTTCTATTAGGACTTATCTAAATATTAATTTTGTACTACAACTAGATAAAGGTCAAATAAATTCACAAGAAAGGTAGACAGACAAGTGTTAGTGACATAAAAGGAAGGAAACTGGGGAAATGGAGTGAAATAAAACTCTGGGAAAGCAGAAGACCTATATCTAGTTAATAGGCCTGGCAATCATTTAGGCTTGTATATTTCTGTTAGCTTCTATTTCAAAATTTTCAAAACTGTCCTCTCCAGGGCAAAGATTCTTGGAAATTCCAGTCTTACTTTCTAGTTATATAATTAGTATGCTCACATAATATATTTTTGCAGTGTCAGGTTTGTTTTCCTTTTTGTGGTTCAGAGGGAAGTGAAGGGTGAAGTTGTGAGGATGGGTGCAGAGGTGTTGAAAAGCCATTTCTCCTCTTCCCATAAATAATCAGTGCTTCGGAGGGTTTTCTCCATTTGGAACACACAAACAGATCTTTATTAGTTTTTGTCACCTGAGAGTAATGTGAAGAAAATATTATCTTATTTTTTGTTGTACATGCCAGTATTGAGTACAATGTTTGGCACACATTTTAGGGCATTACTTAATTGTTCTTCAAATTTATTTAGACTAATTTCCATTGAACAATGCATCTCCTGGTTGTTTGGGTCTCATCCATTTCACACAAATAGATTTTATACCATTTTTATGGCTACATTTTATGTAGAAATATTTTATTCATTTTCTAGGAAACCATTTTGTATTTAAAATGATGTCAATAAGCATAAATACATTGATAGCATCTAATTCTTATTTGCTTTCCTAAAAATGAGTAACTATAATATAGACTCTTAAGATGATTTCATTTCTACAATAAAGGTTGGAGTAATTTTACATTTCTCTTTTCCTCATATAGAAATATTAGAGTCTCTTTTCATATAGTAACACCCAAGAAGTGAATTTTAATTTATTTTCCATATAGATTATTAAAAATCAAGATTGTTGATTTAACAACAGACATAAAAAGATTTTGTCAAGTGAAAAAGGTATAAATGTAGAACACAGGATCTAGTAATTTAAATCTAGAGACCAAATTTGCCATGTGAGAAACTTCCCTTGTCTTTTATGATAGGGCCTTGGGTCATAGGAGTTCAGTAGTGTCCGTGTAGCACTAGATGAAAAATGAGAAGATGGACCCAAACCAAACAAGAGTAATTAATATTGCTGAATTAGCATTATTTCAAGTTTAAAAATGCAACTGTAACTATATCAGAATATATATATATATATATATATATATATATATATATACACACATATACATATGAATGTACATATGTATATTCACATATATTTTTAAATAAGACACAAACATATCTGTGTTAATTTGTGATTAGGTATTTTTACAGGAAAGTGTCATGAAAATACTTTAATGTATTCATTTTTTAAAAATTTTCAATAGAATTGAAGTCAGTATTACACTTATCCATATATGATAATCATTATTATCTTAGTAATAAATATCCCCCTGGATAATGTTTGCCTAGTCAAAATTGGCTCCTAAAGACAAATTCTTTTCTGCATAAACAATTTCACAATTCCTGAAATGCCATTCCATGATTAACAAACTACTCTACATGATAAATTTCTTTGTTTCATTGACTACTCCCTATAGTAATCCCCTGAACAACTGAAATATAGTTCTTTCCTCAGGACATAATTTTTTTTTTTTGATACCAGGGATTGAACTCAGGGGCACTCAACCACTAAGCCACATTCCCATCCCTATTTTGTATTTTATTTAGAGACAGGTCTCACTGAGTTGCTTAGTGCCTCCCTGTTGCTGAAGCTGGCTTTGAACTCTCCATCCTCATGCCTCTCGATTCCCAAGCTGCTGGGAATACTGGTGTGCACCACTGTGCCTGGATCAGGATATAATTCTTTATGGCCTTCTCACATAAGTGTTTTTCATTCTCCCAAGAATTCAAGATAACTTCTTGGTTGAGTGTTTGATCTTTGCTATCCTTGTCATTGACCATTACTCTCTACAGCCTTGTAAAATTATCTATTTTGAGGTTCATATAATTTTACTGTCCTTGCTCAATGTTAACCTGTTAGCCGCCCCCCCCCACCGGCCCCGGTTATGCCCCCTATTTATTGAAGACTTTTGCACTTCCTTCCCAAACTCCTTTTCCACTCCAATTCCTACATTTGCCCTAGGTAGCATCAGTGCCTGTGGTAGGTACACAATAACCTAGTCATTTATTTCCTTGATGTTCTCATCTGTATAATCTATTCAAACACTACTCTCATATCCCCACCCTGTAGTTGTCATGACTGGAAATGATTGTATCTGAATCATAACTTTGGATTTCTATCACAGTTCCAAACTTCCTTCTTACAGTCTTGCTTCTAATGGTCCAGAGTTTTTAAAAACTCACTTATTCTTCTAATTTTTAAATTCCTTATATGTATCAGCTGCCACCCTCAATACACACACACACATACACACATGTACACACACACACATTTGTACACATATCCACACACATCTTTGTTTCTCTTGTGATTCTTAGTTTCCTTATTTAAACAAATTCTTTATTGGTATCATGAACTCCAATAAGTTCTCTTGCCAATTTCTCTTTCATCATTCACGCTATTCCAACTTCTCTATCTTCCTAAAATTTCCAGTTCCCATCACCTGCTGTCTCATATTCTACTACTTCAAAGAAATAAAGTTGTTGATCAACTAGATAAAAATGCCTTCAACTTCCTCACATCAAACCAACAAACCTATCTGCTCACATTTTTACTCATATTTTCAAGAGGACCTTACAGTTATACAAGTTTCCCCAATTTATTAGATTGGGTCAGATGAAAATGTCAATATATGACTACTTTTTTTTTTCTTGATAGAGAGAATTGAGCCCACGGGTGCTTAACCACTAAACTACATCCCCAGCCTTTTTTTATTGTTTTTTTGTTTGTTTGTTTGTTTGTTTTTTGAGACAAGGTCTTGCTAAGTTGCCAGGCTGGCCTTGAATGTATAATCCTCCTTTCTCAGCCTCCCAAGTTGCTGGAATTACAGGTCTGTGTCACTGCACCCAGTTTATATATGACCACTTTTAAACTACATAGAAGATAAATTTCATATCAGTGAAACTAATAGTTTATAATTCATGAACATTAAAAATGCTCTGCACCCAATGCCCTTCCTAACTTCAGAATATCTGCTGGTTAGTTTTTGTCATTTAAAGTATATTTTAAACTCTCCAAACCAGAAGAAAATAAATTTCTCTATCAACCTCACATTCATAGATGACTTGTCTCCCTCTTCCCATCCACAGGAAAACTCTAAAATTTGTTGGTACCCACTGTCCCAAGTCATTTTTAAAATTTTTTCCTGACTATATTTTTACCATATTTTTTCATTTGGATTCCTATTCAGAATTTTGAGAACAAACCCCAAAGAATAGCTTCTTGTGTTCTGTTTGCAAGTGAACTAATTTTCTTCCCTAAAAGGTTTTAGCTTCTTCAAAAGGAATAAATATTTCCTAGCATCCTCCTTTTGGGGGTGACCTGAAGGTCACTGTCTAGACAGTGTCCTCACTCTCTTAAGACATATACCATGTGACCAAGGCCTGCCTCTCTCTCAAGGTCTGCTGAGCAGCCCCAGCAGATATCCTTGATTGCCATGACAACCACAGACAATACTAGTGCTCTTACTTTTGACCATCCATCACTTTCATAAGTTTGGAATTCTTTCAAATCTACTGAAAATAATAAAATTATGTCTTAGTATAATTCTGCTCAGCAAAACTTATTCCCAGTTTGCAAGCTTCTGTTTTTCTAATGTGTCCCTTTGGAGTGGTAATTTTGCATTAGAAAGTACAAAGGAAAGTATTAATAAACAGAAGATATGGAATTTAGGTGGGATCCATTAGATATTGCTCTTACTTTCTTGGGAAATTTTCTTTAGCCTTAATAGCCTCAATTGAAAAATGGGCATAACAATATTTACCATATGAATTTCACATAGTTGTTGGGTAAATCAAGAGTTATGGAGCATGTTAAGTACTTTATAAACTGTAAAGTGCTTCATAAATGAAAGCTACTAATTATCATTGTTATTATTAGTAGTACAACCTATGCTTTACCTCTATACCTCACCTGTTGTTCTCTCAAACCTGTTTGAAATAAGGTGGGGCAACCTTGAGTAAAAGACCACTCCCTTCCTTTTCTGGGGCCTTAAGACAGAAAACCTCTCTTAAGAGGCTCCGATTACACCACGCAAATGCATCAGGCAGAAAGAGTTCCCACCAATTAGGATAGCTTATCAGATGTATGCAAATGACGTTTATGTTTAGCTGAGGTAACAGTCACCCTCTGGCTGGTATCTTGCCACTAAAATGCAAGGGTGAGTAAGAGGAAAGTGGGGATAAAAGAATTATCTAGACAGAGATCCCTTGATTACAATGTTGACAGGAAACTCCAAAATGAGAAAGACTTTTTTTTTTTTTAAGAGAGAGAGAGAGAGAAAGAGAGAGAGAATTTTGAAGATTTATTTTTTTTAGTTATCGGCGGACATAACATCTTTGTTGGTATGTGGTGCTGATGATCGAATCCTGGCCGCATGCATGCCAGACGAGCGTGCTACCGCTTGAGCCACATCCCCAGCCCTTTTTTTATGGCTTATCCATCTTGATCAGAGCAGCTATCAACTGTTAAACTTTTTAAAACCATCAAATTCTATTCCACGGTTCAATCAGTCACAGATACTTCTTTAATCAAGTCTGATGATTGCTAACATTGAGGGAACACTTCCCATATCTTCTTTCTCACAACAGCCTTAAAGAGATTATCTCCATTTTTACAAAATAACCTCAGGCACTGACATGTGCGGCTAGGTCACACCTCTTGTGAGTACTAAGGAATCCTGTCTGAAAATAACCCAGGTTCTTCCTATCACATACACAACCTCTTGGAGAGCTAGTAAGGCTGCTTCAACCACCTTTAAGAAAAAAAAGTAACATGGAAGAAATCTTGCCTACTTTCTCTTCAACATTTTGTGAGAGTTGCCAAATTGGATGAAAGAGGTTGAATATCATTATTACTTATTTTCCCCAGAACCCATTGATAATTAGAATAGTGTATTAGCTCATTGTCTTCAAACATCTTTCTTATATGTCTGGCACATTAGAGTGCTCAATGTTCAGTAAATCTAATATACAATATAGGACTTATACTGTATTATATCATTAAAATTTTCTGCAGAGTAAGTAATAATTGTTCTCACCATACACACATAAAAATGGCAACTCTATGGAGCACTAGAAATGTTAATTAGCTTGTTTGTGGTAGTAATTTCACAATGTATACATATATCAAACGTCATATTATATACCTTAAATATATACAACTTTTGTCAATATCTTAATAAAGCTCAGCAGGAAAATGCAAAGGAGTAAATAGGCAACTATCAGTCTTGTTCTTGCTCAAAAGAAAACATCAACCTAGATAATAATCCTAATAGGAGACAGATCCCAAAGAGACAACAATATGCAGATCAGTGGAACATCAAGAAAACTATCTGGCAATTAAGAGAATGTTCCAGCTTTTCATCTTAATTATCTAGATAATTGTCTTAATTCTTGACTTTCCTTTTCAAAGTGATTCAGAGCAAGAGAGTGTGGGTCTGAGGTTGTATGTCAGACAATGAGTATAATGAGAGCCCATGGGATTTATGCTAGGAAAGAAGAGTGATACTGACTTGAGAGTAATGAGAGAGATAGAGTGCAAAGGTGGTAGGATCAATGAGTTAAAGGCCCACTAGGACTAAAAACAAGGTATAAGGCAGTAGTAAGTGGAACCTCGGTAAAGGTTTATATTATGGAAAAATTGAAGCTATTGGTAATGACAAGATATAGGGCCTAACTATGGGACTGAGCAGCTTAAAGTAGATAGAAGGGGAAGCTCAGTGACACAAGTATACAGAACAGAAGACAGGACATGACCAATATGATAATATGAGGAGCAACAAAAAATAACAGAAAACTTCAAGAGAGTTAACTGTGCAGGATCCATGAAAGGAAATGGCTCTTAAAATAAGGAGAAGGCATTAGAACAGCACATTGAAAGATTTCCAGAAATGTTAATGCAGGCAGCCGGGGAAAGAGGAGAGTGGGTATTTCAGATGGAGGAGGTGTTGTGAGCAAAGCACTAGGTTGGGTGAATGTAAGGAACATAATAGCACAGGTGAAGGGAAGCTCTGTGCATTAAGAGCACTAAAGTCAGTTCAACTCAGCAAATGAAAGAACTTTCTTTTAAACAAGTAAATTACATTCACCTCTCTCACTCATTTAAAGCTACCCAATGGATTTTTTAGAATTAGTATCACCTTGCCTTTACCTCTCAGAGCCCCTGAGATCTGATCCTTTGTGGCCAACTTCCCCCACCCTTCCTGGAACTCACTGCAGTTCAGCCACATTGGCTTCATTTACTGAAGAAATTCAACAAGCTCACTCTTGTCCTGCTCTCAGAACTTTCTGCCTCCTGGTTGCTCATTCCCCAGCTTTTCTTAAGCCTGTTTCCTTCCAATTCACCTCTCAGCTCAAATGACATTTCTTCATGGATGACTCCTGCTACTTAAGTCTAGCACCCCATACTCCCAGCCCCCAGCCTCTGGTTTCAGTCACGCATTGATGAATTTTACTTTCACCTGTCAAAACTGATTATTTTTATTGGTTCATTTTGGTCTCCTCTAATAACTATGAGCTCCATGACAGCAGGGATCTTGTCTGTGCTCTTCGTGACAGTTTTCCTGGCAGTGATCACAGTTTTTAGTACATAATGAGATATCTATAATTATTTATTGTACTTTTAGGTAAAAGAGTTTACAGCCTATATGAGAACATAAGGTTTTTGAATAAAGAAAATCACATCATCAGAATTTATGCTTAAAAGATAATTCAATTAGTGACAACATATCTGGAAATAGAGACCAGTTAATGTCTCCTATAATTGTACAGGGAAAATATATTGAATGCCTGAGGTAGGATGGATTAGGGAAATGCAGAGACACATAGGGAAAACAAGTCAGAGGTGGACTGATAAGATGAAGGAGACCTGGAGAGGGAAATACTATATGATTTCAAAGTTCAGAGAGCAGGTAATCGGGAAACTTGTGAATAATTTTACTAAGGCCTGTTTTTGTTTTAAAACCTGTAACTAAAAGGGAATATAAAGGGAGCTTGGAAGAGGGATAAGAAATGTGATCTGAGAAGAAATGAACAGACTAAGGTAGAAAGAATAACATAAGGGCTGAGGTTGTGGCTCAGTGGTAGATACAGTGCTCACCTAGCATGTGCGGGGCACTGGGTTCGATCCTCAGTACCACATAAAAATAAACTAAAGGTATTGTGTTCAATAACAACTAAAAAGACAAATATATATATAATAAAAAAGACAAATATATATATAATAAAAGACAAAAAAAAGACAAATATATATATAATAAAAACAAGTTAGAAGAAAAGAGAGACAGAAACTTCTGTGGAACAGCAAAAGGAAAGAAAAAATTGGCAAAGATGTGGAGTATTTATTACATTATTCATTGTTGATGGAATTGTAAAATGATACAGGCTCTTTGAAAAAGTCTAGCAGTTCCACTACAAGTTAAACTGAATTATCCTGTGTCCCAGAAATTCCACTTAGATTTATAATCTAAACTAATGAAAACATGTATTCTGTACAAAACTTTAGCATAAACATTAATAGCAGCATTATTCATAGTAGCCAAAAAGCAGAAACAACCTAAATATCTATCTGTTGATGAATCGATAAATAAAATCTGGAAAATTCATAAAATCGAATATTATTTGGCAATAAAAAGAAAATAAGTCCTGATACCTTCTACAACATGGATGAATTTTAAAAACTTTATATTAAATGAAAGAAATTAGATACAAAAGACAACATGTTTATATGATCCTGTTAATATAAAGTGTCCATAATTGAGACAGAAAGTGGGATGATGGCTGCCTACTGTTAAGGTAAATGGGTAGTGACTATTAATAACTATGAAATTTCTGTTGGAGGAAGATGAAATACTAAAACTAGATTATGAAGCCTGACATGGTAGCATGTACCTATAGTCCCAGCTACTAAGGAGGCTGAGGCAGGACATTGTAAGTTCCAGGCCAGCCTGCATAACATGGCAAGATCTTGTCTCTCAAACAATAAATATAATAATAAACTAAGAAATAAAAAAAGACTGTGATAATGGTTGCACAGCCATGTGAATATACTGAAAGCCACTGAAAATGTACACTTTAAATTGTTAAGCCCTATAGTTAGGAAACAAGATGCATAGTTTGTCAGAACCCCAAACAAAAGAAATATGTGAATTATATCTCAATAAAGTTGTTAAAGAAATAAAAGAAGAAAATGGGGGAAAGAATAGAGGGAAGAAAGACAAGAAGGAAGAGATGGAAACCCTCTAGAGACTCAAGTTTTCATTGAATGTAAAAGCTCTCCACAGCTATTATTCTGGAGTTGTCAAATCCATGATCTGTCATGATCCTTCCTTTCTCGGCATTTGTGTGAATATTCCAGCAGTTTCAAATACTTCTTTCAAAAGTTCTTTCTCGCTCAAGGAAGACTTTGGTTGATTTTCTTTTCAAGCTTCAAATTTTAATTTTTAAATAAAAATGATTTCCCAACTGTTTGAATTTTCAAAACAAGCCCTGCTTTCTTGTAGAGATTGAAATTCATTGTATAATGGCAGTAGGACAAAAGGTTTTTAAGGATGAATGAAGCTTAGTAGAAAACATTAATAGAAAAGCAGGACTTCCCCCACCCACCCTGCAATTAAACAAAATAAAACAAAAATAAGCAATATTGACAAATGCTAGAGAGGAATTTAACAGTCATGATGTCTTCAATAGTTTCTGTCAATAGTATGTATGACCTTTTTGGTCCTTATTGGGTTTTAAATATCTCAATTCTCTGAAATTTCCTTACACTATTTTCCTAAGATGATTCCAATAAATTTGTATTAATGCACAGAGGATTTGGGTAGCACTACTCTCTGACCTTGATTATTCCCTTTTGAACTCTTATCTATTAAACATCAGTTATTTTAATAATATTTTAATTTCTGCCACCTGGTTGCTCATTCCCCAGCTTTTCTTAACCCTGTTTCCTTCCAACTTTTCAGCTATGAAATATTATGTCTTTCTTATTTGCGCACTCTGGAGCTATGAAAACAAGGTACACAGCTTGCCAGAACATGAAAAGTAAAAGAAAACACAAGTCTCATTTAAAACAAGTCTCATTTACTCTTTCCATGACTTTTAGTGTTTGTGACCACATGACCAATTTTATGAAAGTCTCACTGTATGCCTTTATTCTTCATCTCTAAATCACAGCATTTTGGTTAAATAGCATTTGAAAATCTGCAGGAGCTAGAACAGGTGCAAGATTTATCTAAGGGAAAAGAACCTGAAGATGTACCTTAGTAAAGTATGGTAACATTGAAAGAAAGTGACATATTGAAGAAGCGAGAAGAGTGCTTTTTATTCTGCTGAAGTTTGTTTCTATAAAAACAGACCCTGAGACAGTTTAGACAGTGAATCACTTGGAATTTAAATGAAGGTAGGGATGGAATTAAAAGGAGAATGCTTTTCAAAAATGCTTTGACTCTTTGTCAATGGATAGTTTTTATCATGCTTACCTTCATGGTGGTATGAATACACCGTGTAAGGATGAGGTCACTTATGGCTTTTCCTTTTTTGTGTATCAGATGTTATGCTAAGGCTAGAATTTCCTCTGCTACAATGAATCCACTTAGTCTTCTCACTGGCATAGTCTGACCAAAGCTAAATGCTTGGAAATGAAAGGATTAGAGGAAGGCAAAAGCCAAGAAGAAAAGAGAATGATTTTTATAAATAAAATTATAATTGTAACTTGATTCCAGATAAATGCTTACTTTCATCTTCCTCCTGCCATGGATAAAGAAATTTATCTCCAGTAAAACTCTATGATTTTGTGTTACAAATAGCTTATGACTGTCTCCTACTTTATTGTACATTCTTTATTCAGTAGACAAATATTTATCAAGTTCCTAAGAGGCATATGCTTCCCCCTGTCTAGAACAGCCACTGAAATTAGCCACTGTTCATATATACACAATGGAATATACTCAGCAATAAAAGAGAATAAAATCATGGCATTTGCAGGTAAATAGATGGAGTTAGAGAAGATAATTTTAAGTGAAGTTAGCCAATCTCCCAAAAAAACAAATGCCAAATGCTTACTTTGATATAAGCAGGCTGATTCATAGTGGGACAGAGAGAGGGAGCATGGGAGAAATAGACGAACTCCAGATAGGGCAGAGGGGTTAGAGGGGAAGGGAGGGGGCATGGAGTTATTAATGATGGTGGAATGTGATGACCATTATTATCCAAAGTACAGGTATAGAGACACAAATTGGTGTAAACATATTATGTATACAACCAGAGATATGAAAATTTGTGCTCTATATGTGCAATGAGAATTGTAATACATTCTGTTATCATATATAAATATATATTTATTCTATTATCATATATAAATATATATATATATACTCCAAAATATTTATTCCTTTTTTTTAAATAAAATATTTTTCTCCCTATTTTTTTAATAAGAACCTGTTTAACTTAAACAGTGGCTAATATCTTTTTTGTTATATATATAAACATTTATATATATATATATTTATATAAATATTTATATTTATATTATCTAAATACATATAAATATTTATATTATTTATATTTATATATAAATATATTTATAAATATTTATATTTATTTATAGCCACTGTTTCAGTTAAACAGGTTCTTATTAAAAAATATAAATATTTATTTATAGCCACTGTTTAAGTTAAACAGGTTCTTATTAAAAAAATAGGGAGAAAAATATTTTATTTAAAAAAATAGGAATAAATATTTTGGAGTGTCTCTGCATGGTTAAGGAAATAAACTGAAACATTTTCTCACTTGTGACACCTAAGACTGCAGTTTAGTCACAGTGATGTTTCTGGTGTTAGAAGCATAATAATTCAATAGCTAATCATATCCTTTGGAAGATATAAATGTTGTTGCAAAACAAGATCCCTCTTTATGAATTGTTTTCTATATCTGACTCAGAGACAAACACATTAAGAGGGTGGGGACAGTGTTTTTAAACTTTTAAAAAAATATTTATTTTTTTAGTCATTGTTTTAGTCAGCTTTGTTACTGCTGTAACCAAAAAGCTGACAAGATTAATTTTAGAGGAGGAAAAGTTTATTTGGGGGGTCACAGTTTCAGGGGTTTCAGGTCCACAGATGTCCACTCCGTTCCTTTGGGCCTGAGGTGAGACAGGACATTATGGCAAAAGAATGTGGCAGGGGAAAGCTGCTCAGGACATGGCCACCAGGAAGCAGAGAAAGACTACGGTCAGCTTACCAAGAACAAAATCTAGACCCCAAAGGCATGCCACTAGTGACCTATCTCCTCCAGCCACACTATCTGCCTATAGTGATCACCCAGTTAATCCATTTAAGTGGATTAACGCGCCAATTAGTTAAGGCTCTCACAAGCCAATCATTTCACCTCTAGACTTTCTTGTGCTGTCTCTGCATGAGCTTTTGTGAGACACCTCATATGGAAACTATAATGGCTTTTATATACTTCCTCTAAAAAGGAAGTATTGGTTCTTCTCTGGAATTCTCTTAGAAATTTTCTGCAATTCTGGTAGCATTTTGTGAACACTGTACTCCTCCTTTATTCCTCTAAGAGAAGAGCTACTGAAGATTCTTCTCCATCTTCTCCTATGTTTTGTATATAATAACTCTTGATGAATACCTGTTGAGCCAGTTAATAAATAAGTGTATTAATTAAGTCTTCCTACCATCTCATCTGCATATTCCATTTTCTTGAATTTGTCCTAGGTTCTCATGTCCCCTTGTCTTTGCTTATGCAGTTCTCTCTTCCTGAGGTACATGTTGGCCTTGCAGTTAATTCTTCCTCATCAGCCTTCAAAGCTCAGTTCACCTGACAACTTCTCTAAGGCAAAAACCATTTGTATCCATTCATCTTGATAGTGTTTTGGGCATAATTCCACAATAACATATAGCACTTTTATTATAGTAGTTATTCCATGTGCCTCGATTATACATCATAAAATATAAGAGAATGTATCTTTATTATTTTGAATCTGTAGCAGATGATTAATTGGCATGCAAAAGAAACTCACTAAAGATTAACTGAATGAGTTCATGATTGCCATGGCTTCTATTAATAAAGGAGATATGTTTTTCCATCAGCTTTTGCCTGTGCCTAGCTTCATTCCCATTCTTCTTAAGACACTTCAGATGTTTGCAGATTGTTATGCTTTTGTCTTGCTGCCAACCAAAAAGTTACAGGCCAGTGTGACTCTAGATCTTTTCAGAAACCCAGCTGAACTCAGAATTAGTGCTACCTGACTACTTAGCAGAGCTCTAGTTGATGGTTGTGGTATAGAAAGAAAACCTATGAATTCCCCTTTGCCCAAATCCAAGGACATCAGGGACATTTTCACCCCTTCCAATTTATTATTGCCTAAAGGAGTAACTCAACTGATTCCTTCAGATATTTATTGGGGCCTGCTTTCCTCTTTACTATTACCAGGCATTAATCCAAGAAAAATAATTCCTTTTTCTTCATGTATAATTTTGACAGAGCAAAAACCAGCACCTCGAATTCTCAGAACCATATTCCTATCCACTTTCCCTATGGTTTAGACCTCATATGGACAACCCATATTGGCATTATGTGAGCCTGCCTCAACTCCGTAATTGTTCATATTTTTCTTTCAGACTGTTGGCCCTGCCACTGGCATGGGACAGAACTTTGTCACATTACCCTGTTTCCATTGGGTCTCCAAAATATCAATCAATTTGCTTAACACCTTTTTTTTAACCACATATGAAACAGTAGTTACTGAAACTATTATTGCCTTAATATTTTTCTTTAAATTTATTTTATGCTTACTCAAATAAATGTGACTTTATCCTAAGCAATATCATCTATAAAAATCACATGCTTGAAATGTAACCCTATGTGATAGATAACTCTATCATACCAGAGTACCTGGGTCCAACGTCTTAAGTTAACACTATTGACTTGTTTGTTCATAATATCAGTAACTTTCTCTTGTTTTTTTCTTCATAATTTTCTTCTATTTTATTTTCTTAAATCTCCTCTATTTTAGATGTTTTTCATATGCATCATAGATTGTACCTCCTACAAATGGGAGCCATAGGTTTAAGTATAAAGGTACGAAACAAAGTTCTAACAGCCCAATATTTCTGGCTTTGTCAATATTTAACTAGATTTCAGTAATCTCTGTACTTCTGTCTGTTTATGTTAGAATTAGAAGAGTGACTGAGATGCTTTTGTTCCCTGAGGTTCATCTGAAGCATATGAGCCAAATATATGATATTAGTTTGTTAACAAAAATACTGAAATTCAGAACATCTAGTATTATGGACCAGAAAGTATGTAAAATAAGAATTCATTGTAGTATAATGCTGACTTTGTAAAGTCAAAATATAAAGTTAAATGCCAATTCAACTTTTCATAGAATTTTTTTTCCAGTAGTCTACAGAATAACACATCCAAATGTTAACAAATATAATATGAACCAAGAATTCCAGAAAACAATATTCTATACCAAAAAGAATAATTATAAAGTCCTATTTGTTTTTAATATATATATCTTTCTCAAAAGACCAGGGATACTGAGTGGAAGAAGAAGTTCATTGAAACCATGGGTGATTGCCATTATTATCACAACTGTCGTATTAGCTCTGGCAATAATTGTTGGTCTCCTTGTTTATTTTTTGGCATATGGTAAGTATCTATCCAATTGTATTATTTTGGAAATCTGATGTTCTATTTCAAAACCTTAATATTTTCTTATATTTCAGAATGAAATTTGCATTTGAATAATTTTACATACATTTGGGAAATAATAATCCTTAATGATAAAAATTATTTCTAGCACTTAAAATCTAGTGTGGTTCAAACAATATTATATCTCAATGCACATATTTACATGCTGTTACTTTATGGTACAATAATATTCAACATGCTGGGAGAAAAAATTTTTTAGTAGAAATTTTAACTTTGAGGTCAATTTATGAGACATTCCATCACTAATTAGTAGCTTGAAAGTATGAATGATCACAACCAGGTGTCAGGATACAACTTAAAACCATGGTGACTAGGAAAACATAGGATCTTAAAAAAGGGTTAGGGGAAGATATTTTTCATAGCTATTGAATGCTTAATATTTAGGAGTTCATCAATTATACAACTGCCTTATTTTGCTTAGTGTTGCTATAACAAAGTAGCTGAAGCTGAGTACTTTAAAAAGAGACTATTTTGGCTCACTATTCTGAAGCCTATATTGGGTGAGTGTACCTGATAAGAGACCCTTGGTCACATAACAACATAGTGGACAGCATTGGAGTACATATAAGAGGTGAGTAGTGCCTGCAGAAGAGATTATGGAGCAAGAGAGAAAGCAAGAAACCAGGGGGGTGGCAGTCTTGATCCTTTGTAACAACCCACTTTCACAAGAATTAATCCAGTCCTCTGAAAACTAACCCATTCTTCAAGACCAGAATTAATCTCTTCTCAAGAGCAGTCATGACCCAATTGCCTCCTACTAAGCCCCACCTGTACAGGTCCTCCCATGCTTCAATACTGCGACATTGAGAATAAGATTTCCAGCATAGGAATCTATGGGGGATAAATCATATCCCCCATATTTTTTGTTTTCATTCCCTATACTTACGTATATACAACTCAAATACACTAGACATAAGTATTTTGTTTCTGTTTTCACTTCCAGATCAGAAGTTTCAGTATTACCAGGCCTCCTTCCGGATTCCCACTATTGAATATAGTCCTGATTTTTCTGTAGAACACTCAAAAATTAGGACCAACCTGAAAAATAAAATCAATAATGAGGTAAGTCTGAGCTTTCCTGGCATCATTGCTACCCTGAAATTTTCATTGTTGTGGTAGTGGGGTGGAAAACAGGGCAGATTACAGAATATTTTGTTAGAGAAAGTAATACATTGAATGGGAGACGGCCCAAACTTAAAAGTCAGAAAAATCTAGATTTATGTCCCAATTTTTTGATAGCAAGAGGCAAATTGAGAGTGTTTAATTGAGTTGCCAATTAAAATATTCAATACCCAGTTAAATTTCAGGACCTCCTAAAAATATCTTAATGTAGTATTTGAAAGATACTTGTAGTTTAAAAATCATTCATTGTTTATCTGAAATTCAAATTTAACTTTATTTTTATTTCCCAAGTAAAGCAATTCTAACCAATTTTGTCTCAGGAAGTATAGAAAAAAAATACATTAAACAAAAGATAATTGCACTGAGAGATTAAAACACATAAGTCCAACAGAAAAATGAATAGCTGGAATATAAAACATATTATGAGTCATCTAAAAACAACTGAATCATTTAGGTACAAACAACATTACCACACACCATTTATTAAGACATTCTGTGGATGACCCTGATGCCCTCCCTATTAGGCAACTTACCTCGAACACCTACTCTGGAAAATATTACCCCAGAAACACACCGAACAGCTCTTTCCCTGAAGATTTTAGCTATATCCACAGGCTTTACTGAATTCAGCATTGATGAGAGATGGAACATCATTCCTGCCTTATTTAAAATATTTCTTCACTCATTTCACAATCAGAAGTAGAAGCTGATGAAATGAGTTGAACAATGTAATTCAATAAGATGGGAATTTCTTTTCAAAACCAAATCCTAAGAAATTTTGATTGGAGGAGAAGAAAAAAAGCAGGATAGCATTTGTAATATTTTTATATATGAAACTAATATATTGAACCCAAATCCATGGAGTCAGAAACATCTAGATTTACATTACAATCTTATTCTGCCACCCTAACAACTTTTAAAAAAAGTGATTTGACTCCTCAAATTTTCAACTCTAAACTGGAGATAAAGTTACCCACCTCTCAAGAGTTTTCTAAGGATAAATACATACATTTAATAAAAATCACAAAATGTCTTAATAAATGTTAGCATCTCACAAAAATTTCATATCCCTTTTCTAGAGCACTTAACACCTTACAGTAATATATTATTGATTATGCCTGTGCCCCCTCTGGACTTGTGAATTCATTCAGGCTGGGGCTGTCTCCTTCTAGTATTTCTGATGCCTCTCGGTACCTGTCATATGGTACGATTTCATCAAGGGGATAACTAATAACTAAATGACCAATTCATTATTATTTTTCCTGCCCCTTAAAGTATAAGTGGAGATAATATAGAAAGGGAAATGCAATAATTTAGACCAGAAGTCAGAAAATATTTTCGTAAAATGCAAAATAATAAATATTTTTGGCTTTGCAATTATATAGTCTTTGTGTAATTACAGCTGTCATTGTAGTGTAAAAGCAGTCACAGAAAATACATAAGAAAACTTTATTATGAACACTGGAAAAATTTGAACTTTGTAAAAATGTTGAATGTCAGAAAATATTATTTTTCTTCTGAATTTTTTTTAACTATTAAAAAAATGTGAAGACCATTCTTAGACCATGGGGAAAAAAAGCAATGGCAGGACATAGTTGACCTTTGATTATAGTTTACTGACTCCTGATTTACAGTATAAGTTATAGCTACAGTAAATATTTTCCTAAAATAAATGATTAAAACAAATACCTAAACTGAATTTTATAGATTTCTTCTGAAGTTCAATAATGTAGACAATATTCTATATAACAGTATATAACAATAATGTGTATGTATGTTAAATATGGACGTGCATATTCCAAAAACATAAATAATAGTTTCTTTAGACTGTGATTTACAAGTGGTATTAATGTTTTTTATTATAGTTTTATATATTGATTACTTTATAAATATTTTTATAATGCATATGTATTAGTTTTGTTATATAAACTACATATATATATATAAAACTGTTTCTTTAAAAAAGTTTCCCTTCATGGTCAAAAAGAAAACACATGGCCATTTGTTTTTTAATGAATATTGATTTCTTAATAAACTTCTTACCAACCTGTCCAGTATGATATCACACAACATTTCTCTATGAAAGTTACAAATATTAAATTAGATGAGTGGAAAGCATACTTTTTTGACACACAGTCTGTTTCACAACTTTGCAGCTCTTTACTGATTTGTACAATTAGTATTCAAACTTGGGTTCACATAATGTTTGGCATATGATCAGTTGTTTTCTTGAGAAGCCGGCTCAATGAGCCAATGGTAATACACAGGCTTGTAAGACCACAGGTCCTACACAAGCTACAATTTTATGAGGGTATCACAGAGAAATTACCTCATGAGGAAATCTAAAATAACACACAAGTGGCATTCATAATCTTATCTAAGTAATCATTTCATGCATTTCTCACGCTAAATAATTGATTTTTGAGAAATGTCCAATACCTACATGTTCTCCTCCCCTCCTCATTTACCACAGAATCCAAATTTGACCTAAATTGTTTCACTAAAACCTAAAACCTGATCCTTCAGTCACGTCCACAAGACTGATAACTGAGTTTGAATAACATTGACTGATGAGCAGGTAATGAGTCCATGTATATCAAGTTGTCAAAGCTACTCATTCTCCAATGCTTTGTATATGTTATAATGATTGTTGAAATACTTAACTCTTTATTTTGATCATCTTTGAACATATGGAAAGTTGTTCAAATATCAATATCCTTTACAGGGATGATTTTATGAAAACGAGATTATGCCCAAATGAGCTCTTTGGTAATAACAAACAATATAGAAGTAAATAATATTTGTATCACAGTAGACGTTAAATAAGCATTTTGTGATGTTTTGAAATGCTTCAAATTCATATTTAACACAATTGTATTCTGATTTTTGTTCTTTCTTCAGATAGATAAGATATTTCAAACTTCCAATTTAAAGCATCATTACATCAAGTCTCATGCTGTCAACTTTAGGTAATTACAAATAATTAATTTGTATGATAGAAAAGCCAACTTTGAGTTATCACATTTCTTACATTATTTTCTTTGTGGACAAGACCTAAAGATCTCAGAAACCCAAGAGAAAAACTAGCATAGTATTATTAAATTGTTATTCTTCATATACAATGCATTTATGTGGGAGTGTTTCTTGAGTAATTATGAAATATATTCTATTGGTTGTCCTTTTGAGACTTTAGCATTTTAATTGAAGATTCTGAAAATCATTAAGTACTTTTCTCATTTTACTGAATTTTTTTTACAATAAGCAACTATTATTTTTTATAAACATGAGTGTATATTCACATGTATAAGATATACATACAAAATTAGTTGATTTAACAAGCATTTTTTATTTATTTTTTTATTAGTTGTTCAAAACATTACAAAGCTCTTGACATATCATATTTCATACATTAGATTCAAGTGGGTTATGAACTCCCATTTTTACCCCAAATACAGATTGCAGAATCACATCGGTTACACATCCACATTTTTACATAATGTCATATTAGTAACTGTTGTATTCTGCTACCTTTCCTATCCTCTACTATCCCCCCTCCCCTCCCCTCCCAAATTCTCTCTCTACCCCATCTACTATAATTCATTTCTCTCCTTGTTTTTTTTCCCATTCCCCTCACAACCTCTTATATGTAATTTTGTGTAACAGTGAGGGTCTCCTTCCATTTCCATGCAATTTCCCTTTTCTCTCCCTTTCCCTCCCACCTCATGTCTCTGTTTAATGTTAATCTTTTCCTCCTGCTCTTCCTCCCTGCTCTGTTCTTAGTTGCTCTCATTATATCAAAGAAGACATTTGGCATTTGTTTTTTAGGGATTGGCTAGCTTCACTTAGCATAATCTGCTCTAATGCCATCCATTTCCCTGCAAATTCCATGATTTTGTCATTTTTAGTGCAGAGTAATACTCCATTGTGTATAAATGCCACATTTTTTTTATCCATTCATCTATTGAAGGGCATCTGGGTTGGTTCCACAGTCTAGCTGCTATGAACATCAATGTGGCAGTATCCCTGTAGTATGCTCTTTTAAGGTCTTCAGGGATAGTCCGAGAAGGGCAATAGCTGGGTCAAATGGTGGTTCCATTCCCAGCTTTCCCAGGAATCTCCATACTGCTTTCCAAAATGGATAAAGGAGCTTGATATCAAATCAGAGACTCCGCGTCTGATAGAAGAAAAAGTTGGCTCCGATCTACATATTGTGGGGTCGGGCTCCAAATTCCTTAATAGGACACCCATAGCACAAGAGTTAATAACAAGAATCAACAAATGGGACTTACTTAAACTAAAAAGTTTTTTCTCAGCAAAAGAAACAATAAGAGAGGTAAATAGGGAGCCTACATCCTGGGAACAAATCTTTACTCCTCACACTTCAGATAGAGCCCTAATATCCAGAGTATACAAAGAACTCAAAAAATTAAACAATAAGAAAACAAATAACCCAATCAACAAATGGGCCAAGGACCTGAACAGACACTTCTCAGAGGAGGACAAACAATCAATCAACAAGTACATGAAAAAATGCTCACCATTTCTAGCACTCAGAGAAATGCAAATCAAAACCACCCTAAGATACCATCTCACTCCAGTAAGATTGGCAGCCATTATGAAGTCAAACAACAACAAGTGCTGGCGAGGATGTGGGGAAAAGGGTACACTTGTACATTGCTGGTGGGACTGCAAATTGCTACAGCCAATTTGGAAAGCAGTATGGAGATTTCTTGGAAAGCTGGGAATGGAACCACCATTTGACCCAGCTATTCCCCTTCTCGTTCTATTCCCTAAAGACCTAAAAAGAGCATGCTACAGGGACACTGCTACATCGATGTTCATAGCAGCACAATTCACAATAGCAAGACTGTGGAACCAACCTAGATGCCCTTCAATAGACGAATGGATAAAAAAAATGTGGCATTTATACACAATGGAGTATTACTCTGCATTAAAAAATGACAAAATCATAGAATTTGCAGGGAAATGGATGGCATTAGAACAGATTATGCTAAGTGAAGCTAGCCAATCCCTAAAAAACAAATGCCAAATGTTTTCTTTGATATAAGGAGAGTAACTAAGAACAGAGTTGGGAGGAAGAGCATGAGAAGAAGATTAACATTAAACAGGGGTGAGAGGTGGGAGGGAAAAGGAAAGAGAAGGGAAATTGCATGGAAATGCAAGGAGACCCTCATGGTTATACAAAATTACATACAAGAGGAAGTGAGGGGAAAGGGGAAAAAAAAACAAGGGGGAAAAATGAATTACAGTAGATGGGGTAGAGAGAGAAGATGGGAGGGGAGGGGTTGGGGGATAGTAGAGGATAGGAAAGGCAGCAGAATACAACAGAGACTAGTATGGCAATATGTAAAACAGTGGATGTGTAACCGATGTGATGCTGCAATCTGTATACGGGGTAAAAATGGGAGTTCATAACCCACTTGAATCAAAGTGTGAAATATGATATGTCAAGAACTATGTAATGTTTTGAACAACCAACGATAAAAATTAAAGGAAAAATAAATAAATAAATGGAAAAAAAAGAGAGGTAAATAGGGAGCCTACATCATGGGAACAAATATTTACTCCTCACACTTCAGATAGAGCCCTAATACCCAGAGTATACAAAGAACTAAAAAAATTAAACAATAAGATAACAAATAACCCAATCAACAAATGGGCCAAGGACCTGAACAGACACTTCTCAGAGGAGGACATACAATCAATCAACAAGTACATGAAAAAATGCTCACCATCTCTAGCAGTCAGAGAAATGCAAATCAAAACCACCCTAAGATACCATCTCACTCCAGTAAGATTGGCAGCCATTATGAAGTCAAACAACAACAAGTGCTGGCGAGGATGTGGGGAAAAGGGTACTCTTGTACATTGCTGGTGGGACTGCAAATTGGTGCAGCCAATTTGGAAAGCATTTTTTATTTATTTACCAGGAAAAATTTTAGAAGTTTTAGAAACTCTCCTCTCCCTGAATGTCATCAAGTTTTCTAAGCAAGGAACAATACAGGAATTGATATCTGTTTAATATAGAAAGTAGAAAAATCACAACAATAAAATGCCTAGAATATTTATGTTGTACTTTCTTAAAGATATTTAAGTATAAATGTAGGACATAATAATTACTATGACTATGACCTCACTCATTCTGGTGTCTTTGTTTTTCAGGCCAAGTGATAAGGGTTTGAAAGTGGATGTACTGATTAAATTACAGTTTACTTCTAACAGTGCAAACACTATAAAAAGGCAGGCTGATGACATTTTACACAGGATGTTGAACTCAAATGAGAGCTTCTTGAAGAAAGACCCTTCATTACCTTATCTTAGAGGCAAGAAATACTGCTTTTTTTCTTCTCTTATGATGGCTAATGATTTTAACAATCTGCTCATTAACAGAAATTATCTTTATTTCATCATAAAATGAAACCACTTTCATTTAAGGATCTTAGTGACTTGATAATAAAGAAATCTCCACACAACACCAAAGATTATCTTCCTTCTTCTAGTCTGGAAATAAATACAAAAAAGAATTGTGTGATGATACAATGGTACTTATTCCCTTTTAATTAATGTTAGTGAAATTCTTTGGAGTAAGGATGCATGGGGTACAAACCTACATTCTGCTTTTGATACAGTAATCTGTTAAGACTGGCTATTTTCCAATGCTTTCTCTAATCTGAATCCATAATTTAAGAGTGATGTAGACACATGAACTACAATATATGGAAAATGAACATGATATAGGCTCAAGTAGAAAAAAAACCTGACGATTTTAGATTACCCTATCACATTCTTCCTATATCACACAGGACAGGATTAAATTACATGGAGTTGGCAGGAGAAAAGAGATGCCAGACACTGATAGGCCCTGTCTCAAGCATAAATACGCTATCTCACTTTAGACACAGACATAAAAAGCTGGTTGATAAATGTTTGGGGTATGAGATTCAACAAAGTTCATTATAATTTGCAGATGGTTGCTAGCCTATGAATTATCTTCAAAGTTGTCATATTTTACCAGAACTTATTTAAGTTATAAAACAAGATTGGAAGTCTGATAGAAAATTACAAGCTACCAATAAATCTTCCTTCTGTACTTTTTCCCCCGAAAAGGTTTCAGAGGGTTAGAGCCCTTACGTTAATAAGGGAGAAAATTACATTACATATTTGGCCAAAGTCAGAATGAAGAAAAAAATATCTTGAAGATAAGAACTTGAGGTCTCTATAATGCCCAACATCTAGTTCTATTAGTCATGCAGCTAAAACATAGTGGACTCTCAATCTATGCACTGAACTTTAGACAGCAGAGATAAGACTTCCTCAAGGAAAGATTTTTTTGAGAAGATGCAGATATGTGTGAAAAAGTAACTTTACTTTTAAGAACTTTAATTTTGATGTTGAGCTCCTGTTAAGTCAAATGTTAGAAACATAAATTCCTAATTTCTGAATCTACTCCCACCCCTAGGATATTATGGGAATCTAGGCCCTTCACAATGTTGCTGGATGAGGGTTAGGGGGTTTAGGTGGCAGTTATTGGTTCATGCAGGCATCTGCTGATCTCTTTACTGCCATATCCTCAGTTGCCTATCTAAACAAGTTGTTAGACATCCCCATTCCCATCAAAAGCCCCTCAGAGTAGTAATTCTTCCTAATACTTCTATGCTTCACAAGGATGTTTGGCAATTTGGATTGCATGTTTTTGTTTCATCTCTTTGCAAAAGCCTATATATTCCTTGAACGTAGGAACTATGACTTCTGTAGTCATAAGACCATCCCAAAATTAGAATAACACTCCACATAGGGTACGAACTCAGTATTTGTAAAATGTTTGATTTTTAACTCTGTAAATTAACACAGTCCCTTGAAAGTGGGCAAGAAAAAAAAGGAGTCTTTTAAAATTAGTAATGTAAAGAACATGAGTAATCTGAAATCATTCCTTTTTCCACAGTCTTAGAAATGTATTAAAAAAACAAGTGAGATATTTATACTTTAATATTTTTTACACAAACTTGAGTTTTATTAAGTAAATACATTTAAATATATTTCATTCCTTGGTATTCTTGGGAGATTGGTTCCAGTACCCTCCACAGACCCCAGATACCAAAATCTGGAAATGCTTTAGTCCCTTATATAAAATACAGTAGTATTTGCATATAACCTATGCATAATGTTCCCTATGGTTTAAATTATTTCTAGGTTGCTTATAATACCTAATACCCTATAAATGGTATATAAATAATTGTTATACTGTATTTTCTAGGGAATAATGACAAGAAAAAAGTCTGTATGTGTTCAGTACAGACACAAATTTTTTTCTGCGTATTTTTTATTTTCCATTACTTGAATCTGCAGAAGTGAAACCTGCAGGTGTGAAGGGCCTACTGCATATAGTATAGAGAAACAAATGCATGAAATGTACTGTAGGAGAGACTGAGTGATGGAGGAAAATACCCTAGATCAAAACTCAGAAGACCTGTATAACCACGGTAAATCAATAGTAGGTTAGTTAAGAGAAGTTGATGAAACATCATGTCTCAGTGTCTGCTTTACGAGATGAAGATCATTAATAACTATGGAACTAATTCTTTAAGAAGGTGTAAAAAAAAACTCAGAAAGGTTCTAAGGACAAATAAATTGATTTAATATATTGTTTACATATTTTCTCATGTATCTATTTTTAACAATCTTGATTCTGGGAAGTTAGAGAACTGATTAACTTGCTTTGAAAGATAAGTGAAGAGATAAAACACATACATGGGCCCACAAATGGATATTATAAGAGTTATCTGGATACAAAGCTCAACACAAAAGAAACAATATAGAAATGTATTAAGCTAAATCATTTAAAATGTTTTTATAAGATTATAATAAAGAATGAGGGTCAGTTTGAGTTTAGTTTTCTGAGGTAATATAACGTAGATTACAGAAACAGTTGTCTGTATCTTTGAAGAAACACTGCAGATTAAACATAATTAATTTTAACTTTAAAATAAAGTTAAGACTTTATTTTAACATTTATTATATGTGAACATTTATTTTCATTTTGTAGAAGTTAGAATTCACCCCAGTGGTTTCAAGTGACTAAGTTAAAAAGAAGATCAACAAAAAAGAGAAAACAATTAGTTAAAGAGCAAATCAGCCAAAATTGTTAATTATTTTTTAAATCTGTATTTTGAGTTGTTGCTTTTGTTTTTTATAATCTTTCATGAAATTTTTGGATAATTATTTTATTTATCCTAAAATATATATTCATTTCTTTTCATCATTCAAGTGCACATAATATATTAGAAAAAAACACATAGAATTCATTTTAGGAAAAGCGAGAAGTGGTAATTTTGGGGTTGCTTTTAAAAATGACTATATTTTTACAGAAGTTTCTAGTTTACACCATAATCAAAAGAAAAATAGATTGTATGGAGATAGTGGTCATAAAAACTTCATTTTATGTCAACTATGTTTGTTCTATGTCATATAATGTTTAAGCTCTTCCTCTAAATCTATCAGAATCACTTCAGATACAAACATCAAAAATCTAAATATCAAATAATATTTGGTATTACTTTTATTCAAAATACCATAATCTAAAAGTTTTTAAGTTTTTACAATAATACTGCTATTTGCAGTTTTCAGTCACTGACACTTTTACCTTCTAAATTTTGTATTTACCATATTTATAGCAGCTTTAACATTAGAGTAGGTTAACTAAAAACATTAATCTTTAATATTTCATTTGTCTCATTTTGTGGTTCTATTTCAAACAAAAATAGTGCTCTTTTTCAGTTGGATTGGATACTTCATCCACTATTTATTTTGTTAGGTAGGAAAATGAATATTTAGTAGAACTGAAAGAAATCCTAACAAATCAAAAAATTAAAACTAATATTCTAAATTACATACTATCAAGAAAAAAAATTCTCTTTTCAGATGTATGTATGTCTCAGTAATATTTTACCATTTTCCCCTTACTTTTTTCTTTTTTTGACCGCATATGCTTGAATTTCCTCTTCAAATGACAATACTTTGGGAATATTTTCTATAAAAAGAGTAGGAAAATAATTCAGACTTTCTACTACTATGCTTAATTTCTTAAAGTTTTATTTGGAAATAATTATAGATTCACACAAAGTTACAAATTTACAGGAAAACCTCATTCCCTTGCACCCTTTCCCTTGTATACGTAGAGAAATCTGTAACACTGCATGTATATGCTAAATTTTTTGTGAGAAATTTTTATCTAAATTCAGGAGCAATGGTAAATTTTTTTCCTGTTTGTCTGATTTTGGTATCAGAGTAATACTGGGCTCCCCAAATGAGCTCGGAAAAAATTTTCTTCTTTGAATACTGTTGTAAAAATTCTCCAGTGAAAGTGGACCTTAAGATTCTTTTTATTACAAATGCAATTTCTTTACTAGTAGCAATATTAAGTTTATCTATACCATCTTTGCAAGTTTTAATAGTTTGTGATATTTATTTATTTATTTATTTAGTACTGGGGTTAGAACTCAGGGGCACTCCATCACTGAGCCACATCCCCAGCCCTATTTTGTAATTTTATTTAGAGACAGAGTCTCACTGAGTTGCTTAGTGCCTCACCATTGCTGAGTCTGGCTTTGAACTCTCGATCCTCCTGCCTCAGCCTCCCAAACTGCTGGGATTGACAGTTTGTGATTTTAAAGCAATTTGTTCATCTGGACTTCTAAGCTATCTAACTTATGAAGTTACTTGTAGTATTTCTTAATTAATAATGAATATTATTTTCTCATTAAGCTCTTTTATCATATCCCCTCATTTTACTCTTGATATTGGTGATTTCAATCTTCTCTATTTCTTTGTCATTTTTCCCAGAGGTTTATAGATTTTCTTGAATTTTTTTGTAACATGTTTTCTGTGTGTCATGATTTTTTCTCTATTTTTTCTGTTTTCAGTTTCATTAAGATTTTTATCTGGATTGCTTTTTATCTTTATTATTTCCTTTCTCTTCTTTACTTTAGGTCTATTCTTTTATGTTGCTAGTTTTTTGAAATAGGAATTTAGAATATTAATATCAGTATTCATTTATAATGTATAAAACATTAAGTGTTATAAATTTCTCTCTCCAAACTGTTTTATCTGCATCCAACAATAATTGGCATGCTTTATTTTCAGATTCATTCTGTTCCCTGTAATTTTTATTTTCTTTGAGATTTCTTGTTGGACCAATGATCTATTTTGTAGTGTATTTTAATTTCCAAGCATTTGGAGATTTTCCCATTATTTTTATGGTTTTAATTCTCAGTTTGACTCCATTATGGACAGAGTAGATGATCTGTTCAGTACTTTCAAGTATGTTGAGGACTATGACTCAGGATATGTCTACTAGAAGAATATTCCCATGAGTGTTTTGAGTATATTCTTGCTATTGTTGTGCAAAGTATTTTTAAGTTCTATTAGATATTATTGATTGCTAATGTTATTAGTTCTATATCCTTGCAAATTTTCTGTGTAATAATTAATTAATTGTTGAAATTGGGGTATAATGAAGTTCCTATCTATAATTGTGTATTTTTCTATATTTCTTTTCATCTCTTTCAGCTTTTGCTTCATTTATTTAGAAATTGTGTTGTATAATTTACAAACATAGATTGCTACATATTCTTGGTGTATTTATCCTTCCATTGTTATATAAGTTCCCTATTTGTCCCTAGTAATTTCTTTGTTCTGAAGTTCAGAGCAAAGAAATACCAATATCAATAGCAAAATCAAAATCTAATATCAATATCAAAATCTAATATTAATATAGTTATTCCTGCTTTTTATGGATTATTGTTATACTGTTTTCTTTCTTTTCACATTCAGATATGTAGATATGTCTGAAATGAGTTTCTTGTAGATAGCACATAGTTGAGTCATATTTTTCAATTCCTTTCTGCCAATCTGTCTCTTAATTGTAGTGTTTAAACTATTTACATATTAAAATAACTATGGATATGTTAAGGCTTAAATCTTTCACTTCATTATTTGTTTTCTGCTTGTACAGTATCTTGCTCCACAGTTCCTCACTTTTTGCTTCCCTATGGGTAACTGGAACATTTTTTTTGCAGTTTCATTTTGATTTACTTATAGACTGTTGCAAGTGTCATCACATACACATGTAATTAACACAGCCTATAAGTATCAACATTGTACCACTTCAAATTAAATGTAAAAACTTCACTTCCTTTTGGGTATCTTTACTCTCTCCACTTTTTAAATATACTTTTCCTAAGTATTTCTTCACCATACATCCAACACAACATCAGTTGTGTTTTGTTTGAACCATAAAATATGTTTAAAGAAATTCATGAAGTAAAAAATAGTCTTTTATTTTTATTTGTACATTTATTCATTCTGTGCCTTTCCTTTCTGAAAGTTTTAACCCTCTTTGGTTATAATTTGCTTTTCTGTTTGGACAGTTTTCTTAGCCATATTTAAGAGTAAATCTGTTAGAAACATATTACTTCAGTTTCTGTTTGCTCATCTAGGAATATATTTATTTCCTCTCCATTCCTTAAGGATATTTTCACTTGATATAGGACTTAGGGTTGATAGTTATTTCTTTTCAGAACTTGAAAAATACTATGCAATAATTTTGGCTTCCGTGACTTCAGATGAGAAAACCACTGTCATTTAATATAATGTACCTTCATAGATAATGTATCATATTTCTGTTTTTATGAATTTTTTCTTTGTCTTTAGTTTTTAGTAATTTAATTATAATGGATATTGAGGTAAATTTCTTTGAATTTATCCTCTTTGGCATTTTCTCAGCTTCTTGAATCTGTAAAGCTCTGTATTTCACCAAATTTGAAGAATTTTCAACCATTTTTTAAAAATTACTATTTAAGTCCCATATTCTTCCTCCACTTTTTCTAGTTATCTGATTACATAACTCCTAGATTTTTTTTATTATTATCCCACCTATCCCAGAAGTTTTGTTCATTTCACTCTGATTTATTTTTGCTCTGCTCTTCACACTGAGTACATTCTACTGACTTGATTTCAGGTTCACTGATTCTAGTCTCTATCATTTTCCCTATACTGTTGGCATAATCCACCAAACTGTTTGGTTATTACTGTTATTGTTGTTATCAGTATTATTATCATGGTTATTATATTTCTCAGTCCTATAATTTTCCATGGTTATTTATTACTTGTGTTGCTTTGTTGATAGTTTCTATTTTCATTTGTTTCAAGATAATTTATACTTGATTTCTGAATGAATTTTTAGCAGCTCTTTAAAATCCATATCATATACTTCTAACATCTTATTTGACTCAAAATTAGCATTGGTAGTTGTCGTATTCACATTATACTTTTTCTGTTTTAGGGTATGGAAAGTAAATTTTTTATATCCTGAATATTTTAATTATTATTTTAGGAGACCCTTAATCCTATTTAATTCTTCCATTTTACCAGTCAATCTACTTAGGTGAGGAGTATAGATTCTTACCTACTTTTGTTATTTCAATGAAAGTTCAGTTTTCAGATCTTTGCAGGGCTACCCTGTTATGCTGGGGCTTCCTCTCAATCACTGTTGTCAGTGCCACCTGTGAGAGTAGAATATGCTTTTCTTGGCTACCTGAATCAGGAGGCTTCCCTCTATGGAGGCTGAATTGGGCTTGAGTTTCCTTTCGCCAGTGGGTGGATGCAGGTATCTGCTGACACTGTCTCTGTGGGTACTTCAGTTTGCCTGCCAGTGGCTTGGTTTTAACATAGGATTGGAATGGTGAAGGTTTTGATTACTGTTTCTAGAAGAATTAACTGCCAGGCTTAAATTGTAACGTAGATCTCTGTTGTCTTTACCTCTTCCCATTATTTTGGATAGAGAGAATAGAGTATTCTCGGGATATTTTATCTATGCTTGTTAATAATGACAGATTGTTGGCCTTTCTGGTCCCCAGTCTAGGCTATGTTTAAAACAAAAAGAAAACCAAAAAATTCCACCATTTGTCCTTCCTCAAATTTTGAAGACTTTAACTATACTTTTTTTTCTAGCTTATTGCTATCTAACAAAGAATTTTCAGAATATAGTTGTCTCTCAGTAGCAATTCCCTTACATAAAGTGGCTTAGTGTTTGCATATAACCTACCCAATCCTCAAATGTATTTTAACTCATATCTAGATTACTTATAATACCTAATACACAGCAAATACTGTGCAAATACTAGTTATACTGTATTATTTAGGTAAGGATGACAGGAAACAACGTATATGTTGTAATATACAACTTTTTCAAATATTTTTGGTCCAAAGTTGGTTGAATTTACAGATACACAACCCACAAATATAGAATGCCAATGGCAATTATATTTATAGAAAAGTAGGGAAAAGTTGGTTTATACAATCTTATTCTAGAACTGAAGCTGTTCAATTTTTCATTCTGAAAGAGGTGTACATCTACTATATAATGTTCATATATAAGATGTGTAGCCCTTTCATAGAAGTTGATCAAAAATTTCTGAATGCACAGCAATGAATTTAGGGTTAAATTAAACTAATTTGTGAACTAACCGTAACCCCACCGCTCTAGTGCATAGGACTCAGTAAATTAGTAGTTGTTATTATTGTTCATTTTTTCCTTAGCAAGAATGTGTTGGAAGTCTATTTGATGCAGGAACAGAAGTCTCTGTCCTCATACAACTAATATTCTAATTGCAGTAAGAAAGATAATGACCAAAAAAGTAATTAAATAAACAAGGTAATATCAAACACTGAAACCCCATGCAGAGAGCAGAAAATAGGAGACTATGTTAGATTTGGTTGTCATGGAAAGTCTCCCTGAAGAGGGGATTTTTAAGTTGTGATATGATTGACAACCATAAAAAGACCAAGGGAAAACATTTCTGATGAAGGGGTCATCATGAAGAAAAACTGAAGGTAATGACAACCTCCACACAGTCAAGAAACAGAAATGCCAAGGTGGCCACTGAGTAATGGCTCAGAGCAAGAGCTATTCAGAATGACATCAAGAACATAAATGGTGACCATGTCACATAGTCTAGGAAGGAAGGCTGTGTTTATTCTAAAGGCTAGGGAAGCCATTAGGGAATTGTTACTGTTATTGGCAAAATCTAACTCCAAGATTTACACAAACTCCCTAAGCATAGTCCTTTCAGATGATCTTAATGTTCCTCTTTAGAGTCTGACCTATATTAAAGACTTATTCCTTTGCAGGCTCACCAAAAGTCTAGCCCAGCTTTCATCTTAACACAGTATGGGTCTGAATTCTCATTATACTGGGCGGCATAAGGAACAATAAAAGTAACTTGGGGAAACAGTCACAGATTGTATTCTTTCTCTGTTTTACTTTATGAACAATAGGACTAACAAGGTAACATGTTTTGAGGATTTATTAGTATACTGGTGAATTTGGATTCCATAGGAAGCACACAATACCTTTATTTTGCTTCTTTGGACCAAACTTAGATATCAGGCTTCAAGGATGCCTTAAATAGCTTTACTATAATCCAACCATACAAATGAAGATAGAAAGAAATGGTCTCTAGATATATAAGAGTAAGCATGTGACATTGGTCTTACACCTTGTTTAACTTCTGTTTTTATAAATTAGTATGGTGTTAATTAAGTCAATGGAATTCTCCTTCATGAAAAACAATATCCTACTCTATACCCATGATTTTATAGTCATGAGCCAGGAATTTCCTAGAGTCCACATGTGTCAGAAGAATTCAATTTACATGTAGGTCACTAGTTTTGGTAAAATTTTATTCTACTAAATTTAAATTAAGAATTTCCTGACTAATGCAGTTCTTCCCAGTCAGCAAAAATCATGTTAAGTATGCATAGTGTTTTAAATTAAAACAGTTCCATCACCAAGCAATGAATTTGGTTTTTTTTTTCCAGAAATGAATGGAGCACAAGCAGAACATATTCTGAACAGTTGTAAGTTCAAAAATATCATGGAGATTTTTATAAATCAAAGAATAAAGCACAACATTCATAGCCTTTCTGTATTTCCATGTTTACAGTTTCTCAAATGCATATATTATCTCTAAATTGATATGTAATGTGATTATATTCAAGGGAAACAATTACTACTAATAGTTTGGGAATTGTTCTTTGACAATATTTTCTCTTCTCCCAAGAAAATTTCACTGATGACTTCTTTAACAATTTCCTTGTATTTTTTTCTTTTTTTAATAATATATTTTCAACCTTTCTTTTTTTATTCTTTTTTTTGTTTATTTATTTTTATGTGGTGTTGAGGATCGAACCCAGTGTCTCACACGTGCAAGGCAAGCACTCTATTGCTGAGCTACAACCCCAGCCCCAATTTTCTTGTATTTTTTCATATTTATTTTTATTTGGCTCCTTTTCTTAGAGTAGAAATTTTTGCTTAACGTTAAATTATATCCACCAACTCTAATATAGAAGCTTAAATTTATGCTATAGTAGTGTATTTTAAAGTATTTCAAGAGCACAATTGTTTTTCTGCAATAAATAACACTCAAATATATTCAATATCACTGAGATAAATTGTTACACATTGAGAACATGATCCAGGAAAATATGAAAAAAAATTTTAAAGGAAATTGCTTTAAAAACATAAAATCTGGTATTAAGTAATTATTAAAATGTTATTAATTATTCAAAATAGGAACATCCCACTTTCAATGTAAATAATTATTATTATATGTAATGTTAATGTCAATGAAATTTTTTAAGGAAAGTCCCATCTAAAAATGTTTCTAACTTTAATTATGTACCAAACATACCTAGACACGTCTATAACTCTGGAATTAAACATCTTTTCCCTTCTGACAGGTTGTGGTTTAGGGAAGGAGTACCCACCCATGGAAAGAATTGCTAATGGCCAAGTAGCAAATAAAGCTGACTGGCCATGGCAAGCCAGCCTGCAGATAGACGGGGGCCATTTCTGTGGAGCATCTTTGATCAGCGAAGAGTGGCTATTGACAGCTGCTCACTGTTTTGAACTGTAAGTCCTCAATCCATACCACAGGATCACCAAATTCAGCTCTTTTTCTCATTTTCAAAGCCAGTAATTCTTATCTTCTTTTCATTTCCTTCATGAACACCCAGAACCTCCCAATGGCACTTATGATTGCCCACAGGCTTGCAAAGAGTGGCAATTACTAAGGAGTAGCAGAAAATTTATAGACAATCTTCAGCTCCATCCAAAAATACATTCTCTAGTGATCTCAATTTTAACAAGAAACAAGCGAACACTGGAAAAAATTAAACACTTTCACTAGTTTTCCTGAGATATACTATAGATATTTTAAAGCTCTGTTAATAGTATTTATATCTGATTAACCCAAATGAACATCTTTATTTTTTTATTTATTTTTTCCTTTAATTTTTTATTGTTGGTTGTTCAAAACATTACATAGTTCTTGACATATCATATTTCACACTTTGATTCAAGTGGGTTATGAACTCCCATTTTTACCCCGTATACAGATTGCAGAATCACATCAGTTAAACATCCACTGTTTTACATATTGCCATACTAGTGTCTGTTGTGTTCTGCTGCCTTTCCTATCCTCTACTATCCCCCATCCCCTCCCCTCCCATCTTCTCTCTCTACCCCATCTACTGTAATTCATTTCTCCCCCTTGTTTTTTTTCCCCCTTTCCCCTCACTTCCTCTTGTATGTAATTTTGTATAACCATGAGGGTCTCCTTGCATTTCCATGCAATTTCCCTTCTCTTTCCTTTTCCCTCCCACCTCTCACCCCTGTTTAAAGTTAATCTTCTTCTCATGCTCTTCCTCCCAACTCTGTTCTTAGTTACTCTCCTTATATCAAAGAAAACATTTGGCATTTGTTTTTTAGGGATTGGCTAGCTTCACTTAGCATAATCTGTTCTAATGCCATCCATTTCCCTGCAAATTCTATGATTTTGTCATTTTTTAATGCAGAGTAATACTCCATTGTGTATAAATGCCACATTTTTTTTATCCATTCGTCTATTGAAGGGCATCTAGGTTGGTTCCACAGTCTTACTATTGTGAATTGTGCTGCTATGAACATCGATGTAGCAGTGTCCCTGTAGCATGCTCTTTTTAGGTCTTTAGGGAATAGAACGAGAAGGGGAATAGCTGGGTCAAATGGTGGTTCCATTCCCAGCTTTCCAAGAAATCTCCATACTGCTTTCCAAATTGGCTGTAGCAATTTGCAGTCCCACCAGCAATGTACAAGTGTACCCTTTTACCCACATCCTCGCCAGCACTTGTTGTTGTTTGACTTCATAATGGCTGCCAATCTTACTGGAGTGAGATGGTATCTTAGGGTGGTTTTGATTTGCATTTCTCTGACTGCTAGAGATGGTGAGCATTTTTTCATGTACTTGTTGATTGATTGTATGTCCTCCTCTGAGAAGTGTCTGTTCAGGTCCTTGGCCCATTTGTTGATTGGGTTATTTGTTTTCTTATTGTTTAATTTTTTGAGTTCTTTGTATACTCTGGATATTAGGGCGCTATCTGAAGTGTGAGGAGTAAAGATTTGTTCCCAGGATGTAGGTTCCCTATTTACCTCTCTTATTGTTTCTTTTGCTGACAAAAAACTTTTTAGTTTGAGTAAGTCCCATTTGTTGATTCTAGTTATTAACTCTTGTACTATGGGTGTCCTATTGAGGAATTTGGAGCCCGATCCCACAGTATGTAGATCGTTGCCAACTTTTTCTTGTATCAGATGCCGTGTCTCTAATTTGATATCAAGCTCCTTGATCCATTTTGAGTTAACTTTTGTGCATGGCGAGAGAAAGGGATTCAGTTTCATTTTGTTGCATATGGATTTCCAGTTTTCCCAGCACCATTTGTTGAAGATGCTATCCTTTCTCCATTTCATGCTTTTAGCCCCTTTATCAAATATAAAATAGTTGTAGTTTTGTGGATTGGTTTCTGTGTCCTCTATTCTGTACCATTGGTCCACCCACCTGTTTTGGTACCAGTACCATGCTGTTTTTGTTACTATTGCTCTGTAGTATAGTTTGAGGTCTGGTATCGCTATACCGCCTGATTCACACTTCCTGCTTAGAGTTGTTTTTGCTATTCTGGGTCTTTTATTTTTCCATATGAATTTCATAATTGCTTTATCTATTTCTACAAGAAATGCCATTGGGATTTTGATTGGCATTGCATTAAACCTATAGAGAACTTTTGGTAATATCGCCATTTTGATGATGTTAGTTCTGCCTATCCATGAACAGGGTATATTTTTCCATCTTCTAAGATCTTCTTCTATTTCTCTCTTTAGGGTTCTGTAATTTTCATTGTATAAGTCTTTCACCTCTTTTGTTAGGTTGATTCCCAAGTATTTTATTTTTTTTGAGGATATTGTGAATGGGGTGTTTTTCCTCATTTCCGTTTCCGAAGCTGATAATCAGAAATGCCTTTGATTTATGCGTGTTGATTTTATATCCTGCCTCTTTGCTGAATTCATTTATTAGTTCTAGTAGTTTCTTTGTAGACCCTTTTGGGTCTTCTAGGTATAGAATCATGTCTTCTGAAAATAGTGATAATTTAAGTTCTTCTTTTCCTATTTTTATGCCTTTAATTTCTTTCGTCTGTCTAATTGCTCTGGCCAGTGTTTCGAGAACTATGTTGAACAGAAGTGGTGAGAGAGGGCATCCCTGTCTTGTTCCAGATTTTAGAGGGAATGCCTTCAATTTTTCTCCATTCAGAATGATGCTAGCCTGAGGCTTAGCATAGATTGCTTTTACAATTTTGAGGTATGTTCCTGTTATCCCTAGATTTTTCTAGAGTTTTGAACATAAAGGGATGCTGTACTTTGTCTAATGCTTTTTCTGCATCTATCGAGATGATCATATGGTTCTTATTTTTAAGTCTATTGATGTGGTGAATAACATTTATTGATTTCCGTATATTGAACCAGCCTTGCATCCTAGGGATGAATCCTACTTGATCATGGTGCACAATTTTTTTGATATGTTTTTGTATCTGATTCACCAGAATATTATTGAGGATTTTTGCATCTAGGTTCATTAGAGATACTGGTCTGTAGTTTTCTTTCTTTGAAGTGTCTTTGTCTGGTTTAGGAATCAGGGTGATGTTGGCCTCATAGAATGAATTTGGAAGTTCTCCCTCTTTTTCTATTTCCTGAAATAGCTTGAAAAGTATTGGTATTAGTTCCTCTTTAAAGGCTTTGTAAAACTCTGCTGTATACGCATCCAGTCCTGGGCTTTTCTTAGTTGGTAGTCTTTTGATGGTTTCTTCTATTTCCTCAATTGATATTGGTCTCTTTAGGTTGTCTATATCCTCCTGACTCAATCTGGGCAGATCATATGACTTACGAAATTTATCGATGCCTTCACTATCTTCTATTTTATTGGAGTATAAGGATTCAAAATAATTTCTGATTATCTTCTGTATTTCTGAAGTGTCTGTTGTGATATTGCCTTTTTCATCCCGTATGCTAGTAATTTGAGTTCTCTCTCTTCTTCTCTTCATTAGCATGGCTAAGGGTCTGTCGATTTTATTTATTTTTTCAAAGAACCAACTTTTAGTTTTGTCAATTTTTTCAATTGTTTCTTTTGTTTTGATTTCATTAATTTCAGCTCTGATTTTAATTATTTCTTGCCTTCTACTTCTTTTGCTGTTGTTTTGCTCTTCTTTTTCTAGGATTTTGAGATGAAGTATGAGATCATTTATTTGTTGGTTTTTTTCTTTTTTTAAGGAATGAACTCCAAGCAATGAATTTTCCTCTTAGAACTGCTTTCAATGTGTCCCATAGATTCCGATATGTTGTGTCTGTGTTTTCATTTATCTCTAAGAATTTTTTAATTTCCTCCTTGATGTCTTCTATAACCCATTGATCATTCAGTAACCTATTGTTCATTCTCCAAGTGATGCATGATTTTTCCTTCCTTCTTTTATCATTGATTTTCAGTTTCATTCCATTATGATCAGATAAGATGCATGGTATTATCTCTACTCCTTTATATTGTCTAAGAGTTGCCCTGTGACATAATATATGATCTATTTTTGAGAAGGATCCATGTGCTGCTGAGAAAAAAGTGTAACTGCTTGATGTTGGGTGGTATATTCTATATATGTCAATTAAGTCTAGGTTATTAATTGTGTTATTGAGTTCTATAGTTTTCTTATTCAACTTTTGTTTGGAAGATCTGTCCAGTGGTGAGAGAGGTGTGTTGAAGTCTCCCATGATTATTGTATGGTGGTCTATTAGACTCTTGAAGTTGAGAAGAGTTTGTTTGATGAATATAGCTGCACCATTGTTTGGGGCATATATATTTATGATTGTTATGTCTTGTTGGTGTATGGTTCCCTTGAGCAGTATGTAGTGTCCCTCTTTAACCCTTTTGATTAACTTGGGCTTGAAATCTATTTAGTTTGATATGAGTATGGACACTCCTGCTTGTTTCCGAAGTCCATATGAGTGATATGATTTTTCCCAACCTTTCACCTTCAGTCTATGTATGTCTTTTCCTATCAAATGTGTCTCCTGTAGGCAGCATATTGTTGGGTCTTGTTTTGTGATCCATTCTACTAGCCTGTGTCTCTTAATTGGTGAGTTTAAGCCATTAACATTTAGGGTTATTATTGAGATATGGGTTGTTCTTCCAGTCATATTTGTTTATTTATGTTACTAAACATGGCTTGTTTTCCTCTTTGATTATTTTCCCCCCTTTACTGTCCTACCTCCCACTGTTGGTTTTCATTGTTATTTTCCATTTCCTCTTCCTGTAATGTTTTGGTGAGGATGTTTTGAAGAGATGGTTTTCTAGCTGCAAATTCTTTTAACTTTTGTTTATCGTGGAAGGTTTTAATTTCATCTTCCATCCTGAAGCTTAATTTCGCTGGATACACAATTCTTGGTTGGAACCCATTTTCTTTCAGTGTTTGAAATATGTTATTCCAGGATCTTCTAGCTTTCAGAGTCTGTGTTGAAAGATCAGCTGTTATCCTGATTGGCTTACCCCTAAATGTAATCTGCTTCCTTTCTCTTGTAGCTTTTAAAATTCTCTCCTTATTCTGTATGTTGGGCATCTTCATTATAATGTGTCTAGGTGTGGATCTCTTATGATTTTGCACATCCGGCGTCCTGTAGGCTTCTAGGATTTGGGATTCTGTCTCATTCTTCAAGTCTGGGAAGTTTTCTCGTATTATTTCATTGAATAGATTGCTCATTCCTTTGGTTTGGACCTCTATACCTTCCTGTATCCCAATGACTCTTAAGTTTGGTCTCTTTATGTTATCCCATATTTCTTGGATGTTCTGCTCATGGTTTCTTAACAGTCTTGCTGAGCTGTCTATGTTCTTTTCAAGTTGAAATACTTTGTCTTCATTGTCTGATGTTCTGTTTTCTAAGTGTTCTACTCTGCTGGTAGTATTCTCAATTGAGTTTTTAAGTTGGTTTATTGCTTCCTGCATTTCTAGGATTTCTGTTTGTTTTTTATAACCTCTATCTCCCTGTATAGTTGATCTTTTGCTTCTTGGATTTGTTTATGTAATTCATTGTTGAAATGATCTTTCATTGTCTGATTTGGCTGTCTAATGTCTTCCTTGAGACTCCAGATCATCTGAAGCATGTATATCCTGAATTCTTTATCTGACATTCCATCTGCTGCAGATATTACCTCTTCTAACGTTGAGTTGAACTGCACTGCTTGTGGTCCTTTCTTTCCTTGTCTTTTCATACTGTTCGTGTTTCTTTCTGCTTGGTGAAACTGTTGTGTTATTGAATTTTCCCCCTATATATTTATATTGCTCTCATATAGTTGCAAAGTCTCCCTCGCAGGCGCGGGCAGTGGCTCTGCCCCTCCTCCAATTGGGGCAATGTGCCTACCATGCCGGCTGGCCGCTGGGCCTGTTCTGCCGGTCGGTAGCAGGTCTGCCTACCTTCCAAATGAACATCTTTAGTGCTGTACTTTTACCCATGTATGCTTTTTGAAGTTTTAACATCTGAGACCATTGGAGATAATGAAGATATACAGTAACCATAGTGAAACTCACATAAATGGGATCATATTCTGGTTAAAATGCTAAATAGAAAGGGAGCAAGAGAAAACAATACATAACATATATATCTCTAAGATATCTTTCTCAGCCCGACTCAGTTTTTTACCCCTTTCTCTTTCTCTCCATAGCTATGCATATATTTATATAGCTATACAAGGATACATGAGTACATGTTTGTGTATGTGAAAATATGTAGGCAAATATGTCTCCTATTTATTTATTTATATTTTCTTCAATTAATCAGTATTATTTCATAATCAAAATGGCAAAATATGTTTTTTCCTTTAAAAAATACAAACTCCCCTCAAACTCTTGCTCAGGGAGTAATTTAAGCTACCTGAGAATGAGGACTGTTGAAATAATCCGCTAGTTGAAAGTAAAGCTGTTCTAGGAGAGAAGCCTCAAATAAGAAGGTGAGAAGGTTCCACTCAACCATTACATTTGAAAATGTGCCCTTTTTTCACACTAGTGCCCCATGCCATCCAGAGTCCGGGCAACTCTAGACTATATCATAAGTGAACACACTGTGCTCCTTTTAATCTGTGATCAGTTACAAAAACCCCAAACTATGGACGGCAAGTTTTGGAACAACCCTGAACCCTCCACTGATGAGAAGACAGGTGCAGTCAATCATTGTTCATGAAAACTATGCTGCCCACAAGCGTGATGATGACATCGCTGTGGTGAAGCTCTCCACCCCAGTCCTATTTTCTGAAGATGTGCACAGAGTCTGTCTCCCAAATGCTACGTTTGAAGTCTTGCCTAAGAGTAAAGTGTTTGTCACTGGATGGGGAGCATTAAAGGCAAATGGTGAGTATCTCAGTAAAAACAACAAAGCAAAAAATACAAACTTGGACCTAGCTTCTTTTTTCATAAATATATGAAATAAAGCATAAAATCAAAATATCAAAACACCTCATGTCAAATACACCAAAATTAAAACAGATATGATGGATTTTGAAAACTTCATTACTATTAGTAAAACACAATACCTATATTTATTGTCATTTTTACACACTATTTTGGAAACATGTTGGAACCATCTTTTCAAAATGAACAAAGCATATCTTCTCACATAATGTTTTTCTTTATTTATCATCTTTCATATGTAAAGATTCTACCATGGCTGCATGATTCCTAAAGTATACAATTTGCAAGCACTGGTATGATAAACTTCAGTATCATGCAACTAAGCAGAAACAGCCCAAGAAAGGGATCTGAATTGTTGTTCTTTACCCAGAAAGGAGTACTAAATGGGGTTCTTCTGACTCATGTACCTATACAGCTATTCTTGAGTATGTGACTTCATTATTTTACTTTATTATTAAAGTCTGAAACTACATTTTTATATTTTACTCCACTTAATGACAGACAATAAATTGCAAAAATAATCTTTTAAATCTTGATGAGTCTTCAGTTCCTATGTTTTTTAGCTGAATGTTTTCTTACCTATGGTTTATTCTGCCCTTAGATTACTGATTCTTATTCTAGGCTATTAATAAATTTGAATCTTATTTATGTACTACTCACAGCATAGCTTTGATCTACTAAATTTTTATCAGTTGAGTTTTATAGAAACTTACTTCCTTACAAATGCACTTAACAATTCTAAACTTCAATCCAGGCTGATACACTATTGTCATATCTTGAAGAGTTCTTTTCCTCATGTCTGAGGCATTTGCATTGTTCTATAGGAAATGTGATAAGAAGGAAGAGGAATTAAATCCTTTGAGTTTTAAAGCCATTTGAGTCACAGTAGAAATGGAAAACATCTACCACTTGAGTAGCACCATTACACTTTCTTTACATGTAAAATTAGTAACTCATCAATACAGAGTTATACTTTGGGAGTAATTTGATATTTCATTATGAATTCTTTAAAGTCCAATAGTATGCAAGTTAGTGTACCTATTTATTCTAATAAGTTGCATATTTTCAGATATAACATTATGAACTTGTAAGACAACAGACTAACGTTAACTGCATACATATACATATTTTATTATGGTTTCTTTCTGCATTTTAAAGCTGATATGGACTACTCAATTTTTTCTCTTCCCTCCTCAAAATTATTCAGTCTTTCTAGATAGAAATCTTCTTACTAGATAGTTTACAAAACTAAAATTTCTACTTTCTAGATAGTTTCTTCCTTGAGTAGTTGATAATATAGAATAACTTTTTATATTGTTAGGCACTTTAATTGAAATTTTTAAAGTTGAGATTTAAAAATTATAAGCATTTGCAATTTAAAACTAGCATCGTTGACAATTAGCTAAACTAAATATTGTTACACAAAAATTACAAGTAGTTGGAATGCAGTTGATTAAACCCTGGGGATATCTAAAATTTTTTAAATGCCATTACAGACAGCAAAATAGTACTAAATATTGCTGAAGCACTTACACAATAAATAGATCAGACTGTGTAAAAAACTGTACAAAGAGCAGTTTGTGATTAAATTCTCTCTCTAGGAGCATTTCAAGCAAAATCAGAGATGGAGAGAAGAGAAAATGTTCAATGACCCTTCCATGCTTAAAGATAATAACTGAGGTAAAAAATTTCACTAGACTCCAGATAATCTTTAAAGAATGTAGAGAAATGGAACTTAATTTTTCAGCAAGCCAGTCAATATTAGGAGCGTGTACTTGCAAGTTTCAAAACAGAGAATTGGATTTCTGTATTCAAAAGTTTCTTACAAAAACCCCAGAAATCTAGGTCAACTCTTAGAAGAGCTCTAACTTTCTAACTATCCATCATTAACACTGAAGTGCAGCTTCAAGACCATGAGAATTTTATTTACATTACCCTAATATCTTCAATTCATCATAATAACTTTCATTTATTGAGAACTGAATGTGGGTAAGTTACCACCATAACTGATTTTATGTATCATATTTTACTCCCACAAAAAACATGAGATAGGTATCATTTTATCCTGTCTACAGGTGAGTACAGAGATCCTTAATAACTTTTCCAAGGTCACATAGCTCTTAAATTGTGCAAATAGTGTTCAAATTTACATCTGCCAACTCTAAGACCAGGATTCTTAAGCATAGAATTGCCCTGACTCACTGCTCAAATTACTACTCAAATGAATCCCTCATCTTCTCCTTTGTCTTTGAATCTGTTTCAGAGATCTATCTTTATGTGAATTATTAATATAATTTTAAAATAGAAGGTATTAGGTAGGAAAAGGAAAATATAATGGCTAAAACAATATGTATGCAACAAAATAATACTTTTAATATTATAATGAATTAACAAATGCGTAGTTAATTAATAAAACATGATCATTTCTTGTCCTAGAATTAGTTACTTGTTCTAGTATTTGTTCTGAAAAGCAAGTCAAGCTGTTTTCAGAGTAAATATAGTCTATTTACCTTTTTCCTCATTTAGGTCCCCTTTCAAATACACTGAGACAAGTTGAAGTAGAGATCATAAGTAATGATATATGTAATCAAGTTAAGGTGTATGGTGGTGCTGTATCATCAGGAATGATATGTGCTGGATTCTTGACAGGAAAACTCGATGCCTGTGAGGTAAGAATAGTCTCAAATCAAAAAAAAAAAAAGACTCTGTTGAATAAAGATGATCTTACTAACCACAGACCAATGTCACATCACACAATTCTATGATATTAACTTATGGAGGAGAGGAGAGTATAAAAAGAAGAGATGAAAGAATCATAAGACATATACCTTATTTAATACTTTACAGACCATGTAAAATAAAAAGTAATCAGTTGCAAAGTAGAGCTTTGATTAGAGAGAAATAATACAAACAGATAGTAGAAACTAATCTAGAAAGCATATATTCAGTGTTTCAAGGCATGTTCATATCCAAGATTTAGGTATCTAATCACTACTAAAAGCAAGCTGCTGTGAGATGAGATCTGCAAATATCTCCGTGGCCAATGAAGTTTTTACCTCATTGGTACCTAAATATTTGACCTTAAGTAATGTACATCCAGATATAATTACATTATTTAGAAACCAATAAAAAATAATGTATTTATGTACATTTATTCCTTATAATGTGCTATCTCATTGATCATATCTAAAAACTAAAAGATGCACTTAGCATTTTCCCCAACAAAACATTAATTTTAGGCAATAAGCATAATTTAAGGAGAATGTCAAAATTTGTTATTTAAAGGACTAAACCCAAATAACTAAAATAATAAAGATTTTACCTACAGTATTTGAAACTGAGTACAACAATTTAGTGATTTTTTTTTTTAAGAATAACATCCCTTTGAGAATTTGAGTTATATGTGCACATTTCTTACATGCAAACATGCCACTATTGATCTGCTTTTGACTGTCATGTGAGGGTAATAAACATTCTTTCACTTATCCATTCAAAAAAATTTTGACTTGTAAGGCACTTGGAAGTTGTTGAAAGAAACAAACACCTTAGAAGAATCATAATGCATTTACAATCTAGCACACAAGTAACTTAAACAAAGGAAGAGATGTCAGAATTTGCCTAAATATACCAAAATACAGGGTATTATTAACACTCACTTTACTTCCCAAGAGAGAGAAACAACATGGTGGTCAAAAATAAAACTCAATTATGACTTAGAGAAGAAACATACACATGTATATGTACATACAGATGTTCTTTTTTTCATGAGTTCACTCTGCCTTGCTTTCTTTCACTATTAGCCCAGTAAAATAGCGAGGACCTAAATTAGGAAGTGGGCCTGAGGGAACTAAGAGTCAAGGGTTTTTTTTTTCTGGTAGAACAGGATTTTCATACTCTATGCACCAGGGAAAAATGGGATGAAAATAGAAGGGACCGGACTAAAGACATAAGACTCTAGAACTCCTTGCCTGCTCAAACAGGATCATTTCTCTTATTTAAGAAATTTACAGTGGACTTTCATATGACAATTGTTTTGGATGAACTGGTCCATTGCTAAAAGACACACTTAACATCCTTTGACTAAACCCTGGTTTAAAGATAACACAGAGAAGTTCTCATGATTTAGATACTTTGCACTGGTTCGTTAGGGGTAGAGATTCCACCTTAGTTTCAAGCAAAATCCTTTCAGTAATAAATAGTGCACATTTGATACAACATTCCAGACACCTTTCTATTAACTAGTGTGATTAGAACAAAGTGAGACACTAATTCAAAAGTAAGAGATTATATTCCTAGCTAATAGAGTTTGGAGTGTCTTCATAGAGAAAGTGACATGTTAGTTGAATTTTTAGGTCATTGCTTATGAAAGAATTGCCTATCTAGATAGTTCTCGTTGTGGTTCCTATTTAGACAGAGAAAAAGGCATTAGCAAAACATTAAGAAATAGATTATCGTATTAATAGTAATGGGAAGTATATTAAAATTAGTTTCACATATTTCAGTCCAAATTATTGATTTTCTTTAGATGCCAACTGACTTTCATTTCTGGCACCCTTTCATTTATCACATTGACCATATTTTCTTCTTCTTCAGGGTGATTCTGGAGGACCTCTGGTTATTGCACAGGGTAGAAACATCTGGTATCTAATTGGAATAGTAAGCTGGGGAATAGACTGTGGAAAAGAAAACAAACCTGGACTTTATACCAGAGTGACTCATTATCGGGACTGGATTAAATCTAAAACCAACATCTAATATAACAACTAGCTCAACAACTAAACTGCAGTTGTCATATGTGGTCTCTAGCAACATGTATTCAGTGTGTGTTGTCTTGTGTATTATCATAAAGTTCAAGATGCAAATAAGTGTGGTCTGATGCCCTTCCCCTTAAAAATGAAGAAAGGATATTTTCAAGTCACCTGAAGTGATTTGCTGACCATGAGTGCAGACCACACTGTTAGCTCCACAAAAATCTGCCATTCCTGAAAAGTCTCTGATTATCTCTTGCTCATCTTTCTTTTCCCACAATTCATTTTAGAGTAATCTGGCAGTTTAACCAGATAAGTACAAACTGACAAGGGATTCTCTACTTTTTTCTGACAGAGCATTCTTTCCTTCCCTGATGACTCCAAGTTTTTGTCTTCATCAAATAATCCTCAAAAAGAATCTCTTGATCCACTGACTAGACAAGATAATTTTAGCTGATGTTGACACAAATGAAAGAGGAAGCACTAGACCTGAAACTAAGACTTAATAATTGAGTTGGCACTGCTGTGAAACCATCCCCTTTTGCCCTTAGATGTGCATTTAACTTTTCTTTGAAACTTGGAAATAAATTGATATTTATATTTTCATTCAATGGTGCAAATTTTAATTTTTTTTAAATAAACTGAGGTATATCTTTAAGCACTGACTAAATCCTTGGATCAGAGAGCAGGAGAATAGTCACATACTGCCTTTCACTGGATTCTTCTCTAAACTATGTAAAAATACCTTTGGTGTTAAGAAATTAAAGGCAAATTTGCTTGGACTTTTCATTGATTGAAAATGTAAAGATGCAAGGATTTAATAAGAAGCAGCTATTTTCTGCTCTAAAAGGAAGATATGTTCCAATCCTTGTGTAAATTTAATTTTCACTTGTATTTCATTATCTCTTTTAAAAAAACATGTATTTTTTTAGTTGTAGGTGGACACAATATCTTTATTTTATTTTTATGTAGTGCTGTGGATTGAACCCAGTGCCTCACACGAGATAGGTGAGCACTCTACCACTGAGCCACAATCCTGTCTCATTATCTCTTAATTCATTTTATTTAAATGGTTTTATTTTTATTTTTAAATAACTTCAGAACAATTAATAGGCCTGAAGATTTGGATGTAAATATAATTTGGATATTCATAACTTGCATGGGAAACCAAAATAAAGTTATATATTCATAAACAATTTGCTATGAGATTTTGGTAAAGACCTTATTGTATAGTATTTGAATTTAGCTTTAAAATGGCAGGCACATTTTGAAGAATTGTATTTACAGAAAATATTGAGATAATAAGAAAGCATTTTTGGAATAGCTTAATTTTATGATAAAATTATCATTTTCATATGTATTTAATTGCATATCTTATAGTATTGTACATGACTATAGACTAGTATTAAACAAAATTTAAACTTATTCTGTACATCTAAATCTTTATCCCCTCTTTTTATAATAATTTAGCTAATAATATAACTGTGGTCTAAGGTTTTCTTTGGGGTTTTATATTCAGTAAGAATCTCTCTTACCCCATGAAATATAATATTTCATATTATATTTTATATATGTTAGAATATATTTATGATAATAAACTCAAACTCATCCTCTCTGATCATCAATGTAATATATGTAGGGTTTCTCAGCCTTTGTGGTATTGTCATTTTGTCACAAATAATTCTTTATTTAGAAGGGGGGAAAAGGCTGCTATGTTTATTATAGAATGCCTAGCAACATTCCTTACCTCTATTCAGTAACTGCTGGTAGTACATCACCAAGTTTTAACAACCAAAAGTTTTTTTTTTTTTTTTCCTTTTGAACAAGTTTTTTATTATGTTAAAGACAAGACATGACAGATAACATGCTTGTTTCTACTTATAAGAAAAGTAACAAGTAACAGAAGCTAGGCTAGTGGTCAAAAGACCTTCATCAAGCTAATGACCTTGGATAAGTCATTTCGTCTCCCTGGGGGTGTTTTTCATTTGCAAAACATTACCAGAATGTAACAGTTTTATAGTCCCTTACATCTCTAATTTTCTGAGGTTCTGTGATTCTTTCTTCTTCACCAAATATTATGTTTGTTCTTAGGTTTTAAAACATGCTCTTTTTTGGGCTGGGGCTATAGCTCAGTGGTAGAGTGCTTGCCTAGCAGGTGCGAGGCTCTGGGTTCGATCCTCAGCACCACACAAAAATAAATACATAAAATAAAGGTATTGTGTCCAACTACAACCAAAAAACAAATATAAAAATAAAATAAAATAAAGGTATAGTGTCCATCTACAACTAAAAAAAGATGCTCTTTTAGAATTTTTTTTCATTTAGTTTCATTTGAGATAGTTGAATTTTAAGTGCCTTTTCAGTATACATTACACTGATAAAGATTTTATTATTTCTTATTAGTGTAATGTGTTTGGTAACTGTTATATCAACTTTGTACTTCTGGAATTGCTTGAATAATTCTTCAAAATTTCTTTATTCAATTATTTTAAAGATTTTAAAAGGATTTTACACCAATATAAATAAATAAAAATCTCCTAAATTTTCTTACTTTATCTGCTTTTTATTTCTTTAATTAAAAATCAAAATCATGGCGTGGGGTTGTGGCTCAGTGGTAGAGCACTTGCCTAGCATGTGTGAGGTACTAGGTTCGATACTCAGAACTGCATACAAATAAATGAATAAAGTAAAGGTTCATCAACATCTAAAAAAAATTTTTTTAAGTAAAAATCATATTTACTTCAGCATGTAAATTGGTATCTTAACTGTTATTTTTATTTTATTTTTTTAGGGAGGGAGGGAGGGAGAGAGAGAGAGAGAGAATTTTTAATATTTATTTTCTAGTTTTCGGCGGACACAACATCCCTGTTTGTATGTGGTGCTGAGGATCGAACCCGGGCCGCACGCATGCCAGGCGAGCGCGCTACCGCTTGAGCCACCAAAAGTTTTAACAACAAAAAGTAACTCCTCTAGGGAGCAAGATAATCTTCAGTTAAGAGCCACTATAATAGGTCAATAGTTGTAGGGAAAAAGTCACTATTTAAAATAATGCACTCACAATTTCCAACATGCATTTGAAAATAATTTTATTCTCTTCATTTTTATAATGCTGATGCATTAAAATGCTAAAATAAAATCTATCATCACTCATATCTATAAAATTCCAAACAAATTAAGATCATTTGGAAACTGAACCTGGTTGCAGAAGCTGGAGAAAAAACACTGAAGGCTGAACTATGATAGAATCTATCTCCCCCACCATCTCTCTGTCTCTCTCTCTCTATCTATCTATCCATATTTTTATGGAGAGAGAGAGAGAGAGAGAGAGAGAGAGAGAGAGAGAGAGAGAGAGAGATGGTGGGGAGATATATATATATATATATATATATATATATGGCTTATTTGTCAAATGCCTAAATCCTGCTTCAAGTGTATCTGTATACTATCTTCAGAATGTTTAAATACATACCACTTGAAGAGGTTTATGAATTCAACTGAGGCAGAATCCTTAAACTCATAATCTACTAACATGTAGAATGGAGAACAGAACAACACTGAGCACCAAAACTGTAGTCTCCAATATGGTAGCCATTAGCCAGATGAAGCTATTTAGATTTAAATTTATTAAATTTAAGTAACTTTAAAATTAATTTCTTTAGTCATACTAATGACATTTCAAGCACAAAATAGCCACATGTGACTAGTGGCTATAGAATACTTCCATAAATACAGAAAATTCCACTGAACATCACTGACCTAGAGCACTCTAGGCAACCACTTACATAATCACCTTATGTGCATCTAACAAACACTTCTTGAACTTCTTTGTGTTAGGTACTGAGTACTCTAGACATTAAATACACATTGTATATAAAATCAAGACCCAACTCTCAAGGCCATATGAAGAGGCAAAAGTCTTCTTAACAACTGCTTTTGAAAGTAGGAGACTTATGGAGAATAAGATTAGCCCCACATGGCATGATCGTTTTTTGACTTTCCTCCCTCAAGTGTCCCAGTCAATTAGAAATAAATAAATAGGAACTGTGTGAGTTACAGCAGGCCTGCAGGAATCGCAGGTAAGGCTGAGGTGATCAGAAGCTGGTTTTTCAACCTGCCTTAGAAAAAGATCCCAGAATATTTCCAATTAACAGAACATTACAGAATCAAAGAATGCTTATATTGTTGTTTGTTTTTTTTTTAATTGATGGAATATTTCTTATAACTCAGGAAGATATATTAGTGGCAATTAAAGAAAAGGATAACAACCATTGGAAGAACATTAGGTGACTTAGTCACACAGATTAAAAACAGCTAATGACATTTTAAGCAAGCAGCCAATACAAACAGGAATTGAATCATACAGTCTGTGAATGTTATTTTATTATAGCTAAATGCAGAAAATGGGGAAACAGCAGGTCACCAAGACTCACACTAGTGTGCAGGAAGGAGAGTAAAAACACTTAGACCAAATATGCTATATGCTGCCATCTTCTGGTCCAGATTATTTTCAAAACGCAGTTTATTGTAATTTAATTTCAATGTATATTTCCCAATACAGGGTAGTAGTACAAATAAAAATCTGGCAATCTTTCACCAATATTGTCCTAAGCAAATTGAAACATAAGGCTTTGTATATCCTTTTACATTGTTCTATTATGTTACAAACATAAACAAATACATCTATTCACTTATAAAGGATCTATCCAATTTGTTTCAAAAAAATAGATAATTTTATGAATGCACATAATTTTATAAATCCAAATAAGTGTGTGTGTATGTGTGTATGCGAGAGAGAGAGAGAGAGAGAGAGAGAGAGAGAGAGAGAAAGAGAACTGTGTGTAGGCTTTTGTTTCTACCAAAATGGTGGCCTGGAACAGTATATTTGCTCCGTCCTCTAAAATCCCAGATAAATTACAGAAAAAAAATGAAGTAAACATAGGATACTGGGTCAGAACTGGAAAAGAGGCTATCCTGAATTGGAGTATATAAGGAGAGAGGTGGCTGAAATCAAGGATAGAATAAGAACACAGTTAAGAGAAAAGCTTTTTAAGTTTTTTATCAAAAACTAGTCTCAGCAATCATAAATTCAGCAAAGTAGCAGGATATAAAATCAATACCCATAAATCAAATGCATTTCTATACATTAGTGATAAATCCTCTGAAAGAGAAATTAGAAAAACTACCCCATTCTCAAAAAAAAATAATAATAATATACTTGGGAATGAACTTACCAAAAGAGGTGAAAGACCTCTATAGAACACTAAAGAAATAAATTGAAGAAGTCCTTAGAAGATGTAAAGATCTCCCATGCTCATGGATAGGCAAAATTAATATTGTCAAAATGGCCATATTCTATACTACAGAGTAATAGTAACAAAAACAGCATGGTATTGGCACCAAAACACACTGGTAGATCAATGGTACAGAATAGAAGACACAGAGACTAACCCACAAAATTACAATTATCTTTATATTAGACAAAGGTGCAAAAAACATACATTGGAGAAAAGATAGCCTCTTCAACAAATGGTGCTGGCAAAACTGGAAACTCATATGCAACAAAATTAAATTAAACCACTATCTCTCACCATTCACAAAATTCAACTTAAAGTGGATCAAGGACCTAGGAATAAAACCAGAGACCCTGCATCTAATAGAAGAAAAAGTAGGCCCTAATCTCCATCATGTGGTATTAGGCCCCAATTGCCTTAATAAGACTCATATAGCGCAAGAATTAAAATCAAGAATCAATAAATCAGATGGATTCAAACTAAAAATTTTCTTCTCAGTAAAAGAAACAATCTGTGAGGTGAATAGAGAGTCTATATCTTGGGAGCAAATTTTCACCCCTCACATATCAGATAGAGCATTAATCTCTAGGGTATATAAAGAACTCAAAAAGCTAAACACCAAAAAAAATAATAATAATCCAATCAATAAATGGGCCAAGGACCTGAACAGACACTTCTCAGAAGAGGATATATAGTAAATCAACAAATATATGAAAAAATGTTCATCATCACTAGCAATTAGAGAAATGCAAGTCAAAACTACTCTAAGATTACATTGCACTCCTGTTAGAATGACAGCTATTATGAAAAAAAAAAAGTGTTGGCGAGGATGTGGGGGAAAAGGTACACTCATACATTTTGCTGGTGGGACTGCAAATTGGTACAACCAATATGGAAAGCAGTATGGAGATTCCTTGGAAAACTGGGAATGGAACCACAATTTGACCTAGCTATCCTACTCCTCAGTCTATACCCAAAGAACTTAAAAATAGCATACTACAATTTATAATAGCTAAACTGTGAAACCAACATAGACACCCTTCAATAGATGAATGGATAACAAAAAATGTGGCATATATACCCACACAATGGAATATTACTCAGCAATAAAGGAGAATAAAATCATGGCATTTGCAGATAAATGGATGGAGTTAGAGAAGACAATGCTAAGTAAAATTAGCCAATCCCAAAAATACAAATGCTGAATGTTTTCTCTGATATAAGGAGGCCAATTCATAGTGGGGTAGGGAGGGGGAGCATGGGAGGAATAGAGGAACTCTAGATAGGGCAGAGGGGTGGGAAGTTGTATATGTTATGTAATAATCAAATCAAGCAATTAGTGTGGGGAGCAGTGAATGAATCATTGCTTTGAACCCTGTGGCCCTGGACAGCCAGATAAGGCTTCTAGAAATCTTTCAGTGAGATGGTAGTGAGGGAGACACCCATTCACAGGTGGCTGCTGTTAATGGGGTAGATCCTATGCGTGGCACAGAATTTATAGGTTTCATAGCTTTTAGTTCAAAAGCCTGCTACCCAGGGGTAAGAGAAATACCGCTGTGATCAACATCTTTGATGCACCATTTGCCCAGAGCTAGAGAAGATGTGGCCCAAGTAGATAAACCCCAAGTAGCCTGTTCCTGCTTAACCTCCCTTTCATTTACCTTGAAGAAGCTTTCTTTCAATAAATCCTTTTGATGTTTAAACATATTGTTATGCTCGAGTTCTGGACCCCCAAAAGACCACCAGAGACCAAGATCCATGTAAGCTCGGTCCTCTGTGCCCACAGCAACTAGTGACACTGAGAGGCCCCGAGCCCAGGGTTTGCAGCAGTTTTATACACTCTTTGGGGAAGGTAGGGACTTTACATATATTATAGCATCTCTTAGCAAATCATCATGCACCGTGGGAAAATCATAAAACAACTCTAAAACATAATTAGCACATTCACTGGGGGAACAAGTTGAGTAAGGGTGATTGGCTAGTACGAGAGGGAGATTCATTTGAACTGTTTGGTTTAAGCCATGAGGGGAGTATGTGCTGAACTACATAGTTTCCCAACATGTTATCAACCACCATAAACTACTGAGAGGGCCATCTGGCATCCCAGGTATTTCCCTGTCTCATGCTGATTGATGGCTGCTAGGGGGTTGCTATGGGTCCCCATCTAGCCTGACTGAGTCAGAGACACCTGGCGCAGCAGATCTCTCCTGTTATTTGTAGATGAACAACTCAGCAGGGTGGGTATGTGCCTAGGAGTGCTCTGTGGGTCTTTCCAAGGACAAAGGTTAAGCCCTATTCCTTGGACAGGCTTTGCTCTGAGGTAGAGGCTGGTTTTTCAATTTCAGATGATAAAGGTTTCAGGCACTCAGAGAATACTGGGCTCATTTAGTTAAGCAAAAGCAACTCAGCCTTGTTCTTAAAATAAATGGAAAAAATTTTAAAGGGGTCATTGATACTGGGACAGATTTCTCTGTAACCTCTACAAGATACTGGCCTAAAGGATGGGCATTACATAGAAGTCCTGCTGACTTAGAAAGCATAGGGCATATTTCTCAGCCTGCCCATCGTGCATAATATCTCTAATGGCAAGATGAGGAAGGCAACACAGGACTTTTTAAACCTTATGTCTTTAAGAGTTTGCCAGTGAATTTATGGGGTTGTGATATACAAGAAAATGGGAATTTTATTAATGAGTGGTTATTTCTCAAATGCTAAATAAACGATTTATCCCCACTAAGAGACTGGGAAAAAAATTAACATGAAGGTGTTCACCTGTAACATAGTCCTTTCAACAAGGATGATAATAATTAGGATAGTTGTCAAATTTACCTTTTCAATTGGGATGTTGATATCTTCTCTGGCCCATAAAATGGCAGAAAAAAGTAATTGGCTGTCTGATGATCCTGTCTGGGTTGATCAGTGTCCCCTTACAATGGAAAAACTTCAAGTGGCTCATATGTTAATTCAAGAACGGCTTCAAGCTGGTCATAATGAGCCTACTTTAGCCCATGGAATACTACTATTTCTGTAAAAAAGAAAAAAATCTGGTAAATGGAGACTGTTAAAAGATTTTGGAGAAATTAATCATACTATGGAGTTAATGGGTGCTTTGCAGCCTGTGCTTTCTTTTCCTACAGCTATTCTTCTTGATTATTATTTAATAGTAATAGATTTAAATAATTGTTTTTTCACTATACCTTTACATCCAGCTGATTATAAAAGTTTTGCTTTTAGCATTCCAGCTATAAATTTCTAAGAGTCAGGAAAGAGATACTGCTGGAAGGTCTTGCCCCAGGAAATGGCTAACAGCCCCACCTTGTGTCAGAATTTTATAGTGCAAACTATTGCTCCATATTGTTCACTATATGGATGATATACTTTGGGCACATTCTAATTCTGATATGCTTTAAAATTTTTTGCTCTCTTAGAAACTTCATTTACCACAGTAAGTTTATACATAGCACCTGAAAAAGTATAAAAAGTCCTCCTTTTCAGTATCAAGGCAACTTAATTAAAGGACGCATGATTCATCCACAGAATTTACAAATTAGAACTGATTTTTTATATACTCTTAATGATCTTCAAAAGTTGTTCAGAGATATTAATTGGCTTTGGCCTACTCTAAAATTATTTACTGTTGGAATAACTTTCAGTTTACAGCTAGCAGCTAGCAGCTATGAGCAGCTCGGAGTGCTTGAAGAATCTACGCTCCTTCAGGCCTGATAGGAACGCCTGCAGGATGGGATGCTCTGCTCTAGCGAGCCTTTAGTGAAACCGCATCCTTAGTACTTGTGGTTAGTGTTGCCAATCTGCCAGGCCAGGAAACTGATAGCCAGGAGCTTCAGACATGGAACTCTTAACTTAGAAACCCCCTCCCCTAGGGACAAAGACCTTTCTGATGATAGCAACATTTAGAGCATCCTCATAGTGAGGTTACATTAGGCATAAGATGATTGGCTTACGGATACTGTCTTGCTTGTGTATGTTTGATGGGCATGCCCCACTCGAACCCTATAATAACTGTATGCATTCCAAAAATAAACTGAGCTACTGGATGACGACCTGAGGTGGGTCTCCAGCCAGTTCTCTCACCAGCTCCTGGAGTCTGTGTGTTGATTCCTTGTCTCTAGCCCCCGCGACAAGGTAGCCAAGCAACTAATTGACCACATCAGTGACCAGAACCACAGCAATTTACTGCAGATTTAAGTCCTTTATTTGATACTTTATGTAGAGATCCTACGCCTGCTTCTCCTCAACAGTTTACTGAAGAAGCAAAGGCTGCACTAACAAAGGGTGAAGCTGCCCTCAAGACTGCACAACTTACTAGAATTAATTTACAATAATCTATATATGTGTTAATATTTCCCATTACTCATACTCCCACAGGAGCAGTATGGCAGTCTTCAGGAGTTATTGAATGGTTTCACCTTGCTTGTTCTCCTCCAAAGTCTTTAACTCCATTGCATGATTTTGTTGCCCAACTTCAAAGGCAAAGTCCAAGTTATACAATTAATAGGATCTGAGCCCACTCTTATAATTCCTTTCTCTGATCAACAACAAAGTTGGCTTTGGCAAACTTTAAATACTTGGCAAATAGCTTTTGTTAATTCTCATGGTCAAGTAGAATGTTATTATCTTTGTGATAAACTTACTCAATTTACTACTTTAACCTCTTTTTCTCCCCCAAAGATCGTATGTACTCAGCCAATAGCTGGGGCAGTCACAGTATTCACCAATGACTCCAGTTCAACAAAAGTTCATTTTTATAGCCATGCTATAAGGTGGTATAGACTCCCTACAACTTTGCACAGCAAGCAGAGCTTCAAGCTCTCATTTGGCCTTTCTTCATTTTGCTAATGAGCCAGTTAATATCTACAATGACAGTGCCTATACAATAGAAGTCACTACACACATTGAAACAGCTACTATTGGACCTTCAGAGTCAGAAGAATTATTTCATTTATTCCATACTTTACAAAAAGCAATTCAAGTACATCACTATACTGGTTCTATTGGTCATATTAGAGCTTATTTCAAACTTCCAGATCCTTTAACATCAGGTAATGCTAAAGTTGATCATCTTGTTGCAGCCAATCATCAGTTGTCTCCATATGACTGCACTCAAGCTTCTCATTCTTTACATCATCAGAATGCTTCCAGCTTGTACAGGAAATTTCATATTACTCAAGAACAAGCTTGCCAAATCGTTCTTCAGTGCACTGTGTAGTGCACACTCCAGTATCACCCACTGGGGTTAATCCCCATGGTCTTTGGCCAAACCAACTGTGGCAGATGGATGTAATTCACATCCCTTAATTTGCTAAACAGTGTTATGTTCATGTTATTTTTGATACTTGTTCTCATTTAATTTTTGCCACTGCTTATACAGGAGAAAATACTCATCAAGTTCTTTATCATTGCTTAGCTGCTTTTGCAGTGCTGGGCCACACTCTACAAATTAAAACTGATAATGCCCCAGCTTATACTAGTTCTTCTTTTCAACAGTTTTGTTCTTTTGCAGAACTATTAGGGCTGTATGGTAATTGTGGATGCTCTGTGGGAAGGACTTACTCCCCTAATAGTTCTTCAATAGAATTTGGTACCTTTCCTATGTAGATGGAATATACAAATACCTTGCTAATACAGCATAAAGTCTCAAGAAGTGGTGGTGGATATATTTTGGATTGGTCTCCAAGAATTGATGAGAGAGCTATGTCAGGATTCCATGACTCCTGGAGGATTTGTTGGTAATGTCCTGACTTTCAGTGGTGGTGGCATGCAAAAAGATCTGAGGCATTTAATAGCAGTCTTGGATTTTATCCATTATACAGATGGCCCCATGATTAACTTTGTAGACCTGCAAAAAGGGTTCCTACTATGGCCTGCGGACTTATGTTCAATCTCCTTATGTTTCGATTTCTGGAAATTTAAAAGTACAAGTAAAAAGAATAGGAGAAAAATATCATGTGACTTGTAAGAGAGGTAATCTGACCAACTGCATTACTAGATATAATAAGAGAAAGAGTATACTTGTAGTGTATCAGCCTTCTTTGGTTTACGCCCAACCACATTTCAGGGCCTTGGTATGCTGATGATGGATTTTAAGTCTTATGACACATGAATGCCCAACTAAGTGTCCCCAGCATGCTGTTGGTCTTATTGTACTTGGAGTGGTCACTTTAATATCTTTTTTGGTTTCTAACATGACAGCTTCTGTGGCCTTATCTTAAAACATTCGAAATGCTCATTTTCCTAATAATTTGGCTCAAAATACTTCCAAAGCTCTACACCATCAGGTAAATATTGATGAAAAGATTGACACTAACTTAAATGCTTTGGAAGCTACTATCATAAATATCAGAAATGAACTTGCTGATCTCAAATTTAAGCAAAGGCTTCGATGCCATGCCAGTTATAAATATGTCTGTGTTACTGTAGCCAACTAGGTTTCCCAATGGGATTGGGTAAAGGTTAAAAACCATTTGGGCATTTGGCATAAAAATAATGACAATCTGGATCTTATGGAGTTACATCATCACATCCAGGATATTCAGGAAAGCAGAAACAATCTCATGGATCCTGCATTACTTGCTAAATGGATACTTCATAATTTAAATGGTTTTAATCCAGGAAATATGTTGAAACATTCCATGTGATATATTTTTGGAATATGATTCCTCTTGTTCTGAGGCTTCAGCCTCTTGGTCTGTGCAGCTACTAATTCCTTCAGCTGTCCAGCCTGCAGATGGCCATTGTAGACTATCTATCTTCTGGTCGTGTAAACCAATCTAATAAATCCCCTTTTTATAATCATACTTCCTATTGATTCTGTTCCTCTAGAGAACCCTAATACAACAGTGCATTATTGTTAACTACATTCATTCTATTCTGTGACAGACCAAAAATTCCTCCTATCTAAATGTAACATTGTACCCATTGACCAACCTCTTCCTAACTCCTTTCCCCGTACTTTCTTCAGTCTCTGCTCACCCCTATTTTATTCTCAACTCCTATTAGATCAACATTTTTAGATTTTGCATAAGAGTTGTAGCCTTATTCAGGAAACAAGGCTATTTAACAGTAAACAACCAATTACCCTATATTTTTAAAAGGCATTCCTTCCTCCTATTCTTGCACTCTCAGAATCATTGTACCTGCAATAGTGACTTCTCAACCTGAAGCACCAGGAAGTTTCCCCACTAACTTTTGGTGAAATCTTTAGCAAATCAGCTGCTATGCTTTGCCAGGGATTATCTTTAATACAAAGCCACTTAGGATGGTATCCTCTTTGTCCAGCAGTCAGTGAAGTAAGTTAATCCATCCTAAATATTCTGGGATCACCCTATCAGATCACAAGATAATATTAGAAGTGCAAGAAGTTCATTAGAGGGAGATTTATGTGATGAAAATGACATTTACATGAAGAAAATGACTACACACTAGAGGAGTCAGAGAGACTTCAGAATTCACTGCAGGTCTGACCCTTGTGAAATAGAGAAAGAAGGAAGAAAAGGTGGATAGGAAGAGTTCCATATGATGGTGCAGTTCCAAGAAAATTTGACCAAGCCTTTGGGAGTCCTCAAGTCAAAGTTATCTCTGAGGAATCCTGTCTTTCATCTATAGACCTGCCTTAACAACTCAGCTGTGCTTAGACATTGGCTGAGAGGAGCCAGTGAGAGGTGCTGCTTTAGTAATAGTGCAAATATTGGCTTGCAGCCCACTGGCTAGGCCACTTGTCAATTATATTTATTCCCCAAAGCAGTAGGTCTGAGAGGCATATTTTCGTGATCACCTTAACTGCAAATCCTTGCCAAAAATTATACACAAAAAATAGATTCCAAAAATGGATTAGAAACCTAAGTGAGAAAGGAAGAAACCAATCATATTAATATAAGAAATGGAAGAATGTCTTTCAACTTAGGATAAGGAATAATTTGTTAAAACAAAGCATCAAAAGAATTAAGTGTAAGCTGGGCATGGTGGAACATACCTGTCATCCTAGTGACTCAAGAGGTTGAGGCAGGAGAATCTTAAGTTCAAAGCCAACCTCAGTAACTTAGCAAGACCCTAAGCAATTTAGCAAGGTCCTGTCTCAAAATTTTAAAACATGGGGGTTGGCTGGGAATGTGGCAGTGGTTAAGGATTATACTTCAATTCCAAGCATAAAAAAGAAAAAGTATAAAGAATAGATGCATTTGGCCTTCACTGTTTCTGTCTTGCAATTAACAATGTGGATAGGTTTAAAGCTATCTTAAATGCCTAAAATTGACAAGGCAGGATATCTAGAATATATAAAACACTCAGGGAAATCAACAAGAAAAGTAGTACTGTCAGTAGAAATGTAGTCAAAGAATATGAAAAGGCAATATATAAAAAGGAAAAAAAGAATTTCCAAAAGATAGCCCGTATATAAAGAAATGTTCAAAAAATTAGTGTCCAAAGAAATCCAATTAAAATCAAAGTAAGGCATCACTTTATACCTAATAGACAAGTATAAATGTCAAGTGTAGGCAAGGATGTAGAGCCCTCATTGAATGCTGGCACAGCAATCAGTTCTAGTTAAATTACTTGTATGCATGTCCCATGCACCAGATATTCTGTTACATTCTACATCATGTGCTAAGTCAGTTTCAAATTGAATATTTTCTTCAGATTAGACTAATGATCAAGATCCATTCTATTTAATTGCTAAAAGGAGAGGAGAGGAGTTGTTTTTTTTTCAAACTGAATAAATTTTTCAAGGTTTTTAAACTAAAAGTTTATATTCTTGCATTCTATGTAAAATAAAAAAAAAATATGATTGATCTCTCCCATTGCAGGCAGATGACAGAAAATCTTTTGAACATTAATCTTTTCATTTCAATAAATTTTCATATTTATAACAAATACTTGTAACTCATTGCACTAACTGGTAACTTTGATTGGAATAAGCACAAAATTAACACATTTCCATCTTTCTGTTCTACTTAATTAAAAGCACGAATAGTATGATACTCATCACTGTGATGTTCCTAGATCTTTATCAAGCCATATCCTTTTGTTTTATGTGGAACAGGGAAAACAGGCTCCTCCTTAAACCTCAAGGATAAGAGTTGTCACATGCACCATCACTCAGGAGTTAGAGATGCTGGTTAGGTGGGATTCTAGGTATACCCTGCCCACTTCAACCAGAACTGCTTTAATGTGATTTGTTTTATGTGTTTAGCTTCAGAATAAATTTCAGTTAGAACAAATGATTCCACTGTTACTCCTCCCTTCAAAAGCTTATATTGTAATTCATTATTTGTTATATTTTGTGACTCAAATTTAATATTGATAAGAACAAAGGTAAGGTATAGATTCTTGTGTAAATAGGAGAGAGATTTGGAGGATAATTCAATGGATATGAGAACACGTGAATGAATATGGGAGATAAGAACAATTCAATGGATATGAGATATAAAGGAATGGATGAAGAGGAGTTTGACAATAATGTCTAATTTGCACAGATCAAATTTGAGATGTCAGAAACACAGAATTTCAGGAGGCAGATGAGAATGCAGAACTTTAGTGTAGAATTTAATATCAAATGTGTATAGAAATTTATAGGTCAAATGAAATAGACCACCAAATGAGAAAAAAAGTACTCAGGAAAACTGGAGTTAGAATAGTGCCATAGAAATATAAAGGAAAACCAAAAAGTTGTGTTCTTTGAAACTAAAGAAGAGAATTTTATGAGGAATGAATTATTTTAAGAGAAGATCAAGACGGGCTGGGGATGTGGCTCAAGCGGTTGTGCGCTCGCCTGGCATGCGTGCGGCCCAGGTTCAATCCTCAGCACCACATACAAACAAAGATGTTGTGTCCACCGAAAACTAAAAAATAAATATTAAAATTCTCTCTCTCTCTCTCTCTCTCTCTCTCTCTCTCTCTCTCTCTCTCTCTCTTAAAAAAAGAGAAGATCAAGAAAGGCAAGGACTAAGAAAAATGCCTGTGAATTTGACATTAGATGCAATTGACTGGCTTCTTAAAATTTTTTTTTCAATTATATGGTATGAATAGGGTTTTTTGTTGTTATTGTTTGTTTGTTAAATGGAATTTTAGAGATAGAGGATACTGGAAATCACTCATTACAACCAGATTATATTAGTCAACTCATGATTCCATAACAAAATATCGTATTAAAAATACTGAATGATGTTAGGCATTGGGTCATGGAAGTTTTTAAAAAATATTTATTCATATTTTCTATAAATGTGTAATTATATATATATATATGATATATACATATATGTGTATTCATGTTATATTAATAATTAAAATTAAAGTTATATGAGACACAATTTTTTTACATTGATATGTGATTAAAATCTAAGGCTTCCCAGTTATTGAATTGTTTAGTATCAGTCATGTCTCTTCTTTGAATGTTTTGCAAATTACTTTACCTCTTTGCTAGTTTCACAAAATTTCCTTTGGACTTATTAGGCAAAGACCTTAAATTACCTCCAATGACTTTTTTGCAGAATTAAAAAAATCCTTTCTAAAATTCAAAGGACCCTATATGTCTAAAACAATCTAAAATGGAAGAAAGTGGGATGATTCACATTTCCTGATTTCAAAACTTGGTACAGATCTAAACAAGACGGTGGTACTTGAAGAAAGACAAAGACAGTAATGGAATGGAAAAGAGGGTCCAGACAAGCCCTTGTATAAATGATCAAATGATTTTCAACAAGGTACCAAGACCATCCAAAGGGAAATATAATAGAATTTTTCAACAAATAGTACTGTGAAACCTCGATATATACATGCCAAAAAATGAACCTGTACCTTTGTTTTATACCACGTGCAAAAATTAACTCAAATGGAATCTAAGACATAAAAGTAAGAGCTAAAAGTGCAAAACCTTTGGAAGAAAACATAGAGGGAATCTTCATGACATTAGATCTGGTAATGGTTTGTCATTTATGATACCAAAAGCACTGATGACAAAAGAACAAAAAGAAAATTGTACTATCCCAAAATTTAAAAATTTTGTGCATCTGAGTACACTATAAGATAAGTGAAAAGACCCCTTAGAATGGGAGAAAATATTTGCAAATCATATGTCTGTTAAGGATTCATATCCAGAATATAAGAAGAACTCCTACAACTCAATAATTAAAAAATAAACAACACATTAAAAAGTGACCAAAGCACTAAATAGACATTTTTCAAATGAAGATATACAAATGACCATAAGCACTTGAAGCATGTTAAAACATCACTAATCATTAGGGAATATAAATTTAAAAACACAATAAGATTTCACTTTGTACCTATATTGATCTGTTTTTCTTCCATTATAACAAAATAACTAAGATTGAGCACTTTATAAAGAAAAGAGATTTATTTAGCTCACAGTTTCAGAAGTGGAAAGTTCAAATAGCATGATGCTGGTTCTGATGAGGGTCACTTGGTTGCATCAGATCATTGTGGTCAATGGCATCATAATGGGAGTGTATGTGTAAGAGAGAGATCATATGGTGATTCAAGAAGTCAGACAGCCAGAGACAACCAAGGCATGCTCTTTTGTAACAGCCTTTTCATGAAACCCCACCAGGGTGCCATAACAACTACATCAATTCTCTTCAAGGGCAGCACTGCATGACCTAAGAACTTCTCACTAGGTCCCACCTCTAAAAGGTTCTACATCACCTCTCAACACTTCCATGTAGAGTACCAATTTCCAATACATGAAGTCTTGAAAGATGCACTCAAACCATATGCAAACCATAGCAGTACCTGATGGAATGAGGAAAAGATAGCAACTATGGGAAAAGATGTGGAGAAACTAAAACTCAAGAATTTAGGAATGTAAAATGATAGGAATGTAAAATGTTATAGCTATTGCAAAAATGGTATGACAGCTGCTTTCTCAAAAAATTTAACATAAGCCACGCATGGTGGCACTTGCCTATAATCCCAGCAGCTTGGAAGGCTGAAGCAGGAGGATCACAAGTTCATAGTCAGCCTCAGCAAAAGTGATATGCTAAACAACTCAGGGAGACCCTATCTCTAAATAAAATTCAAAATAAGGCTGAGGATGTGGCTCAGTGGTCGAGTGCCCTGAGTTCAATTCCGAGTAGCAAAAAAAGAAAAAAGAAAAATTTTAAAATAAAATTAGTTTATAAGCCAGTGATTCCACTTCTGGATATATAATCAAAAGAAGTGAAAGCAGGGACTTGAACAAATATTTGTACACCCATTTCATTACAGGATTGGTTACAATAGTCAAAATGAAAGTAAATCAAGATTCTATTGATAGATGAATGAACAAAGTCTGGATACATATACGAACATTTATATAATGTGTTATAGATATACTATATTATATATATATATATGTGTGTATGTGTGTGTGTGTGTGTGTGTTATATATGTGATACATATCACAATGGAATATTATTCAACCATAAAAAGGACAGAAATGTTGACATGCTATAACATGAATGAACCTTAAGGACTTTATGTTATATGAAATTAGCCAGTCACAAATACTATATGATTCTCCCTAAATTAGGTAACTAGTCAAATTATATTAATTATATTGTTTCATGCTAAGAAGTAGAATAGTAATGGCTAGAGGCCAGGGGTATGGAAGAATAGGTATTTAGTGTTCAATGGATATGCAGTTTTGGTTTAGGAAAATGAAAAAACTTGAGAGACAGATAGTGGTAGTAGCTGTAGAATACAGTGAATATGAATGTATTTAATGCCAGAAAACTATATCCTTAAAAGTGTTAAAATGGTAAATTTTGTTATGTATATTTTGTCCAAAAAAAAAGAAGAAAAAATTAAACAGAGACATAAAAGGAAAGGACACAGAGAGAACAGAGGAGAGAGCCCTGAAAAGATGGAGGGAGAGACTTATCAGACACAAGCCAAGGAACTCCTAGAGCCACCGAAGCTAGAAGCAGCAAGGAATGAGTTTTTTCTAGAGAGTTTGGAATGAGTCTTTTCTAAAGAGTTTGCTGACACCTTGATTTGGGACTTATGGTTTTCAGAACATTACATCTCAAGGACCTAGATAAAAAACAAACCAACACCAAAATTTGTAGAAAACAGAAATGATTAAAATCAGAGCCAAATCAATGAAATTAAAATTTTAAATATTTCAAAAAATAAACAAAACAAAAAGTTGGTTCTTTGAAAAAATAAGCAAAATAGATAAACCCTTAGCCAAGCTAAAAAAAAGAGGAAAAAACCTCAAATTATTAAAATTTTTGATAAAAAAGAAAATATCACCTCAGATACTACTGAAATACAGAGGATAATGAGAAACTTTTGAAAATTTATACTCTAATAAAATAGAAAATCTTGAAGACATTGACAAATGTTTAGAGACATATGACCTACACAAATTGAAACAGGAAGACATAGAAAATTCAAAGAGATCAATGTCAAGTAATGAATTTGAATGTCATCAAAAGCCTAACAACAAAGTAAAGCCCAGGACCAGATGGATTCTCAGCTGAGTTCCACCAGACCTTTAAAGAAGAACTAACACCAATCCTCCTCAAATTATTCCATGAAATAGAAAAGTAGGTAACCCTTCCAAACTCATTCCATGAAGCTAGTATTATCCTGATACTGAAATCAGACACAGACACACACAAGGAAAGAAAACTCCAGACATAAATACTGTTATCTAGACATACACACCAAAAACATACATTGCCGAAATGACAGACTCTTCAATAAATGGTGCTTGGAAAACTGGAAATCAGTAGTAGAATGAAATTTAACCCCGATCTCTCACCCTGCATAAATTCAACTCAAACTAGATCAAATACCTAGGAACTGGGATAGAAACCCTGCATCTACTAGAAGAAAATGAAGGCCCAACACTTTAACATGTCAGCTGAGAAATGAACTTCCTCAACAACATTCCTAAAGCAGAAGAAGTAAAATCAAAAATCAATAAATGAAATGGTACAAAATTAAAAAGCTTCTTCACAGCAAAAGACATAATTAAGAGCATGAAGAGAGAGCCTATAACACTCAAATAAGGCATTAAATTTCCAGGATATAAAAAGAACTCAAGAAGCTTAACACCATAAAAAAAAATAACCCAATCAATAAGTGGGCAAAGGAACTGAATAGACACTTCTCAAAAGAAGAAATATATGAAAAATATTCAACGTCTGTAGCAATTAGAGAAAATCAAATTAAAACTACACTGAAATCTTACTTCACTCCAACTAGAATGGCAATTATTAAGAATATAAGTAACAATAAATGATGGCAAGGAGGTGGGGAAAAGGATACACTCACACATTGTTCGTTGGATTTCAAGTTACTGCAACTACTCCAGAAAGCAGTATGGAGACTCCTCAGAAAATTTAGAATGGAACCACCTTTTGACCCAGTTATCCCACTCCTTGGTATATATCCAAAGGAGTTAAAATCAGCACACTACAGTGATGCATCCACATCAATGTTTATAGCAGCACAATTCACAGTAGCTAAGCATGAACCCCACCTAGATGCCCATCAAAAGATGAATGGATAAATAAATTGTAGTACATATACACAATAGATTATTTCTTGACTATAAAGGAGAATGAATTTATGACATTCGCTGGTAAATGGATGGATCTATTACTATCATGCTAAATGAAATAAGCCAATCCCAAAAACAAAGGTCGAATGTTCTCTCTCATATGTGGATGCTCATCCACAACAAGCAGGGATAGGGGTAGGGGGGCGTGGTTAAAAATAGAAGTTCAATGGATTAGGCAAAGAGGAATGAAGGGAAGGGAGAAGGGATAGGAATAGGAAAGACAGTGAAAGAATCTGAAATGACTTTCCTGTGTACACATATGAACAAACCACAGTCAATCTCAACATCATGTACATCCACAAGAATAGGATTCTAATTAAAATTAAGATATATCCCATGCTTGTGTAAATATATCAAAACATATTCTACTGTCATGTGTAACTAAAAAGAACAAATTTTTAAAAGAATAGTTTTTTATTGCTTTTAACCCATTAAATTTGTGGCAATTTATTAAGGCAGTCACAGGAAACTAGTACAGTGATGGAGGAAGCAAGGACATCAAGTCAGAATGAGAATGGGAGAATAAGTGAAGGAGTTTAAGACAAGACCAGAGGTGAGAAATTGTTGCCCAAGAGGGTGGGAAAGTAAATAGGTCAGAAAGTATAAAATGACTTTCTAGAGCATTAGGAATCCTTTGGGATCATGTCCAGGAATTTAAAATTAAATCAGTCAACTTGTATGTTTTTCTCCATCTCTGTGTGTCTGCACAAGAGCATAGGTGAAGAATCACAGAAATTTGAATTTACCTAGTTATCTTTTCATCAAAAGAGTATGAAGTAAAGAGAAATAAAGGAGTTGATGACACATTTAAGGAAATGAGTTTAATGACTGTCCTTTTTAAGCTGCTCTAATATCCAAGTACATCTTAGGAACATCCATAGCAACCAAGCAAATATCTGTTTAATGAGTTACCAAGTACTGTGATGTTTAGCATACTAAGCTGCTCTGAAATCCCATAACACAATACAGTGTAAGCTACTACATGCATTGACCCCTAAGCTATGTGATATTATTCACCTCTTCATTTTTCAACATGATAACACTTGTTTGTTACCTGGTATCAATCTTGTAGTGTCACTCTGCAAGAGAGAACAGTAACATTAACTAAAGAAAAATCTCAGAGAAATATCTTACATCTCTCTCAAGGGAGGTATGTTTTTATTGCCTCATCATGTAATGCTTATGCACTGTAAGTTTTCATCATAATGTCACATTAATTTGAGACAATAGCGAAGCAGCAGTATGCATATTTCAGTTACATTGAAAATTTTAAAAACTCCCAAACTTAAGAATTTCTTCAATAAATTTCAAATAGAAGTAAAGACTTAGTCAAAAATGGCAATCACATTTTCCTCTTTGTCCCTAACACATCAGAGAAATTAGCTAGGACATTGTAGTTGTTTTAAATGATAAAACATAAAAGGTAGATTAGAATAGTGACTAAGGGCTGCTGGTCACCACCTTCAACTCCAAGGGTAGCTACTCAATTCTGGAATATAAACTAATATTGAGCCATTTAATTTTCTAATCTTCAATAATCAATAACCTAGGGAACTATGAGCCAGATGACATGAGGGCCAAGATTTTTCTCTCTTAAACATATACAAATAAACTGAAGTTTTAATAATAATGGACAATATTTCTGTAGTGCCTCCATCACACGAGGTACTATTCTGAGTATTTTAAATTTATTAACTCACTCACATTTCTCCATTTACTAGTATTATTTTACCGACCTAGAAGCTGCAAAGATTTGAACCCTGGCAATCTAATTCTAGAGTCTCTGCATTTGAATTACTATGTTGTACCTAGATTATTTCAAATGTACTTTACCAAAGTGTTAAAAGCAATGACGGCTGAAAACCTTCATTTAGAGTACTGGCTCTCTTTAAATGGGTAACATTTTGTTGTCAGCCAAAGCTAAACATTAAATATTTTCATAGTTCAAGTAGTTGACTAAAAGAATAAAGTTGATCTAGATCATCTCCCAAAATAGAAAGATCTTCAAAATATTAAGTGAAGAAAAACCACATTGTACAAGAATATATATAATAAACTTTTTAATTAAGATTTTTAATTTAACATGCTCTTTCTGAGGATGTGTGTACATTTGTGTATGTATATGTATAAATGCTTAGGATGTTCTATGGAAAGATAGACTCTAATAACACCAATTGTTTCTGAAAAGAAGGAAAGGGACCAAGATCAGGACACAGTCAAACAGGGCTTCAGTCTCATTTCTAAGGTTTAAAACTCACAAAGATCATGTACACGTGTGTTCTTTGTCTAATTGAAAGTATTTGCTTCTTCTCTTTCAATTTTATTCATTCTGATAAAAACTTTTAAAAATACATTTATTACATTAAATCATTTTGGGAAAAATCTGATTTGATATTCATTTATTTGTTCTCTCAGAAGTAAATATTTTTAAAAGAACTTAGTACATATTAATAAATTTACTGTGTCCCTGTGAAACATGGAGATACTTGTTCAATAATTTATTAATTATTTGTTGAGTTACATAATAAATGTGGCTTTTAAGAATATTTAATTGTTTTTATTGAGTTTTTGTGAAGTCTTCTTCAAGATATTTGTAAGCCTACCAATAATCTTCTTTAAACTCTTAATCCAGTGCATACTTAAGATATTTATCATTCAATCTTCACAACCAGTTTATTCTTTTTTAACAAAATTAGTCAATACCAAAAAAAAAAAAAAAAGAAAAATCATGAAGAAGAAGAAAGAAAACCTATTTCTTTCTTGTTGAGACTATGTTTTCTTCAAGCTGTTCTTTGGGCTGAGGCTTCTCTGTTCAAACTTGTCAAACTAGTTTCATTTCAACTACTTGTAATTTGTTTCCTTATTTCTTTGAGCTGTAGACCTCTAACATATCTAGAAATGTCATAGAGTTGAATAGATAGTCCAGTTCAGTGTGTGCAGACGTACAAGATCATACTCCTTCTGGTGATGATGTATCGGTAAGTTAGTTTTGTTTTGTAAACGGTCATTGCTATTTTGTCTGTCAACAACTAGATTCCCATGTCAGAGGGCTGCTGGTGAGGTATCCTTAATGGATTCAACCAGCATTGGAGCCTGTGACATTTCTGGACTTTTCATAGCTGTCTGTATTAATTAACTTCTGTGTTTAAAAACAATGTTTTATGTGAAAAATCATCATCAGAATTACTTCACATTGTCAAGTTCAATAGTGGGATTTTAAAAGAAGTTAACAAAAAACTGTATTACACTGTGTCCTGATTCATTCTGAATTGGGAGGGAGGGTTCATGTTTTTTAAGAAAACCTTCCCTTGAACGATCTGACAAAATTTTACTTCTCTACTACTTTCTCTTTAGCCCTTTTTTCTCATACTTTACGGGTAGTTCTGTGGATTGGGAAGTTGATAGCTGCAGAGGCACTTATCTCCTAGTGATTTTAAAAGCTATGGCAGTAATAATATTTTAGTGCTGTTTCGATTTATGCTATTTTAAAAATATTTTTGTATATGTTATTTCATTTATAAGCTAAGACAGTCTTGTGAGCTCAGTAGAATAGGTATCATTAATGCCCATTTTTAAGGATGGCATCTTAGTGAAACAGAAGTTACGAGATATCTCCAGATCTACAGAGCTGTCAGATTCCAGAATCAAAGGTGTATTTCTCAGAGCCCTCAACATCTTACAGTTCAGTTTTCCTTAGTAACTACTGCCTCTCTAGCTGGCAAGAATAACACTGAGAAATTCAGAGATGACAATTTAATACTAGATTGGCCACTAACTTGGTGAACTTCCCTGGGCTTCTTTTTACACTCATAAAATACATAGTTATATCAGTCCTAGCACATAGTACCTGCCTCTGAGCCTCTTAGAAAGAATCTTTAATGTTTCACACATAATCAATACTCTATAAATATTTATTGAACAAATAAATAAACAAACAAATGTAAATATCTAGCATTGATGTTTTGCTTATTTATTAAAACTCACTGAATTTGAAAATTCATACACCATGTTTATGGAAATCATGATACTATAAAATGGAATCTCCAACTTCTCATATTTCACATTCCCCAAATTATTTATTTAAATATCAAGTTTCATTATTATAGGCATCAAAAGCATTTTTTTTGTAATGAGCATATGTATTTATAGGAATGTTTGCAGTTTAATGGAAGCAAAAAACTGTATTACACTGTGTCCTGATTCATTCTGAATTGGGAGGGAGGCGTAATGATGGTTGTTGGTTTGTGTCATTGTTCTGGATATTCGTGAAACATGTTAATAAAGAAAAGAGACAATGGGAAACACTAAATGGTCATATTTTCTTTAAGCCTAATTCATGGTATAATATTTCAGAATTTGGAAGGTTTATAGGAGAAAGAAGGTCACACCAATAGGCATAGGATTGGAGAAAAGCAAATGCTCAATATTAACATCCTAAGTCATCTCACTTACACTCATCTCACCTACACTCATTCAAAAATATATTCATATTCATGCTCAACATTCTTATTTCTCCATTATTAGGAAAACAACATATAGAAACTTATCAAAATGTATTTGATTCATACTCTTGTTGTTTGTGCTATTATGACCTTGAATTTGTCCTTTATAGGTTTTGTGACCCTCTTCTTTGTATGGCAGATTGATTTTAGTTTAACAACTTTTTGGAACTCTACTCTATTTGCATTTGCCTGTAGAAATAGCCATACTCCTACTCTCTCAGATATTCTTTAATAGTGCTTCACTCACTTTAAAACCTTGATTTCAAAATATCCCTAAAAAGATAAATCTTTTTAATAAAAGATAAAATCTCCCTATAAAAGATTTTTAAATCTCCCTATAAAAGATAAAATACCAATTGAATTCTTCATTCAAGATTTTTATCCTAATCTCATGAGCCTAATGTCTCTCCCTTCTTATAACTCTTTATTTGAGGCATTGATTGTTAATAAATGTAAAAATTAATTCCTCCTCTTCATTATCATCTTTAGAGAAAAATGTAGTTTTAGTCAAGTCTTTCGTAAGAATTCATGTTTTACATTTAATTTTGTTTTGGGTAATTGCTTCAGTTAACTTGTGAATTTGTCAAGATTATTCCCTAAAATATTTTAAAGCTAAATTTTTAGAATTAAAATCAAAATAGCAAAGTAAAGTCTCCATATTAATTATTGACTGTTAAATGTGGTAAAAAATTTCAATTGAAAATTTGTGTTATTTTTTAGCAAAGTCATAATGCTTTATGTGCCACATTTACATTACATTAGCTCATTTAATTCTCCCAGAAATCCTTTGACTTTGCTACTGCTATTAACTTCATTTTATAGAAGAAGAAAGTAACTAGCCCAACATACTAAGTTAATGGGTAGAACAGCTAGAATTTGAACTGGAAGTGGAGCCAGAGCCTGGAATTAACTAATAGGCTGCTTTTTCCTCTTTTGGATAATTTTTGAGAGAAAAAAAAATTGTTTTTAATTTAAAATTTGAATATAACATTCACAGTACTTGTCATTCAGTAGGATTCTAACTGTAGTTGATAGTGTGAAATATGTATGCATCTCATTGATACTTAAAGGGTGATTTATAATATTCTCTTCTTGGTTGTGCTTTCCTTTTCTAATTGGTATGTAGGAAATAATTTTGGTAGGATGGCAGACACATATATATGTTATTTGGAAACTAAGATTTTAGGAATTTATGATCAGATAATTTTATAATTCCAGAGTGGTTGGCATGTATTTGTAATGATTATAATACAACTAATTCATTATCTATTTAGTAAATATGAAACATTTTGCATGTATAATTTCATTTATGCTTTACAATTCTGATATTAGTTAGGTCTGAGATTACCCTATATTACAGGAGGGAAAGTAGTTGCCCCAGATCACAGTTACAGAATTTTAAAATGAAGCTATCTACAACTTTCTATCCCCTCCATATTCACACATATGTCTCTGAAATATCTTGAGCATTGACATGGAATTGATAATATAAAATACAATGACAAGAGTTGGTAAAAAAATAACATAAACAACATTTGAATAGCATTTTACTGAACACTTTCACGTTCATTATCAGAGTGGTCTGGTTACAAACATATAGCTTTAAAGATAGACATGGTTTCCCTTAGCTCTGTGACTTGCGTTGCCTTTCTTTATTAGTGAAGTGGTAACAATAATGTCTAACTCACCAAGATGTAGCATAATGACATGAGATCATCTACAAGAAAATTCCATAGACACAGAGTAGGACTTGCTATTTGTTAGAGCCCCTTGTTTACTTACTTCATGATTTCACATCTCCAAGTAGTATTTATTATCACCATTTTACAGGGGAGCTCAGAGAGGTTTGGGAAACTTCTCAAAATATAAAATCCAAAATGCAACTGGTAACAAAATTACCTACAATATATATTCTTGTACTAAAGTGCTCACATTCTCAACATGACTGACTTCTATTGAGTAAGAATAATGACAAAAAAGATTGGTAATAGCTTGCTTACATTTACAAAATATAATATTATAGGGCTGGGGCTGTAGGTCAGTGGTAAAGCACCGGCATCACATTTGTGAGGCACTAGGTTCAATTCTCGGCACCACATAAAAATAAATAAAGATACTGTGTGTTTACTCATTTTTGTTTACATAATGGAAATTTGTTATTCATGCTATTTTAAATATTTGTAGAGAAGTTTTCAATAGTTCCTTATTTCCTTTCATTTCCCATAGCACAGATTGAAGGAAAAGTATTAAAGATTGTACTATGAGTTGCAGGAAGATAGAAACCATGTCTTGTTTGTTCTACTTTAGTAAGTCCAGCATGATGCCCAAAACCATAACAGCAGCTCGATAAAAGATTGTGGAGAACAAATACAATGAATTCAACAATATTTTTTTAAAAACCTTAGCAGACATAAACTAGCACCATAGAACTCCATTTTGCTGTTATCTCAAAGTGAGAGTTAAGTGCCAATTTTATCTTAGGATAAATCTGGAAAAGACTCTTTTTCTGAATAAAGGCAGAAAGATTCCAAAAGGGTAAGAATCTGAAGTTAATACCACTGATGGAAGAACAAATAAAAGGGCAAACAAAGGAGAAATGAGATAATACCTGATAGCTTCTTGGAAGTAATTTGTTAGGACATATTTACATCATACAAGGTTCTGACAGAGATTTGAATATGAATAATTCATTTTGCATACATGTATATCATCCAAGCCTGATTTTTAATCTCTAATCCTTACAAATTTTAATAGGTGAGGCTGTAACTTTTACTAAAAGTGTATTAGGGCTAAGAACATGCATGTGTGTGCACGCACACACACATATACCTTCCACATAACAACATTACATACTACCTATTTTTTTTGTTGTAGAATATTCCATGATGAAGTTTTGTTCAACTCTCATTTGCTCAAACCTTTATTCCTTTATTTTACTTGTTCAAAAGTATCTTCATTTTATTGTGTCATGGTAGGCCACAATAAAACACATTTTTGGTGATTAATGGTATATTAAAAATAACCTGAGTACTTCCTGATACCTACCTAAGCTCATATCTGTGGGGCTTTAAAATCCAAAATGCAACTGGTAACAAAATTACCTACAATATATATTTTTGTACTAAAGTGCTCATATTCTCAACATGACTGATTTCTATTGAGTAAGAATAATGACAAAAAAGTTTGATAATAGCTTACATTTACAAATTATTTACTATGTGCTCGTCACTTTACATGTATTAATGCATTTAATCCTATGAAGTAAGTATTAATTTAATTTCCATTTTACAAATAGGGGAATTAACACAGAGAAAGGCCAAATATTCTGCCTAACATTGCAGAGCTAGCAAGTGGCAAGGCTGGGATTTGACTCAATAACTTCAGAGATTGGGCTTTTATTCTTAATGCTATACATTCTCAGGAGTCAGTTCAAACATTTTGCATGAATTTAAACTACATGTGATTATGTTTTATCATGAAACAAAAATCTAAATTCAACAATATTTTTTTTAAACAGACATAAATTAGCACAATAGAACTCCATTTTGCTGTTATCTCAAAGTGAGAGTTAAGTGCCAGTTTTATTTTAGGATAAATCTGGAAAAGGCCCTTTACTAATAAAGACAGAAAGATTCCAAAAGGGTAAGAATCTGAAGTTAATACCACTGATTAGGGTTGGGCAGATGTAAGAGAAAAGACAGGGCTTAAAGAACTTGGAGTAAATCCAGCTCAGCAGGCTATAAACTGCATCCTGACAGAAGGTGGCAGGGGACAGGAGTACAACCTGTGCCTCCATGAGGATGAGGTACATAGATGTTGTAGAAAGGTGTTCTCAATTCCCTTCAGTTTTTGTTCTCTTCTGCCAGCCTCAAGCTTCTCTCAGCTATACTCCTTTTCCCACTCTCCCATGCCAGTTTGCCCAATTTTAATACCTGTGAACACAATGAAAGCATTTCCCTAGATAGATAAGGAATTCAAGTCTCTCTTTTCTGAGTTTTTGATTTTTCTTCTTTGAGTCCCCTGAATTCAGCTCAGCCTGAATCTCTTCATCTTTTCTACAGAAAAGTTATCTTTGGTCTGGACACACAATGAAATTTTATCCAATACTTTACCTCCCTCTAAGCCTAGTCCTCACTGTCACCCACAGAAGAAATATAAGTTTCCTTGATTTCTTCATGGAGCAACACACTGGTGAAAAGACAACTAAAGCAATGTCTTCAAAACTCTTCTATGCAACAGGAGCATCCCAAGAAATATTAGGAGATATGGTGGTAAACAGCATACTTGTAAAACATGTTTTAATCCAATTCAACCATCAGTTTTCAAGTATCTAAGAGCTAGGATTCTAACAGTTTCCAGGATAGATAGAAACCAGGACAGAAATGTTTTACTCTCATTTGAAATCATCAAAGGGCCTAAGACTTTAAGAAGTGAGGATCCTATTTAACATACTTAAGTTGTTTTAAGTAATTAATAGCCTATATGAATATGGGAAACATCCCTTCCCCTCACTTACTCAGGAACACTGCGTAAGAGATGCCCCAGTAGTAAATGACTTATTCACTGTTTTCAAGATCTTGTGCACTTTAGGGGAAGAAGATGTGTGTACACATAACATATCAAGAATTAAAATAGATCATTTGGCACCATAAAAATCAGTATCAAGTTAAAAATAAAATCTTTCTAAGCCTACAGACAACCCCAAGTATGTTCATGAGTTTTCCTGTACACACATCCTCATAGCCCTTTTTATTTCCACATTGTCTCTGCCACTATTGTGAAAGCCTCTGTGGGTTAGGGAAAGAAGGGGATTTTAATATTTTGAAGTACATACAAATTTAAATCCAATGGAAAGGGGGGAGATATAAAAGCAAAATCAAACTCAAGACTTAAGCATGATGAAGATTGGAATAACTTCTGACCAGTAAAATAACCACTACTTGCAGTTCACTAAACTTCTCATTTATCTTATAAGATCATTAATTCCACAGATTATTGGGGGAGGGGAGTAATGGTAATCCTGTTTTAAAAATTTTTTTAAAAATGTTCAAAAGTCAATTTTATATAATAGAAACAATGGATGTCTGAGTTCAGCCATTAGAGGAAGGATGGTTAATGGACCCAGTGTGCAGTTGGACAGGATTCCTCCTATATAGCACAGCAGGGTAACTTTGGTTGACAACAATCAATAAAGTATTTTAAAATAGCTGGTAGAGGTCAGTCATGGTGGCACAAACCTGTAATCCAAGCGGCTCAGGAGACTGAGGCAGAAGGAACAGGAGTTCAAAGTCAGGCTCAGCAAAAGCGAGGTGCTAAACTCAGTGAGACCCTGTCTCTAAATAAAATACAAAATAGATCCAGGATATGGCTCAGTGGTCAAGTGCCCCTAAGTTCAATCCCCAGTACCACCACCTCTACCAAAAAATTAGCTGATAGAATTTTGAATGTTTCCAACCCAAAGAAATGATAAATATCTGAGGTCATCAATATACAGTTACTCTGATATGATCATTATATATTGTGTACATGTAGTGAAATGTCACACTGTATCCCATAAACATGTCAACTTACTACACATTGGATAAAAATAAAAATAAATTTTTTTATAAAGCTGAATCTTAACTTTGCATACTGAGCAAGTTATTTATCCATCAGTTATTCACCTGTGAAATGACAAGAGTGTTTGAAGAAGGAAATGTGAAAATATATCAATAAAATAGTAGCTCTTGCTCCTATTACCTTTGGTATTAAATATTCATTCTCAGAGACTTATAGAATACCCAGATATCAATGTATCAGAACATATAAAGTTGTCATGAAAGACTGCTGTCCTTGTAGGAAATGACTGATTTAGTGGCTCAGAGGGAATCACAATTTTCACTGGTGGAAGAAGAGTCAGCACTTTGGTTCATTGGCCCCAGGCTAGGAAAAGGAAAGCAAAGTTTTCTGCATGCATTGGCTTCCTTGAGTACATTTAGCATCTTTGTTCAGTTACATTAGGAGTTAAGTAGACTTGTAGGTTGACCTGGTAAGCTGTGCAACAATTTATTCCTTTTTATATCTGACAGTGTAATCTGAACTTCAAAATACTTTTTATTAAGGGTTGTGGGAACATAACCGATCTATACATGGGAATTTGTATAATAGTCACATGCACCTGCATTTGTATAATGATAACATATATCTGCAAGAAAGCAGAAAACTAAACCTGAAAGAAGAAAGATTTGGAGCATATAGATAAAATGATAAAGGGCATATGGTTGAAATAGTGGCTGTCTTTTAGCGAAAAAGCAGATCCCTGTGGGGAGGGGGCTCATAATATCCTTTGCTTAACTCAAGTTATCTTTGAACTCACATATAGGAAAATTACTAAGAAATTGCATATTCCAACTATGATCTTCAACAATCCATATTGTTCTCTGTATTCTTCAAAGTGTGTCTCTTTTAGTTTTTAAGATTTTAGAATGTAAATTCACAAAATCAATTATTACCATGGTTCTTTGACAGAGTCTTAAGAAAAAAAAACATGACATGAATACACCCTTATACCATCTTAATAATATTGCCTGAATGAAGGCTTAGTAAATATGATAAATTGGATCTCACAGAAATTATAGGTTGTGTTGCTCAGAATAAGAATCATTTATACTTTCCCTTTCCTTTAAAGAATGCAGAGTGCCAATGCAGAGTACACCTCATGATTAGGGATTACCTTTAGATCTATTTCCATTTCAATTGCCAACGGTTCAATTTGTATTCATGAAATTATTACCTGAATGAAATACCCCCCTTGTCTTTTTAAGTTTTCTCCCCAGGACAGAATTCTGTTTTTCTGGAATAGTTCCCCTCTATAAAAATTAAAGAAGCTTAACTCTCACATGCTTTCTTTGAAGGTTACAGTTTTCCATCAATTTTCAGTAAAGTCAATATTTTTAGCTATGGTCAGCAAAATTCTAAGATGGCTACAAGATCCCTATCCTATAGTATACATACACCTCCTACAGTTATTGAATCTAACACTAATCTAGAGACCTCAGTTCAGCTTCAGAGAACTGAGTTCTGCTTTTACTTGAGTGAGCCTGGAAGAGGATCATAAATCTCAGATGAAAAAAGCAGCTCCAACATCACCTTGATTTTAGCTGTATGAGAGCTTGAGAAGAGCTCTCATACAACCATGCCACATACAGAACTGGGAGCTAATAAATGGATATTTCTTTACAGTGCAAAATAAAGTGGTAATTTTTGACATGGCAACAGAAAATCAGTACACCTGTGCTTGTTTTATGGGTGTGAGTAAAGCAGGAAAAAAAATACACAAACAAAATGCTCCATCTGTGCTTTCAAATAGGCTTGATTCCAGAAGTCTTTACTAAGTTTATGTCTTTTCAAATCTGAAGTGATTTTAAGCAAATGACTAACACACTTTCCCCAGAATAGGAAAGTGATGACACATTTTTGTTTCCATGCATTGCATGTTTATATTCATAAACTTTCAGTAGTAAGCTGAATGTTTATTCATAAAGAATTAAATAGCTATAGCTTTAATGCATCGCTTCTTCAGATTTTACAGTTCAATGTTGTGCATGACCTGTATTCCCCAAGGTGTTCTTATAAGGACAAACAGTCTAAATATCAGCTTTTTTTTTTTGAGAGAGAGAGAATTTTAATATTTATTTTTCAGGTTTTTTTTGGTGGACACAACATCTTTGTTTGTATGTGGTGCTGAGGATCGAACCTGGCCGCACGCATGCCAGGCGAGCGCGATACCGCTTAAGCCACATCCCAAGCCCCAAAATATCAGCTTTTAACACTAGTTTTTGGTAAACATTTTCCACCAGATGCTCACAGCTCCCTTTATGGGATTTTAAGATTTGACCTCTGTGGCACTTGAGCAGAGTGTCAATAATATTGAATCACTCTTCTGCTCATGACCCATGATTTAGTCCATAAGAATGTGAGTTTAAGTGTGCCTGGGCAGCAGGGTTGTAAGCTTTCTGTTATCCACTTTCTCCATTTGTTCAACTCAGAGAAACAGTACTATAAACAGGAGATGAGTAAAAAGCTTGTAAATATCCTTGAGTTCTAGCCTTTTGTTTTTTCATTTTGTTTTTGTTTTCCAATGTCTTGAAGTCACACTGCTAAGATTCTCTGAGAAAAGGAAAGATCTAACAAGTAGAAAATATATGAGTGAGTGAAAAGATGAATACATAACTGATAAATGTATTCAAGATTTAAAATGCAGTCAGTGGAAAGGCAGTCTAGCACTGAGAATAAATTTGTGTCCTAAAAGGTAGAAGACCTGAGTTTCAGAAACTACAAATTCTATTTTATGGGAGAAACCATTTAGTATCTCTGAACCTCAGTTTCCTCATTTGGAAAGTGATTAAATTATACTAAATAATCTCTAATTTTTGTTTATTCCTGAGTTTAGGTTTTAAGCCATTTAGGGGATTACATAATGTCATACCCTGTGGACCTTCCATCTGTTGTTATATTTGAAAGTACTTAGCTTGTCTATCAGAGGACACAATGCCTTTTCACAGCCAATTCTCTAGATCATTTTTAATCAATTAGTGCTCATATGGTTGGCTATTTTCTATACTCAACAGAATTCAGGTCTTTCAAATTCTATTTGGTTTATTGGCTACATTCTTTTCTTATGCTCAATCTATTATTTTCTTAGCAATTTAAGCAAATTATTTGTACCTTTTATCCTGGCATCTGTATAAAATGGTTTATTTTAAAAAGAAAAATTTCTTGTAAATCAACAAATATTTATTAAAGTATACTTAGCACAAAACATTGCAATAAATCCTGTGAAGAAAATATGAGAAATATCTTTTGTTCCACTAGAAATTTGGTTATTAATATACACACATGAAATGATAAACTAATAAAGTGGGCTCCTAAGGCACTTGACTCTAACAAAGCAGGTATCTCTCCTAACCTCTGTTATTTCATATATATGATTGGTATAATACCTGCCTGACATCCATAGATTAATCAAATTCTAACTCTGTATCAAGCACCTGTCTAGGATTTAATAGTAAAAGATGAACAATATTTGTGCAGCCTATTGAGGAGTTCCAGTTAAATAGTCATGCAAACAAATAAGCATTCAAGCAAACAAATACTTGATAAACATAACTGTTAATTACAAGGTGCTAAAAGAAGAAAAGCAGAGTTATTTTTTTTTTCCCTCCAAAATTGGAGTTTCCTCCATTCCTGGTGTGATACAATATAGCAGCATTGCATTTGAAGTAGCCTTGCCAAATGTATTTAACCAAAATCAAATCAAGGCTTTAGATCTAACTTCCAGCTTACAGGAAATGATAGAGATAGAACAGCAAGTTAATTGACACCACAAGAAAGCACTCAGACAAGTCCATAAATCCTGGCATTCTAAAGGACCATTAGTTTGATCTTTTCAACAAGCCATTGTAATTAAAAATTAAAAGGGCACCCACATGTGGTGGTAATCCCAGTGGCTTGGGAGGCTGAGGCAGAAAGATCACAAGTTTAAAGTCAGCCTCAGCAATTTAATAAGACCCTACCGCAAAATAAAAAGTAAAAAGGTCTGGGGATATGACTGAGTGGTTAAGCTCCCATGAGTTAAATCCCTAATACAAAAAAATTAAAAATTAAAAATTAAAAATAATTTAAGGAAGCAGGACTCCTTTAGATTAAGACACTTAAAAATATAATGACCATATTTACTACATGGTCCTTGATTATATCTCTACAAATCATTAGTAAATATAATGAGGACAATAAAGCAAACATAAAGACCAAATGAGTTTTAGAAGATATTGGAGAAGAATTAATTTTTCAGGAATTTTAATGAGGTACTGATTTTGTTAGACACATTCTAACTGATTCTAGTAATGATTTAGCAAAAAAGTAGTGATGTCTGATTTCACAGTATAATGCAGCAGCAAAAAATGAAGTAAATTCAGCAACAATATTAACAATTGATAAAAAGAGGTGATTGACATATAGATGTTTAAATATAATTCTAACTTTGTATATGTCTGAAATTTTTCATATTTCAAAATAAAATAAGGTAAGAAATATAGTATATTTGAAGTCACTGTGTAAATCCTAAAAGAATAGATAAAAAGAGATGACAAAACACTGGAGAAAGGAGGAATGGTCTTTTTTCAAGAAGCACGTGTGCTACTTTGTACCACATTGCTAAGAGCAGTCAGACCTGGCCACCAAGTGCCTGTAGAAATAGAAACAAGGAACAGCATTAGGATTCTCAGATCCTGATTCTTTTAACTAATACCTCCCCTCAGGCCAAGATGACCTTAACCAAAATAAAAGACAAATGTCCTCTTTCTGTAAAAGGCGGGCTAGAGCAACATGAATTTATCCAAGGAGAACCAGTAAATTTATACCCATTGAAATGTGAAAATAACCATTGGGCTTCTCTTTTTGCAGACCTGTAGGATTTGGCACCCAAAACAGAAAGCTAAAGCCATGGATGATTGCGCTTCTCATTTTGTTGTCACTGACAGTGGTAGCACTGACCATTGGCCTTCTGACTCACTTCTTAGTCTCTGGTGAGTAAAATTAGGTATTTCACTCAATTTTATTTCATTTATCTGCAAAGCTTCATTTGTGTGTATGGAAATAAAATTTATACTTTTATCTGTAAATGTCCCCATTCAGAGTTTTAAAAATTTACTCTGTAATTTCATTAGAAATAGTTACTAAATATCTATTTCATACAAATACTTTTCTGTGTGCTCTGGATATAGCATTAAGCAAAGTAGATGAATCTTCTATTCCATTAGAGTTCCCAATCCAGTATTATTCTAAAAATCTACATAAAATGTCGAAAATTTTCATTCTTAAATTTAGTTTACCAGTAACCATAGAAAACAACTCTCACCATCTATTATATATTGAATAAAAAACTGTGATGAATTTGTCATGAAAATTGACTCTTTTACTCATGATCACCATTTTCTGCCCACTAGTATTTCTAGGTTAAAAGAAAAACATGTCTCTGATGAAAAAATGAATTTCAAAATAATGTATAAAGTATGACATGATGTCATCACTAAGTTTTAAAGAAAAAAATTATTCTTTCAAAACAATATGCAAGGATTATATTTTTATTACCTAGTATGTTTGTGATTACACAAGTACCGCATTAGGAAATTTTCTTTTTATTTGCCATCTCTCTGTGGGCAGAATAAAAACCATTTACATTTTTTTGACAAATCTCTAAAAAGCCATTCTCATATGAATGTATGTGGTAAAATAAGTAGCCCAGGCTGCTTACTTGAATGGTATTGTCTCTTTCCACCTTCCACAGACTTGAGGAGGGAGTGACAGTGCCATTAGGAGACTAAACATGCTTATTATGACCATACTCCTGGGCCTTAGTCCAACTGTAGTTTATGGGAATGACTAAAAATTTATTTGATTGCACAAAAGCCCCTTTTCTATGAGAGTAAGGTTTGATATGGATTATATTAGATAAGTAATCAAGAAGAGAAAAATATTACATGGTCCAGAGATGTTCAATTTAGGAGACAGTCCTAAGATTCCTCTTTCCTGATTCTTTTAACTAATACCTTCCCTCAGGTCAAGATGACCTTAACCAAAATAAAAGACAAAATGTCCTCTTTCTGTAAAAGGAAGGCTAGAGCAACATGAATTTATCCAAAGAGAATCAGAAAATCTGTACCCATTGAAATGTGAAAGTTAGTCAGGAAACCCATTGTTTTCTACTTGAACTGGGATGCCCAAGAACCCAGATTTTTTAAAGGTTACTCCATTCTCTGTCATGAATTTTTTGTTGCTTTCTTGACCTCTCTGAGCCTTTCTCCTAAGGTTACCAAATTTGTCAGGAGTCTCCAATGCTCTCTCTTTTCTTACCTTTCCTGATAGCCAAGCAGGAATCTGAATGACTTATCTCTGTTACAATGGTTTTCACTGCAACCTCAGACTGCTTTTTTCCTTAGTTTTTCTTTTCATGTTTTCTTAGCTATACCTGGGTCTGTCATTACAAATCAGAATTTATAGGATGTCCATTTAATCTACTTTCAGTAGAATATGTATGGTGGTTTACATTTCAGCTCAGCAAGGGGAAATGAAGTAATGAACATTCACACTCTAGAGCCAGACCAATTAGGGTTCAAAACTTGAATAGGTCACCTAATAGTTGTATAACATAGAGCAAGTTACTTAATACCACTGTATTTTACTTTCCTCATCTGTTAAATGGAGTGATGCCAATCTTAGCTGGTGTAAGGCTCAGATGAGTTAATAAAGTAAACAGAACAGTGCCAGGCACATAGTTACTACTTAATAAATGCCAGACAATGTTATTAACATAAAACTTAATTGTAATTTTTATGAAATTAGAAAGAAGCTCATGATATTTTATGACTTCATATTAGCTCTATTGCAGTTATGTCTTAGATCCTGAAATATTTGCCCAAATACTTTAATTTCCTACTTCCCATTTTCATCACAGGTGAGAAAATGGAATACTATCATGGCACCTTTAAAATTTCAGATCTTCAAGTCAATAGCAATTCTGGACAAAAGAGCACATACCAGTTGGAGCGCTTACGGGAGATGAGTGAAATTTTGGTAAATCTGTTAAGATTCTTTTTATTGAAGAATGACGCAAGTGGAAGAAATTTTATGAAGACATTTTCTTTATTTCCAAAAACATCATTTTCAGACCACATGCAAGAAAATCAATTTGCAGATTCTTTGGTTACACACCAGACTTGCCAAATTGATATGTGCTAGGATGAGTAGGTGGAGATAGAGAAGTAAGGGAACCTGCCTGACTAGCGAATGGGTGATTCTGATAAACCATTTCTAACTCAACCATTTCATTTAAAGATGAGAGACTTGAGGCCTCATTGTTCTTCCAATTCCATTATTATGTTTCCCTAAGGAAAAGCCTAACTATACCATAAATAATTATTTCTAAAACTATGTGATTTTTATTTTCCTAAAACTACATTTTAAGATTTAGGAAGTTTTTGAAGAATATGAGAAAAGAAAGGGCAACAAAAATGTTAATATTACCTGTATATGTATTATTTTTTTCTTTTTTAAAATTTTTATGTGTCTTAATTAGTTATACATGACAGTAGAATGCACTTTGATACATTATATGTAATGGAGTATAATTTCTCATTCTTCTGGTTGTACATGATATAGAATCCCACTAGTGGTACAGTTATACATGTACATTGGGTAATAATGTCTGATTCATTCTACTAACCTTCCTATCCCCATACCACTCCCCTCCCTTCACACCCCTCTACCTAAAGTAACTCTATTCTTCCCTAGCACGCCCCCATTGTGAATTAGCATCCACATATGAGAGAAAACGTTCAGCTTTGGTTTTTATGGATTGGTTATTTCACTTAGCATGATATTCTCCAGCTCCATCCACTTACCGGCAAATGCTATAATTTCATTCTTCTTTAAGGTTAATATATATATATATATATATATATATATATATATATATATATATATATATATATACACACACACATAAATATATATATACATCATATATGCATAAAAATTGTGATATATATATATATATATCACAATTTTATGCATTTATCTGTTGAAGGGCACCTAGGCTGGTTCCATAATTTAGCTATTGTGAATTCATTTGCTATAAACATTGATGTGGCTGCATCACTGTACCATGCAGATTTTAAGTCCTTTGGTTATAGACCAAGAAGTGGGATAGCTGGGTCAAATGGTGGTTCCATTCTGAATTTTCTGAGGAATCTCCATACTGCTTTCCATAATGGTTGCACCAATTTGCAGTCCCACCAGCAAAGTATGAGTGTACCTTTTTCCCCACATCCTCGCCAAAATTCATTGTTGTTTTATTTTTAATAATTGCCATTCTGACTGGAGTGAGATGGAATTTCAGTGTAGTTTTGATTTGCATTTCTCTAATTGCTAAAGATGTTGAACACTTTTTCATATATTTGTTGATCTATTGTAATTCTTCTTCTATGAAGTGTCTGTTCAGTTACTTAGCCCATTTATTGATTGGGTTATTTGTATTTTTAGTGTTAAGTTTTTTGAATTGTTTATATGTCCTGGAGATTAATGCTCTGAGGTGCATATGGTAAAGATTTTCTCCCATTCTGTAGGCTCTCTCTTTATGTTATTGATTGTTTCCTTTGCTGAGAAGCTTTTTAGTTTAAATCCATCCCATTTATTGATTCTTGATTTTACTTCTTATGCTTTAGGAGTCTTGATAAGGAAGTCACATTCCAAGCCAACATGGTGAAGATTTGGGCCTACTTTTTCTTCTGTTAAGCACAGTGTCTCTGGTCTAATGCCTAAGTCTTTGATCCACTTTGAGTTGAGTTTAATGCAGGGTGAGAGATAAGAGTTTAATTTCATTTTGTTAGATGTGGATTTCCAATTGATCCAGCACTATTTATTGAATAGACTGCCTTTTCTCCACTGAATGTTTTAGGTGCCTTTGTCTAGTATAAGATAACTGCATTTATGTGGGTTTGTCTCTGTCTTCTATTCTGTACCACTGGTCTATGTGTCTGTTTTGGTTCCAATACCATGCTGCTTTTGTTACTATGGCTCTGTAGTGTAGTTTAGGGTCTGGTATTATGATGCCTCTGACTTCACTTTTCTTGCTAAGGATTGCTTTGGTTATTCTGGGTTTTTTATTTTTCCAAATAAATTTTGTGATTGCTTTTTCTAGTTCTATGAAGAATGTCATTGTGATTTTAATTGGAATTGCATTAAATCTGTATAAATATATAAAATATATAAAAATATAAAATAGTACGGTCATTTTGAAAACATTAATTCTGCCTATCCAAGAGCATGAGAGGTCTTTCCATCTTCTAAGGTCTTCTTCAATTTCTTTCCTTAGTGTCCTGTAATTTGCATTGTAGAGGTCTTTTACCTTTTTTGTTAGATTGATTTCCAAGTATTTTATTTTATTTTTTCTGAAGCTATCATGAATGGGGTAGTTTTCATAATTCCTCTTTCAGTGGATTTGTCACTGCTATATAGAAACATGTTTGATTTATGGGTGTTAATTTTATAACCTGCTACTTTGCTGAATTTGTTTGAGTTTTAGAAGTTTTCTGATGGAATTTTTTGTTAATATCACCTGTATATATATTATTAATGACAGAAAACCCAGACCTAACATGTAACATTCAAGTTAAATGCTAGCAATTTTTATTAAAATGCAGCATTTTCCCCCAAAGCATTTTGCACTCCACTGGGTGCAAAATATACACCCAATTGTATAAAGTTCTGCTTAGGATTCTCATGAACCATCACTCAAAATTGGTACAGGTTAACTTCCTGAAAAAGAAGCACACAAACACAAAGTTATTTTAAAAGGGAAGAAATGACAGGTATATGGTTTGTTTTTGTCAAAAAATACTTTTCCTCCCACAACATTTTATTTCTTTCTGCACTTAATTGTCGTTTTTCTATGTCACCATCTGCTCCTTGTCTATAGTGTACTCAATTGCAATGTATTTACAATAATATGCTTATTATTGATGGTGTTTATAATCTATATTTTCAATCAATATTAAATTGTGCACCTTTTTTATCTTGCAGTCTCATCCCCCAATCAATAACTAATGTTTACAGATTAATGGTTCCTTCCATTCTTTTATATTCAGAGCATCTTAGAAAATGATATTTCCAATCAATTCTTGAGGAATGACAAAATGAACCTGAAGCCTGCATGTGCGTGTATATCCCAATATCTTCTCTACTCCTCTTATCCTAAATGACTTCATATAACCTCCTCAATGTAAAAAAGAAAGAATCTAAAAATGCTTTAATGAAAAAGATAAATTCTTTGAATAAAAAGAAATGTATAATTTGTTGAGAAGCTCAAAATCTATTTTCTTTTACATTATTGCTATTTTAAGTTAACTAAAATTCTGTCTATTAAAATAAATAGGAATAGAATATGTCTTAAAAGAAGTGAGAGAAAGGCAGGGGTATATCTATAATGGAAACTGTGTTAAAAGTGGACTTTTGAGTTTCAGTTTAGCATGTGTTTCTAAGAATGCAGGAACTTCAGGGATAGAGGCTGAGTTAAGTGACATGTTATCAGAAAGGTATATGCAAGACCCTTCCGTTGTTCTCATGTTTATTTATTCTTCTTCATCGAACAAGCCCATACTGCTGCCCCTGCAAGCAACCATTAGCAACTATTCTGCTTCATGACTATTGTTTTATTTGTATTCATTCTTATAAAAATACATTTTGTTTTATGTATGTGCACAGGCTTTAATCTTTTGTTTTATAAATCACTCTGTCTCACCATTTTTACCCAGAACCTTATTTATTTATTTATTTGTATTTTATTTAGAGACAGGTTCTCCCTGAGTTACTTAGCACCTCATTTTTGCTGAGGCTGGCTTTGAACTCATGATCCTCATACCTTATCCTTCCAAGCTGCTGGGATGCTCAGAACTTTTTTAAAAAGATCTACCCATATCACTAACTGCACATCTAATTCATTGCTATTAACTGTTACATGATAATTACTAATTAAATCTGCCATATCTTGCCTGCACATTTACCTGTCACCCCAAGAATCAGACTCTTACTGATCCCTTTAAATATCCATGAAAGCACTTTTAGGGCAGAATTATTGGGTTGTTGGACATGTGCACACTTAATTCAACAAAAGGATACATAATTGCTCTTCAGAATGACTGAATCAGTGTATACTCTCATATGCAATGAATAAAGTTTCATATGTCCCACACCTTTGCTAACAATTGTGTATCTTAGTCTTTTATGGCTGCTACAAAAATATATATTTCATAAAATGGATGACTTAAACTACAAACATTTATTTCAAACAGTTCAGAAGGTTCAGGAGTCCAAGATGAAGGTACCAACAAATACAATGTCCAGTGAGGGCCTGCTTCCTAGTTCACCAAAGAGCATCGTCTTGCTGTGTTCTCACATGGTGAAAGGGGCAAGAGAACTTCCTTTTATACAGACATTATTCTCTTGAGGGCTCCATCTTCATAGCCAAATCACCTCCCTATCATTCCATCACCTAATACTATCACCTGGAAAATTAGGTTTGCAAAATATGAATTTAGGGTACACAAACATTCATTCCAAAGTATTTGGTATTATTTGGCTTTTTTTTTTTCTTTTCTGGATATTATTTGTCAGGCTATCAGGCATCAAGTAGTATTGTACTCATTATTTAATTTGCATTTTTTTAATTACTAATGAGTTTGTGCATTATTACCTTTACTTACCTACCTTTTGGGCTTTTGTGTCTATAAATTGCTTGTATATATTCTTTGCCTTTTTGTTCTATTAGAACCATTTTTTTAAATTCATATTGCTTTGTAAGAATTCTTTATAATTTTTAGATATTAATGTGTCAGTTGTTGACATTTTGCTTCTACTAATACTTACCAAGAAACAGAAATCCATAAGTTTGAAGTAATCGTATTTATTGATTTTCTTTGCCTTACAAATGTGGTTGAAGTTTCTTTTAAAGAGGTTCCTTCCTCTTTATATATCACAAAAATATTTTAGTATATTTTCTCCTATTAAGTTTATAATTTTATTCTTTTTTATTAGGTCTTTAATGCTCCTAGAGAATACTTTGAATGTGATATTAGATATGAATCCAAGTATCTTTTAAAAATATAACCAACTAAACAATCTAAGTTTTCCCAAATATATAGTATAATTATTGAGCTCACTGAATTTCTTGTCACCTGGATCTACTATAGAGGAAATATGATCTGTCATCTCAAATTGTTCCCAATCTTTTTGGAGAGATGTGAGTAACACACATGAAATTGAACAGCATGACATGATATAATTAAGGATTAAATTGTAGGTTGAAGGAAATAAGTGCAGAAGATTTTCAAAGAAAGAGAAGATGAAGGAGAGTTCCCATGGTTCATATTATTTTACACTCCTTTAAAGGAGGCAGGTGTTCTTCTCCCCCCACCTCCGCCCTCTACAAAGTTTGCTTTAGAAGAATTATAGGAAGGATTCATGCCTCCTTCTGAGTCACTCCTGTTTATTGTTGCTAAATCCTAATGACTACAACCAGATTCTTTTCTCTCTCCTATATGGGTGCTAATTAGATCATCAAGAAAGACAGGTTGCAGGCCCTGTTCTCCCACATAATTCTGGCTTTGTTGATTTGAATGTAAATAGAGATGCAAAAGAAAATGAGTTTGTGCTCACATACTGCTAAAATTCATCCCAGTTCCCTGAGATGGCGGAACAGACTTATTTCTTCCCTTATATCATCTTTCAGAGAAGACTTTAGTAACCAGATACTAGTAAAAATGTTCCTAAATTTATGATCAGCTTACCTCCCAATAAATTCATTAAAAATATCATAGGCTGGAAATGCACTGAATATATTTAACCTACCAAATATCACAACTTAGCCAGGTCTACCCTAAAAATGCTCAGAACACTTACATTAGCCTAAAGTTGGCACAAATTTTCTACTACAAAGACTATTTAATAAGAAAGGGTTGGATGCCTCATGTAATTTTTGGAAGGTTAATTTACTGAAGGAAATAAAACTAGCAAATGATACAGGGTTAGCATTTGAAAGTAAGCATTCTGATTTGAAATTCTATGTTCCAATACTAACTGCTATCTTCCAAGCTGCTTATCATCCAAAAGAATCATCTGCATGATTTTACTTCCCATCTATCATGCCACAAAATACTAGAGGAATCATTATTATATTAACAAGAGACAAAGACCACTATCTGCATTAACAATGGCAACAGCTGAATTTACTTAGGATTTTCTCTCCCTAAAAACACTACTTCTGGGTTAAGGAAGTTCTAAATTTTATTTTCTTTGTACTCAGGAACACCAGAAATAGGCCCACAAATCATCCTCAAAATATATGTGTAGAGTTGTAGAGACAACAAACTTGGAAACAGAAAGTGATACAAAGAGATACATGCAGTTTAGGAACACTCTCTATTAGAAGGGAAAGGCAAGATATTGGATTCCTCCGACAGGCACTGCAGCGGGAAAGTATACTGAGAAAGAGATACTAGGTCAAAGTAAACTTAGCAAAGGTGTGAAAGATTACCTGAAATTTGGAATTGGAGAAGGAAAGGAGAGTGAAAGATGTCCAATGTTTGGAGGCAGGATATGGTCCTATGCCTAGAAAGACTGAATTTGAAAACTTGGAGAAAAGATAAATAATAAGAATAAGCAGAACTGGGTGTGATGGCACACACCTGTAATCCCAGTGGCTCCGGAGGCTAAGGCAGGAGGATCTTGATTTCAAAGCCAGCCTCAGCAATTTATCAAGACCCTAAGTAACTCAGTGAGACCCTGTCTCTAAATAAAATATATTTTTAAAAAACGGCCGGAGATGTGGCTCAGTGGTTAAGTACCTGGGTTCAATACCCAATACCTAAAAAAAAAAGAATAAGCAGAGACTTGCAAGAAACTTTCTGCTTAGAGGTTAGAAAAACTGTATGTAGAAAGTGGCTGCGTTATTTGAGAGCTCAAACTTGCACTCATCCTGTAATTGAATATTAGGTGTGACTGAAAATGGGTGATATGTATGACTACCTCCACTTTCAAAGTGTCTCATTTGATTCCTGACAGGAAAAGCTATTTGTTGTACATTTCATGTCTAATCCATAATATTAACACTGAAAGTAAGGTATTATTATCCCCACTTTATAAATAAAGAACTGAGATCTGAAATTACAAATAATAAATGATGGAGGGGAAGTTTAAAGTTATATAGATAATTCTAAACATGTACTCTTTCAACTAAATCAATCTAATTGTCAGGAAGAAATTCAGCTATGATAGGAGATAAAATTATTAAAACTATAACAATTCATCTTTCATTTAAATTTTTAAACCCACAAAGATTATAAATCCTCTGTGCTTTATTTTATCATGTTTTCTTAATATATTGGGTTTATATTATAGAAAGATGTCTTCATCCTCATTTCCTTGTATCAATTTTTCAATGATGAAGGCAACAATAGGAGCAACTATAACAGACAGGAAGGAAGTTAATGGATTTATTTGCATATGTATGTTTAACAAAATCCACAGTTGGAAGAAGGGTATAGATGGGTGTGCTTTTTTGTGGAAAGTTTTTTTTTGTGTGACAGGAAGCAATATGAACCATCTCTAAACTTCTCGATAAAGTTGTGAATATAGCATAGTCTCCACTCTGCCAAGTTATATGTTTAGCTTATCATTCATCATTCAGTAAATGCAGCATTGTATTAGGCCCTATGAAAAATATCCCCCCTTCCTCCTTTCCTTTTTCCCACTTTCTCTCAAAATAATCAAACTTAGAGTTTAAAAAAACAACACACTTGGAAACGACATGAACTTTCTAAATAATGACCTTTCCTTGCTTTGGGCATTCTGGTCTTAAATACATTTAGTACAATTTTTTAATATATCCAAATTAGATATTTTTCTTTTAGAAATATAATTTGCCTACTTAAGTTATTATGGCACACTGAAAGCTGATACTTTATCCTTTAAATCTTTCATTACAAACTATTTTTTACAAATTTACCTTGCTTCCCAGTCTCGGGAATATTAATCAATTTAGGATAATATTGTTCAATATATTGTTATTGTAATATATGTGATTAGTTATTAGTCTGTTTCCTTTTAACATTCCACAAAAAAAAAAAGAAGAAGAAGAAGAAGAAGAAGAAGGACTAGTGCAATCAAAAAAAAAAATGACTGGTAACATGATAAAATATTTAACCTTATTTGGTGATTTCATTACCTCCTGGTTTAAGGTAATCATATAGCACTCTTCCCACAAGTCCACAGACCTCAAATGATGCTGGATCCAGCTCCTTTCTCCAGTAGACATAGCAATAGGTTCAAAGCTATGGGTGTTGGACTTTATCCCTGGAAGGCCAACAAGCCTTAAAATCCTGTGAGCATCTCTAGGTGTTCAGGCTAATGATATCCTATCCAGGCTTGACAGAATGACTACGGTTCATTTCTTCAATCAAAATTATCTGGGCCGGGCACAGTGGTGCACACCTATAATCCCAAGAACTCAGGAGGCTGAGAAAGGAGGATCACAAGTTAAATGCCAGCCTCAGCAACTTAGCAAGATCCTGTCTCTAAATAAAATATTTTTTTTTAAGAAAAAAGGACTGGGGATGTGGCTCAGTGGTTAAGCACCCCTGTATTCAATTTCAGCTACCCCAAACAAACAAACATATAAACCAAAAATCTGGAGATCTAAATAGATTCAATAAAAACTTTAATGGATTGTAACAAAAGCTACCAAGATTATGGTCCTTATTTTTGGAAGTGTTCTTGCAGTTTCAGGTGCACTTGGGCACCACTCGCAGCCTGTCAGTGGGCAGCAGTTCTTGGTGGTAGCCAACCTATGTGATGACTCTGAGGTCAGCACTACAAGGACATTAACAAGCTCAGAAGCTGGATGTCCTTTACTTCAGTCCTGGCTCTGTGGCTTACAAGTGTGTCATCTTGGGCAAGTCACTTCCTCATCCATATAATATGAATAATAGAGATTCACTTCAGATGGTTGATGTTAAAAACAAATGGGCTCAAATACAAGGGAGTTTGTATTTGATGCACAGTTGGCAAACAACAGTGATAATTACTCCTTTTGTTATAACACTTGTAGCCTCACCAATGAGCTTTCCACAAGAAATCAAACAGCCTAAAAATGTCCACAAGGAAAAAAAATTCCCTTCTAATAATTCAGGGGCAATTTTCTTTTTTTCTCTAGGAGCCTTAATCACAATTTGATGTATAAAATACAGTAAAAATCCTTGGAATTATTTCCTAGTAAATGCAATCATTTCTGAGAAATAAATTTTCACATTGATTCATTAAAAAAAAAACATGCTGCATATCTATCATAGGCAAAGCACTATGCTAGATACTGCAGAATATCTCTATGCACAAAGAGTTTGCAGTTTAGTAAAGGACATCCTACCTTTACATAAAGAGTAAGAAAGTTTGAGAGGGATAAGAAAAATTGAGACAAAATAAGGAGAGTGCAAAATTAGTCTGAGGATTAAAAACTAACCCTGAAGAAGGTATTATCTGGAATGGATCTTAAGAAGAATTGTGATTCAGAAAAGTAGAGCTAGCAGAGGGTGTTACAAACCAAAGTAATGGCCTGAAAAGGACAAGTACACAGAAAAATGAGGGCCATGCCTGTGAATTACTGGTATCTAGAAGCCTGAGCAGGCAAGCTGGTGACAGATGGTGAAGCCTTTAAATGTTTGGCATTATGAACAACAGCTCAACTGCAATTACACCGTACTCTCTATTCCCACCTTGATTTCAGCCCTGTAGCAATGTAACTTCAATCAAGTCTTATTTAAACCTAAAGGTGTGTTTTTAAAAGTGTATCTTATACTATCCTTTGTATGGTATCCTTAATATAATTAAGAGAAAGCCACTGAATCTAAAGTTTTTTGTAGAGTATTTTCAGTTCCTTTCCTTCTCAGGAAGTCATCTGGTGTTGATAGAATCAAGAGCTTTATATTCCATTTGCCAACCTTCATTGGCAAGTCTCTTTGAAACTCACAGTCTCAGCCCTGCAATACCCCTTATGTGAACGTACAGAAAGCTGGTCGGGAAGCATGTGATAGAGAAAGGCAGCAACATGTGTAAACATAGCTCTGTTTAGTACAGGAATGAGAGCTGAATGGCAGGGTGTATCTGTTTGTTTGAGTTGACAACCTCTCCCCAACTCTTTAATTAAACACCCAACTAACCTTCAATTGCCCTCTTAGAACTTAATCTCAGTGCAACTTCCAGCAATCCAAAATCAACAAGCAGAAAGAAGTATCAACCTACCTGAAAAGAGGTCTTTGTTCAATTTTAGGAGATAAATTACAGATCTCTCCAAATGCCAAAAAATGAGAGGTAGGAAAGATTTACAAATCACTAACTCTACTAAGTTGCATAAATAGCAATAAATTTATAAGTAACTGGTGCACAGGTTTGAAAAAAAAATGTTCTCTAAAACTATTGGGAACTTGGAATGCTATAATGTGCACAGAAAGAATGTTTCTGATGATGTAAGCATTAACTTGTCAGGCAAACACAATTTCAGGGTCTCTTGAAAGCTCATTTATGAATAAACTCCATTCAGCAATAAGTTTTTTATGTTTGTGTTTTCTTGGATCATCCCTCTGTTGTAACTTCATTAACATAAGAACTCTTTCTACCAATTTTTGAACTTCTTTTCTCAAAGTGTTGTCTTCAGACTGCCTGTATCACCTCAAGATCCCTGAGCCTCATCCCAGATTGAATTAATGAGTCTTTTTAGAGACAGAGTCCTAGAATTTGAATTATAAAGAAGAAAATTTTTATTATTGTGATCACATAGGTTATTTCTACTTAGATTCTTTCTACATTATTCTTTCAGTTACTATCTTCCCAGAGAACCTAACTGTTAAAAGATGGAATTAATACTGTGTCTAGCTGTTTTTTTCCACAGGCATGTTCCAGATGGATGCTATCATACACGGAGTTGAAAATTATCCACAAGTTACAAATGGCCAAGAATCAATTGCACATGGAACTTACTCAGGGGATAATTGCCAACCAAACTTCTTTAAATATCCAAGTGCCATTTACTTTTATTCCTTTTAAAATTTATTGCTTTTCTCCCTGTTTCTTTTGGTTTGTCTTTTCTTTTTTTTTTTTTTTTTCCAGACTTTCCTCCCATTACCAAGGAATAGTATTGACTGTGGGTAAAAAGAAATGAATATGCCATTGTCACTCTTGCAAAAACACATCTTGTAAAATAGTTTCATTTCTAGAATATAAGCTGCAAACCACCAAATTTATTCTTTTCTTATGTATGTACAGATAAGGGCATATTTTAAATACTAACAATTTATTCTTTAAATACTGCCTTTGAACTTATGTTTAAAGCTATTATCAAGTATATGTTTTACAAGTATTATACCATGTTATCTTGATCAATCAACTACTTGAAAGCTTATTGCTATGTGTTCTAGGAAATAAATTGAAGTAAAATTAGTATTATATTTAACAAACAGGCAAGACCTGAGTTTAATCCTTGTTTGTCATTATTTAAGTCCTTGTTTTTCATTATCTGTGTAAAGCCAGGAAAAGTCACATAATGTCTCTAATTCAGTTTCCTCTTTTAGTAAAACAGTGAACAATAATTCTTTTTACCATAAATAACTTTAAGGATTAAGGAAATAATTAATATTTTGGTTCCAAGTGAAGCATCTATGAATTCCTGATGGTCTTAACTTATTCCTTGATCCCTAAAACAGACTTCCATTCATTGTTTTTGTTTGTTTGTTTTATTTATTTATTTATTTTTAGTTAGTGGGTTTTCCTGCCCCTTCCTTCGGGATTTAGGATCCCCTGCCCCATCCATACATTCGGCTCATCTGTTGTCTACCATGACCTCTGGTACTTGCATTAAGATGACATTTTTGCCACCAAGTGGTTACTAGGGGATATTGTCAGGCAAACTCTAGGTGTGACAGACCACAACAGCATGATGCTGTGTGGCAGGCAGTTAAAACTGTTGCATATGTTCCAAAGTCATTTGCTTTTATTCTTCTTTTTCTTTGGTGACATAAACTAAATAGTGTAATTCTTTTATTTATCTATTTATTTTTTGGATACTGAGATTGAACTCAGGGGCACTCAACCACTGAGCCATATCCCCTGCCTTATTTTGTATTTTATTTAGAGACAGGGTATCACTGAGTTTCTTACTGCCTCGCTTTGAACTCGAGATCCTCCTGCCTCAGCCTCCCAAACCGCTGGGATTATAGGCGTGCACCACCAAGCTGGCTAAGAGTACAATGTGATCTGTTATTGTAACACTATCTTACTTTCTCTTCCTTTGTTATTTACCCTAAAGTTGACAATCAACCATTTAAAAATCTTTGTCTCCTAAGTCCCTAGTGCCTCCACCTTGTCTCTTACAACCAAAGACCTGCAGAGAAGTTAAGACCTACAATGTCAGAATTGGGGGTAGGGAACCACCAGCAACTACCTATCAAAACAATCCTGAAATTTTATGTGTTTCATCTTCCTAGCCTTGCGAGTGACATACCACTATCTTTATCTTACAGGTTAGGAAATATGCTCACATTGGTTCAGTCACTTTTCCAAGGCTGCCCGGTTCATGAGCAAGAGAATAGGTTCAAACCCAGGATGGAGATAAAGTCCTCTCTACCACTTCTCAAAGCCTTGTTCTATGTTCCATCTCTATGGTGCCTTTCTACTAAGAAAAAATGTATAGTGATATCTTCTATTACAAATATCACTCCAAACATTAGAAATTTATGGGAAGACTTTTAAAAATATGATTGTCTAGGTTTCTGTAAGACCAATTGAAACCAAAATTCTGGAAGATGAACCCCCAAATCATGTTTTTAATTGAGCAAATAATTCTGTTGTAAAGTTTGAGGATTGCTGATTTAAATGATGATGTTACTCCTGTGAAATTGTATTTCTATTGTTTTAACATTTATTCAAGAGTATAGTATTATTACAAGATATCTTATTAACAATAGTTTTTCTCTGTAATCACAGGTGGATGAAATATTTATTAATTCAGCCTTGAACAAGCACTATATCAAGAACCAAATAATCAGACTAACGTATGTATGCTTGGGCAAAGGGATAGTCACAAGCCTGGAGGGACAAAGGGCAAATGACACAGGAGCCTCATATATGTGACCGTTTGTACTAGGTTATTGGCTAGGATTCTTCATAAACATTAGCTCCAATAATCTCAAGATATAGGACTGACCACCATTTTGTAAACTAAAAAAAAAAAAACTAAGATTTGGGGATCAAGGTAAGTGATGTATTCAAAGTTCCCCAATGGACAGTTCTGCCCCAAGTGACAGAACCAGGACACAGACCCTACTGATGATTTATGAGCTGGAATCTGTCAAAACCCAAAGCCTCAAGAAAATCCAGCAGCATGTCATTGCATGCACCGAGTTATATGTTTTTGACAGATAAGTCATTTCAAAAACATTAAAAAGACAAAATTGACTACAAAAGGTAATCATGAGTTTTACCTATAATAAAACACTAGTTACAGGAGGCATGTCCAAACAAAAAGATCTTCCTGCAGAAATAAATGTTCTTTTGTTATGGTGGAGAGAAAAGACTCTTATCAGTTGTAGATATTGTCCAAAGGTTTCAATTGTGTTATTTCGAAAATCATGCAACAGAACATATATGTCATATGCACAAACCCATGAACATGCATAGCTCATGTTCTTTTTTGGGGTGGGAGGTACTTGGGATTGAACTCAGGGGCACTCGACCACTAAGTCACATCCCCAGCCCTATTTTGTATTTTATTTAGAGACAGGGTCTCACTGAGTTGCTTAGCATCTCGCTTTTGCTGAAGCTGGCTTTGAACTCACGTTCCTCGTGTCTCAGCCTCCTGAGCCACTGGGATTACAGGCCTGTGCCACAGTGCCTGAGTCAAGCCTCATGTTCTTAGGGAAAAAGAATCTATTCAGACATGAATTTATTTGAAGGAAATAATAATCACTTTTATTACCAATAGACTAATAATGCCTTATTGATAGACTTATTCCAAGTTTTTTACATTTTTACTGATATCTAGGGACTTCCATAAGGATTATATAATACAAATTAGACAATTTAAAAGATAAAAGCATTCCTAGATTTCTCACTTTGTTTGCCATAGCATTCTAGCATTATCATCACTGCATGAATTCCTTTGGATTTGTAGCCACTACCATTATGCAATATTTTGTGGGGAATCCAGAGAAATTCTATATGGTAAACAGTATTAATTCCTCTGATTTAATATGAAAAATCACTTGGTTACCTGTTTTCCAATTTGACATAAAATTCTGATGATTTATATGACTATATTCCAGAGCCTAAATGGACCACAACACATAAAATGTTTCAGAATTAATATAATTTACTCTTTTCAGTCAAAAATTCAGGATGATAGGCTTCCAATGTTTTTTAGAGCTTTTATCTTTTGTAGCATAAAAATAAGAGACATGGCAGATTAATACATATTAATTTTAGTTTTTAAAAAGACCTTGAATTACTTTGGTTTTCCTATTTGAAGAGAGTGTAATACTTCAGTTCCACTGGACTGCAGATTAGTACAATCACTTTGGAAAGAAATATGGAGATTCCTTAAAAAAACTAAGACTAGAATCACCATATGACTCAGATATCCCCCTCATTGGTATTTATCCAAATGAGCTAAACCAGCATACTATAGTGATACATGCATACAATTGTTTATAGAAGCACAATTACTATAGCCAAATTATGGAACCAGCCATAAACAGACAAATGGATAAAGAAAATCTGGTACATATATACAATGATGTTTCATTCAGCTATAAAGAAGAATGAAAATGTGTCATTTGCTGGAGAACATCATGCTGACTGAAACAAATCAGACTCAGAAGTGTCATATGCATTCTCTCATACGTAGAAGTTAGAGAGATAGAAAGAAAGGAATAAAAAAATGGTAGGAGATGGGTCTAATGAAAGTAAGAAGAAGACTAATACAGTAGATGAACAGGATCAAGAGAGAGGGAGAAAGGGAGGGCATAGGGAAATACTGGGGAATGAAATATACCAAATTATACTACGTTCATGTTAGATTATACCACAATAAATATTGCTTTTGCATAAATTATACTGCATTAATTAAAATAATAATAACAGTGAAAGAGAGATCAGTAAAGTAGAAAAAGTAGATCTAGGGAGTCAGGAAGGGAAAGAAAGGGAAGGAACCAAGGAATGTGATTGATCAAATTATGTGCACATTCCAATATTGCATAATGAATCCCACTATTATGTATAATCATAATGCACCATAAAAACAAATTTTAAAAACACTAAAAAAAAAGTTCAGTTCCATAGGTGAAGAGTCTTGAACCACTTTGTATGAAAAATTCAAGAAACTGAGCATGTTTAATCTAGAGCATACTCAGGGACCACACTTTATTATCTTCAAATATTTATGTGGAAGAGAAAATTGATTCATTGTGTATGTTCCAGTTTCCCTTAAGCCTTAGGGAAAACATAAAGGGAGATATATTGCAACTTAAAATAAAGAACTCTTAGAATCGGAGTTGACCAGAGAGAAAACAAGTCTCTTTGGGAAGTAAATTTTCCATTATTTTATGACTGCGTTGGGTTGGAGGACCACTTGTCATGGATGGTGTAGAGGTGGTTCATTTACCAAATGTATCATTGATTGACCTAAGAGAACAGGAAGGTTTCTTCCAACTTTCAGAATTTCTTACTTTGATGATGACTTTTTAATCTGAATCTCACCCAACTGCTGTAATAAAATAATAAAAGGCAAGAGGAAACATGTGAAATGGCATTAGGTAAGACAGTGACACATAGAAGAGTATGAATGTGAATTAACACTCATCAATTGAGTTATAATTCAGGAGAAAAAGATAAAGGAAAGAGTGTAGGACAAAACCAGATGCATTCTTTGAATATGTACTTTTCTCTTGCATGCTATAGTCCAGAAGTAGATGGTGTAAAAGCAGACATCGTCATGGTGTTCCAGTTCCCTTCTACTGGGCAAAGAACTGTAAGAGAGAAGAAAATCCATAGCATCTTAAATCAGAAGATAAGAAATGAAAGAGCCTTGCCAATAGATGTTTCCTCAGTTCAAGTTAATGGTAAGTAGGTACTTTACCCATGATATGAAGTCTCTATTAGGTCTGTTTTTTATATAATCAGAAACTTATTTGTCATTATTACCATTTCAAATAATAGCTCAAATTCATATGGAAAATTTTCTCAACTTAAATGACCTTTCAAGGTTTTATTATCTTCTGATGAAAGCATATCTGAAGTTAGTCATCAGTGGTTTTCCTGGAAGAAATAAATTGACATTCATCCCCAAATAACCTTTACCACCAACAGAGGGTTAATGGTAAAGTCATTGCCTCCATGACTAATCAAGTGAAAATACCAAGAGTTAAGCGATAATTATATTTCTGGGTGGGACCTTCCAAAAACAAAACTCATTTGTTGCCTTTATGGATAGTTTCTGTATATGGTGATGTTATTAATTTTTTGTTAAGTTTCTTCATATGAGCATTCTGGAAAATGGTAAACCAACTTTGAAACCCCGAAAGCCATCTGATAAATAATGCTTTAAAAAAATCAGCAAATTATAAAAAAATTCTCTAAAGCCATTTATACATAGTCCACTTTTCTCTTTTTGGTTCACCCTTAGCTCATTACACCACCATCACTTCCATAAATTAAAGAAAAGAAACTTTTATCAAGACCCATCTCTACACCCTCTCTAAGTCCATGCAGTATCTAATTTCTATATTCCAATGAGGTAGGGAAACTCAACTTCATAGATGTAAAAATTAGGCAAAAACAGTTAAGGAATCTAATAATTAAAGTGAGCTAAGATTCAAATCTAGACCTCTACCTTTTTGATAAACTTCATTTAAAGGGGGTTCTGTGTTCAAACACATTTTAGAAATTCTGTCCATGATATTTGTCTCTTGGAAAATTATCCCCTACATTAGCATATTAGAGATTCTGAGGAGTGTAGCTAGACAGAAACTTGTTTACCTTTGTATACCAAGCTGCTTCCATAGCACCTATTTCTGGGAGACAAGTACATATTTCCCCTACAAATTCCAATGTATACCAGACTTAAGAGTCACAAAAGAGAGTCAGAACAAGTGATTTATATTGGATGTGAAACAGGATACCCTGCCCTGTAGGATCTAGCTGACTCTTCAAGAGGAAATCTCACCAGGAAGTGAAAATCTGAGGTAATAGAATGGGCAGAAGTTTGCTGATGTGACAGTCAGCTATTCAGGGAATAAAGCTGTGAACCTCTCCCAGAGAGGAAGGAGGAACCTGTCAAATACTTAATCCACCTTCTTTGTTAGGTAAGGAGGCACACAAATTGAGATTGTGAAATGGTGGCCATTCTGATAAGTTACATGTTGTTATATGTAATTTCCAGTAAAAAGTTAATTTGCCAGGAACTTTAAAAGACTGAGCTATCTAAAACCAGAATGAAGCATTAAACAGTCATTAGATACCTGACTTTTTGTACCTTATGGACTCAGCTTGTATGTTTCACCTTATTTTAATGATTGCACTAGATTAAAAGATAGGATGTACTGATGGAAAAACTGATTTGACAGCTACCTAACTAATTCTAACTCCACTGAGTCACTGCAGACTCAAGTAATTGGCCTATACTATTGTGCCTATTTTCTCTTCTGTAAAGTTGCAAAGATAATGTTTGTTCTTCCTGAAATCAAAGAAATATAAGAATGCATAAGAAAATAGAAAACACAACATAGAACATTGAAGCTATTACTACTTAGGAACCTATTAAATTTGGCATATAATTTGGAAACCCGAAAGCATTAGTATGAGTGATTGGTAGTAGAAAGAGCTGGAACCTTTAAAGTTTCAGAATTTCCATTTACTCTCACCTAGGAAAGGTTCATATAGGGGAAAGCTCAGTAGCACCACTAAGGCAATTCCTATTGGCAAAAACAGTGCTTTCCAGAAATACTTCATCTTAGAACTTCCAAAAACAATAAAAATCTGAAAACATTCTAAGTCAATTCTTGAAATAACCCTGTAGCTCAACATTCAATCCATAATTTATCTAGAATCTGTCTTTTTGTTTTGACAAATAACCATGTGTGGGGAACTTCATTAGATAAATGTGTCAAAAATACACAATGGAATATTACTCAGCATTAAAAGAGAATAAAATCAGGCATTTGCAGGTAAATGGATAGACCTTGAGAATATAATGCTAAGTAAAGTAAGCCAATCCCAAAAACCAAAGGCCAAAATTTTCTTTGATATGAGGATGCTGACTCATAATGGCAATGGAGGAGAGCATGGAAGGAATGGAGGAACTTTAGATGGGGCAAAAGGGAGGCAGTAAAAGGGAGGGGGCATGAGAGTAGGAAGCATGGTGGAATGAATTAGACATCATTACCCTAAGTACTTATGTGAAGACACGAATGGTGGGAAAATACTTTGTGTACAACCAGAGACTTGAAAAATTGTGCTCTATATGTGTAAAATGAAATGAATTACATTCTGCCATCATATATAACAAATTAAAATTAAATAAATAATTTAATTTTAAAAAGATAAGGGAAAAAAGAATAAACTACAAAAAATAACATTGTGTGTATTCTGGGTATCAAACTATAGCATGTAAAAAGAACTACTAATATATATATACAGTGTTAAAATTTAAATGTTTAAATATTTAACAAATAAGATCTGTGATTGAGACTAAAAAGAAAAAAAAAAAGACTGGGTCAGTGGTAAAATGTGCCTGGGTTCAATCCCCACTACAAAAAAAAAAAGTTTTAACTTTGTAGAGTTCATCATCCTAATTTCCCACATGGGATTTATAGAAATTTCAACAAAAATTCTTATTTTGCACAAAGGGAAATATGGTGCTGAGAATTTAAGTTTGAGAAACATGGCACTAGTAGAAAAAATAAGTTTGTTATTATCTGTTCAGTGAACCATTTAACCTGAATATCATTACAATTTTCATGTAAACTTCCTTATATCAATTTATTTTCTCTCAGTTTTACTGAAGTATAATTGACAACTAAAAATTATATATATATATACATATATATATATACTCTGTACATGATATATGTGTGTTTTTAAATAATAGTATGTGTTTAAATATATGTTCAAATATTTAAATATATGTTTAAATATTCTTCCTTTATTAGATTCCTAATGATGTTGGAAATTGACAATAATTGACATTTACCAATATTTAGCAGATGTTAGATAAGAATACACAATAGTTTATTCTTTTTAAAAAAATAAAGCATTTTGATCATTTAAGAATTGTTTTAGAAGTATTTTTTTTTTAAAGAAAGAGTGAGTGAGAGAGCGAGAGAGAGAGAGAGAGAGAGAGAGAATTTTTTAATATTTATTTTTTAGTTCTCGGCGGACACAACATCTTTGTTTGTATGTGGTGCTGAGGATCGAACCCGGGCTGCACGCATGCCAGGCGAGCGCGCTACCGCTTGAGTCACATCCCCAGCCCTAGAAGTATTTTAAATACAATTTTTTTTGTGGGAATTTTCCAAGTTTTTTCAACCTAAACGCTTAACCCAAAAGAAAGGCTTATGTGACATTTTAAGTAAAAGGGACAAAAGTCAACCTGGTCTGCTTGAGGCAAGCTTTGTGCCCTGGGACCCATCTACTTACTTGCTTGTTCATGTCTCCTGAAGTGGAATACAAAAGAACTTTACCCTGCACCACTGGAAAGCCACAGTTCTGTATTAATAGAAAGTATTTGTGAATTTTAATCATCCACCATTTTTGTCTTTCACACTCCTTGATATATTATGTACTTAGTTAGAGGTTGCCTATAAATCTCAACAAAAATGCACACATATATTGCTAAATCAGATAGCTAATCTCCTGAATCTCCTGCTCACCTATCTAGAATCCATATATGGCCAATGTCCTCTAATAATTCCTGGTCATTGAGAACAACCAAGAGAATAGCAAATTATCATTCTTTGTCCCATTTTGTTTTTCAGCAATGAGCTCATCAACAGGGACGCTAACTGTCCAAGCATGTAAGTCTAGTTAGCTTATATAAACAAGTTGAATTTTCACATCATCAAAGCTATCTTCAAATATTAGCTCATAATTTCCCATTTATGTTTCATACTTTCTTTGGGAAAGAAAAACAACTTTGAAATAGATGTTAATACTGATTTTCAAATTCAATGACTGAAATTTTAAAGTCATGTTCAAGAAAAAAACACTTTACATGTTAAAAATTCTAAAGAAAGTTTATATTTCTTGTTTGGAATAAGTTGGCTTGCTTTTCTAATTTTTTAAAGTGCTATGAAATATGCTTTCTTTCTGCTGAGAAATAAAATGATGAGATAGAGATACACAGGGAAAAGATAAACTCCATTATCTGAGACTGACCATACAAAATATACTTAATATCCTTACCTTCATAGATGACAGTGGCTTCACTAACTCACTTTAATTCACTGTGACTTGCATCTTGTAAATTTTTACAAAAATGAGGAAGAATTTGAGAAGTCATGTTTATGCTTTTGCCTCTGTGTCTTGAGAACACCCAAAATATGTTTATTCACTTATTCATTCATTCAATAAATATCTTTCAATATCTACCAAGTGCCAGAAAGTGTGCCTGGATGGTAGGTACCATTACAAATAAGACATGATCTTATTCAAACTTATAATTCCAAGATAAGGGAAGATAGAAATAAATTAAGAAATACTAAAATAGTGTGATAAATGTTTTCACAGAGAAAGAGCACAGTGCTATGAGAGTTAACCAGAGATTTACCTAACCTGGTCTTGTGGAGTTAGAAAGTGATCAAGTGACTGGGAGTAAGTGTTCTGGGCCAGGGGAGCAGAATATAAAATGTCTTTAAGTTAGTTAAAACATAGTCATTTTTTTATGAAAAATGTGAACATGGCTGAAATGCAGAATAAAATGGAGGGACTGAGGTGTGGTCAATATTAACTGAGGACCAGATCATATTGAACTATTTTTACTTTTTCTGGAGGACAATGAAGTGTGAAGTCTTCACACATTTCAGAAGGATCACTTGGCTTCCAGTATGAAGAACAGATTGGAAAGGCAAACCTAGAAATAGTGGGATGAAGAAAAAAGCAGTTGTAGTTCTTCAGATGAGGAAAAATGACAGTCTAAACTAGAGAAATGACAGAGGGATGGAGATTTCTAATACAGCTGGACATGTTTGAAGCGTATTTATTATCAGATAAATAAATTTTATTTTTTGATACTTAGTTGAAAAAAGAATTAATTGAACCTACCATATTTTCTTTATTAACATTGTGCTCAATAGTTCAGATTCCTAGCAGGACCCCTAAGTATGAGGAGCAGAAGCAGCAAAGTAATTTCTCGTGCACATGACAGAACACATCTTTATTTATGTCAATAGTGAATGTGATTTTTATATGGAAACTTCCATCTTGAAGAGTGAAGAACTGGTGATGATACATTAATTCAAGCTCACCTTAGAAAGTAGTCACTCAGAGAAGTAGATGGGAGGGGAGTTTCAAAAAAGTAATAATATTAATAACAGGCAATTACTTATCTGACCAGAGGGAGTTCTTCTGATGAGGAAGTCATGTCAAGTAACACTACTGAATCACCCAAAACTAGGAAACAATATTAATGGGAGCTCCCAGAATAATTGGATAATTAACGTGTAAATTCACAGGCCCGATTTACCACTTTGTGGTGCGTAAGCTATATGCAGCTTAACAAAGCTTCAGTAGGCAACATATATCCACATCTACAAAGGGAGGGAGTAAGAAAAATATCAATATATCAAGAAATAAAGAGAATGGATGGTGATTTAGTGCATGCTTATACAATGATACATGCAATTATTGTATTGCAGTACTCTCTTAGGTTCTTTGTATAAACCATTAACTACACATTTCTTATAAGTTAATGATCTCATCTTTTTAAGGTTGCGGTAAACGAGCTGTTCCATTAATAGTCAATAGAATAATGTCTGGAGAACTTGCAGACAAGGGTGCCTGGCCTTGGCAAGCTTCCCTTCAGCGCAGTAACATCCATCAATGTGGGGCCACCTTGATAAGTGACAGGTGGCTTGTCACTGCAGCACACTGCTTTAAAAAGTAAGTTGACCTTCAACTAGACACCACTATTGTTAAAAATCCTTGAGTTTTTATCATATTCTGGGTAATAATTAGTGTCCCAAATATTACTGAAGTAAAATAAGAGAACTTTTCAGATCCTTTTCTAAAATAATGTTATACCTGCATATGTAAATTTAGAAAGGTTGGTGGGAATTAAGGAACTTATAATAATTATCCTAGTGTTCATTAATCAAGTCCTCAGAGTTTTAAATAAAGAAACTGTAAGAGAACAGAAGTGATCCTAACACAAAATATTTACTAACAACATATAAAATTAGTCCTATGTCAAACAATGCTCTCCACTTAATAAAAGCACCTCTCTCTGCTAAATACTTGAGTCAATCTTATGCTGATAATAAATAATCAAATTAATTGCAAAATGAAACTGAAATCTTCCATGGATACAGGAAGTTGGTGACTGCGATGAGGGAGAATGGCACAAATCAAGTTATGTAGCATTATAATATGGAAATTGGGTAAAATTAGAGAAGTTCACAACCCAAATGAGTAATTAGCAGGAGGATAAGGATAGATACTAGATAAGAGATTCTCCTGAACATTAAAGAATTAGAAGGGCTTCTTGAGCTACCCAATAAAACCTTGCATAATAGAGTACCTCTTGACAATACTGCTACAAAAGATAAGCCCAAGGCAAAATTAGTGTACTATCATGTAAGTTGTTTCAAATGAACAGTTAATAATTAATCAATTCTTTATTCATTGAGAGCATTATTGTACAACAAATTTTATTAAGTATAATATAAAATGACTTTTTTAAAAATAAGTTTATTTTTCAAGATAATAACCCGTTGGATTTTTTAATAACTATTGTATTTAAAATTTGGGGATTTCTTTCTAAGGAGATTAAATTTATGGCTGTTTTCCAGTATGAATTATGGCCATTACAAAGCTTTCTGAGTATCTCAGTAAAATGGGTAGCAGCAGATTTTGTGGGCAGAACATTCCAAGCCAGCTGAAGAGCTGGGTCAAATGCTTGTGGCCTTGGATTATTTATTGAACTTCACTGTATTAGGAAACAGATGAAAAACAAAAAGAGGAAATAGATTAACAAGATCATCTCACATTCCTTTAACCTATAAACCTTTTTAACCTGACTTTTGTTATCATAACACAATCCATCTTAGAGTATAAATCCATATAGAGATTCTTAATAGAATGCATACATATCTTTATAACATTGAACACTAAATCTGAGCTCTAATAGATTTCAACACTAATATTTGCTGTTTCATCTGGAACAGCAGGAACCAAACTTATTTCTTCATCCATTGAACAGTTGTTCTTAGATTCTCTTTTTCAGGCCAAACATAAAAATGAATGAGAATTTCCAAATCATAAATGAAAACAAATATTATTGTTCTGTTTTCACAGAACCAACTTCAAGATGCCCTATCATATTGGTTCTTCTTCAAAAGTTTAGCTTTTGTCAGTGTCTCCCTTAAAATATACTTCCAAGGACTACACACCAAGATTGATAATATGACTAATTTCGTATATGAAAAAGTAAAATAGGAAACTATGGGACAGAAAAATAATATAAATGTAATGCAAGGGTAATGGGTAACTTACTCAATACAATAACTCTATTCATAGGGTAATGATTCAGAATATCTTAAAATACAGAGGATAGTGAATGACCTACCTAAGAAATCCAGCCTCCCCATGTCCTAGATAGTATATTTTCTAGAACTGACAGATGATATGGAAGTTGTGTTCACCAAATTAGCTGATAATATAAGGCTGGAACAGAAATGGATGTTTGGGTAAGAGAAATTTTAAACTCTTAGTTATATTAATGAGCAAGAACTAAATGATTAATTTTAGCAAGTATACATGTAAGGCTCTAACTTGGGTCAGAAAAAAAGAGTATCATTACAAAAAGCAGAAATATGCTTTAAAGTAAAAATTATTAAGAAATTTTTATCAGAAAATAGCTTAATTGGAGTCAGTTGTCTACAATACTTTATTGTGATTTAGATTTCACTTTTAAAAAATTGGAGCTCAGAATAAACTAGATGTTAGACTCTTTGTTTCTCAGAGCTGACTTGGGATAGTAAATTCTCTCCTGGATGACACACTTAAAGAGCACTTCACAAAACAAAATGCTTTCAGAGTAGAGACTCTTGGAAGGTAAAGCAAAGGGATGGTTTATTCATAGTCTCACTATTCAAAATATGGTCCACAATCCAGCAGCCCTTACACTGCTATGGAATTTGTTAGAAAGGAAAGAATTGAAGATCTATTCCAGAACTACAGAATCAGGAACTGCACTTTAACAATATTTTCTAATTATTTGTATGCACATCAAAAGTTGAGAAATATTGCCCTAGAAGATGGAAATTTTTCCTGAGAAAGCTTTGGTACAGATGATAATTGTTTTAATAGATCTGAAGTACTCTCATGTAGAAGAGATTTAAGGAATCAAGAAAGAACTTGCAAAGAGCTGCTCACAGATGAAAGGAATTCCAAGATAAAGAAAGGGATTCTAAGGCAAAGAACATGCCTCCATCTGCAGAAGAGCTCAGGCACAGACAATCACTACTTGAGAGTGTTTTTGTAGCAATGACTAACAACAAGTATTAAGCTCCATTATGCTATGAACATTTTGTTAGGTGCTTAAGAATTCTTTTATATAATTCTTATATTCATTCTGTTAATAAGCCCTAATTGGTTAAGCCCTTTCTCAATGGGGGGGATAAGAAAATTTAAGAAACTTGTCCATAGTCACAATGTTAGGAGAGGGCAGAATGGAAAACAAGCATATATATTCCTGATGCCAAGACTCATCTTTCAAACACTGGATCAGAGGGAGAACTAAACAACTTTTATGACCTCTCCCACCCTGAGATTGTTTGATATTATTTCAGTCTGATATAGGGTTAATACTTAAGAAAATTCATCACATATTTGTTATTTTAAAAATAATAATGAAATTTTCAGATTGTTTTTTAGGAATGGCTCCCAGGCCAGGTGTTACCATTTTGGATTTTTGCAGTTTACTTTGGAATCTAAATTCCTACACATTTATGTTTATCATCATTAATTAGCATTGATTTTCATCTGGTGGATTTGAGCTCAGGTTAGAAGGTTAAAAGTTTAGAAAGCATAATAATGTTTTAATGTATCTCATTTTGGGTTTTTTTCAGATTTATTATCATCTACAAATGTTATAAAATACAAGGTCTATTAAATAGATCCAACAATCTAGTTTCCAGAAAGAACCTATGTGATTTTTTTTGAAAATGTAAATGAGACTACATAATTCCCTTCCTTGAAAACATCAAGTGGATTCCTACTTGAATAAAATTTAAGCACTCTGTCATGTCCTATAAGATACTCCATTGCCTGTCTACCTTTATAATCTCATCGTCCACCATCCTTAACTTCATGTTCTAAATCAAAGCCCATCTGGTCCAAGATCTTCGGATGTTTGCCTGGAAACCTGACTCCTTTATCCTCTCATTGCTTACTCCTCATCTGCCATGTCTCAACCTAAAAGTGTTGTTCTCCCAAAAAAGTCTTCCATATATATATATATATATATATATATATATATATATATATATATATATCTTCCATATATATATATATATATATATCCCTATTTTATTCATAACCTTTCATTGAAGTTATTTATCTACTTTTTAATTTGTTTTGATTTTTTTCCTTTCCTCAAACCTAATAGTCCTCTCATCTAAAAACTTATATCTTGTTCATCTCTTTGTCACTAGCATTTTGATAACATATAGTTTCTCAACAAGTATTTGCTGAAGGAATAGGTGAATAATACTGTATGTGCCATATAAATATTTGCATATATTTATCCTTAAAAAATACTAGCAATAGACTGTTCAAATTATCAAAGAAAGATATAATTGCAACCAAGTATTATTAAGATGGTATTTTCTCTTTTATTGGCCTAAATGCAATTAATGTTGTTCATATGTTCTGGTAGTTCATATATTCCTCTAATTTCTAACCTTTTCCAGTAATGCAAATCCACGTCAATGGACTGTTACTTTTGGAACAACAATAAACCCTCCCTTAATGAAAAGAGAAGTAAAGAGAATCATTGTCCATGAGCGATATCACTCCCCAGCAAGGGAGTATGACATTGCCGTTGTGCACTTCTATCCTAGAGTCACCTTTTCAGATGACATACGCCGGATTTGTTTGCCAGAAGCTTCTGCATCCTTCCCACCAAATTCAACTGTCTACATCACAGGATTTGGGGCACTTTATTATGGTGGTAGGTATCTCATAAAAGCTAAAGAAAGGCTAAGTCCTTTTAGGGCAGTGTGATTTAATCTCCACTAGTATCATCCTGCCAGTCATTTCCACAGTTTGGTTGTGTTAGTCAGGGGCTCTTATTTTGCAAGTGACTGAAATTCAATTCAAATGAATCAAAGCAGAAACAAAGACAAAACAAATAAACAAACAAAAACAGCAAATGTGTTTTATACCTTTGAAGTCAATAGTGGTAAGAAGTGACTTTTGACACAGCTAGATCTAATGAGTTTATATGGTGTCATTGAGCTCTCAATCTTGGAAACTGTATTTCTTGGCTCTATTGTCCCTAGTTAGCTTCATTTGGAGGGATTCTAGCTCCACTTAGTGGCAAACATTGCCAACAGCAGGCCTATTGATGCTCCTATTGAATGACCAACTCAAATACTATAGCAAAGTTTTCTATAATTTTCTAAAATTTTCTAAATTTTCTAAAATTTACTTAAGAGGTTAATTTTAGGGTGACTGTGAATAAGAAGAGCATAAAGATAAATCACCAAAACATATTTTCTTCTCTAAAATTATTCAACTTGATATACTAACAATCTCTTAGGAAATAATAATGACTTGGTTATTGACTGTTTTGGGACATTCCCAGGCACACTCTGGATTCTATAAGGTAGTCCAGGCACATATATTTAACAATAGTTAGAGGGTTTCTTTAACTCCAGATTTGAGAAGGTGAAAAAGGATTTCTGAGAAAGATAAAATACATTATCAGAAATCTATACAATTTATTTATATACAACAAAATATGAGGAATACGCCTGTAATTCTCAGCTCCATTAAGGGACAAGGAATACTCTTTAACATAGCCAAGAATAGGATTTGTGGTCTCTAGAGTTTCTCCAAGTACTCTATGTACATACTGAATATTCATCACTTTCTTTAAGGTCTTATTGCCAATCACAGAAAATGCTACCCACAGGTTATCTATTCCAATAGATTAAAGGGGCAAGCCTGATACCTCACTATGTCTACACTGTTTCTGATGGGTTTCCTCTTAAGAAAGGGTTTGCAGTCTCTGCTTCATAATTATGAGAGAAGCATCATGAATTCCCTTTGGCTTTGTAGAAAAATTCATTTTCTCTCAGTAGTTTGAGGTTAGCATAGAAAAATACCTGCCATAATACTTTGTTAATAACAATAGAATCTGGTATTTGTAGAACATTTCATCAAAAAACAGCAGTATACACATTAAGTATCAGTCAACACCAGATCACAAAGCAAATCTTAACAAACACAAAGAAACTGAAATCACACGAAGTATGTTCTCTGACCATGAGATTCAAATTAGAAATCACCAATGGAAAAATAACAGGAAAATCTCCAAATGCTTAACAATTAGTCCACATACCCATAAGTAAGAGGAAGTCACAGGCAAATATTTAAAATACATTAAACTGAATGAATACTGAATCCTGTATGCAGGATGCAGTAAAATAGAGAATGCATAGCAAATCCTTGCATTAGTGAAGAAGAAACATGTCAAATCAATAATCTACGTTCCCACCTCAAGAAACTAGTATAGAAGAGAAAAATAAACCTAAAACAAGCAGAAGTAAGTAAATAATAAAGAAAAGAATATAAATGAATAAAATTTAAAACAATAAAGAAAATTGATATGTAAAACCTGATTCTTTGATAAAAATTGATACTTTGTAAAAAATGTTTTTAAGTATTTCCCCAGTATATAAAATATAGTGAGGGATATCCAAAATTTATGGGATATGCTTTTTATAATTGTGAAATATTTACCAACTAATTTGCTGGAAAAGTTATGAATTTACAGTATCACCTACAAAGTACAGATTGTCAGGTTCACTTTACCCTTCCCAGCACTGTATGGGATAATGTAGTAGGCAAAATAATTGTATTCAAAGAACAAAATCACTTTTAAAATTCCTTAATATATTTCTGAATTATTCACTTATATGCTATATGTGCAAATAGTTCTCCAAAAATAAATCTTAAAATGATCTTGAAAATCTTGAGATGGTATCTGTATTAGATTTCAATTACTGCATAACAAATTAGTACAAATGTCACGGCTTACAATAGCACCCATTTATTATTATCTCATCATGTCCATGGGTCACAAGCTCAGACTCAGCTTAGTGGGGTCTTCTCCTCAGAGACTCACAAAACTGCAATCAAGATATCAACTGGGATATGGTCTCAGCTGTGGCTCAGGATTCCCTTCTAAGCTTACCTGTTGTAAGCAGATTTCTGTTTCTTGCAGCTTTAGAACTCATGGCAGCTTGCTTCCTCAATGCCACTGGGAAAGTATCTCTGAACTCAGGGAAATTCCAAGTTCTTTCTGAAAAGCCTTCCCTAGTTTGGTCAGGCCTACCTTAGATAATTTGCCTTTAGATTAACTCAACGTCAATCTGATGAGTGATCTTACTTTCAACTGTAAAATTCACACACTTTTGCCATAAAACATTAACCTAATCATGAGAATGATGTCTATTATATTAACAGGTTTTACACATGCTTCTGGTGTGGGGGGGTGGAGAATCACACCACAATTTGGCGGACCATCCCAGAAATCTAGCAACCAGTGTGTCATGGTTTCTGAAGCAATACATATTTTGATATAAGGAATCCCATAACGCATGGGCTATTTTTAGTCTTATACAAAGTCTGCCTATAATAATATTGACTTCAGGGGGCTTATAACCTGGAGTACCTAACTTATATAAGAAATGCCATCTTGTCAATTAATTTTATATGTGAAAGCTCTTTATAAAATGTAAAGGATAAGGGGTGGAGTTGTGGCTCAGTAGTAGAGCGCTTGCTTAGCATGTGTGAGGCACTGGGTTCGATTCTCAGCACCACATGCAAATCAATGAATAAAAACAAAGGTTCATCCTTTGTTTTAAAAAAGTTTTTTTAATGTAAAGGATAAAATAAATGTGTATGGTATGATAGTTATTTTATGAAGCAGAGAGGGAAAACTAAGCATATAAAGTTTCTGGGAACAATCTGAAATCCACAAATACAGACTTCATAAAAAATGAAATGCCTTTTTAAAAATTTAAGCTGATTTTTTCTTGTGGTATTAGGGATAGAACCCAAACTCAGGCTCAAGATTACATCCATAGTTCTTTTTTTTTTTTTTTTTTTGGCCGAGATAGGCCTCAAACTTGTGATCCTTCTGGCTTTACCTCCCAAATCACTGGGATTACAGGTATGGACCAAAAGGTTTTCTTGCTTGTAGAGTTATTTATAAAAATGTTATAGAAAATAATGATCCCTAAATGTACCAAATTTTAATTAGAATTTTTTTCTCTAGGACTGCTTATGTTAACCTCATTCTATATTGACAGTTTTAGAATGAAGATTAGAAACAAGTCTTCTCAACATTGCTCTAGGTAAGGATGATCATTATACAAATTAAAACTGCTTTGTTTTCTCTTCAGGGGAATCCCAAAACAATCTACGAGAAGCCAAAGTGAAGATCATAAGTAATGATGTGTGCAAGCAACCACAGGTGTATGGCAATGATATAAAATTTGGAATGTTCTGTGCTGGATATCTGGAAGGAATTTATGATGCTTGCAGGGTAGGTTGGAGAGAGAAAACAATGTAAATTTCATAACCTCCCAAAAAAGAATTTTTATCTTACCCAGAAAATATTCTATATTTTTTATATTAGTACAAGATATCACATCAGCTCCAAAAAGTTCTAAATGTAAATTTTATAGCAAATACATGGTTTAAAATGTTTTAGTAAGCCAAATAAAATAAGTAAAATGTTTCTTTAATGCTATCAAACAAACCAATAAAATTAAAATTTCTTAATAACCAGAAATCCAAAGATTAATAAAGCAAAGTATCTTTTCTTAAAGGGCTCACATCCTAAAAAAGGAAATACTATGATGCTATAAATAACATAATGGGGAACAAATATTTTCTCCCTGAAGGGAACATTTTTGGAGCTAGTGTCAGAGAGATGATATTTCAATATGTTCCAAAGAACAAATAGTACTTGCCCAATTGCAGAATAAGAAAAGAACATTATAGAAAAGAGAAAGAGCATAGCCAAACTATAAAGGTATAATTACAAATCATACTTCAGGGCATCCCATGTAATTTTGGGGGAATCAGCATAAAGAGCATATGTGGTTAAAGGGCTAATTAACAATGAAAAGATTGGATTAGACCAAGTTGGCAGTAGCCTAAAGTTCTTTCCAGTGCCTTTCTCTGTCCTCTACCATCTATCTGGCATATATATTTCTGACAAAGGTAAGAGTGTTCATCTTCCTAGAGGCATTTGGTTTTTAATATGATATTCTTGAAAACTCCAACAAGGTGACTCTATGTGGCTAAAAAATAGGTATAGTATTGACATCAAGTGGCAGAAAACCCTGTCCAGAATCATCAAAACTGCACAGCATGGGCAACATCTGTTAGAAAAGGAGCAGTGAGTTTTGTAGCATAAAGGCTTTATGAGCAGGATCTGGCACATGTTTAACTTCAGTTGCCAAGAATGTGTGGAGGAAGGCAGCCAGAATTGAGGGATTCCAGCAAGGATGACATCGTGGGAAACAAGTGGAAGGTATCATCAGTAGATTTGGAGAAGAAGGATGAGAGTTCAATTAGTGAGATTACTGAGAAGCCTCAGAAGTATTGGTGGTCCTAGGGAAGCCTCAGTGGATTGGAGCAGAGGTAAAATTCCTGCCTGTCTGGGCAAATTAATAATGAAACAAACCTATACAAAACTAGGGTAAGTTCTCAGGGAAGTGACTCAGGCTTAAGGATCCAAGACACAAGTACAGTGATTTTTACTGGGGTATGTGGTAATAAAATAGAAGTTCAAGCATCAATGGCATATTGATCTGGAACTCAATAAATTCCATGCCTGATATGCAGAATAAGAAGAGAGAGAACTTAATTTCTCCACCAGAAGTCTAGTGAGGAAAGATCCAAACCCAAATGACAAAGGATCAGAACTGCTGATATCAAAGCCAGAAATGGAAAGTTTTCACAACTTAGTGCAGTTTTGTGATTTTGCTACTGTTTATAGTTCAACCAAGAGTTACAAAAAGAAAAATTTCTAGTTCTAACAACCATCCAGGCACTGATGGGTAAGTTCTCTCAATATGGCCTTCAAAATCATTCCAGAAAACAGTAGATGGGTTTTGGCAATAGTTTCTGAAGGAAGCATAATTCAAATTCTGGTAGTTGGGAACATAAAAATTAGTCCAGAATTTTCCCTGGTAATTGTTTTATTCATTCTGTGTCTCCTATTTGTTCAAAAAGGCTTGAACTCCCTACTTTGTGCCATGCATCATACCAACTACTACACGGAACCTGCTTTCAGGGAACTGACTGTTACGTACATAGATGTGTGTTAATACAGAATATACAGTAATGAAAGGAAGATGCCTGCAGTAGAGTGCTTGGAAGAAAAAGGACATATTTCTATAAGAATATATGAAAATAAACACACTATTAAGAGAGGTGAAGCTAAAGTTGAAGGGTAGCTAGAGTTGAATTAGCAGAAAAGAGAAGGGCTGTAATGATGAAGTGGCTAGGGAGAGCTTAGGAACTGAAGAAGACCTTTAGAATATTACAGAACATATAGGCTCAATGTTGCCAAGTGAGGCAAGAGGATTGCCTGGCAGGGCAATCAGCAACCTGAAGTATTTTGCCCTTTTTCCTAAAAGCAATGGAAAGCACTAAAATTTTTAATCAGGGGGTTTATACTAAATTAGTTAATATGTATAAAGTTCCCAAAACACTTCCTGAGTAGTATTATTTGTTTGTTAAGTTAAAAGAGTTTTTAAATCAAATTTGAACATTTTGAAAATCATTCTGCTCACAGTAAGGAGAAAATCTGGATATGGCCATAGTGGATAAGTTAGCCTGTGTAACAAAAATCCAGGTGAAATATGGTAATTTGGACTAAGAAGGTAGCATGTAGACAAAGCTAGATAAAGAAGTTAGGAGCTAAAATTGACAAGTGAAGGGATAATTTTGATATGATTGGAGAAAGTAGGTATCAAAACATGATATCTAAATTTCTGGCTAAAAAATTAAAATAATTCAATTTCTGGTTTAAATAATTTGAAAAAATGTGGTAAACATGTCAGGGCAAAGTTACACATCCTACAGAGATCTGAGTCCAACATCAGCCATGTGGAGTTTGAGGCGCTTTTGAGACACTCACATGAGGAACTGCTAATGCACCCTCATCCATACCACTTCCTCGCCAAGGATGTCATCTGTCCTCCTACCTACTGAGAGCCCACAAGTGTTGTGTTAGTTTGTATATTACATTTTATATATTTTATATAATTTATATTACTTTTATTGTTCTAAATTCATTTTTTATTAGTTTGTTTTTAATATTAACTCATACTAATATTACTTTTCTTATTATATTATTTATACATATATATTATATTTTATAAATCTTATTTGTCTTTTTCTTCTGGATTGTAAGAGCATATTTGATTTTTAAATGGAAAATATATAGTAAATAAGAAATGTATATAATTTGACATACATATTATAATGATTATCACAATAAAATTAATCTATTCAGCACCATCCATGCTATACATTATATTACCAGGATTTGGTCATCTTATAATTCAAAATCTATACCCTTTGATCAACATTTCTCCCACAGTCCTTGGAAACTACCAATGTACTCTGTTTCAGTGAGTTTGACTTTTTAGATTCCACACGTAAGTGAGATAATACTCTGTTTTCCTGTGTCTGACTTATTTCATGTAATAATGTCCTCCAATTTCATTGTGTTATCACAAATAGCAGGTTCTTTTAAAAATAGCTGAATAATGTTCAGAGGTGTGTGTGTGTGTGTGTGTGTGTGTGTGTGTCTTCTTTAGCCAACCATTCATTAATAGACACTTAGGTAGATCATGTCTTGGATACTCTGAATAATACTGCAGTGTGCAGATGTCTCTTTGAGTTACTGATTTAGTTTGCTTCACTTAAATACTTAGAAGTGGGATCATTGGATCATGTGGTAGTCTTAATTTTAACTTTTTTGAGGAATCGTACTTTTTCATAAGGGCTGTACCAATTTACATTCTCACCAACCACATACAAGGGTTTTCATCCTCTTCAACTGATGTTGTATCTTGACTTTTTGGTAATATCCATCCTAATAGGTGTGGAGCGATATCTCATGATTTTGATTGCATTTCTCTAATGATTAGTGATCTTAACATCTTATATTATACTATTGGCCATTTGTATGTCTCCTTTTTAGAAATGTCTATTCAGGTTATATGCCCAATTTTCATTGCATTATTCATTATTTGATACTGAGTTATGTAAAGTTTTGTATATTTTGAATATTAACCCTTTAGCATATATATGACTTGCAAATATTTTCTCTAATTTTGTAGATTACCTTTTCATTTTGTTGCTTATTACCTTTGTTGCACAGAAGCTTTTTAGTCTGATGTAGTCCCATTTATTTATTTTCTCTTTTGTTGATTGTCCTTTCAATGTCATATCTTAAAAAATCATTAACAAGATAAGTGTCAAGGAGCATTTTCCTTGAGAGTTTTATAATTTCAGGGCTTACATTTGTGTCTTTAATCCATTTTAAGTTAATTCTTTTAAGCTACGTAAGGGTCCAGTTTCATTATTTTGCATGAAGCTACCTAATTTTCCCAACACTGTTTACTGAAGAGACTGTCCTTTCCTTTCTACACTGCATATTCTTGGTTCTCTTGTCAAATAGTAGTTGACTCTGGATGTGTAGGTTTATTTCTGGGCTCTCAATTCTATTCTATTGATTTTTTGTGTCTGTTTTAATGCCAGGATCATATAGTTTGGATTACTATGGCTTTGTGATATACTTTGAAATCAGGATTTACAATGCTTTTAATTTTGTTCTTCTTGTTCAATACTGATTTAGCAATTTTAGTCTCTTGTAATTCCATATGAATCTTAGGATTTTGTTTTTGTTTTTTTCTATTTCTTTGAAGAATGCCATTGGAATTTGGGCAGAGATTTCATTGACTGTATAAATCACTTTGGGTTGTATGGACATTTTAGCAATACTTATTTTTTCAGTCCATGCACATTGAATATCTTTCCATTTATTTGTACTTCTTGCAATCCTTTCATCAGTGTTTTATAATTTTTAGAATAAAGATCTTTCTCTTTTTAATATATTATAATCAGTTATACATGACAACAGAATGTTCTTCAATTCGTTGTACACAAATGGAGCACAATTTTTCACTTCTCTGTTTATACACAAAGTAGAGTCACACCATTCCTGCAATCATATATGTACCTAGGGTAATGATGTCTGTCTCATTCTACCATCTTTCCTAACCCATGCCCCCAACCCTTTCTCTCGCTCCCCTTTGCCCAATCCAAAGTTTTTCCACTCATCACATCCCCTGCCCCGTTATGGACCAGCATCCGCTTATCAGAGAAAACATTCAGCCTTTGGTTTTTGGGAGGCTGGCTTACTTCACTTAGCATGATATTCTCCAACTCCATCATTTACCTGCAAGTTCCATATTTTTATTCTCTTTTGATGCTGAATAATATTCTATTGTATATATGTATTACCATTTCTTTATCCATTCATCTATTTAAGGGTATCTAGGTTATATATATATATATATATATATATATATATATAATTTTATAAATTTTATTTTTAAAGAGCATAAATCCTCTTTTTATGTGTGTGTGTGTTTGAAAGCTTCTAAGTCTACCCCCACTATGTTCTTTGTCTCTGTTCTCTTCTGTTACTAACTGGGCACTTTGTTTGGCCCTTTGTTTTCTGTAATATAGCACCTTGGTGCCTTTGTGCCCTGCCTTTTCAAACAGGTAATAAGAACTTTGGAAGCACCTCTTTCTTAGGAAACTCCCTGGTAGGATACTTTATCAAAATGAGGGAGAAAAATCAAGAAAATGGAAGTTAAGGAACCCAAAGCATTATGAAATCAACACAAAAGAATGGTGATGGCTACACAGTCTCGGGATTATCTCTACACCAAGTTTAGAGTAACCAATCTAAGTCATTATAAAAGGAAGGGGTGTGTGTGTGTGTGTGTGTGTGTGTGTGTGTGTGTGAGAGTATGCAGGAAACAGAGGGAAATTGAGCAAGTATGTGTATGCTGAGATGGGGAACATCTTCAGAAGAAGTAAACAACTGATGTGTTCCTGTGGTGGCATAGCATATAATCACAGTGATTCAGGAGGCTAAGGTAAAAGAATCTCAAGATTTAAGAGGCTCTAAGCAACTTAGAGAAATCCTGTCTTCAGATTAAAAATAAAAAGAGCTGGGAATGTACCTCAATGGTAAAGCACCCCTGGGCTCAGTCTCCAGAACTGACATGTTCTCTGATATCCTTGAGTACTAGTAAATATTATTGTTAGATCTACATAGATTTTTTGAAACATTAAACATTTGCCAAAGTACATGGAAAATTAGCCAAAGAATAGCCCAGAATGGTGTCACTTGCCAGTGACTCAGGAAGCTAAGGCAGGAGGATCACAAACTCAAGACCAACCTCAGGAACTTAGCAAGGACCTAAGCAACTTAGTGAGACCCTGTCTCAAAATGAATAATAATAATAAATTTTTTAAAAGGCTGAGGATATGGCTCAGTGGTTAAGCACCCCTAGGTTCAATCCCCAGTACCCACCCCGCACCCCCAAAACAAGGAAGAGAAGGAGAAGAAGAAGAAAACAAAAGTGTATTATTAATTCTAGGAAACCAAACTCTGCCCAACAAATGTCAAATGTAACATAATCAAAATACGTTGCTTGATTCACCAATAAATGGCATTTACTAAGTGAGATTAAAGTAAACATCGAGTTTTAATTTAATCCAAAATGGAGATACATAACATGAAGATATGGTGAGGAAAAGTTGTGAAGTGGTTGTAAAACAGCTAAATCTTCACCTATATAACAGAAAATAAATATATACAGTCTAAATCTATGAAATATTCATTTGAGCATATTATTTAGTGATAAGGAATCAGATATTCTAAGAAATTATTAAACCAGCATGAAGTGGCTACTCCTAGGGAAACAGGCTGAATAATGAAAGTGAGACATAAAATTCTTCATATTCATTTTTCCTTTTAACTATGTATTCTGTACAAAAAATAATAATATAAAGATATGGAAATTGAACCTTAAAGCTATTTATAATTTTTAATTTCATGTTTCAGTTAATTATTCTGCATTGTTAGCTATAATAAAATACTGTCTTCTAATAATAAAACGTAGTTCATTGAAATAAATAATAAGCTTAATGTCAATCTAATTTCTTTCTCCTTTTTTTTTAAATTTTCAGGGTGATTCTGGGGGACCATTAGTTATAAAAGATCTTAAAGATACCTGGTATCTCATTGGAATTGTAAGCTGGGGAGATAACTGTGGTCAAAAGAACAAACCTGGAGTCTACACACAAGTAACTTATTACCGACGCTGGATTGCTTCAAAAACAGGACTCTAACTCACCATAAAAATTAAACAAAGAGCACTGTATACAGGTCATATATGTATGAGAATGTGGATATTCAGTGAGCTTAGTACAATGAAGTGATATTCAATGTTTGGATCTGGCAACATGAGATACAGAACATGATTTATTTTACAATCATTTTAGTTATTCAGTAATCTATAGCCAATTTATAAGGGATATTTATTTGTAAAGTAATGGGCCATTTTACCTGGCTTGAAAATTAGAGCAGAGATAGTCAGCTCTTTAAAATTAATAAGTTGAAGTATACATGAGCTGCAATACAATTTTTTTTAAGATCCCTTGTGATATAGTATGCTTTTGTCAGGATTTTCCCCTTAAATGAGAAGCTTTCTGAACTTTCAAGGAGTTCAAGGAATGTTTACATGATTTCCTGTCTCCTTTCCAGAGCTCATAAGCTTCACAAGTATTTTTTTTTTAACTGCCATGTTCTCCCAGGTTTTCTGCCATGAGAAATAAATTTGCTATTCTAAATGCATTTAGGGGACTTTCCTAAAGGAAATTATATTTCACAAAGTCTGGTGGCAAATTAAGGCAATAATCTTCTAACTCATAGTTGTGAAAACTTTTTTGTAATTTTTAATACGCACATTCATACTCATACACACACATATTCTCATACTACAGATATTCTAAAAAAATCCAATTAATGTTTGATATATATAGTAGTTATCTAATCAAAAATGTATTTTGTTTTGAAAATTCGGTGGAGGGTGATAGTAGCTTTATGAGCAGTCCCAGACCATTTTAAAATGACATTTTAAAGATACACTTACATGTTTTGATCACCAGGGGGAGATTTTGTCCTTTATTATTGTAAGGTAAAAGGCCTGAAAGTAATTGAGAATACTAATACCTAAAAGAATCAAAGAAAATTGTCTTTCTCCATAGAAAGAAAAATTTGTTCCCTTGTATTTCTACAACCAATGAGTTTCTAAAGCTCTTGACCTGAGTATTGCCATTTGGAATTCTAGTATTTAAAACAAGTTAAAAAAAAAAAAGATTTTGAGAACATACCAATACAATTCACAAAGTTTTCTGAAAAAGAAAATACGCTCCCTAATTAAAGTGTCTCATGAATTGAATAAGAAAGTTAGCCTTCCATATTTCATAACAGAATTAGTCAAAGATTTTATGGAAATATTACTAAGCTTGGCAGTACCCACGAATTATCAGGGTTTGCAGGCTTGGGAGACATTTATTTACTCATATAGTCCAAGTATAAATTATTCTGTATTATGGTGGTAATATGAATTTTAATGTTAAGATTCAGAAAATGATCTTATTTCTGAACTGTTGTGTAACATTTCATTTGAGGTCACATATAAGCAAATATTGATATATCATTTTAAATCTAATAAAGCTGATGATCAGAGCATCCTACAAACAGTTTTACTAGGTCTGTGTTAAACGAGAAGCATGAATCTTTCAACTATTTTTAAGAATCATTTATTTTGAATAACTAGTTTGGGTCTCTCTGAAGCAAGGTTTCCTAACCTTGGTGCTGCTGAAATTTGGGCCTGGAAAATTCTTTGTTTTATGGGGCTTCCCTGTTTATTGTAGACTATTTAGTAGCATTCTACCGGATGCCTGTAGCATATCACTTACAATAAATTATAATAACCAAAAATAACTCTAGATGTTGGCAAAAATGGGATAAAATTATGCTCTCTTGAGAACTGCTGTTTTAAAGACAGTTGATTTTTATAGAATTGTAAGAGACAACTCAAAGTGATGAGACTGATTATTCAAAAACTATAATATACCAATCAAGCTAAACATTCACTATAGTGTTCCTAAAAGAAATAGAAGAATAAATGACTAGTACTTTAGTCATTATCTACTTCAAATACAAACTGATCTCCCAGGATACACAATGTGCTCAGAGAATTTCCCTCTGCCTACCATGAACAAGGACCTGGGTTTGATCCCAAGCATTATTAAAAAAAAAAAAAAAAACCAGAAAACAAAAACTTCTCTCATGCCTAAACTACAGTTATAAAGCACTGTGTGGGCTATCTCTCATTCAGCAAGGAGGTCCACGGAACAGGGTGGAGGAGAGTGTGGCTGCGGAGTCACAAATCAAGACCTCCAGAGATTTTATAGGTCTGATTTTATTGCGTAATTACCATGTATATATACGGGCAGTAGCTAAACAGATTATAGGCAGCCACCAATAGAATTTCTGCCAACTTTCCTTGCAGCAACCAATTGAGGCATGGACCATGGAGTAAGTGTGACCTCACACCTAGAGCTGTGCCTATGGGATAAGCAGTTTGCTGCTGATGCGCCTAGAGAGAGGGGAGTGGTTTGCCACTCAGGCACCCTTAACATAGGCCACATATGCAGTACTCCATGCACTTGTACCCACAGAGCACTATTAAAAATTACCATGAAGATGGAGTTTTATAAAGAATAATTCATAGTAAGAAATACTGCATATTTTTTCATCATAGTTCCATACACATATTATAGAAACTGTGAAAGAAGGTTCATAAAACATTAATTACCCTTACTAGATGCAATTAAATCTAACATTTGTATTGTATTCTATTACACATTTTAAAAAATACAGCACACCACCATCCCAGGTGAAGGGAAGATGGGAACTGCAATCATGGTGGTTCAAGCAGAATGGATAAAAAATACACCACCAACTAAATTGAGTTTACAAGCTATTGCATCATTATCTGAAATGCCTAAAGACATTGTGTTATAATCATTAACCATTATTAACATTCAATTGTTATTATCTCACCACACCATCATTCCTACCTCAAACCTCTCAATGTATTCACTTGGCAAATTGCTACCAGGTTATAATGCTATTCAATAATTTTATTCCCATAATCTCCATTTTCCCCATTGTTTGAAAAATAGAACCTAAATCCCTGCCCCCATAGTATTTAAGGTCCTTTAAAATCTGCCAGTAACCAACAGCATTTTTTCTTATGTTTGTATACTGCTTGATAACATGCCTGTTACATTTCATTTTCTAAACACACCCTTCTCTTTGATCATATGTTCTCTTCATCTACAAAATCAAGCTCAAGTATCATCTTTGTCAGGAATGCTTTTCTTATAATCCCAGGCAAAATTACTCTTCATTCAAACTTCTTTGAACATTTTTGTTTCTCCTTGAAAGCATTTCTAATACTCTACACTGTAGCATAGTTTTTACATACATGTATTATCTCTTAAAATATTTTTAAGTTCCATAAGATTTAAGACTATTTTATTTTTGTATTCCCTACAGTATTTAAAGCAAAAATCAGTATATATTTTAGGTTAATGTTTAGTGAAAGAATAAATTAACACAGAATTATGTCTATGAAATTGAGAAACCTGTTCTCAGTTGTTAAGACCTCGCACCTCATCATTGTACTGGGCTCTCAACCTATTTAGTCCTATTTATATTTTCTTCAACAATCCTAAAGACCATCTGCTCTTTGCCTACACCAGAAGTATCCAAAATACAGGCAGGCTCTAATGCATGACAATCCCTTCCCAGGAACCTTTCTAAGTCAAAATCTCTCACCATATATCTTTAAATGATCACATCTCAAACCCATAGGTATATTTGGAAATAAAGCCAAAAAGTAAACCTTGGCTAAAAAGCAAGTCCCATTCCTTTTTTTCACTTTTATTTGATCTATCAGTGTGGTCCTTTGTTCTTTCTTCACCTAAGGACCTCACAAATCTTGGCACTTTCAATGGCCATACTAGATGTCCATGATTATAGTCCCCTTATGGAGGCCATTCCTTACTGAATTTGCCTAATGGAAGATATTAAAGACAAAATTAGGAATCATACTTAATATCTCCTTTTTGAGGTAGGTACACTCATACATTGCTGGTGGCACTGCAATTTGGTGCGACCACAATAGAAAGCAGTATGGAAATACCTCAGAAAACTTGGAACACCATTTGAGCCAGCTATCCCACTCCTCAGTTGATAACCATAGGACTTAAAATCAGCGTACTACAGTTACACAGCCACATCAATGTTTATAACAGCTCAATTCACAATAGCTAAACTATGGAGACTACCTAGATGCGCTTCAATAGATGAATGGATAAAGAAAATGTGATACATACACACAGTGGAATACTACTGAGCCTTACAGAAGAATGAAATTATGGTATTTGCAGGTAAATGGATGAAATAGAGAAAACCATTGTAAGTGAAATAAGCCGTAGAGAATCTCACGGTAAAGTGAAATAAGCCAATCCCAAGAAAAAAAAGGTCAAGCATTTTCTCTGGTAAGCAGATGCTAATCCATAGTGGGGTAGTGGGGCAGTTAGGAGAGGATGAAGGAACTTCGAATACTGTAGAGGGGAGTGAGAGGAGAGGTGAGCTGTGGGGATGGGAAGGACAGTAGAATGAAACAGACATTATAACCTTATATACATATATGATTACACTACTGGTGTGACTCTATACCATGTTCAGCCAGAGGAATGAGAAGTTGTGCTCCATTAGTGTACAATCTGCCAAAATGCATTCCACCGCTATGTTTAACTAATTAGAACAAATTAAAAAAATAGAAGGGAGATCAGTAGAATAGAAGAAGGAGAACTGGGGGAGGAATGGCAGGGAAAGGGAAGGTACTAGGGAATGAACTGATCAAATTATACTGTTTTATTGTATGCCCATATGAATATATTGTAACAAATAAAAAATAGCTAATTCAATGTAAAAAAAATCTCCTTTTTGAAAACTCACAGAAATAAGGAAAACTGTTTTATAATAGATGGCATTTGGTTCTTAGAATTTAGATATCCATATAAGACTGTCCTTTTATTTCTATTAATAAACAAGATTTAATTGGTAATTTAACTTTTTTAAACCTTTTTTCTTAAGCTCTGGAGGATCCTCCCACAGAAGAAGTCACTACATTAAATAAAGCGTCAAATTTTAAATGTTATTCTGTAATCCACAAATATAGTAATGGAAATCTTCTGGGGCTCATGGGCTAATAAAGGACTGACAAACTGAGTGACAGTGTTAACATTCTCCAAGTAAGTAGATTGCCCAGAGCCTTTATCTTACATTTTAGACACAGTAATTAAAAATTCACTTATACATGAACCATAGTAATTGAGCCAAAGTTAGAATTTCTGAAGTCACGTTTTGGAAAGAAGCCAAATCAAAGCCATCTTCTAGATGTTTAATCTGAAGATTTTAACTGGTGAAAAGGAGAATCTAGACACAAATATACTTAGAAATAAGAAAAATCTGGAAGAGAACAGTTTCAAATGAAATTATGGAAATCCAGACCAAAGAATGTTAAATCAGGCAGAGTTTAGTAGATAACTATATCATTGGTAAAAATAAGGACAAACAAGTTGAAGGTAATATCACCAGTTTATTCATTAAAAAACAAAATGTGTCTGCTACATTCCTATGGTGGGAGGTAAGTTACTAAAATAACATCTCCCCTCCAACCTATATACTTCTAACTAGATAAAAATAGTTGTGATCTGAGAACTTCATACGTGTGTTTTCTATGTCTGGTTAACATTGTTGGGATATGCAGATTTAAGAAAGAGTAGAGTCTTTCTGAACTATGCTTAGGTGAGAGCTGTGGAAGAAAGGACTGATGTTGATGGAGGGGAAAATTAAAGGAGCAAATTAGAACAGAAATATGAACACCTCAAAGGGACCTATCTATAAGAGCTCTAGACCCTGGCACTGACCAAAGACAGTCTGATGGTATATTCTACACAATGGTCTTACCTAAGATTATGTGCTACTGAAATACCATTTGCACCTGATCTTGGTATACATGAAAGGCCTGTAGATTTCCCAAGTGCTAAAAAGCTACCAGGAGAAAGCAAAATGGTACAGTCACTTTGGAAGAAAGTTTGTCAGCTTTATACAAAACAAAATCATCTCTTTTCATAGGATTCAGCAATCACTCTCCTTAGCATTCATCAAATGAACTGAAATTTTATGTCCACATAAAAATCTGCACACACCTACTGATAGCAAATATAATCGCCAAAACTTAGTAGCAACTGAGATGTCCTCAGTAGGTTAATGGATCAATGAATTTGGCAATACAAACAAAGGAATATTACTTAGCACTCAAAAGAAATGAGCTATCAGACAATGAAAAGACAGAGGAACTCTAAATGCATATCATTATGGAAAGAAACTTGTCTCAAAAGGTTATGTATTTTATGATTCCAACTGCATGAATTCTGGAAAAGACAAATGATGGAGACAGTAAAAGAACCAGTGAATGCCAGAGGTTGGAGGGAAAAGGCATATAAGGAAATGGATGAATAGGTAAAGAACAGAATTTTTACTGAAGTGAAACTATTCTGTATGCTAGTAATACTGGTGAATGTGTGTCATTGTACATGTGTCAAAACAAATGCACGACAACGATGTAAAGAGTGAACACTAATATAAATTAAATTATGGACTTTGAGTAATAATGATGGGTCAATGTAGACTGATTGTTCCAATTGTACCACTTTGATTTGAGATATTGATTTGGAGGAGGCTGTGCATGGGTGAGGACAAAGGCGTATATGTGAACTCTATGAACTTTCCACTCAATTTTTCTGTGAACCTAAAATTTCTCAAAAAAATGAATGTCTATTATTAAAAATAAGGTATCAGAGCCTCAGAAGTCCTTGGATATGTGATAGAATATAGAGGCCTATAGATATAGAATAGTTCTAGAGAAAGTTGTGCGGGAAGCTATATAAGAAAATTAATTATTCATTTGTTGAATTATAGTGTAGGTATAAAATATAAAATCAGGAATTTTTATAATTATCAAGATAAAATTCTTTTTTATCAATAGATATAGGCAGGAAACAGACATCAGATGTATTTTTAAAATAATTTAATAGCCAAATATCATATAGTTTAAACTTCACTGTAAATTGATGATAATGGTATGGACAGCAAACCAGTACACAGACTGGTTCTGTACATGAAGGTTGCGGAGACCTCCAGACTAGTGTTACATCAATGATAATGGGGGGAAATCAGAGATAAAATTAGGCTTTGAGAGTTAGAAAAAGGAGAAAAAAATCTAAAAGGAACAATTCCCCATATTACCCTAATCTACCTTAAACTTTGAAATAGGTGTTAAAAATTTGGCCCCATTAGATGGTACTGTATAATATGGGAGGTCACCAAAAATTTCTCTGTGGTCTGTTGAATATTTCTCATGGGTTATGGTGATTGACAAGAGCAACATTATGATGCAGAAAAAGTACTAGGTTAAGCATCTCTCTGACTCAGTTTTGTGGCCAACTGTCTTCATAAATTAGATGATCTCTGAATTATGTGACTTCCAGGGCAATCCCAAGAAGTTTTGGTATTCAATTAGTCACTAGTACCTATAGGAATTCTTCAGCTCTCCTTGAGGCATCATTTGTTTTAGTTAGAGCCTGGGGGATAGATAACTTTAACATTTTCAAGGTGGTTAGATATTCTAAGGAAAAGTTTGTCTAATGAATCATTAATAACCTGGCTTCCAGGATTGGAGGAGTTCTCTAGAAGTTTTGGCCATCTGCTCCCAGTGAAAGCAGAAAGCAAAAAGCAAACAAACAAAAACAATAATAGTAATTATGGTAATATAGGCCATGGTAGTTAGACCTTGATTGCATGATATGGGTCCCTCTCAAAGGAATATTTCTAATAAATCTTAAATGTGCTTGATATTGTGTAAGCATGGTATTTTACCTTTGTGGAAACCATCTCCTAGAGAATTAGGTATGACTGTAGGTCCAGGAGAAAAAACAATTATTAACACTAGAGAATTAGTTTCAAGGATATAATAATACATAATTCTTTTTTATTCATTTGCATTTATTTAAAGTACACTATGTACAGACTATTCATACAGAAGCAGGCAGGGCAAATATTATCATTTCCATTTTCAGATAAGTGAATTAAACCTACAAGACGTTAACCAACTTGCCAAAAGTCACACATAGTAAGGAAATTGTGGACAGGGACTATAATCCCAAATTTCTGATTTCTACTAGGTGTTGGAATGCTTAATGAAGTAGATCAAATGATGCCACTCCCCGCAAAAATAGATATGTTCACTCAGAACCTGTGAAGGTGATGTTATTTGAAAACATGGTCTTTGGAGATATAATTGAGTTATGGGGCTGAAGATGACATTAATGTGGATTAGATGGGGTCTCTAAATGCACTTAAAAGAATCCTTAGAAAAGAAAAGGAGAGAAGATACACAGAAGAGAAGGTGATGAGAGATGGAGACAGAGGCATGTGTGTGTGTGTGTGTGTGTGTGTGTATTCACAAAAACAAAAGCAGAAAAAATTAGTTGCCAGCAGATCTACCATATAAGTAATGTTAGGGGAAATTCTCCAGGCAGAAGGATTATGACAACAGACACAAACTAGAATCTGTACAAATATTTCAAGATGTAATCTTGTGACTAAATTGTGAAATCATGATTTATTAGTAATAGAAGCCAGTCATCCATGACTGCTACATGTAGTAGTAAGAGGGAACTTCATGGAAACATTGCCATCTGAACTAAATGGGAGAAATATAAGATTAATAAATATGCATTGCTAGCTCATAGTGCCTGTAGAGGGGAATTGACAGGACTCTACAATTAAGCACTTTATGTGTGGTAACCATGTTTTGATTCAGGAGATTCTATCCCCTTCTCTATTCCCACCCCTACCCATCTCCAGGAACACACATGGCCAATTGGACCAGGATTGTGTGCCTTCAGCTAGACCAAAGCATTAAGAATTCCGTATAATCATGTATGTGGGGGAATTTTTTTTTAATTTTTTATTTTTTTTATTGCTTGTTCAAAACATTACAAAGCTCTTGACATATCATATTTCATACATTAGATTCAAGTGGGTTATGAACTCCCATTTTTACCCCAAATACGGTTTGCAGAATCACATCGGTTACACATCTACATTTTTACATAATGCCATATTAGTAACTGTTGTATTCTGCTAACTTTCCTATCCCCCACTATCCCCCCTCCCCTCCCCTCCCATCTTCTCTCTCTATCCCATCTACTGTAATTCATTTATCTCCTTGTTTTTTTTCCCATTCCCCTCACAACCTCTTATATGTAATTTTGTTTAACAATGAGGGTCTCCTTCCATTTCCATGCAATTTCCTTTTTCTCTCCCTTTCCCTCCCACCTCATGTCTCTGTTTAATGTTAATCTTTTCCTCCTGCTCTTCCTCCCTGCTCTGTTCTTAGTTGCTCTCATTATATCAAAGAAGACATTTGGCATTTGTTTTTTAGGGATTGGCTAGCTTCACTTAGCAAAATCTGCTATAATGCCATCCATTTCCCTGCAAATTACATGATTTTGTCATTTTTTACTGCTGCGTGATACTCCATTGTGTATAAATGCCACATTTTTTTTATCCATTCATCTATAGAAGGGCAATTGGGTTGGTTCCACAGTCTAGCTATTGTGAATTGTGCTGCTATGAACATCGATGTGGCAGTATCCCTGTAGTACACTCTTTTAAGGTCTTCAGGGAATAGTCCGAGAAGGGTGGTTCCATTCCCAGCTTTCCCAGGAATCTCCATACTGCTTTCCAAATTGGCCGCACCAATTCGCAGTCCCACCAGCAATGTAGAACAGTACCCTTTTCCCCACATCCTCGCCAGCACTTGTTGTTTGACTTCATAATGGCTGCCAATCTTACTGGAGTGAGATGGTATCTTAGGGTGGTTTTGATTTGCATTTCTCTGACTGCTAGAGATGGTGAGCATTTTTTCATGTACTTGTTGATTGATTGTATGTCCTCCTCTGAGAAGTGTCTGTTCAGGTCCTTGGCCCATTTGTTGATTGGGTTATTTGTTATCTTATTGTTTAATTTTTTGAGTTCTTTGTATACTCTGGATATTAGGGCTCTATCTGAAGTGTGAGGAGTAAAAATTTGTTCCCAGGATGTAGGCTCCCTATTTACCTCTCTTATTGTTTCTCTTGCTGAGAAAAAAACTTTTTAGTTTAAGTAAGTCCCATTTGTTGATTCTTGTTATTAACTCTTGTGCTATGGGTGTCCTATTAAGGAATTTGGAGCCCGACCCCACAATATGTAGATCGGAGCCAACTTTTTCTTCTATCAGACGCAGAGTCTCTGATTTGATATCAAGCTCCTTGATCCATTTTCAGTTAACTTTTGTGCATGGCGAGAGAAGGGGATTCAGTTTCATTTTGTTGCATATGGATTTCCAGTTTTCTCAGCACCATTTGTTGAAGATGTTATCCTTCCTCCATTGCATGCTTTTAGCCCCTTTATCAAATATAAGATAGTTGTAACTTTGTGGATTAGTCTCTGTGTCCTCTATTCTGTACCATTGGTCCACCTGCCTGTTTTGGTACCAGTACCATGCTGTTTTTGTTACTATTGCTCAGTAGTATAGTTTGAAATCTGGTATTGCTATGCCGCCTGATTCACACTTCCTGCTTAGAGTTGCTTTTGCTATTCTGGGTCTTTTATTTTTCCATATGAATTTCATGATTGCTTTATCTATTTCTACAAGAAATGCTGTTGGGATTTTGATTGGTTTTGCATTAAACCTACAGAGAACTTTTGGTAATATCGCCATTTTGATGATGATAGTTCTGCCTATCCATGAACAGGGTATATTTTTCCATCTTCTAAGATCTTCTTCTATTTCTCTCTTTAGGGTTCTGTAGTTTTCATTGTATAAATCTTTCACCTCTTTTGTTAGGTTGATTCCCAAGTATTTTATTTTTTTTGAGGATATTGTGAATGGGGTGTTTTTCCTCATTTCCGTTTCCGAAGCTGATAATCAGAAATGCCTTTGATTTATGCGTGTTGATTTTATATCCTGCCTCTTTGCTGAATTCATTTATTAGTTCTAGTAGTTTCTTTGTAGACCCTTTTGGGTCTTCTAGGTATAGAATCATGTCGTCTGAAAATAGTGATAATTTAAGTTCTTCTTTTCCTATTTTTATGCCTTTAATTTCTTTTGTCTGTCTAATTGCTCTGGCCAGTGTTTCGAGAACTATATTGAGTAGAAGTGGTGAGAGAGGGCATCCCTGTCTTGTTCCAGATTTTAGAGGGAATGCCTTCAATTTTTCTCCATTCAGAATGATGCTAGCCTGAGGCTTAGCATAGATAGCTTTTACAATGTTGAGGTAAGTTCCTGTTATCCCTAGTTTTTCTAATGTTTTGAACATAAAGGATGCTGTACTTTGTCGAATGTTTTTTCTGCGTCTATCAAGATGATCATATGGTTCTTATCTTTAAGTCTATTGATGTGGTGAATAACATTTATTGATTTCCGTATATTGAACCAGCCTTGCATCCCAGGGATGAATCCTACTTGATCATGGTGCACAATTTTTTTGATGTGCCTTTGTATCCGATTCGCCAGAATTTTATTGAGGATTTTTGCATCTAGGTTCATTATAGATATTGGTCTGTAGTTTCCTTTCTTTGAGGTGTCTTTGTCTGGTTTCGGAATCAGGGTGATGTTGGCCTCATAGAATGAATTTGGAAGAGCTCCCTCTTTTTCTATTTCCTGAAATAACTTGAAAAGTATTGGTATTAATTCTTCTTTAAAGGTTTTGTAAAACTCTGCTGTATACCCATCCAGTCCTGGGCTTTTCTTGGTTGGTAGTCTTTTGATTGCTTCTTCTATTTCATCCATTGATATTGGTGTGTTCAAATTGTGTGTATCCTCCTGACTCAGTCTGGGCAAATCATATGACTTAAGAAATTTATCGATGTCTTCACTATCTTCTATTTTATTGGTATATAGGTTTCCAAAATAATTTCTAATTGTCTTCTGTATTTCTGTAGCATCTGTTATGATATTTCCTTTTTCATCTCGTATGTTAGTAATTTGAGTTCTCTCTCTTCTTCTCTTCGTTAGCATGGCTAAGGGTCTGTCGATCTTATTTATTTTTTCGAAGAACCAACTTTTAGTTTTGTCAATTTTTTCAATAGTTTCTTTTGTTTCAATTTTATTGATTTCCGCTCTGATTTTAATTATTTCTTGTCTTCTGCTACATTTGCTGTTGTTTTGCTCTTCCTTTTCTAGGGCTTTGAGATGAAGTGTGAGCTCATTTATTTGTTGGTTTTTTCTTTTTTTGAGGAATGACTCCCAGGCGATGAATTTCCCTCTTAAAACTGCTTTCATTGTGTCCCATAGATTCTGATATGTTGTGTCTGTATTTTCATTTATCTCTAAGAATTTTTTGATTTCCTCCTTTATGTCTTCTGTAACCCATTGATCATTCAGTTAACATGTTGTTCATTTTCCATGTGATGTAGGATTTTTCCTTCCTTCTTTTATCATTGATTTCCAGTTTCATTCCATTATGATCAGATAAAATGCATGGTATTATCTCCACCCCTTTATATTTACTGAGGGTTGCCCTATGGCATAATATATGGTCTATTTTTGAGAAGGATCCATGTGCTACTGAGAAAAAAGTATATCCACTTGATGATGGTTGATATATTCTATATATGTCAGTTAAGTCTAGGTTATTGATTGTGATATTGAGTTCTATAGTTTCTTTATTCAACTTTTGTTTGGAGGATCTGTCCAATGGTGAGAGAGGAGTGTTGAAGTCACCCATAATTATTGTGTTGTGGTCTATTTGATTCTTGAACTTTAGGAGAGTTTGTTTTATGAACGTCGCAGCACCCTTATTTGGTGCATAAATATTGATAATTGTTATGTCTTGTTGGTGAATGGTTCCTTTAAACAGTATATAATGCCTTCCTTATCCTTTTTGATTAACTTAGTCTTTAAGTCAATTTTATTTGATATGAGGATGGCCACCCCTGCTTGCTTACGAGGACCGTGTGCATGGTATATTTTTTCCCAACCTTTCACCTTCAGCCTGTGTATGTCTTTTCCAATCAGATGTGTCTCCTGGAGGCAGCATATTGTTGGATTTGTTTTTTTAATCCATGTTACCAGCCTATGTCGCTTTATTGGAGAGTTTAAGCCATTAACGTTTAGAGTTACTATTGATATATGGTTTGTACTTCCAGCCATGTTTGATTATTTATCTTTTTTTTTTTAATTTAGTTTGTTTCTCCATGATTAGCTTTCCCACCGCCCTCTGTCTTTACTGAGGTACTTCCCACTGTTGGTTTTGGTTATTGTTTTTCATTTCTTCCTCGTGTAGTGTTTTGCTCAAGATGCTTTGCAATGCTGGTTTTCTGGCTGCAAATTCTTTTAACTTTTGTTTATCATGAAAGATTTTTATTTCATTGTTGTACCTGAAGCTTAATTTTTCTGGATACAAAATTCTTGGTTGGCATCCATTGTCTTTCAGTGTTTGAAATATATTGTTCCAGGATCTTCTCGCTTTCAGCATATGTGATGAAAAATCCATTGTTAACCTTATTGGTTTACCCCTGAATGTAATCTGCCTTCTTTCTCTTATAGCTTTTAATATTTTCTCTTTGTTCTGTATATTGGATATCTTCATAACAATGTGTCTTGGCGTTGGTCTACTGTGATTTTGTATGCTCGGTGTCCTGTATGCATCTACAATTTGTATATCCATTTCCTTTTTTATTTCTGGAAAGTTTTCTATAATTATTTCATTCAGCAGGTTGCTCATTCCCTTGGTTTGAACCTCTATACCTTCCTCTATCCCGATGACTCTTAAGTTTGGTTTTTTTATGTTATCCCATATCTCTTGGATGTTTTTCTCGTGATTTTTTACCAGCCTTTCTGAGTTGGCTAGACTCTTTTCAAGATGATATATTTTGTCTTCATTATCTGACATTCTGGCTTCTACTTGCTCCACTCTGTTAGTGATACTCTTATTTGAGTTTTTAATTTGGTTTATAGTTTCCTTCATTTCTAGAATTAATTCTATCTCCTGATAAAGATGCTTATTTGCTTATTTTATCTGTTTATGTAATTCATTTTCAATGTGTTCTTTCACTGTTTGAATTTGCTGTCTCATATCCTCTTTAAGATTCCATTCCATCTGTCTAAGGTATTTCTTGAGTCTTTATTTGACCATTTTTCTGATGCCTCTAGGTCATCCTCAATATTTAGGCCCTCCTGCATTGCTTGTACTCCTTTTCTTTCTTGTTTTTTCATGGTGCTCATGTTACTTCTTGTTCTGTTTGACTGCTGAGTTACTGTTTACTCCTATAAATTTATTTGATGCTTGGGAGGAAAGGTATTAGAAGGGAAGGGAAGAAGTCACTAAAGAGAATGAGAGTAAGCAGGTAGAATTCAAGGAAGGGGGAATAAGAAAATTGAAAAGACAAAAGAAAAAAATAGAAAATAAAAAAAGAAAAAAATTTAAAATAATCAAAAAATAAAAATTAAAATTAAAAAAATAATAAAAAAATATTTAAAAAAAATTTTTTTAAATAAAAAAATGAAAATGAAAAAAATCCCCAAATAATAATAAAAAAAAATTAATAAATGCAGTCTTAGAGTTTGATTAACTTCTCTTCCAGTAGGTGGAGCTGTGCCCACCGGGCCAAGCTTCTCCTCTCAATACGCGGGAACCAATCACTGTGCAGCAGCTCCTCCTCCCAGACTGGGCAGGTCTCCAATCCTGAGTGCCTAGGGCCTTCTCTTGTGTCTAGTCACTTCCCCACTTTTCCTCAAGCCAGGTCCCACTCACCGGTGATGCTCACCACTATACTGGCTACACGCCAGGTCTGCTGCTCCCGGGAGCCCTTATTTCTTGAACAATTGGGCACACTCTCTCTGTTTGCCATTCCCTCATACCCTAAGTTTGTGGAGCTTGGGGCTGAGAACCCTCAGCGAATTTTGCTTGCCCTCCAGTAACCACACCCTCGGTAGCTGGTGCAAGAGACCTCAGTTGTCAGCACTGCTGGGAGCGGTAGCCGGGGGTTCCACACCGCGGGTCCCGCGCCACTCCTGATTCCCTCGGTCTGACTATCGCGCTCACGGGAGAGCTGGGAGGGTCCCTTAAGGTTTCCCCGCTGTGTGGAGAGGGAGGGCTAGGGGGTTACACACCTGTCACCGCTGGTTTCAATGAAGTTATCTCCTCTGCTGCATTCTGGTGACGTCAGTTCTCTGCCATGGTGGTATCCCATGCAAATGGCAACAGTTCGTCCCCAATGCAACAGGTGGGTCCTGACTGGCTCTCCCAAGCCCCGTCTCAATCCTGTGGCCACTGCCTATGAAGGCTCGGTTGGTATTAACCTCCGCAGGTTCAGAAGGGCCGACCAGTTGTTAGAGCGGGATCGTTTAGTGCTGAGTCACAGTGGTTTGTCTGCGAGACGCAGGTGAACGGGAGCTTGTATTCAGCCGATCCGGGCTCAGTGTGTGTTCTGAGAGGCCCAGATTGTTCGCCCCAGATCCACGTCAGCTCAGCATTGCCTAGTGATCCTGAGCAAACAGCATTTAGATGGTTTACGACTCCCTATGCCTGCGCAGCTGAAGAGGTCAGAGACTTGATCTCTCCGCGCCCGCCACCATGTTGGATCTCCATATGTGGGTCTAATAATACATAATTCCTTTAGGGGAAAAGATTGGAATAATCCCTGTCATTATCTGTAAGAACTACATGACTACATGGCTACTTCTAGGGTTCCTGATAAAAACTCCTTCTCAGGAAAAAAAAAAAATGTTTAAGTGGCCAAAGCAGAGAAATGTGAAAAAATATGGTCACTAAGGAAAACAACCCAAGATTGTCTTTGAACAACCTTGAAGATTCTCATGTATAAAATTGTGGCCAATTATCTTACTAAAAACAAATTCTAGATGGACAGAGCATTCAAAGTTCTTCTCAGCTCTCTTTCCTGAAATTTTTAAAAGCAGTAATATAATCTGGCTCCATAACCTATCACATCACAGTGGTCCAGTGTAAGCTCTCACCTATGCTTCTAACACCCAAAGCTCCTTTGGCTTTCCCAAGATTCTGGATGGGCAACTAGGAAATACGATGTAATTACTTCTAGGCCAGCAGTCATACTCACAGAGAGCCACACCTCTGTCTCCTCATTCCCCCTGCTCTTGGCCCAAAAGCATAAACATTACTTTTGGCTTTTCATGAAAACTAAAAGTAGGCCTGTCCTCATGTTGGCGTTCACTGGGCCATATTACATATTCTATGGACCACTTCTGAGTATATCACCTCCTATTTGAATCAAATTCCTTATTTACTTCTCATATAGATGCTCCTGAAAAAGCAGATCAATAAATTAACTCCCAAGACAAATAACACAAAAACACACTGACTAAATTCCAGGGTGAGCTAGATAGCTTATTTATGCTCTTTGACTGTAAATTGTTTCTTAATCCAGCCATCCATCATAGTATAAAATGTTTTTGTTCAAAAGCCCTCAAAACCTAAAAAAAAAAAAAAACCAAGGATGAAGCATCAATACTATTCTATTAAAGAACCACTTGGGTACATACTTTTTCAAGAAAAAGTGAGAACTGTTATCTTTGTATGAGAAAGGTGTTAACGATACAATTTCATGGTTCTAATGACCTCAAGCACTTTTCAAATACCTCCCTGCAGTCACATAAATTTTATAGTTTGGTAAGTAAGTAAAACATTATATAAACCTGATCATCAATACTCATTGAACCAAATGGCTTATTGAATATAGGTTCAAATAACTTAAAATATTTATCAAAGATTACTACCAAATCACATATTTTGTGGATGCTGGGTAGTATAACATAGAGGTAAGTAATATGAAGTTAGTCAGAATTGGTTTAAATCTCAGCTCTAGGACTGAGGATGTGGCTTAGTGGTAGAATGCTTGCCTAGCATGCATGAAGCCCTGAGTTCAATCTCCAGCACCACAATCAATCAATCAATCAATCAATCCCAGCTTTATCACATGTTAGAAGAGTGACTATTGAGTCTGTTTTTAAACTCTATGATAGTATCAATTTGGCTGGGTCATGGTGCCTAGATATTGACTCAAACATTATTCAGGATGTTTATGGGAAGGTATTTTGGATCAAATTAATATTTGTATTGGTCTGGTTTTGGTTGGTAAAACAGAAAACCTGAAGCTGGGTAATTTATTGAGAACAGAGATTTATTTGGTTCATGGTTCTGGAGGCTGGGAAGTAACGAGTATGCTCATATGGGGCCAACATTAGGTAAAGGTCTTCTTGCTGCATCATAACATGACTGAGGACATCACATGGCTAGATAGAGCATATGTGCTAGCTCAGATCTCTTTTCCTCTTTTTATAGTCATTTATGCCATTATGGGGACCCTACCCTCATGACCTCATCAAATCTTAGTTATCTCCCAAAGGCTTTACCTCCAAATATCATCAACATATAACTCCAAGGATTAACTTTGCAGCATGTGAATTCTGTGGAACACACCTAAACCATAGCAATATTTAAATCTATGGACTTGAAGTCAATAGACTGCCTTCCATAATATAATTGGATTTTTGCAGTCAGCAGAAGGCCTGAACAGAACCAAAAACAGACCTCCCCAGCTAGAAGACATTCTGCCAGCAGATGGCCTTCAGACTTGAACTTAAACATTGGCTCTTCCCCTGTCTCCAGTCTACTGGCCCACTCTGCAGATTTTAGACTTGCAAGTATCCATGATTACATGAGTCAGCTCCTTAAAATAAATAAATCTCTTTCTACATATACCCACACCCTATTAGCTGTATCTGTAGAACCCTGACTAACATAAATTCTATAAGTTTAAATTTCCTTCACTCAAAACTACAGACAAATACACCTACAATGTGTAGTGATGAGCACAATAAATGAAACTTATGGTCAATATTATGTATGGTGATATAAATGTAAATTTAACAAAAAAATCCTTGAAATATGGAAAAGTTGGTTAAAGCCAACATGAAAGTATTTTAAGTTTCTGTTGAAAATTCATAACTTCATTCCTTCTTTACTATTCCTCTGCATGGAACACTATTCCCCTAGATTTTCTATTTGGATCACAGAGTAGTATTATAGACAGAAGAAGCAGAAAATAAATAAACTATGGCAAAGAAATACATGGAAAATCAGGGACACCAGTTGGAGATCATTTTAGTAATCCAAGTGAGAGACAAAGTCTTGGACCAGCGCAGTGGCAGTAAGTTGGTAGACATTTTCCATAGATAGTGCTGAGAAGATTTGCTCAAGGGTTGGATGCAGAATGTGAAAGAAAGATACTATTACTCTTCTAATTCTTCTGCCTGTTTATGTCCTTGCCTCCTTCAGAACAACTAGAGCCACATTGTTAAAAAGTAATGCCAGTGCATGCCTGTAATCCTAGTGGCTTGGGAGGCTGAGGCAGGAGAATCATGAGTTCAAAGCCAGCCTCAGAAAAGTGACGCACTATGAACTCAGTGAGACCCTGTCTCTAAATAAAATACAAAATAGGGCTGATCGGGATGTCCAGTGCCCAAGTGCCCTGAGTTCAATCTCTGGTACAAAAAAAAAAAAAGTAAGACATGATATGGAATTCCATTTCTCAGGAATTCCAATGACTTTTCATTCTTTTTTTTAAAATTGCTTTTATTTTTTAAATATATGATAGCAGAATGTATCACAATTCTTATTACACATACAGAACACAATTTTTCATATCTTTTTATATAAAGTACGTTCACGCCAATTCATGTCTTCATACATGTACTTTGGAAATGATGTCCATCACATTTCACTGTCCTTGCTAACCCCCTGCCCCCTCCCTAACCCTCCCACCCCTCTGCCCTATATAGAGTTCCTCTATTCCTCCCATGCTCCCTTTCCCTACCCCATTATGAGTCAGTTATCTTATATGAGAGAAAATATTCACCATTTGTTTTTTTGGGGGGGATTGGCTAACTTCACTAAGCATTATCTTCTCTAACTGCATCCATTTACCTGCAAATGCCATGATTTTATTCTCTTTTATTGCTAAGTAAAATTCCATTGTGTATATATGCCACATTCTTTTAATCTATTCATCTACTTAAGGACATCTAGGTTGGTTCCACAGTGTAGCTATTGTGAATTGTGCTGCTATAAACATTGATGTGGCTGGGTCCCTGTAGTATGCTATTTTAGAAAAGAGGACACGGAGACTAACCCACAAAATTACAATTACTTTATATTAGACAAAGGTGCCAAAAACATGCATTGGAGAAAAGATAGCCTCTTCAACAAATGGTGCTGGGAAAACTGGAAATCCATATGCAACAAAGTGAAATTAAACTCCTACTTCTCACCATGCACAAAACTCAACTCAAAGTAGATCAAGGACCTAGGAATTAAACCAGAGACTCTCAGAAGAAAAAGTAGGCCCTAATTTACATTATGTGGGATTAGGCCACAACTTCCTTAATAAGACTCCTATAGAGCAAGAATTAAAACCAAGAATCAATAAATGGGATGGGCTTTTATTCTTCATCACAAAATTCACAACTGACTCCTGTTTTTTTTCCTAACCTCATGTCCTTCCATCTCATGCATACTGTGCTCTAGCATTGCCTCCTTCATATTCTTTGAACACATTGACACAGGTAGGAATATGAGATTGCTGTTTCCTCTATATAGAATAATTTACCTTTAGGTATCAACAGCTTTTCCCTCACCTCCTTCAAGTCCTTAGTCAAATATTTCTTCTTTCAGAGAGGACTTTCTTGACCATCCTATCTAAAAGTGCACATATCTACAACACTTTTGTGTTTTATTTTCCATTAAAAATGCATTTTCCTAAAAAAGTTGCATACCAATTTTTTTACCAGTTTTTTTTACCAATTCTGTGTAAGCAGAATTCCACCCCTCAACTTCTGCTATTCATCACTGTCATGCTATGCATATGTCATACTACACTGTAAATGGACTTTGCAGATATAATTAAGGTTTCTAGATATTTATATGTAATTAAGATACTCCTGAGTTATCTGAGTAGGTCCAAGGTAATAACAAGAATCCTTAAAAATGAAGAGAGATAAACAAATTTCACCAAATTTGAGAGATGCTGTTTAGATAGTTTTGTTTTAGTAGGCTACACACAACATAAGAAATTTACTTTGAGGATCCGAGGAACTCAAGCAGGAAAAATCCAAGTCAAAGAAATTTTTATGTAATGAAAAATCTAGTAGGACATGTTATGCATTTTTCAAGTTCAACAAGAACAACAAAACAGTATTTTCAAATACAAAGCTTAAATTGAAGATTATATAAACTTTTGGGGGCACGGGAGTACTAGGATTGAATCAAGGCACTCTACCACTGAGCTAACCCATCCTCCACGGTTATAGTCAGGAGTCAGGATCCAATTCATGTTCCATGGAGTCAAATAAGCACCACAAATGCTGTCAAGATAAGCAAGAGAGCAGGATTTTATTAAAAAGGAAAGTGAGAGAATGATTCATGACTCTGCACACAGCGCCTGGGAGGGGCAAGAGCACCCTTTAAGTCTTATAGCGATCTTCTTTTGAAAGGCTTGTAAAGAGAAGTTGATAAGCTCCTCTTGATTGGTTTTTGATACTTCAATTGTCCCACTGCAGGCATGGGACAGGTTATGGATTATACAGTCGCTCTTGACAAAATGGAGATTTATGTCTTTTCTGAGAAATAGGAACTGTTTTATAACATGTCAGGGGATGTACAATGGCTGTTGTTGTGCTTGTCCTTTTGCTGACCTTTACATTTCCTTCCTACTTTTCACTGCTTATGCTTTTCTAACTCATCATTAGCTCTTTTAATTTTTGATTTTGAGTCAGGGTCTTGCTAAATTGCCCAAGATTTGCAATCTTCCTGCCTCAGCGCCCTGAATTGCTGGTATTATAGGCCTGTGTGACCATGCCCAGCCTGGATAAACATTTTAAACTCTGAGTATTTGACTTATAGTCAACATGAGCAACCCTATATAGCTTATTCTAGAAAATATAGATCCAAAAGTTTATTTAGTTAGATACAATCTATAATTTCTCAAAGCCAAATGAGTATGTCTTAGTGTTCTATTGAGTAATTAAGCAAAATAATGTCGGCATTATGAAATTAACTGAATTTCAACATGCTCTATTCTTAGGAACAGCTAAGATTTAGGATATAATGTTCTTGAAATAGTATGATTTCAGAAAGTTGGGGGTTTGTTGTTTTTGGTAATGGGGATTGAAGTGAGGGGTACTAGGGGTGCGCTGAGCTGCATCTCCAATTTTTTTTTTTTAATTTTGAGACAGAATCTCACTAAGTAACTGAGCCTGGCATCAAACTTGTGATCTTCCTCTTTCAGGCTCCTAAGTCGCTAGGATTACAGATATGCACCTCCAAGCTTGGCTAGGAAAGTTTTTCAGTATGTGATGTTCTAACATTTTCCATGTCTATTTTTTCTGTTCAAATTTCCTATTTCTTTAATCAATTTCAATAATTTATATTTTTTCATAAATTTTTTTAGGTTAAGTATTTTTAGTATAGTTTCACATAATATAATCATTTTTGTCTCTTCTGAATCCGTCAAGTTATTTTTCTCATTTTAAAAATTGTTGCACATTTCTGTAGTTGTTAATGCAAATTACCCTCTTTATCCTGGCTAATGTTGCTCTGCACCTCTACTGATACCATCTCTGGCATTCACCTACTATTATTATTCATTCTATTATCTTTAATTTCTCTTTTGTTTTAGTTATATGTCTCAAAATATATTAGGTATCTGATAATTGAATTTTCTTTTTAAAACTATTAGAAGAATCTTTGTCTTTTACTGTATCTGCTGAAATAATCATAATCACATAAATTGGCAACATAAAAACTACATTCCCTAATGGTGTGACTCTGCACAATAAACAGCCAAAAGAATGAGAAGTTGTGTTCCTTTTATGTACAGTGTGTCAAAATACATTCTACTGTAATGTATAACTAATTAGAACATATTTTAAAATTTAAAAATAAATAAATAAATTTAAGAATTGATTCTACACTTATTAAAAGATCAAATTTCAATGATCAAAAGAAAAAAAACATTCCTGTAGTATTATGTTCATCACCTTTCTGGTTCCTTATATTCTCTTGCTAGTTTCTTAATTATATGCATTTTTATTTTCCAAAAACTTCCATCACCAGGACAATTGAGATCTCAGTAAACCAGTCCAGGTACTTTCCTCCTTTCATGGGAAGCTTGCTGTGTCTTACTCATAATGGTCTGATCACTCTGTTTTAAACAGGTATAGATTGTTTCCTTTAAAGCATATAAAAACTAAAACAAAGTTTTATTTCCACAACACTTACACTTGTCCCTTCTCTCCAATGAAGTCTCTTCTTTGCCAGAGGCATGGTTTATGTTCTTACAGGAGGCTATAGAAGTTCCCACTAGGTAATAGGAAGAGCATTTGCCCTGGGAATTCATATCATGGGTTCCAAGACCCTTAAGTTTTAATACTGTACATCTATTGATACATATTTCAAAAACTCACCTTATATATATTCCTAAAACTCACCTTAGTGTCTGTTTCTTGGAGCTATCACAACTTGGGTTTTCTACCTATCACCCACATAAAGTAAGCAAAAGTTTATTGAAGAGTAAACCCTGTTAAAGGAGAAGGAAGGATGCTGTATCTGGCAGGAGACTTGACAGTTAGCTGTACAAAATCTTACAAAATTTCTGCAAAAAAAAAAATGGAAAAGAAGAATACCCAGTAGAGAAGTCTACATAAAGTGGAAATAGCTTGTATCATTAGCTTGCTCAGTAATTAATTGGGTGCTACCTAGAGAAGAGCATGGAAAATTGAGGCAGACGCAAAGCTAATAGCTAAAAACAGTCAGATTGTATTAAGCATATCCTTTTAATCTGAAGCTTTCACATCTGAGGCCTTGATGAGCTTGGCAAGTGGGGTGGGACTGTCCCTCCCAAGGCAAACTAATCCCTAAAGATAACAAATGACTCTCCTGTGAGTGTGGCTTTCATAAACAAACCAGCTAATTCAAATCTTAAGCCTTAACCACCTCTTTTTTGGCACTCTTGTACTCAAGGCCCTGATTTCACTCCCAGATCACCCCAGGTCCACCCCAGGTATCAAGAAACTAGGGACTGCCTCTATGTCACAGAGCCCCTGAAATTATTCAACTAGTCAATTTTAAACCTACTCTTCTCTCTCTCTCATCCATTTTCCCCATGAAAATCATAGGAAAATTCTTTATCCCTTTTCTTTCTGTCTGTTCTTGGTACTTTGCTTTGTGGCCTTGTGTGGCCTTGTATGGCCATGTGTGACATGGTGTGCATCATTCCCCTGGGAACTGTGAGTAGCAAACTAACTTTACATTGGCAAAATTGTCACTGGATCTGATGATCTCACCATACTTAAATAAAAATAAAAGACAGGTGCTCATGCTGGACAAAGTGGCATATACCTCTAATCCCAGTGAATAAGAGGTCACTTATGCAGACAGGGAAGACTAGAGAAGCAGGTTTTGAAAGAGGAAGGAAGCAGAGCACAACTGAAAAGGTAGTCTATTAAGGGAAGAAGAAAGCTTCTTCAGCTATAATAGAAGGATATGGGAAGATGCATATACATTTGAATATATAATAATAGGAAATTGAGGGAGTGTCCATCTGAAAGGCTTCTGTTTTTTTCAATAATAGTAAGGTGAACAAACATACATCGGAGAAAAGATACGCTCTTCAACAAATTGTGCTGGGAAAACTGGACGTCCATAGGTAGCAAAATGAAATTAAACCCTTATCTCTCATCCTGCACAAAATTCAACTCAAAGTGGATCAAGGAACTTGGCATTAGACCAGAGATCTGTGCCTACTAGAAGAAAATGCAGGCCCAACTCTCCATTATGTTAGCTTAGGAACCAAATTTCTCAACAAGACTCCTAAAACGCAAGAAGTAAAATCAAGAAATCAATTAGTGGGATGGTATGAAACTAAAAGCTTCTTTACAGTAAAGGAATCAATCAAGAATGTGTAGAGAGAGCCTATAGAATAGGAGAAAAACCTTACCACCTGCATCTCAGAGCACTTATCTCCAGAAAAAAACTCAAAAAACACCAAAAAAAAATCAATAAATGGACAAAGGAATTATGATATTTATACATGTATTACAGAAGAAGAAATACAAATGGTCAACAAATATGTGAAAAAAATGTTCAACATCTCTAGCAATTAGAGAAAAGCAATTTAAAACCACACTGAGATTCCATCTCACTACAGTCATAATGACAATAAGAATATGAGTACCAACAAAATAATAGAAAAGTAAGTCATCTGTTGAAAACAATTGCGGTGAATAAGGGATGTAAAACAAATGTTTGGAGAAGAGTAGAAAAGATTTGAAATGGTTTTCATAAATGATAATTCTGACACTGATTAGGTAAATCTAGCTGTATTGCCAGGCAGTGTTGAAGAACCAACTAAGACTAACAATCATAAATTAGTAATGCGATCAATTTAAAAATTGATTTTTCTTATAACAGTTATCTGTACTCGTACTGTTCTCATTACTGACTATATAAAAAATCACCTACAAATTGTGGATATGCTGAATAATTTTAATAACTGAATTTATCAGCCAGACCCTTCAGAGGGTGAAATGTGTTTTGGTGTTATATATTAAATGTATTTATTTGTTTTGATTGCTTCTCTGAATGTAGAGAAATACTACAAGAGTCAGACTTGTTATTGTATGCAGGAATGTGGCAACTACGCCGGATAGCCCATAGAAGAAAACAACTCTGTAGCTCAAGGAAGTCTTGATGTGGAGAACATAGGAGAGGGATAAAAGTATTTGTTTTAGCAAGATAAAGGATAATATCATTCAGCTATAAAGAAGAATGAAACATGATGGCATTCACTGGTAAATGGATAGAACTGGAGAATATCATGCTAAGTGAAATAAGCCAGTCCCCCAAAACCAAAGGTTGAATGTTCTCTCTGGTAATGAAGGGAAGGAAGTGGGGATAGAAATAGGAAAGACAGTAGCATGAATCAAATATAACTTTCCTATGCTCATATATGAATATACAACCAGTGTAACTCCACATCATGTTCAACCACAAGAATGGGATTAAAATTGTAATGCTTGCATGCCATGAATGTATGTCAAAATGTACCCTACTGTCTTGTATATCTAAAAATAAGAAATAAAAAGAGAGATGCTTCTCTTACCTCTTATTACAAAAAAAAACTGTTAAAAAATTACAAGTAGAAAGCATAAGAGCTGACTTTCAGCATGAAAGCCATCACAGGTTGTAATGAATGTCGCGCTTCCTTAACCATGTTTGTATAAATGGTTTTGAAATGATTGGTTTGGAAAAGGAAAATAAAGTGGGAATCTAGGAAGGTAAACATTTTAGAAACATCAAAGACCAATTTCAAAATATGTACGTTCGCTCCTCAGTGATTTTGTGCTCACACACACACTATTGCCTGAATGACTATGTTACTAATGCATTAGTTCATTTGATTTGATTTGACTGAATTTGATTTTCACAACTTTATAGAATGTAATTTTAACTCCATTTCTAGAAGTATGAAAATCGACACTGGGTAAAAAGTATAAGAGCCAAGGTTTTATTTAGGGCAATTTCTACCTTCAAAGAGCATACTTGTTTTTATTATATCATGCTTTCAGAATAGACAAGATTAGAAACACTAGGATTTACTTATCTTTTTATCTTCAACTGCCTACAATTTTCATAATTCAGAAAATTAAATTGGCCACATTTTCAAAATCCATTACTACACAATTTTTAAATTTACGTTTATAATGATTGTAAATATTTTAATAACATATTGCAACTTTTGAATGATGGGTATATCCATTATCTTTCTTTTTCTACCTTTATATATCTGTGAGGGAGTTTGTAACAAAAGCATCACCAACCACAACTATGCTACTTTGGACTTGATGACTTAAATAGACTCCAAACTCAAAGAAAACACTACTGGTCCACACCTTCTTAGATCATCTGCTTTTTGGTTATTGTTGTTTTCCTTTTTTTTTTCCTATTTATATTGTTATGACGGGTTCCATTGAATGATTCATATTTCCTTCAAAACTAGGTCTTTTAATAGATGTTTGTGGAGAAATATTCCAGAGTTCAAGATTCAATGATTTAGAGATATTTTCTTTAGCATGGTCTCTCCCCCTCTCCTTTGGCAGGCAAAAGAACCAACCTCAATAATTCTTACGTTGTATGGTTTATCTTCCTTTAAAATAAATGCTGTCTACTATCTTCTTGAAGGCTATTTGTACCAGTTCTCCTAGGTCAGGTTACCTTGGTTTTACAATTTTATGAGTGGGAGAATAAAATCAAGTCTAACAGAGAAGAAGAGGTATTTGGATTTTTTTGTTTTGCTATTGGGGTTTTTGTTTGCTTGCTTGCTTTTTGTTTTTTGTTTTGTTTTGTTTTTGTATAATATGATTCTACATACCTATTCCTGCACAAGCCACCTCTAAAGAATGGAATAGGTCAAGGCCTATCCTCGCACTCCCTAAGGATCCAAAGGTTAAGAGTCAACACCTTTGTAACTAGTTCCTATTATGAACAGTTTCTTTGCTTCACAAACCATAATTTCAGCCCCACCTCTCTTTCTGAATGATCACTATCATGCAGGAAGTCACTTTCAGAGGGAACACAATTTTCCACATGCCATTCTTCTGACTCATTCCCAGGTTTTGTTGTGAACAGTAAAAGTAATAAATCTGCATTAATATATTAATTTATTTGACATTCAAACAGTATATGGAGTAAGCACATACTGGGTAAAAAGGCCTTTGCTGAGTACTCCAAAGATGTAGGAGAAGGAGCATGCATAATGGGGTAAGATTCTGTAATGAACAAAAACAAAAAGATAACACTTCAAAATCTAAAAAAAAAAAAAAAATTAGAACAAGAAGAAATTTTAAAAGCCATTAAAATATTTAAACTATTTGGCACAACAAGACTTTTCAGTATATTCTAAGTAAAAATTGAGAAGTAGGGTAAAAAAAGAAAAACTGTTCACGAAAGTGTCATTGAATCATTTATGATTGTAAAAAACAGAAAATGTCTAAAAACTTCATATTAGAAAGTTGTTTTAATATTTTATGATGAATCCATTCAGTGTAAATGATTTTCCCTTTAAAATATAGCCATTAAAATTTTTAGTAATTAGGGCTGGAGATGTAGCTCAGTAATAGAGTACTTGCCTAACATTCATAAGGCCCTGGGTTCCTGAGTTCTGAAAAATACCCAGTTCTGAAAAATAAATAAATAAATAAAAGTGAAAAATTTGTTGATATGTGATGAATCTAGGTGCAATATTACACATTTTCTGTTAGTTTGAAATTACATCAAAATAAAAAGTTATAAATATAGCTCCTAGAAATAAGAATTAGTAACAGGGATATGCTTATGAAATAACATGAAATTTAAAAAGCATAATACAGGATGGTGATGGTGGTACACGCTTATAATCTTAGCACTCAGGAATTGGAGGCAGGAGGATCACAAGGTCAAGGCCAGCCTCAGCAATTTTCAGAGGTCCTAAGCAACTTAGTGAGATCCTGTCTGAAAGTAAAAAATAAAAAGGGCTGGGAATTTAGCTCAGTTGTAAAGCATCTCTGGGTTCAATCCCCAATACCCAAAACAAACAAAAAAGTATAATACAAAGTTACACATTGATACAACATAACTTGTGCAAAACATATTTATATATGAAAAAATATAAGTGGGAGGATAGGCCTTGACCTATTCCATTCTTGAAAGTACCTGAAGTTAACATGTTAAATGAAAATAGTTTGTTTAGGTAATGTTCAAATTTTTAAGAATATTAGTTCATTTTTTTCACTGAAAAAAATCAATTACAGATAATCAGGCATGAGATACAGTCTAAAAAACATATTTAAGAAGGATAAGGAGAAACCACTTATTCCTGCCTTTGTTGTACAGATGGCATATTATGTTAAAAAAAAAGTGTAAGTAATTGAATACTTCTTGAGTTAAGATCCTTGAATAAATTCATAAGTCATTAGTTGTCAGTAATCTATAAGAAAGTCACAGAATTTTAAAGTTGAAAGAGTCCTCGAGGACCCCCAATACAGTTTCCCATTTTCTCATAAATACACAGGACTCAAGGAGGAAAATGCAATTTTTTTTCCTTAGACTACATACTCAGTTAATGAAAAATCTAAGCCTAAAACTCAATTTTTAATTCCTAGTCTAATTTTATTCCAAGTTCCAATTCTGTGGCATTCGTTATTTCTTACAAGGTAGTCCCAGCATAACCCTCCAAATTTGTCTCCTACTCTTTCCCAACACATTAGACAGGAATGCCCTTTCTCCCTTACATGCTATTCTTGCCTGTGTTTTCTTGGGTTCTGCTCCTGCCTACAAACACTACCTACTCTTACCCTGAATCCTTATTCTAAACCCACACACAAATAATACTCACTACTGTCCACTCATCTTCTAGTAGCCTGTGCAAAATGTTTTTCAAAAGACAATACTAAGAAAAAGATTAGGTAGATTCTAGTCCCTGCTGTTTTGCTTGCTTATTCCACAATTTATGTACCTATTGGAATCTCTGCTTCATACCTTATGAGAAAAAAAAAAAATACTTTTTCTCAGAGACAAGGGAATTCAGAGATAATGCCCATTAATGTATACAATTTTTTCCTGACAGTTCTTGGCTTGCTGTGGCAAGGAATAAGGTACATTACAATATGATATCAGTGGGGAGTTCATAACCCACTTGAATCAAAGTGTGAAATATGATATATCAAGAAATATGTAATGTTTTGAACAACCAACAATAAAAAATTAAAAAAAAAACAATATGATATCGGGGCAAAAATGTCATGTCTTCTTGGATTGAAAATTATTATACTATGTGAAGTAGTCACTAGTTTTTGCATAATACATGTCACCCTCCATTGTGTTTAATCACAGTTTACCAGAATAAATGAAATTCTTACTGCTTTGTGAAATTCCCTGTTTCTGATTCTGTTTCATAAGTCATACTATTGATTTTCATAAGTCATATAAGTTGATTCCTTCAGACTTGTTTAACAAGTTAGATTTTAATTACATGGGATTTCCTCCTTTGACTTCAGCCCGCTCAAAGATACACATAACACATGAGATTCATTTGTGAGAATCTCAAAGCAGTGGAACAGGCAGAAAAAACGAACCTCTTCATTATTCAGGGTTAAAATGTATAGGTAAGTCCTGTTTTTTCCTTCAGTAGTTTTAGATGTTTTACTATTTCTTAGGGATATAAAAAATATACAGAAGTTTAAGAAATTTTGGCTGTGTCCAGCAATCTTCTTGTGACTTTCAAAAACTTCACTGAAACTTACATATTGTGTAGATGTTTGATGTTTAGATAAGGTGTTTGGCTGCATTTTTACAAAATGAATAAACCTCAAGAGATGGTTTAGCATTTCAACATCTCTTTTAATAAGCAAGTATTTTTATCTCATGTTTCACGCTTCAAAAAGTGATGTGTAGATATTTTAAAGGTAATCAGTAAAAATTTACTCTATTGTTTCAGAATTTTTTGAGAATTCTATATTTTGACTTCTGACACTGTGTGATTACTGATTATTAAATATACTATAAATTCTAAATGTCCTTTTTGAGAAAGTAAAGACAGTATTTGTCTATTTTACATACAGTTATGGAATTGTTATTTTCAAGAAAAGTTTGCTAATACTTAAGAAAAAAATTTTTTGTTTTTTTAGTTAATGAATAATTATTTTTATATACTTTTTCATAAAAAGCAACAAGGTATGGCATAACCTAACATCAGATGGTACAGTCCCAATTAACACAATGAAAATCACTATATGTAATTTGATGTGTTTATGTGTGCATCTGAGTATTTAAGTTGTACATATTGTTTTTCTGTATGCACAGCAAAACATGATACTGATATGTCATGCTGAAAGGGGAATCAATAAAAACCAGGAAAATATGTGGTTATGACAAGAATAGTTGGATTTATTTTAATTTGAGCATTAGAAATGTAGAATCAAAATTCAATCTATTTTTAAAAATGAAAATCTGTGTTCATTTGAATAGATAGTTAAGTGAAAAATGGATGACATTTTAAATTTCCAGCAAAGTAGAAAATAAAACATTATTTCATATTCATAAAATATAAATGAGGAAGATGTTAAAAATCTATGAAGTAATTTATATACTGTGATCACTCTCATTAAATGTGAAAATAAAACAAATTTTAAAATTGTACTTTCTGGTCAACTACCAAATGTAAAGATACACATGTCAAAAACTCTAATAAGGAATATAAAACCCTAATAAGGTTTATTGTATTAAAGTAGTGTTTATGAATTACATTTTTTCACTATTCCTAAAATTTCTATAACAATAATATTCTTTTGGCAATCACATTACATTTTGAAATGTATTTTGCTGAAATATTTTAATTTTAAAAAATTTCTCTGATTGGCTGGGGATGTGTGTGGCTCAAGCGGTAGTACGCTCGCCTGGCATGCGCAGGGCGCTGGGTTCGATCCTCAGCACCACATAAAAATAAGATAAAGATGTTGTGTCCACGGAAAACTAAAAAAAGTAATATTAAAAAATTCAATCTCTCGCTCTCTTTGAAAAAAATTTCTCTGAGTTTTAAAAAACTGATCCATATATCGCAGCTAAATGTATATCAAACAATCATTCAAAGGAAAATGAAGATTTAAATAATGAGAGAGGTATAATTTTTTGCAGAATGCCTTCAATCAGTCTAAATTTTTTTAAATTTATTTGTTTATTTACTTATTTTTGTAGTGCTGAGAATTGAACCTAGGGCCAGGTACATGTGAGGCAAGCACTTTGCCAACTAAGCTATATCGCCAGTCCAGGATCAATCTAATTTTTAAATATTTCCATCATGTAGAGGAAATCTGACATTTAGTCAGGGCCAGCCTTACCAACAACAAAGAACTTTCCTTAGGAATTTTTATTTCTATAGACGTTTTGGCACATTTTATCTCTTAAACAGATTGAGTTTACTACTACTAATAAGCTCATCCCTTTTATTAAGATGAAACATCTACAACTCTCAATTCATTTTTTTTTCATAGGTTGGTCAGTTAATTTTACCAAGAAAAGATAATCAGCATTATCATGCTAAATTGTTGAAATTTTGAATATAACTTTAATATTAATAAGTAACCTTATTCAAAGATTTGAGGACGTGCGACTAGGAAATCCAAGTCCAAATCAGAATTTCCAGCAGGAAGGAGGAAGCACATTCAAATGACGTAGGGAAATTTTTTAAACTCCAACTTTTCCCAATTCTTTTATATCCTTTGAAGGACCAAAGTATCCAAATCAGGTTGAGGAAGGGAAATGTAATTATATATTATAATATTTAGGTAATTGTAGGTATTTTTTTACCAAATTTTACATAAATCTTCCGATAATTCTGAAATACATTTGGTTGAGAATGGGCTCTCTTGTATGGTTTGATTTATTAAAAGAAGAAAAAAAAAACAAGGATCTCTCCTGATCTCCTGAGTGCTGACAAATGTTATGTTTCTTTCTTTATTCACCTTGTTTTCCCCTTCTCTGTAGAAGGAAATCCTTCTACAGGCCCAGAACCTGGAAGGCTGTGTTATTGTTACTCATCTGAAGATCCTTGAGCACTCCAGAATTTCTTAGTCCCATCCAGAGAGTGTCTGTATCTACCAGATTATATAAAATATGTGATATGAGGTTTGAGGAAACAGGGTGAAGTACAGGCTAGAATTCATAATATGATTTACAGTAAAAGAACCAATCTCAGCTCAGGAATAGACAAATCTTAGCAGGAATCCTCTCCCACCAGAACAAATCTTATTTTTATTTACTCCACTTTTGTTTTGTTTTTGTTTTTTGTAATGATTAACTGGCTACAGAGGCATGCCAAAGTCTGTCAGATGCCCTGCCTCCCAAGAGCCTGAAAGAACATGAGACAAAAGTGGGGAAAAAAAGAAAAGAAAAACCATCAATGTCAAAAAATGTTTACCAAACTCTTTTCCTGTTGTTTCAATCTGGTCACTGAATTGCTCTTTTATCTTTCAAAAAAAATCATGCTTAAAATTGTAATTTGCTAGCCAAAGAATGTGTTTCTTCATAGAAATTGGGCAGGGAAGACACTAATATATGTTTATAGTCGGAGCCCAAAATAGTGTGAAGTACTATGCAGTTAAGACTGTGATGGTTGTGTCTGTATTAAAACATCACAGGGGGCTGGGGATGTGGCTCAAGCGGTAGCATGCTTGCCTGGCGTGCGTGCGACCAGGGTTCCATCCTCAGCACCACATACAAACAAAGATGTTGTGTCCGCCGAAAACTAGAAAATAAATATTGAAAAATTCTCTCTCCCTCTCTCTCACACTCTCTCTTTAAAAAAAAAAAAATCACAGACTGTTTTACCTGTAATTATTCCCTAAACAATACAGTATGACAATTATTTACATAGCATTTACATTGTACTAGGTGTTTTAAGCAATCTAGGGATATTTTTTATGTGTAGATGATATACATATACTACACCATTTTATAGAAAGGACATAAGCATCAACAGATTTTTACCTGCATGTGGTCCTAGAACCAATCTATCTCAGATACTGAGAGACAACTGCCTAAGTTTTTGCCTACAAATATTTTGGACTATATTCTCAAATAGTTGCTACATTTGGCCAGAATTTCCTAACAGTAGTATGGAATGGCGACTAGAGATGTCAGTATGATACATATGAAGATCAGCTGCAATCAGTCATTTGGGATTACATGTTTCCTGGCAATTCTCTCAAGTCTACTGGCAATTTTTCTACTAGAGAGCACTTTCAAACTACTTCCTCAGAGCTGAGCCCAGTGATGCATGCTACAGATCCAGCGGCTCAGGAGAATGATGAGTTCAAAGACAGCCTCAGCAACAGTGAGGTGCTAAATAACTCAGTGAGACCCTGTCTCCAAATAAAATACAAAATAGGGCTGTGGATGTGGCTCAGTGGTCAAATACCCCTAAATTCAATCCCCAGACCTCCCCGCCCCACCCGCCAAAATAAACCTGTTTCTTCAGAAATCCATTATTTTTCTGACACTAAAGCTCTCCTATCTCCATAATAGGCTACAGTTGCCCTCCCTAAAATAAGACCCGAGGTAGAAGTCAATATCTACTATTTATTATTGTGGAATCCAAAGTCATTCAACCCAATTCCTTAAAAGATATTGCTCCAACTTGTAGGATCTCATTCTCTTGAGCAAAGATGTTTCATGATATCAGCTAAAGAATATTTTTAAAGTCTAACTGTAGTATATGCTCATAATGTATAAAATAAAAGCACCATCTCAAGTCTAAAATTAATCATTGAGCAACAGTCCATTGTGATTTAAAAACAGAACTGACTTCAAAAGTTCATGTCAATGAATAATTCAGCAAAAAGGAATTGTAGATTTTATTAATATTTACGATATCTATTTACTAGACTTAGGAACAATTGTAGCAGTAATTAATAAGAGGATATGTGAGCTAAGAATTCAAGTATAGGTGTCAGAAAAACACTGAATATAATTTTTCTAACCTAGATAAGTTTTTTATTCTGATACTATTACTTCTTAGGCAGCATATCTGCCTGACTTACTGCAAGAAATAAATTAAGACATATAAGTTTTCTCCTCTGTTGGAATATTCCTATCAGCATGAAGACATGCCATTCTATTTTCAGTTAAAAAAAAAGTCCTTCATTTGACTCACATCCCTTTTCCAACTATGACTTCATTTCTAATCTTCTCTCCCTAATAGCAAAATATTCTGAAAGATTTTAGACCCACTGCCTCTATTTCTGTTTTCTTCTCCCATTCTATCCTTTTACTTTCAAATAATTTGATTATGAAACATATCACAATTAAGGCCTAATTAAAAATGAACTTCCTTTCTTATATGTTACTGCATAGTAGGATAACAATAAATAATGAGAAATATACATGTATCCATGAATCAAAATATCATATGGTACCTCATAACTATGTACAACTTTTGCTTTCATGTATTAATTAAAATAAAAATCAATAACTAAAAATCAACCAAATATCAAATAGGGCTACTCCTTAAAGAAAGCCCTTGCATTATGTTCAAAGAGATGAACAAAATATTCATTTTTCAATAATGGATAAATTAAATTATATTTATAAATCAGAATTACCATGTAGCAGTTAAAACAAATAACTTAAGATTCATATCAAAGAATGCCTCAGAAAAGCAGGTCATCTGATGATAACTATATATGTATATTTTTAAAAAACTAATAAAACAATACTATATTTTATTCACAAACACAATACCTAACTATACAAAAGTATTAAGAATACACAAGAATGAGAAACTAAATCCATTATGAAACTAAATCCATTATGAATCCATTATGGTTGACTAGGATGGGAGAAAGGAATCAGACTGGAGATGAAGGACCAAGTGAATTTTACCTGAAATGTCTTATTTTCTTTATGGAAAATAAAAACAGCCTTAAGTGGCAAAATGTTAGCAATTTTCTATTCTGGATGTTGGGTACAAGATGCTCATCATATAATTATGTTGATAACAACCTACTGAATCACCTCCAGGCCATATAATTTAACGTGAAATAATGGCATATGCCTAAAGTTAGTTCTGATGATATAGTTAGAAAGGATATATTGATGTGCACTTGCACAAACATTATTGGAGTAGAATTCAGATCACGTAGTATCTGATGTGAGATTTTTAAATGAATATACTTGTATTAAGTATTTTTAAAACTTTTGCAAAAAAAATATATCAATGGTTAGTAGTTATGGTAAAAAGAATAAAATCTTTCCAAAGATGTAAACATTTCTAAAATTGAATTTCTGAGTCCTTAGCATCTATTTAAAAGAAATAGCATCACCAATACTTAAAAGATCCTCTGGGTACCTCCACAAATACATCCTGCCTACTAACTTCCCATGTCTCAACCAGCCCAAGTAACTGTCATTTTTCAAGGTATAATTCATATAATTCACTTCAGAGAATTTACAGTTTACCATACATATGGTAGAGTTCTAAGTACAGTATCTCATATAATCCTCACAACCCTCTAAGGTGAGGAAAGTAGGGCTCAGAGAGGTTTTGTCCTGTGTCAGTGGTCACATGGAACTGTGTGATAACAAAACTCATGATCAAAACTATTGTGTCATAGTAATATCATACCATTATTGTGCTGCTGTTTACCCATATAGTAATTAAAATACAGGCCTCCACTCAGGGCTAGTATTTCATAGGCATTTTTATATCAAAACAAAAGTAACTGAGTTAACAGGTACATTTATTCAGGAGTCAGGAAAGAATTCCTATGCATGTGGCTCTTGATGCCCATGTTAGAAACCATGGCAATATTCACAGAGTAGATAGGGCCTCACTTCCAACATATACTCCATCTCCTTACTGCACAGATCTATTTAATGAAAACTTAGGAAAATGCAGTGGAAAACAAATCATAATCAGCCCCTGTTTTCATTTATTTGATTCATCAAAAAATGACATAGGGCCAACCATGCGCCAGATATTATTCTAGCTGTGTTAAAACTTTAACACATTTGTAAAATAAATTTTATAAATATCATTTATATTGTATTTATAAGAATATTTATAAGGATAAAATTTTATCCTTATAAAAATATGTAGGTAGGTATTATTGTTACCTCCATTTTGCAGGTAAGGAATTCAGGAGTTAGGTGACTTCCTAGGTTCATACAGCAAGTAAATGGCAGAGGTGGTTGAATCCAGTTGGTCTAGATTCAGAGTCTGCCCCCTTACTTGCTATATTCTTACTTCTTACTTGCTATATTCTTACTCCTCTTACTCCTATATTCTCTCATGGAGAGAGTTCTATGCTCTCACTCTCATGGAGCTTACTATCTGTTGGGTGTTGAGGAAGCAAATGGAGGGAGACAAGAAATACACACATGAGCCAACAGACCCTCTTAAGGAAATAAAATACTGGCAAAGATGGAGTGTGTAGTAAGGTTGGAGGATCTATCGCATGTAGTAGTCCTCTAAGTAAGAAGAAGCCATCAATGTGAAGAAGTGAGAGAAAGAAGAGTATGAAGGTGATGAGGAAGCTCACAGATTCTTTGTTCAATGACAGAGAAGAAAACTGAAGTCCAGGGAAGGCTTTACTTGGTGTCAAGTAGCTCTCTGATTACAGCACTCCCCTGCCTCTCTATGTAGACTGCATTCAGGGTAAAAGAACACATTTTCAGTATTTTTCATGAGCTCTGAGCAATACACTCTATTGAACAGATCTCAATATTATTTGGTACATAGACCATGGAACTCTGTGAATTTCATTATGAAACAAAATCAACCTGGGAGAATGATACTGAGAACCTCATGTCTTTATCCTGCTTCTAAAAACAGTGTGGGCAAAAAGCCAGTAGGATTAAATTCAGAAGGGATTGAGTATAGATTTAAAAAAAAAAAATATTAATGAAACTAAATATTACTCAAGAGTATGTGAAACAACTAATCTTAGGTTTGGTCTATGATTCACTATAAGCCACTTTTTTGTTTGGTCTATGAGAATAATTACCATTTATTAGTGACAGTAATTAAATAGAACTAATCATGATGAATTCAGTGAGGCTCTGATTCCAATCTTCATTCCTCTTACCTAAGTTCCTGATAATAACCTTCAACCACTCATCCTGAAAGAACAGTTCCAGAACATTTCTGAATTCTCCATTCTATCATCTCCTCTGATATAATTCATCCAATGTGTGCTAAAATGTCTCTCTGGATTAAAGCTATTTATTAATAAATTCTTCCTTCTTAATCTGTTCATTATTAATGATCTATTTGTTTTGTATTTCTTCTACTCCATTATTCATAGAACCTTCTTTCCTATCTCTGCATTCCTGTACCCAACATTTTAAATGTTATGACCAATGTTTTTTAAAAAACTGATATATATCTTTACATTCAATTGGCAATTGTTAGAACTTTTTCAGTCAATATATAATTATCAATTAATATTAGAAGATATACTACACTCAGGAAGCAAAATAATAATAACTGTATTAAAATATATTTACATACCACCAAGTTCACCTGTTCAAGGTGTCCAATTTATTGGTTTTAGTATATTTACAGAGAAGAGCAACCATCACCAAAGCCCATTTTCAGAACATTTTCCTACCAAAACATAATTGAGTTCTGAAGACATTCAAGTACTCATATCCCAAAGAGCAATTTGACAATAAATATTATGTATTTCTACTGTCATGAATATTTATTTATACTTTGTAAGTAGCTAGCAAGAAAAAAATGATGCCAGTAAGTCAAAGAACATCTTTAGTTAAAAATAAAAAGAAAGAAAGTAAAGGGAAGGGAAGGGAAGGGAAGAGAGGAAGAACACTTACCTATCTGAAAACCAAATACAGATATAAAAAAAATGCTATTTTGTCTGTCTTGAGTGAAACAGGCAAGGAAACAAGTCTTCAACAAAATAGTTGCTTCTTGCTTTGAAACTGGTATAGATTAATGCCTATACTTTCAAGAACTCAGAAGTAATAGAATACAAACATTGAATGACAGTGCCCTCTAGAGTACATGCTAGGCTCCCACTGACTAACATTAATCCTCAAGGAGATAGACAGGTAACCTGTGTCCAGGCTTTCTGTTAAAATTGTTAGTATTCAAACACTGGGGCATTTTCTTTAACAACAGCAGAGTCAATGAAGTATTTTCCCCATAACTTTGAGAATTTAATGACTTCTAGAGAAACATTTAAAATATTAGCATCATAAAGATCCATAAGAAACATGTCTATTCCTTCTATTTATAAATCACTTAGGCAGTTTCACCTTTCTAAATGGTGACACATTTTGCCATAATGCTCCCGTGTCCATTTATAGACAGAAAAGGCTTTTTAAGCTCAGTTATGGAAACAATAACCCACCCTTTGTACCACTGTACAGTGCCAGGAAAGATGACTTTTCTTATAAAAGCAAGTGTATACTAAGTATGACCAAGCAGAAATCAGAATATTCCTTAAAGTCATTGACTCTTTGCAGAAATATCTTCAAAGTCTTCAGATACTTTCTAGTCATAATTTCATAAGGTTGACTCTGTTATTGAATATGAGGGTATAAGCTGAGTGAGGAGAAACCAAGCAAGTTTAACCAACCAGCAACCAACAGCATTTCTTCAAAACTTTGTCAACAGTTTGTACCATGCTCCAAGCAAATCATTTTGCTTTGAGGAAAGTAATGCATGAGTGACAATACAGATACACCATCTCTTTCCTTAGCCTAAAATAAGTTAACCACCAAATGAGGATCCAAAATTATCGTCTGGAAAATCTTGCATTAAAAATGATGGGTGCAGGGCTGGGGTTGTAGCTCAGAGATAGATCGCTCACCTTCTATGTGTGAGGCACTGGGTTCAATCCTCAGCACCACATAAAAAAATAAAATTAGGGCTGGGGATGTGGCTCAAGCAGTAGCGCACTCACCTGGCATGCGTGTGGCCCGGGTTCGATCCTCAGCACCACATACAAACAAAGATGTTGTGTCCGCTGATAACTAAAAAATAAATATTAAAATTCTCTCTCTCTCTCTCTCTCTCTCTCTCTCTCTCTCTCTCTCTCTCCCTCTCTCTTTAAAAAATAAAATTAAATTAAAATATTGTGTCCACCTATAAGTAAAAACTAAATATTAAAAAGAAATGATGGGTGCAGAACTTTGTCAGAACTCTGATTTTTAAAAAAGGAAGTACTTGGGGCTGGGGTTGTAGATCAGTGGTAGAGTGCTTGCCGAGCATGTGTGAGTCACTGGATTGGATCCTTATCACCAAATAAAAATAAATGAATAAAATAGAGGTATTGTGTCCATCTACAACTAAAATTAGAAAGAAACTGTAAGTTTCATCAATTAAGTCTTCCTTGGTCAACAAATACTTTCCCTGAAAAGGCTATGAAATAAGCCCCATTCATGAATATTGACTTGTCTTTAGCATATGCCATATTCCTCTCTAGTCTTTTCAATATCAAATTCAGTTCCTTCTCTTAGCCAATGTCATTCTAGAAATAGTTCTTAAATGTGTTAAATAGAAAGAAACCAGAGTAATGGAAACACTGCCTTATAAAATAAAGGCATTATACACTAGTTGGTGTAAAGTTAGAAAGGAAATAAAATAAAAATCCTCACCTCATGGAACCCTAAACCACTGGAGGGAGACAAAACAAAACAAGTAAATTGTTTAGTATATTAGAAAGCTATAAGTTCTCCACAAAATAATAATAAAACAAATAAATATTAATAATAGAACAGAGAGAGTAGTTACACTTTTAAACAGGGTAGTTAGGAAGGTCTCACTGAGATGATGTCAACTGAAGAGTGACTCAAAGGAAACAAGGGAGAGAGCCCTGTGGAAACCTGGGTAAGAGTGCTCCATGCAGAGGGAACAGGAAGTACCAATACCCCATGCTGGAGAGTGTCAGTTGTGCTAGAGGCTAAGCAGGGAAACCAGGATTCCTGGAGCAAGATAAGGAGATAGAGTAAAATGGAAGAAAAAAATCAAAGTCATATGGAAATATGGGACTACATTAGAAGTTCCTGGAAGCAGAGTTTCTGTGAAGCATCAAGAATTTAAGAGTTAAAATATTACAAGATATATACCCAATGTTGTACCAGATGACTGATAAATGTATAAGCATCACCAGTTTTAGTCTTGAATATCCTAGAAAATGTTAAAATGTTCAAAAAAGTGTTGCCTCACATAAGAAAAGCATACGACATTCAGCATGACATCCTTAGGAGGATAATCAATGTAGCTCAAAAGTGGCATAGCTTGTATTAGATCATCTTGTTTAATTAGGTATTTCCTTCCCTTCTTTTGTGAAGGAAAAGGAATTATTACAAAAGAAGCATAGTGCTTTTTTAAAATAAAAATAAATGCTCAGCTTGTAGCTGTGAACTAGTGAGGAAAATTATTCCAAAATTAGTCCTTTGACCTTGGTTTCCTTATACCATACCCTAAGTACCTAAAATAGCCAGATACTGATTGATGAGTTAATGAAGTAGCAGTGGTTCTTCTATCAACCATTTAAATAACCACACACCTAATTATCCAGCATGAGTAATTATTTAGCCTATTTGCATTCATTTAACTGTCCGTGCTTTTTAAAGAATCAGTGTAGAGTAGAAAAAAGAAGTACAGATCATATTACATATTTCTTTCTTTTTTCTTTTTGTAAGATATAGTACATTTTTACTTTCCCTGGGTCATGGATCACTCCAATTTTATTATTATATGTAAAATAATTCTACTTAAGACAATGGGTGATCATTTGTTTGTAAATATTAATTGACAGCTGCATATACACACACGCATATAATTACCAAGTGCTTCCAATATTACTGGATGTCTAAAGCTACAATAATGGGAAATTCTTTATGAAGTCAAATTCATGTGTGGCTGCATAGATTAGAGATACATTGTAGGTCGGTATTTTTATTCCAACTGTAGCAAAATGAATTGGTTTTACATACTCTTTTTCAGAGATTTAAATACTACCTCTAAGATAATGACTTTAGAAAAGATACCTCCAGTCCTAAGATCATTGCTCAACCTAGAGCCACCTTTCCAGTTGACTTCTAGGACGACTATTGTTTAACAAATACTACTAATTACTAAAATTAAATACAGATGGTTCTGGACTCATAATGGTTTTATTTAATAATATTTCATCTTCACCATGGTGTGAAAACAATACTTCAGTGGAGTTTATAACTTTAAATTTAGAATTTTGAGCTTTTTCCTGTATATCAATAGGCACCATGATACTATTACAATGCTAGGCTATAACAGCAAGTCATGATGCCTAGTCATCAACAGGATCAGGAGGGTAGTATGCGTGCATTACTAAGTTACAAAGTAAAAGGGTATATTAAATGCATTTTGACTTCTTCTATTTTCAACTTACTATAAAGATGGACTGATTGAAGTATAACCCTCACAATTGGGAAGAATCTATATTATTAAAATATCTTGGAAAATCTCAAATTCCTGTTACTAATATGATTAATCACCAATGACTCAAATTCAATCCTCAAAGTCTCAATTTGGAATGCTACTCCTACCTCCCACACTGAATCCCCTACCAGAGAATAGTACTAATTTCTCATCTTCCATGTTCCTTTCAAATCTTCCCTTTTTGCCCCCACTCAGCCCCTACACAGCCCTAGGTCCCTCCTGTTTTATTAGAAGACTAATAAATAGTCTTTACGATGAGACTTTCTGCCTGCTAACTCCCTCATGTTGCAGCCCAATTAGGCCACCAAATTAATCTTTCCAAAACACTGCTATTTTCCTAAAAATTCTCATTTCAAAAAGCTTAATCATGCCCAAAAGCTAACATAGAGTCTATAATTAATCACTCTTCAGTCCTCCATAATCTTTATCTACCTGATTTTTCCAGATTATTTTTCCATCTGTTTGCCCACAAGCGATTTACTGGGCTAATTATCGTACTCCAAACACATCTGCACTTTCTATCTCTTTTGTAATTGTTTCTTCATTTACCCAGAAGGCCCACCCATCCTTCAAGGCATAGCTCACCTGTCACATGTTCCACAAAGATTAGTAACAGTTTCTCCTACCTTTAGCCAAAAGTTATTTCTCTGACCTCTTAATTTCTACAGCATATAGAGTGATCATGTGGCACTTTTCACCTATCACTTTGTAGTATACTTAAGAAATTATATCTTGTTTATTTTTTCATGACTAGAAAAATAATAGGCATGCCAAAAACTCAACATTACTAGGCAAGTGTTCTACCACAGAACCACATCCCATATATTCAATAAATATTTCTGAGTAAAAGAATTAAAAACTATAGAAAAATAGAAAACTAATAGTAAACTTCTTCTACACTAGAAATACATCAATCAAGGAGAGTGTAGACATATGCCTTTTTTCCATTCAAAGTTATCTGTGTGATAAAACTCAAGAGTCATTTGCAAGAAATTAGCATTCATGAAAAATGTTATACTAAAGGTATAAATGTAGAAGTCATCTCTGAAAAAGAACGTATATAGAGAGAGTAAGAGGAAAAGATAGATGTTTAGTATGATATTGAATATTTTAAAAGACATGCAGTTTTTCTCCAGGTAGTATAAATTAAAATATAAGCAGATAGTAATAAAGTAGAATTATATGTGGTGCTGAGGTCAAACCCAGGGCCCCACATGTGCTAGGCAATTAAAATCATGAAAATAATTATTTTTGCTAAAAAAATTTTCTTGCACTTCCTTAGCCCTTTATATGAACTGCATATTATGTGCTCACAAAATATCCTGTGCAGTGGGTGTTATTAAGATTATCATATAATTGGGGGAAATAAAATTCCATGATGTTAAAAAGATTCATCCAGGATACTCAAAAGTCATTGGTATAAGGATCTTCATTTCTAAAGATCTTGCTATTATACTTCAGTTGCCCCTATAATAATACCTTCAATACCAGTGAACTTTATTTTACAAATTAATGTCACATATACTATTTTGATTCTTTTTGGATGAAAAAGCCATCATGTTGCCATGGTGCTTACTTTAAAAATAAAATAGCTGGAGCTTGGAACAGTTATGGTTTATGTGAGATCTCATAGCTTCCATTTGACAGAGTACTTGAATCCACATGTCCTTTCTATATCCTCTCAAAGCCCTTTTCAATGCAAGAATCAAGACTGTGTTCAGAAGGCTAAATTCACTTAAGGAATCTTTAATAGCTCAGGTCCTTCATTTGAAAAACTTGATTGGTAGTAGAGAAAAATCTCAAAAAGAAGAAATGATCATGTTTTAATTGAAAAAAAAAATTAATGTTTTACTTATTATAGGATCATTAAGTGAAAATTACTAACAAATAATATATTATAGAACTATAGCTATTTTTCAATTTAACAGAATCCAAATGAATTAATATTTAATGTACTGTGGTGAAGCAGAATCTACAAACTTTTCCTTCTCTAATAATTGCTTAATACTGCATAAAGTATAGCCCTCAAATATTAGAATCCAGTGAAAATATCTTAAATTCAACTAGTGATTGCTGTAAAACATCTTCAAACATAATTCAATGATATCCTAATAGCAATAAGTTGGAGAGGGATGTCCATGGACTTCTAAGATATGAATATGATTTCTTCAAAATTAGAACTGATTAGATAAAGTATAGCTAGAACATCATCAGTAGGAAAGGCACTTATTTCTCTCCTAGAAGTGAAGATGTATTTGTCCTACTATGGTCATAACCTACACTCATTAGCCAAAGTTTCAGAAACGGAAAACCTTAACCAGTCTGTTAAGCAATTGAGCTCATACTCCAAGCCTCATTGGCAGAAGGTTTTCATGAACCTTCATCAACTCCCCTTGCCTTTATTACACACATGCACCCACACATAGTAGTCATTTGTCCACATCAATTTGGAAACTTTATGAGAAAGATTTTAATCCTACATTGGCTTTTTATAGAAATATAAGATTCTAGAATTCAATACATCATTTCATCACTGCTCTCTACAATTGTGGAGTTTGTGCAGTGTACAAAAATGTGTGGGTTCAGGGGAAGACTGGAAGCTGAGATGGAGGCTATCCCTGCTAAGCTATTTGCCCCAGAGTAGAGTTGCATGCAACCAACCCAAGGAACAGTCTTTTATAAATTTTTGTCTCCCAAAGAAGTTACCCTTTTCTTTTTTAAATATTTTTTTTAGTTGTAGTTGGACACAATACCTTTATTTTATTGATTTATATGTGGTGCTGAGGATCAAACTCAGGGCCCCGCATGTGCTAGGCAAGCGCCACATCTGAGCCACAACCCCAGACCCGGAGTTGCCTTTTTCTAATTCTCACCAAAGTATTATATAGGCTAGCTCAGGTCCCTTACCACTTACTCAACCTCTCTGTCTTCAAGGAGTATAAAGTAATTTGTATGCTCAAGGAAAATAAACTTATTTAATATAACTCAATATAAAAATAAATTAAAAAATAAATCATTAAAATAAAGGTAGTACATTCTAAAGGTAAACACAATTATTGTCACACACATTTTCCCATCCCAAAAGAATCAAAATAGTGTATGTGACATTAATTTGTGTTTACCTTTAGAATGTGGATTTGTGGTTCATGGATAGAATTCTAACCCTCCATATGAATCCAGAGTTTTCAAAATGTAGCATGTTCTTCAAGAAGTTGAAACTATGGGGGTGATTATGGCTCTGCCATCAAGTTGTGCGACCCTGAATGATGCTCAGTTCTTTTCCTTTTACAGTGCACCTTACACTTAAGTTTATCAAGAAAAAAAATTTAAATAAAAGTATTGGTCAAGATCAGTGATTTGTTGGAAACAGGAGACAAACATCCCTTCCTTCTACCCAATGTCCAACAGAGAAGCTACTCTATTTTAACCTATTTTATATTATTGGGCTTCTAAGCAAGACTTTGTTAAATAAAGTGTTCCTCAACTTAAAATAAATAAACCATTGCATTGAATAGTTTCTATTACCTGCCCTAGTGGTTAACAATCTAAAGTTAAAGAGACTGAAAAACAAAGGAAGTACTTTTACTGTGGAACAATTTTACATATTCTTTGTAACTCCACATGTAATATAAAGACATAGATACATATTCAAATATATGTATTTTAATGTCCTGTAGTATAAGGTCTGTAAAAACATTTTTTTTAATTTTCCAATTTTAACGTCAACAATAAGGCAGTAATAAGTGTGATAGAAATTAGTAACAACCTATAATTAGCAGAAAATTTCCTCCCATCTGATGTAGGTATTTGCAATTTAAACTTGTCAGACCTGGATTCATATGACAGCTCTGAGTAACTTAATCTCTAAGCTTCTGTTTCCTCATCTATAAGCTAAGGTTTTACTAGGATTAAATAAAATTATGTAGAAAATCTCAAACAGTGCCAGGTACATGGTAAGCATTTAATAGATGGTAGAGATTATTCTCTGACCTATATTTTTAATTGTCAGCATACCAAAAAAATGTCCAGCATATAATTTGATAACAACTTCCTCCAATTTATTATAAAATCATTTTAAATTACTCTTTGCAGCCATTCATTAATTTTTATATAAATTATATCTGATGTGGACTCTATGATGGATATTGTGCTTATGATGGAACATATACTGACAGACAAGATGTAGTTCCACCTTTCATGAGCTGAAGGGTCTAGAAGTGAAAGGCAGCACAAATATCATTGTTGCACACATAAAGTGATGATGAGCAAAACAGAAATTCACTAAACATATGTAATCCATTGAGGGGAAGTGAGGTGCAGGGAACTACATGGAAGAAAACAAATGATGCTTCAGTTAATCTCAAGGACAAAATGGGACTCATCCAAGCAACTGAACTATGAAGACTTTTTCCAGGCAAGAGAACACCATGCACATAACTGTTTGTAACATTTGTCTAGCTGGAGTAGAGTGGGCAGGTGAATATGTGGCAGAAGTTAAAACTACTGAGGTGATCATGATGTGCCTTAAATGCCATGTAGAAGGTTTAGATGATTTCCTAAAGATTTTGACAAGATAAAGGCAAATTTCAAATGAGGAAGGGGAAAGGGAGGATATAAGACCCTAATTTCAAAATTCCCTGGAAGTGTTTCAAAGAATCTATCAGAAAAAAGCAAAAACCCTAGATTCCTTTTCTCTCACATCTCACCAAAACCTCTGAAGTCTAAACTCAAAATATATTCAGATTGACCGCTTCTTATCACCTTTGCTGCTATACCCTTGTCTAAGCCACCATTATCTCTCATGTGATCTCCTAAATGGTCTCCTACTCCATTCCAGGTCCATTATTCCTTTCTTAGCATCCAGAAAATCCTACTAAAGAAATACATATGATGTCACTCTTTTGCTCAAAACCTCAAAATACTTTCTGTCTCACTAAAAACAAGGACCAAAGTCCTTAAATTCACAGCTCTAAATGATCCTCCCTCTTCTGACTCTATCTGCTATCTTTTTGATTTCATCTGCCTGTACTAGTCTTTCAACTACTCATTCTACTCTATCAAGCTGCCCCACTTACTGTTCCTCAAATTTACCAAGAGAGACTCTGCTTCAGACCTTAAAGTTGGTGTTTCCTCCAGCCAAATCATTCTTCCTGTGTCTCCATGGCTAACTCACTCATCTCTTTTTGGTCTTTACTCAAATATTACCTTCTCAGCAAGGTCTTTCCTGGCTATTCTAACATTATATCACCTCATATATGCTCCTTTACCTACCTCCATGCTTTTTTCCTTATTTATTTTATTCATTTCTGTCTTCCCTACTTCCATCATTAGAGATGGGTCATAGTCTTCCCAGGCTGCTATAATAGAATGGCATAGTCTATGTGACTTAGAAACAACAGAAATTTATATTTCAGGCTGGGAAGACCAAGATCAAAATATTGGTAAATTCAGCGTCTGGTGAGAACCCACTCTCTAGTTATTGATGTCCATCTTCTTACTATAACCTCATATGGTATTAGGGTGAGAAATCTCTCTGGGATCTTTCTTTAAAGGACATTAATCCTATTCATGATAGTTCTGGCCTCATAATCTAATGGACTCCACCAAATCCCACCTTCTAATATCATCATTTTGGAGGTTCGGATTTCAACATATGTATTTTGAGAGGACACAGTCAGACCATTATAGCTAGTATGTCTGTTTCTGTTCACTGTATCCTTAGGACCTACAGCATTGCCTAAAACATTGTAGGAAGTTATCAGAGACTTCAAATATCAGGAGTAAGATAATTGTTTTCACATTCAGAGTTAAGATATAAAAAGAACATAGAAAAAGATTTAGACAATAGGATAAGAATTATTTGTTTAGTGACAAGCTGAAAGTGGGAGGTAATATAGAGGAAGCAAGTGCAGCTAGTCTCTAGATCCCTCATGTAGGACACCAGGTAGATGTGAGTGACATTCACCAACATTAGAAATAATGGGAGGTGAATGAAGGCCAAGGAAAAAGATAACAAATTCAATTTTAAACTATTCATTTAAGGTGGTTGTAAAACAGCCATAAGACATTCTGTGAATAACTGGAAATGATAGTATGGAGCTCAGAGAGACAAGGGTTAAAGATATATCTCAGGAAATATCCTACTGAGTGCTTGCTAAAACCATGACATGGATTGGGATCATTGAAGGAAGCTGCATAGCAGAAGAGAAACTTTGTTACTATCATACCTGAAATCTCACTTAAATGAACACAAAATTATCTAAAAGTTCTTTCCATATATACCGTGTATACCTGAATTTACAATAAATCCTATGACTCACTTCTCCCTTTCTTTCAGGTAATGGGAATTTATTGTCAAATTACACTATTAATTCACAGTTCAATATTAAGCATAACTATATAGGCATGGCAGAGTTTAATTAATAGTCCTATATAAATATATTGAGGCGATTTCAAATCAAATCAAATCAATAATTATTTTATGGCATACTTACCATGTATGTGTAAGACAAAGTCCTGGACACTTAAAAAGTCCTCAATAGATGTTCATTGCCTTCAGTTCTTCCAAGTGAGATCACAATAGTTCTTTCCTGTTCCCTGAAGTTTGTGGGAACTCAAGGAGTATTAGCATATAAGGAATTTTATCTTCTTTAATTCAGACCTATCTGGTTTTCATTTCTGGTGTTTTTTTTTTCCCTGAAAAATCATGAGTTATTTGCTGCTGTAGCCTTACTTTTCAATAGTCAAAATGGAATCTTAATAGGGACTTTAAAACTATTATAGAAATTTGCAATATACATATATAATGCCTGACAAACGGCTTTCATGAAAAAAGTGTAGGAAGATGTATTCCAACATTCATGTCATTTTCTTTAAGTTAGTAAAGCAAAGAGGGGAAGCTAGTTAAATATATAACATATTACAACTGATAATTTGGTATTCTATTTTAATGCAATCCTTAAAAATATCACTGATCAGAACTATGCATTGAACGCAAAATATTTTTCTTGCACAGATTTCTACTGCATTATAAGTCAAAATTCAAACAATGTTTACAAACATGTTTTTTTATAATAATTTACCAAGTAAAGGACATAATTCAGTTTGTGTCAACATAAGCTTTATAATCAGCAACATGCAAAGGTTTGACAATATGTTACACTGCCAATAAGATAGCAGATACTTTTTCAGCTGTTTCTACAGGGTGGAACAATTGATTTGTATGTAATCATGGCTTGTAAGATTAAGATAATTTGACTCCACCCTTTGTTTACTGAGTCATATGTCTCACGGTGCTTTTCAGTCATTGAGTTTAAGATGTGTTCAGTGAGCTGAAAGCAAAGTTGGCTCTAAAGTCATTTCAATGGGAGGCTCATCCAAGCTAGTCTGACTCTAGGATTTGGGGTTTTTGTTTTGTTTTGTTTTTTGTTTTTTTGCCTCCACTTTAATCCTTGTTTTTCGGTATCTCAGTAATCTTCACTCCACGTCAGATTTCATCTCTGGCAATACAATCAATACTTAATTGCTCCAAGGAGGATTATCAATTGGGGACATTTAACCCTTTGGATTTTCCCCTGCCTCCAACTGTGTCTGCCACTACTCAGCAGCAACTAATATTTACAGAATTCATTAATTTCATATACTGTGCTTTTGTGATCACATGTAACTGCACCACCACCTCATGCAGTAACAGATAACTAAACTGAGGGTCAAAAATTTAGCAAATATCAAAGTGCTGATTTTCTCCCAAATGTTGTTCTTGTGATCAGTGTCAGTGAAAGTTTTCACCAGTATAGCAAAATAAACAAACAGATAAATATAGTAAAAAAAAAAAATTATAAAGCTTTTTATTCATCTCTTTTTATTATTAGGTTATTTCCTTCCTATTTTGTGTGTATTTAAATGTATTTTTATAAAATGATTATGTTTGAACAGGGTCAGTTTTTATGACTTAAAATGTGCTAATTAAAACCTAGTAATATGTAAATTTAGAATCCACATGATGCTTGTAGGGTGTTTAGTATTCAAATCTTTCAGTTGTCTTGATGTTCAAAAATTCCCAAAATAAAATATAGCAAAAGTATAAAAAAATTAAATGTACTTATTTACCAAAATTGAAAGTGGGTATATTTATGTGTATTTCCAATAATCTGAAAAGTTACTGGTCTCATTGGTTTGTGAATTGGTTAGAGCCCAAACTCCACCATGTGGAGTGAAACCTGTAAAACCTAATATCTGGAAACTGTTGATTTTTTTTAACATTTTTTTAGTTGTTTATGGATCTTCATTTCATTTATTTGTTTATATGTGGAGCTGAGAATGTAACTCAGTGCCTCCCACATGCTCTACTAAGCACTCTACTACAGAGCCACAACCCCAGCCCTGGGAATTATTGATCTCACATCAGATTTTTAGTGAAACAAAACAGAAAAAAATGGAAGTCTGACTAGAATCTGATTAAATGAAACTGCTTCCCAACTCTGTGAAGATTTTTTTAAAATATTTTTTTAGTTGTTGACAAACCTTTATTTTATTTACTCACATATGGTGCTAAGAATCGAACCCAGTGCCTCACACATGTTAGGCAAGCACTGTACAACTGAACTATAACTTCAGCCCTTCTGTGAAGGTTTTCAAATCTGGAACAGACCTGGAAGTTAATACTTGCAACTATTATTTATAAATATTATAAACATTTATAAAACACCTATATATGCCATGTACCCTACAATGTGTCACAAAGACCAGCATGAAAAACATCATTACTTTCAAGGTGTTCAAACCCTTGTGAATAACCTATTTAACTACAAATATTTACTTTTTAATGTTTATTTAATATAACCTCATTTAATCTTCAAAACAGAGGTAGGTATTGTTTCCATTTCTTAGATAAAATGTCTTAGATAAACTTTAGTATGTTCCTAGGGATTGTACCCAAGTGTGGTGTATGCCTGTAATCCCAGCTATTTGGAAGGCTGAGGCAGGAGGATTGTGAATTCAAGGACAGCCTGGGCAACTTTCTGAGGCCCTATCTCCAAATAAAAAAAAAAAAAAGTATTGGGAATGTAGCTCAGTAGTGAGCACTTGCCTACCAGAGCAAGGCCATGGGTTCAATCCCTAGGATCTAAAAAAATAAAATAAAATAAAATCACAGTCTCAGATAAATGGCAAGGAGAACCAAAATTCACAGCCAACTCCTCTTGTGCCCTCCCCTGTGGGAGTGTGTGTAACTCTCTGTGTAGTGGAGGGAGTGAGGCAGTGAAAAAGGTCTTCCTGATTGATATACTTAATAGAATATGAAATACTATACTAATACACTATTACAAATCTACTGACCTACACTGCTGTTGACAAATTAATGGGGGGAAATGGTAAATCACATAAATCCTCTGGTGTTGGAGCAATTCTAATCCATTTCAGGTGCTGGCTGCTCTCCTGGATCCCAGCCCCTTGTTTCTGCCCACATTATCATTTTTAATAATATGATTATCACAATGAGGATTGCTTCTGTTCTTACTCCCTCAACCCCTACTTCTTTCCTCTTCTCCACCCTTCTTGCCTTTCAAAATTATTTCCCTTTAGTATGTTCCTAGGGATTGTACCCAGTTGAGGAGGGTTGCTACAGTAATATCTAATCCATTCTCTTGAAAAGCATTGCTGCAAAAGACAATGATAAGTTATTCTTGAGAAATATATCAATTGTTAGAAATTTCTACAGAAAGCAACTCCAAACCACAGCTCAGATTTCCTCATGTTTCCATCAAATTACTTAGTCAATAATTTTGTGCAGGAAAACAATAACAACAAACCCTTGAAAGAAAAAAAAAAAACATTAAAAGAGAGCCTTGCTCAGTTCAGGTTCATTTATAGGACTATATTTCCATCAATGGAGCTAAGAGACTGAGAAAGACAGAAGATTATGAGCATGGAAATGATAGATTTTCTGAGTGAAACAAGTGACCTCTTCTCTTTCTCTTCAGACCAGCATGGGCGCCATCAAATTCGAGATTCCTGAATCCATATATAGTATGTTTCATCATCGTGGCAGTGGTGGTGATCCTGGCAGTGATCGTAGGTCTACTTATTCACTTTTTAGCTTTTAGTAAGTATCAGAGACTATTACTTTTCAGACTAAATAATTAAATATACTTTCAGATTAAAAATTTGATCTCTCTTGTTATTACTTTATTTCTTAATACAAAGTGATCTTAGAATGCTTCTCTATTTTCATATCTATATTTCCTCTCAATAAGCATTTTATCTCTTCTCCTTTTGGGTCTTTTTAAATACACAAATAATACATCTTTAGTATATCAAACATTGCTACCCATGCAAGAACCATTCTAGACAAAGAAAAAAAGAAACTCATCATACTTTTCTGATGTTAAAATTTGGTTCATTTTGGTTTTTTGTTAATACCATGATTGCCTTCCTCATTTAACCTCTTAATAAAATCATAAAACTTAAATATTGTAATGAACCTTAAGTTTAACTAGCTAAAATTTGTATATACCTAAGAATTTATTAATTCACACTCCATCTCTTAAAATCAGATTTTTGTAAGCAAAACAGTTATGAAGACCAGTAGATGAATTTGCAGTTGAGAAGTAGAAAGGGGTAATGCCAAACTTTAAAAAGATTCTGTGCTTTTTTTCATTTGTTTCTCTCTTTTTAACATTTTTATATCACCAATAAGATTAAAAAACATGGACTAGAAAAATAATAAAAGAAATACACATAGTTTATTCATTCACAAATACCTTTCCTTAAAATCTTGATGAATATTCTTTCAGATGCTTTCACATATAAAATGTGTCAAGTTTTACTATGCAATAGCAAGCATCATAATCTTTTTTCACTTAAGTATTTCTTTGTGGTTATTTATTTTTATTTTAGACATAATTATGATAAATCATTTAAATACTGTGCATGAATGTACCAAGTGGCATGTGTCTGGAGAGAAAAAGAGAGAACATAATTTATCATATATCCTAATGTAAACAGGTCAAAGTCCTTAGCTATACAAAGGCTGAAAAATTCACAATGATGCAATAAAATTACCAAACTAGAGAAAAATATTAATATGGTATAATTTTACATGATCAAATATAAAGACTATAGCTAAATTTTGCTTTTGACTATATTTTGCTATCAAATCACCTGGAGTTAACTATCAGTAAGAATAATTACAGAAGAAGGAAAAAGACATCAAGTTTCAAATTATATTAATAGAATTTCACTCCTAATGAGATTCTCTTATAACATTGGAACACAAAGAGGAGGTACTTTAGTGAATCCTGTTTAAATAATGTCCCAGTAATCATTTATAATGTCAAAATGACTTGTCCCTCAGTTACAAAGACCACCCTCTCCATAGGATCTCCAACTCTTTCCTCAAACACTTCTCTGCATAAGTTATGTACATAAATGATAAAAATAAAGCATAATTTTTTTTCTAAGAAAGTTTATTGTGGGTTATGTCCATATTCATGATGTTTCTGAGTTGTGTACAGGTGTGTTTTAGGGATCTTGGTCTTAACACAGCCAAATATATATTCTGGAAGATCCTTTTTGATGAAAACAGCTCAGAGTGGATTACCAGATTAGATATGCTGTCAGAAGATTTATTTTCTAGCTTTTTCAAAAAAAATTAAGTCAAATCACTAATTCCATTAAGCAATTTTATTTGAAATAATTTTTAAAAAAATTGTTTTAGTTACAGATGGACACAGCACCTTTTTTTATTTTATTTACATTTATGTGGTGCTGAGGATCAAACTCAGTGCTTCAATATGTGCTAGGAGAGCATTCTACCATTAAGACACAACTTCAGATCCTTTACATAACTTTTAAACTATTCAGTTATTTGAATTCTTCCATAGAAATAAATGAATAGTATATTAAAATATTTAATATTTCTTAAATGAATAAGCCACAAAGCTCACTAAGTTATAGTAAGAATGAAAACTATAGCACTCTGAACAATTTTTTTAATATAGCAACTAATTTATCTATAATGTCACCTTTATCAAATGCTCAATTCCTCCTTTCTATTTTTATTTATTTATTTTTATGTGGTGCTGAGGATTGAACCCAGGCCCTCGCATGTGCTTGGTGAGCACTCTACTGCTGAGGCACAACCCCAGCCCAGCACTCTGAACAATTTTAATGTCTCAAATAATAATTCTGCTATGATATTAATATAGCTTTCACAGTTCTAGCTTTGCCAATCTTTATAAATATTGAAAGAAAACAATTTTACTGTAGGTACATATATATTAAATATATAGTTTTCTATCTTTCAAGTAAAGCAAATCTTAATTGTATAATATAACTTCCCATAATCCTGCATAAAATGAAGATTCAACTACTTGAATACTTATGTGAGATTAATCCTTTTTTTCTTTCTTTTTCAGATCAAAAAGCTTGCTTTTACCATAGCAGTTTTCAAATACTAAACGTTGAATATAGTGATCAGTTAAGTTCACCAGCTACACAGGAATGTAGGAGTTTGAGTGAAAAGATTGAATCTATGGTATGTGAATATTGTCTTTATTCCATTGTACGATTATCATTAATAAACCTAACATTTTAAGGTATATTTCAATTGCTTGATTCTCTGCATATTTTCCTCTCTTGAATGGTGAAAGATGTGTTTATCTATGCTTTCTCCAAGTTAAATTGCTAATATACTGGTTCTAATCACATTTTCTTAAGTCATGAGTGACATATCATCTATAACAGTTTCTCAAGATTTTCCCTGATTTTGAAAAGTTTGAATTTGAAAAGTGGTCAGGTATTTGGTAGAAAGTCCCACAATTTGGGTTTTCTGCTATTTTTTTCCCATATGGTGGGATTCTGGGTTTTGGGTAGGGAGACTATGGACACAAAGTGTCATTTTCATTACCTAATATTGAAGGCGTTCATTATTACTAAATTGATTTAGCACTGTCGACCTTGATTACTGGCTGAGGTGGTATTGGTCAAGTTTGCATAGTATAGTTATTCCTCCCATTTCCATATTATACTCTTTTCAGCAAGCAGCCCACATGTAAGGAGTGGAGGACAGAAGAGTTATGCTTTGAATATCTGAAGAATATTTGAAATTTTTCTGTTTATCTGTTCTCCTCCTATATGTAATTAAAATATTTATTTTAATATCTGTGTTGGATTCTGGAAGTTCCCAAGTTTATACCCCCACCAGCAGATAAATATCAAGTATGCTTATTTCCCCACAGTATTAATATGAGGTGTTATAAATTATTTTAACTATAGTTAGTTCAACAAGTGAGAAATGATATTTCATAATTATTTTAGTTTGCATTTATTTGATTACCAGAGATTTAATCTGTTTCTATATACTAATAAATTATTTTTATAATTTTGTTTGTGAATTACTGATTATAACCTTGTCCAATTTTAATAGAGCCCTTGTTTTTTAATATGAACTAGAAAAATCTTTTTGACTATTAAAATTTGTCTGTCATTCATGTTACACGTATTTCTATAATTTTAAGTCTTGTTTATAAGGTAGAGCTTATTATGCCAAGTAGAAGATTGAATTTTCATATGACCCAAATTATCGATCCTCTTTATAATTTTTCTCTTTTGTGCCAAGAATGACTTTCTCCACCCTAAATATTTTTTAAGAATTCATTTATGTTTTCTTTCTGTACCTTATTATTTCAGCTATTAAAATTTATCTTTGATTCATTGGAATTTTTAAGGTAGAGATTCAACTTTCCCCCCACAAATAACTAGATGATGGTCCCAAAACAATGTGTTGCATAGAGCAACTAATTTATCTATAATATCACCTTTATCAAATGTTCAATTCCTCCTTTCTTTTTTCTGTATTCTACTCTTTTCCACTGATTAGTTGTTGGCTGACCTAGTACTAGATTATTTAGAGTACTGTGGCTTGATAATACATTTAATATTTCAAAATTTCTCTTGAAATCCAAAGGTCATACCATTTCCCAATGGTAACATGAGTGTCACAATTATCCTTGTCCCATAGATAATGTGGTAACAATGAGTTGTATAGTAGTCTTTATTCTATCATATTGAGCAATTTGCCCCTCTTTCTTATTCTGTTTTTTTTCATTAGTACAATAAAATACTTGATCTAGATGATTTTTACTGTATATTCCCATTGAAAAAGTCTATGATTTTGTGATTTTTTTATGAGAGATATGCATGTCACTCATTCACCTATTTTTCTTACCCTGCCTCTCTCACTATTCCTTCTCTATACGCTTTTTTGTTCATCATCCTCTTAACTACCATTAAATGGTAAAATTCCTCAAGGGTTTGATTTACACTCTCCCCTCCTCTCACACTATATTCTACCTTTAGATTATCTAATCCCTGTCCATTACTTTAAAATTTATATACAAATGACTTACTTTATCTACAGCCTAGACTTTTATCTGCTCTTCAGAGCTTTGCACCAAATTTCTAGGTTGCTCTCTTTCCATGATTATTTCAAAACACCTCAAATATATTTTGCCCCAAATCAAATTTATAATGATTCCACTCCATCCTAAACTTTTCCAACAATCCCTTTTACAATTAATTATAATGCTTTTTATTCTGTTATCTCAACCTGAAACCTAGGATTCATCCTTAAAACACTTCAATCATTCCAAATAACCCACCCATCACCATGAAGAAAAACCTTTGAAAACGTGCCTAGCATTGTACCCATCATTAGGTGACAGGGTATTCTTTTGCTGTGCTGGAATTATGTGAAGTATGCTATCTATAAAAACTCTCAAGCACACATAAAAATTGAGAAATAATTAAAATATCATGTTTCAAGGGTTTTGAACATATTTCTTAAAAAATATGTGAAATATAACATATTTCATTTGATTTGCAAGAATAACTAATTAGTAATAGAGAAAATGGAAAGCCTGATGCTTAATTTCAACAACCGTTATATGATGGGTGAGAATGACAACTTAGGGTCATGGTTTATTAAGTTCTGGCAGTCATAAATGTCATACATTTGGACCACATTAACTATGTGAAAATGTTTTCAGCACTTAAAATCAAAAATTAAATGTAAACTCTAATCAGATCTTCGAATCATTTTTATAAACCCTGTCCAGTAATATCATAACCATAAAAATATTATCTTTAAAAGTGGAATTAAATACCTATTTTTTATAAGTTACCCTCTATTATTTCTAACTTTATGTTTTATAAAGTACATTGTTCATAATACATTATTATTACATGTATATAATTTAAAAATTTATACTGTACAAATGCTTTGGCAATTCATGGATAAAATGTTTTACCCATAGGAGTGCATGATTAAAATATTATGTTTTGAACATGAGGTGTCCTCCTGAATCTCCTTTGAACACAGGAATATTCAGAGGTAAAATGACTAGATTATAAGAGCTGTAAGTTAATCAGTCCATTCTAGTTTGAATTGACTGATGAGGTGACAACTTCAGTCAGGTGGGTAGTCAGATGGACATGGCTGGATGAGATGGATTGATGGAAGTGTGCCCTGGAAGGGTGCAACTTTCCTGCAGCCCCATCCCCCTGCTCTCTCTCTCTACTTCCTGACCTCACCATGAGATAAGTATCTTTCCTCAGTTGGGTCCTTTCCACTGTGATGTGCTGTCTCTCCTTGCCCCATAGAAATGGAGTCAGCCATCTATGAGCTGAATCCTCTGTAACCATGAACCCCAAATAAATTTTCTTCCTCTAAGTTGTTCTTGTCAGGTGTTTTGGTTACAGCAATGATAAAGCTAACCAAGAGGATGAGGCAGGAGGATCGCAGGTTCAAAGCCAGTGTCAGCAACTTAATGAGGCTATAAGCAACCTAGTGAGACCCTATCTCAAAATAAAAAAATAAAAATAAAAATGGCTGGGAATATGGCTCAGTGATTAAGTGACCTTGAGTTCAATCCCTGGCACACACACAAAAAAAACTGAAACTAGTAGAGTAATAGATCATATAACCATATAACAATATATCTTCCATCTTTTCCTTGAAAACAAGATTTCTAGATCTTCTGATTAAAGTTTAAAATAAAGAAGTAGAAAGTAAATAAGATCGCAAAAACATTATTACTATTATTCAGCTTGTAAGCAACACGAAAAACTATAAGTATCAAGTAACAAAGCTTGGAAGAGGGTGATTTATCTGACACATTTACAGGCAGCTAATAAGTTTTTTTTTTCTCTCTGAAGATGAAAAACGTGCCAAAAATCTGTGTGTAGTTTTCCCCCTTTATATGACTTGCTCTGCTAACAAATTTAATGATATTCACTTTGTTAGAATTTACTTAATCCATAACTAACTAATCCTTATTGACTAAGAATATTACTGAGGTTGAGGATTCTAGACTACCTTAGAATACAAGAATAGTATTATCACCCTCAATCAGGAAGAAAATATAAAACAGGTCTTCCTTTTTTCATTGTTTATTTGGTTTTTCCCCAATGTAATAAAAAAGGTCAACAATATAGGTTACAAAATCAAATGAGTGTGGAAAGTAATTCATTTGAATAGATTAATACATTTGGAAGGAGGGAAAATGTACAAAGATTGAATGTCAAGCTTACTAAAAGTAGATACAATAGTCTCTCTGAGTTGCAACAGTCCAACTGTATATACATAAATCATTTTTACTTTTGACTACATTCCTTTTACAGATGGAGAAACTGAAAGGAAAAAAATAGTTACTCATTTCATTAAAGTTCTTTAGCAAGCTAAATCAAGCTGTTTTCATCTATTGCCCTTTCTACTATTCCACTGGTATACTTTTCAAGTATCAACTCATTGATTTTCTAGCAATCATTTAATAAGTTCCAAAGATAAAGTCAATAACAAAATTTTCATCTACTCTGTGAAATATGTAATCTCATCTCTTCCTTTGTTTGGACATTCATGTCAACCAACTAATGGATTTTTAATGTTTATTATCTTAAGCATCACTAAATGTCTTATCATGTTTTCCATACAATGAATATGTCAAAATTAAAGTGGATCTTTTACACTTTAATCCAGTAGAAACTTGCCTGTGCAATGTCCAATTATGAATTAAAATATAACAATAAGAAATATTTGTTTAAATTTTAGCTATTGCTTCAGCTTTATTTCAGTTTTTTTATATTCATTAAAGTCAAGTAAAATTAAATTTAAATCCTTTTATTAAAGTACCACCTGTAATATACCACATTACTAAAAATATTAAAATACATCCTTCTATTTAGATAACTGGAATATAAAGCAAAGAATGACATCAATAGTTAATTCTAGGTGATAGAATTTGGAGTGATTTTTGTTTTGTTTTTTTTTCCTACTGCTTGCTAGTATTACTTGAATTTTAAAAAAGGAACTTGAATTAATTTATTAAAGTCAATCATTTCATTGTTCTTAAGAATATTCAAGGTTTCTTTGAGAAAAAAAAATTATCTTTTTAAACAACTGATTGGTCTGATATCAATCCACTGATAGGAATGGATTCAAAGTAAGATACATTGTGATATAATAGAAGTTGCATAAACTTTTGAAGAGGTGGCTTCAAATCCTGGCTAAATGTAATATTCAGCATACTACTTAATTCTCCCATCTTTACATTTTCATGTCCATTTCCATCAGGGTACTACTCACAATACAAGCTTAAGTAATCCACTCTCCATTATAAAACTACAGCTGATCCTGCAACACAGTAGAACTATATCAGTTATAGTAGCACTCTTCCTTGACTGTAAGGCTAAATTTTATATTCCAAGACAGCTCATCATTTCTAGGACTGAGCAATGACTCAGGGAAATAGTTATGATTAGGTCAAAAAATTACCAAATAATGCTAAAAATAACCTCTTGAGCTTAGTCATAAATCAGAAATGACAAGGAAAAGACTGTCCTTTGCTTCTTTTCCCATTCTCTTCAGGCTTTCCATTGCTACTCATTTAATCTGCTTTAATCTAGTTTTATCCATTTTAGAAATAGCTGTTGGGTATCACACATGGTAACTTGTACGAGTGAACTTCTCTAGTGTTAATTTGGCTGTTACACCAATACCCTTAGAAACATCTGCCAAGTCCCTTAGAGAAGATAATGCTAAGTGAAGTCAGCCAATCCCAAAAAAAACAAATACCAAATGTTTTCTCTGATATAAGGAGGTTGACCCATAGTGGGATTGGGAGGAATAGATGAATTCTAGATAGGGAAGAGGGGTGGGAGGGAAAGAGAGGGAACATGGGATTAGCAAGGATGGTGGAATGTGATGGACATCATTGTACAAAGTACATGTATGAAGACTTGAATTGGGTGTCAACATACTTTATATACAAAGATACAAAAATTGAGGTATATATGTGTGTGTTAAGAATTGTAATACAAAAAAAAAAGAATAGCATTACCTTAGATTAGGTAAAGGGAAGTGAAGGAGGGGAAGGCAGGGAATGTGGGGATAAGAAAGATAGTAGAATGAAACAGATATTATTACTTTATGCATGTATGTGACTGTATGACCAATGTGATTCTACAATATGTATATACTCAGAAAAATGAGAAATTATATTCCATCTATGTATAATATATCAAAGTATATAAGTGCACTCTACTTTCATATATAACTAATTAAAACAAATAAAAAATTTTAAAAATTCAAAAAAAGAAATATTTGCCAAGTCACAAAACAAGCTCTCATAAAGTAAAATATCTGATGCAATTTGGATGAGGTCTAGTAAAGACACATGCTGTCACTATCATCTCTGCTTAATAGAGGAAGAAAAGCACAATACATTAAAAGGTTATAGAGCCTGCCTGAGTCAATCCCATGCTTTTGTGATTAAACTGAAGTAAACTCAATTGAAAATTTAGGCCTCTATTCCTCATTAACTTAAGTTCTACATTGAAGGTTGGGAGAAAAGAAAGAAAGAAATGTAATTATAGAAAGTATTTTTCCTTGTATTTCTACAGATTGCTAAAACATTGCGAGAGTCAAATTTAAGAAATCAGTTCATGAGAGCTCATGTTGTCAAACTGAGGTGAGTGAAACTATAACAAAAACTATATAAGCATAAATGAAATTTGTCACATTTGACTTTTGTTCATACCACAGATAATAAATGGCATGCTCATGAAGTTTACTGTAACAATATAAAAATATAATCCTGGACAACTTTTAAAAATTTCAAAAATATCTTATATGGCTTATTTTGCTACTAATATGAGTACCAAATGACTTCAGTTCTTAATGGAGAAGGAAGGAAACTTGGAATAAAGGTACTATAATAGAGTCATCTGAATCCAGATGGCATTTACAATGCAGTTTACGTAAAATATGTCTCCTGGAGGTGCATACTGCTTCAGTTCTGGATGATAACCAACATCAGAAGTGGCTTTTTAATTTCATCTGGCTGGAATGCTGTAATAAAAGGATGTTGCAGCCAAATCTATGACATTTCTGTCATGGACTAATACGAGCAGGAGTATGTGTGCTAGGTTTTTACAGTTCCTGTCTTAGTTAAATATGTACATGTCCATGTGATATTATTAGGTTGATCCTCTCCTCCAACTAATATAGTCAACCTGATTGACTGACCCTACCCAAAACATCTTAAATGTACACATTACTCAGTCCTTCAAATAATATACAAAAGTTCTTTGATAGGCAGAGAAATTATACTGTTCTTCTCAAGAACTCATTTATAAAAATTAAGCACATAGCTCTAGGTATTTTGGAAAATACCCTTCCCACAGACTGTTCCTACTTCTTTAACTCCTGGGAGTTAAAAGTCTGTGGGAAGGGTATTTTCCAAAAGCATAATCATTTCACTGCATATTCACCTTACTACACTGTTGTAAAAGCATCTGTACCAGTTATTAATGCTCAACTGTTTAAGCCCTCAAAACTTATATGACTAAATCAACCATGTGAATTTCCTCTCCTTTGTTAATTTCACACTTACTATTCAATCTACTGCAATTTTGTTCTTGATGACACCACAGAATACACACTGCTCTTGCCAAATTCAACAAAGACAGCCAAAGTACAAAATACAAATAAACCATATTAGCACTCCTCTTGCACCTCTCAACAGTATTTGGCACTGCTGCCTATCCATAATGTCATCCCTTGGTTCCTATGACCCTACACAGCCTCGATTCTCCTCTTACTTCTAGCTGCTCAATTTCCTTTGCCACCTCTTGTCCTTTCTCTGTACATTCCTCAAATATTATTGAGCAGCAGGCTATACTGTGAGCCATGCATCTTCTCAGTTCACATTCTCTCTTTTCAATGGCTTTATCACCAACTATGTTTATTTGCCTCAAAGTTCTATCTCTGGGCCAGTCCTCTTTCATCTCTAGACACACAGAGTCATCTCTTGATACTATAACATGAATATCTTACAGACAACTCAACTTTAATGTATGCAAACCTGAACCTATCTTCACTCCTCAGATATGCTATTCTTCTAGCGATGCCTATCTCCGTCGATGACATCACCATCAACCTAGTTGCTCAAGAAAGAAATCAAGGACTCATCTTTAATTCCTACCTCTCTCTTAAACCCACATATCTCATCATTTAATCCTTAAAAGTTCTATTTCCTGACTATCTCCCAGATCTGTAACTCTTCTTCAAATACACTTCTATCATCCATTTTACTCCTGGAGTATGAGGTACCTCCAACCCTACAGTCTTACTCCACTCCACACTCCATGTAACAGAGAGAAAGATTTTTTAAAACAAAAATTCAAACATCCTATACCCAGAGTTAAAGCCCTCCTAATGGCAACTCTTCACCCATATTATATATGAGATTTTATACATATAAATATAACTATATATATATATATATATATATACATACACACATTATATATCTATATTAAAGATATATGTATTCTTTATATGTATGGACATATCAATTTATAGTATATGTAATATATATGCATCCTGATACATATATATATGTGAGATATACAAACACACATATATGTGAGATAAACACACACATATGTTATATACATACATTTCAATAAGTTTATTAAACCTTCCTTTATCTGACTTCTTTTCTCATCTCCATATCCAGGGATGTCTTTCATTACTCTCCTTGTTCTTTATTCACTGGCCCCACTAAACTTCTTTCAGTTCTTCGCTTTTGCTTACCTCTAGATCTTTATAAAATCTGTCTTCCTGTACCTGAAACTTTAATGCATACATATTCCCCTTCACACACACACACCACTTTATCTTCTGCTTTAAAATACAGTATGTTGACAGAAAATTTGGAATAAATAATACCAAAAACTCAGGAAACAATTACCATTGAAAAATTTATTATTCACAGTTTCCAAGAGGAATGGACATGCCATACTTGATTGAGGGTTGGAAGGGCACATGGGAAGCAGAGGTCAGTCAGGAGGCAGAGGAGAGAGGAGCAATAGTAAGCAAAAGCCTCTGCTAAGGTTTCTGAATGAAGGAACAGTGAGGTAGGATAATCAGGTTTAAGATTGGCCAGTTTGAGCAGGGAAAGATGGTGCACACCTGTAATTCCAGAAGCTCAGGAGGCTAAAGTAGTAGGATGGCAGGTTCAAAGCCAGCCTCAGAAACTTAGCAATGCTTTAAGCAACTTAATGAGATTCTGTCCAAAAGTTAAAAATTAAAAAATAAAGGCTGAGGATGTGGCTCAGTGGTTAAGTGCCCTGGTTCAATCCCTGGTACAAAGTAAACACACACACACACACACACACACACACACACACACACACACACCAGATGTGATATTCATCATGAAGAAAAATAAAGGATAAGGAGATAAGGATTAGAGATAGACAGGAAGGTTGGTTTTTGTTGTTGTTGTTGTTTGTTTTGTTTTTATATGTTTGTTTTTAATAGGAGATGAACAGGAAAGTCTTCTCTGACAAAAATAAGCATTGCAAATATAAGGGGAAAAAAAGCATTCCAGGCAAAGAAACCAGCAAGTACTTGATGTGAGAATGTGTATGAGGTCATCAACAAACAGAAAGGATTGTGGCTATGATGGAGTAAATAGGAGCAAGGTGTAGGAGATGATCACCATCAGAGATCTAACCAAAGACAAGGTTATACAGGTCTTATGGAACATAATAAAGGACTTTAGGTTTTACTCTGAATGAGATAGGAAACCAATTTTAGCGACACAGATTTTAAATGATCTTTACACTGCTGCATGTAGCATAAATTAAGGAGGCATGACTCAAAGCAGGAGAATTCATAGAGAAATTTCAATAATGTAGAACAGAGATTTTGGTTACCTCGATTAGGATGATAGCAATGGTGGCAAAAAAGCAATGATAATGAGATTCAGATAAATCTTTAAAGTAGGGTTAATAGGGCTGGATGTTGACTGTGAAAGAAGATTCCATAATGGTTCTCTCATGCATGCTCCTATATTTTTATTGTATGTGAATATATTTATAGCTAACATAGAGTTGTTTTGAATGTTTTTCAACTTTATATAAATAAGTTATACACTATTTTCTACAAATTTTCTCAAATTTCTTTTTACGTGAATCAAGGTTAATACAGCTAAACCTAGTTGATTCATTTTTACTGTTGTATATTCATTTATTTTATTATGTTATTGAGTGAACATCCACAGTTTATTTATTCACTCAACATTCAATGTGTATCAACTTTTTAAATCTTTGGACATTCTAAACAACCCTACAATAAGCATTCTTTACACATTTACATATGAGAAGGTTCATCAAGAATATATATCTAAAAGTGTAATTTCTAGATCTTTAGTTTGGAATATCTTCAACTTAATAAGTTGATAAAGTATTCTTCAAAGTGCTTTAGGCAAAGTTGGTTTGATGCTTTCATATGCCTCTTGGTTTCCCCATCCCATCTTAGTTGCCAATTCCAAATTACTATTAACTCCAGGAACTAATTTAATATTTACACTCAAATATTAAATAAGCACCTTCTTGTGCTTACTTCTATTACAAGTTTCTGTTCTCTTTCAATATTAGCTGTGACTGGGGTTCAGAGTTGCCATTCTCATTAATATTTAAGTTTGGATGAAGCAGTGACACTGAACATACAATTACAACTTTCTTGTCTAGCAACATGAAAGTAAATATTTTTTTAAAAAACCCTTTCCATATACAATAACTGGAAATGTTAGATAAAGTATTACGATTTTCATTTCAAATGCAAGTTAAGCTCACATGAAGATGAAGAAAATCATTAATATCCCAAAATTTTAAAATATGAATATTAAGTGATATATACTAGAACATTCAACAGACTTACATTTATATTAAGCAAATAATAACCACAAGAAAGCCAATGTAGCCATACTAATATCAGACTTGAAATTTTAAAATGAAAAAAAAATTAACTAGGGATAAAGTAAAATGTTTAGACAAAAGAAATAGTTCATAAGGAAGATAAAATTCTTCTAAGCATATAGGCACCTAATAATATGTCCTCAAAATATATTAAACAAGGAGAAGCAAACAAATTCATAGCAGTGGATTTTATGAACATAATTATTAAGTTTAATAGGAAGGAACAGAATGAATCATCCAGACTCACAGACCTATGTAAACAAAGTATCACAGAAGTGCAGACACAAACCTGAAAGAAAATGGTTCATATAAAAAAATAAAATCTCTAGCTCATACATACATAAGCTTAAAACCTGAATATTAATATTAAAAACTTAAAATTTTAACAAGAAAATATGGGAGAATAAAAGGTTTTTTTAAATAAGACATTTTAGAATTGATTTTCCCTAACAAAGGATACTAAAAAGAAAGTGTAGCCAGGTATGGTGGCTGCACATCTATAATTCCAACAACTGGGGAGGTTGAGGTAGGAGGATTTCAAGTTCAAAGCTAGCCTTGGCAATTTAGTGAAGCCCTAAATAAAAACTCAGTGAGACCCTGTCTCTAAATAAAATACAAAAAGTGCTGGGAATGTGACTCAGTTGTTAAGCATCCCCGGGTTCAATCCTTGGTGAGAGAGAGAGAGAGAGGGAGGGAGGGAGAGGAAGATGAAGAGGGAGAAGAAAAGAGAAGAAAGTGTAAAGATACATTATATACAAGGAGAATATGTTTGCAACTGAGGAAGTGGACAAATTATTGGTATCTATACTAATAATTAAATAAATAAGAAAAAGACCAAGAAACAATAGGAAAAAAATATGAATTTGTGACTCAAGGATGAGGGATCTTTAATGAATGATGAAAATTATAAATAAATATTCAAAAAAGGCTGTTTTGTATCAATTAATTTATTTGATCTTCATTATTACTCTACCAAAGAAGCACTTTGATTATCAGAGGAAACTGAGGCATGAAGAAATTAAGTAACTTGCTAGTGATTCCAGAGCTAATGGAAATTAGCATTGGGATTTGAATTTAGCCAGTTTTGATTCTAGAACCTATGTGATTTACTACTATAAAAGTAAAACTAAAGAATATCATTTTAACTCATTTAATTGTACGAATTAAATTATAGCCTGATTATATCAAATATTAGTGAGGCTTTGGAGCAGTGTCTCCCATACACTCTTGTTTGAGGTAGAAATTTTGACAAAGTCAAGTGGAGGTCATAGTTTATGTGGTAATTAATATGGTAACTAACATAATGTGCAATTTATCTAGGTTTTAGATAATCAGAACCTTTAACAAAGATATCAAGTTTCATTTCTAGGAATGAAGTATCCTTGGCTAATTGAAATGGGCTATAAAATCTTAACATATGACTATAAAAGTTAAAATTTGATGCTATAACAGATGAATAGGTCTAAATTCCAAACAAGTTAAATTAAACTTCTCTGTCACATAATCTTGAAAGTCTCCTGTTTGTAAGTTTGTTTAAGTAGATATTTGCTTAAGGAGATGAGGGGTTTTTTCAGATTGCTAAAGTCTAATAATAGCTAACATTACAATGCACTTAGGATATGGTATGTACTTTTCCCCAAACTTTGTGCATAACTGTTTTATGTATGAGAAGTCATAGATACAGAAAGCTTAAAGTCATACAGTAAAAGGCTATGACATTCCAACTTCAAAGCCTGCTATACTGTGGTGGGTACAGTGTACTGTGCATTGAAATTGAATTTTGGGAACAGAATTTTGATCTATTATTACTTATTCAAATACCATTATGTAACTGTTCTAAAGGCAAATTCCTCAAGTGAATTCTTTAAAAAAGTTCAATCGAGAAAAATATATAAGCAGTATCAATATAATAATTATCCACTTAAAAATATCTTTATGGTTTACAGGCCAAATGGTAGTGGTGGTGTGATAGCAGATGTTGTCATGAAATTTCGATGCACTAGAGGTAACAATGGGGGATCAATGAAAGGCAGAGTTCAGGCTATTTTACAACAAATGCAGAATAACTCTGGAAACTTGGAAATAAATCCTTCAACTGGGATAACATGCAAGTACCATTTTTTATACCATTTTATTTCAATATATCTCTGAAGTTTACTAATTCAAATTTAAATCTCTATTTAAAGCAGAGGCTGGCTTTTCTTTCTTTAAAATTATTAACTTTATAAAAACAATATATTAAAAGCTAACTATATATAGTATATACCTTTCTAATATAAACATTCTATTTTTTTACTTTTCAATGATTTTTTTATCTTAAAACATACTATTTTCTTTTTAAATGGAATAATTTCAACATGGGAGATCTCTTTTCTAGTGTTCATATGAGGGCAATATATTTTAATTTGTTCCAACATGCCTTTTTCCATTCTGTTTGAGACTTGTATATAATAAAACGAGGTAAGAAAGCAAACTTGGTATTATATAAATTCACTATCTTGCTGAAATTGCTTAGGTTGATCCTTTAAGGCAATGTTTGAACAGCAACTAATTTTAAAGAATCTAAGATTTTCAGTTTCAGTTTTCTACTTTGTAAAATGGAAGCTTGTCCTGATGTTTCAGGGCTACATAAGGGAATTGTGATAATGCTTCTTTTAAAAAAAAATGTATTTTTAATCCCAGTGGCTTGGGAGACTGAGGCAGGAGGATCACAAGTTCAAAGCCAAAGTGAGGCACTAAGCAACTCAGTGAGACCCTGTCTCTAAATAAAATACAAAATAGGGCTGAGAATGTGGCTCAGTGGTCAAGTGCCTCTGAGTTCAATCCCTGATTTTTAAAAATGCATTTTTATTTTTAATTGACAAACAGTAATTACACATACGTACGAGGTACATTGGCATTTTAGTATATACATATAATGTACAATGATTAGATCAGGGTAACTGGCATATCTATCACCTCAGACATGATATTTCTTTGTATCAGGGACATTTAAAATCCCATTAGCTATCTTGAAATATTCAATTGTCAACATAGTTGTCCTACAATGCTATAGAACTTTAGAAATTATTTCTCTTATCCAGCTCCATCCCTGAACCCATTGTCTATCATTTCTTTCTCTCTCTCTCTCTCTCTCTCTCTCTCTCTCTCTCTCTCTCTCTCTCTCTCTCTCTCCCTGACATCCTTTCCAGGACCTGGTAATCATTATTCTTTTGAAGTCAACTTTTGAACTTCCACAAATAAGTGAGAATATGCAGTATCTTTCTGTGCCTGACTTAATTTCACTTAAAATAACATCCTTTGGTTCTGTCCATACTGCTACAAATGACAGAATTTCATTTTTATGGGTGAATAATATTCTACTGTGTTTATATACCACACTTTTTCACATTCATCTGTTGATATATACCTACATTGATTCCACATCTTTGCTATAGTGAACAGTGCTTCAGTAAACATGATGTACAGATGTTACTTTAACAACTGATTTCATTTTCTTTGGATATATACCCAGTAGTGGGATAGCTGAATCACATAGTAGGTAGTTTCTATTTCTAAGATTCTGAGCCATCTCTAGGCTGTCTTTCACAATAGATATATTAATTTATGTAACCATCTGTATGATTTTTGTTTGGATCCATTCTATTCCTTAAGTTTCCTAAAGGCAAGAACTGTTCTGCTTTGTTCACTTTTGCTGTTCTTCTACCACCCAGTATCTAGTATAGAATAGTTATTCAATAAGCAATTGTTGAATGACTGAAAGAAATGAATTACTTAATAAAGGATACCCCACCAACTTTGCCTTTTACTACTAGCTTAAGTAGCCTTGATTTCCTCAAAAGGAACTCAAAATTAAAAGGATTTTCATGGATCTCACACTGGGCTAGTATGCAGCCTGTACTAGCTACAGCAGTACTAGTTGTTAAAGTATTAGAATGCTTTCCAGTTTGTTGGTAAACAATTAGACAGTGATTGTTCCCCAAGTTCTCCAAATGTCTCCATTCCCCACTATGGACTCTCTTCTCTTCTGCCTGCAACTAAAGAGTTAACCACATAGGAAAGAATTCAAAGACACAGCTCCAACTCCATGGTCTGTGTTCTGCCTCCTGATGCCCAAGCACCACGGGTTACTTAAGCAACTGAATATTACTTCTGTTCTGACACATGAAGAAATTCTTTCAAAAGCACTTCCCAAGTGTTTGTTCATTGTTTAGCATTATGTTACATAATGTGAGGATACAATGGTTATTTCTACCCCCAAAACCCCATAATACAGTTGAAGCAAAAGACATCCAAAGCAAGATAGCAGTCAAAATAGCAGACTTGACAATCAAGAGAACATATGACCAAGCACCCAAGGACCAAACAACAGTGACTGCTGCCAAAATTCAGAAAACAACGAGACTAGAGTTCTTGGTATTTCTCAGCAAATGATTCATCAAGAAGAGTGGATGGAATTTGGTTTTGAAATATTAAATAGCATTTCCTTAATTTAATCCACACAACATCCATATCCCATAGACACTTATAATATCCCCACTTAGAAAGGATGTATAATTGCTCAGGGTCATATGTTTAGCATGTGGCAGTCAGGGTTAAAACCTAAGTCACTGTTATTCAAATAATGAAGAATACACAGCTTTATTTATTTCCTGCTTCCAAAAAGGATGATGTGGCTCCACTGAAGCTTTCAAAGCAAACATGATACCTAAACCCCGTAACACTTCTAGATGGAAATAACTGCATAACTTGGTTTTAGAGAACATGAAAATCCAGTTTTAGAACTTTGAAAGTATAGGGGGATTTGATCCAACATACATTTTTAGAAATGGTCAATCTGGACAGGTAGATAAATTGAAAAAGCACAAAAGTGGTAGTGGAGAATTGCAGTTTGAAGGTTATTATTACTAGTATCAAATGATGAAAGCATGAACAAAAGTAGTACCAAAAAGATAGGAAAGATACTCAGAAGGCTAAGGCAGGAGAATCACAAGTTGGTCAACCTGAGCAACTTAGCCCTGTCTCAAAATATTAAATAAAAACTTGGGATGTATCTCAGTGCCCCTAGGTTCAATCTCTAATACCACCAAAAATTTTTTAAAAGGAGAGGTGATAAGGAGACTCAGGATAATTCAAATGGCAGTTATTAGAAGGTACAGAACATGGAGACCAATAAAATGTGAGTATGATGAGAAAGTGAGAATTTGAAATATTTTCTAGCTGCCAGTGGAAGTAGTGTCATTTACTAAAGGAGCAAATGTAACATAAGAAGCAAATTTTGGATAAAATTTGGTCACATTAAGTTTGATATGACCACTGGACATGTAGGGGAAACTGTCCTGTAGTTTATGTAGGGGCCTTCACTATCTGATACCATTATAGTTTTCTTTCCCAGCTCAACACCATCCCCCTGCATGCAACACATGTAATAACTCTGCTGACTTTATTACACCACAAACATCCTATACCTCCATGCAATTACGCCCACTATGTCTTCCATGTGGAGTATCTTCTCCCACTTATCTACTTGACAAATCCCTTCTAGGTTTTCAAAATACTGTACAAATGTTATTTCCTCCAACTCAAATGTCATTTCCTCCTCCGTGACAACTTATGTGTTTATTTGGTAACATTAGTTAATCTCTATTTTCTCCTTTTCCTTTGGTTTTGAATTCATTTGAATAATTATTTGATTAATTTCTGTATGTAAATAACATATGAGCAGACCCCTGTTATTTGTTCACTGTTTAATCTGCAGCACTTAGAATAGTATCAGTAGAGCAATATATGTCTATACCAATATGTCCTTATAAGAATATTTGAATAAATGAACTTCTACTACAACATTTTTTATATTATATTCCAATGACTAAGTTATGTTCTGATTTTCCAGTTAAAATGAGTGACTTGAGAGCAAGGAAATATGAAGTATTTGATGAAACATTTTAGCACAAACGTTAGTGTGCTTAATAAATTCAGGAAAGTTGTAAAAACAGAGACTTCTAGGACCCATGATTCAAAGATTCTTTCAGCTGATGAGGATGGAGCCTAGGAATCAGGATTTCAGCAAATCCTCCCAGTGGTTCTGATTCTTTTTGTCTGTATATACACTTTAAGAAATTAAGATGGGAATTATTTTTATCTTGTATTTTGTTGATCTTAGTCTCATTCTTTTTTTTAAACACTAGCAATTACTGACCACGATACAGAAAACTTTTTCACTCAAGGTAAGCTTTGAAATTCTTTTATAAATATGTTTTGCTAAAATATAAGGAGTAAAAGTGCAAGTCTGTTATGCTCTTTGCCAAGATGGTATCTATACAGGTGGTACCTTTATTTTGAATTCATTCCATTGGTTTTTTGTTGAAACAAGACACTGCTGATCCAACTGACCCATGGAGTGATGTTTGAGCTATTTCTCCTTTTAGAAAAAAAATTAATGAAGTAGCAGTGGAGTACCACCACTCAGTACTCAGGTTGACCTTATGAAGATTTTCTTGGCAGTTTTAGGAAGCTTTTACTACCCAATTCTTTGGTGGCATTTCTGCAAACTTGCAAATTATGTCTGATGACATCATTTATGTAGCTTTTCCTAACTACCAGATAGCTTGCTCTGTTGTGGATTCAGGTCAATCATAGCCATAATAGAAAAAATTATGAAAAATCTTGTCAGTTTTGGGTCCTTAACCTTCTGAAGGGAAAGTCATATGTTCCAACACCATGGTCCTCCATACTTTCAAGCTAGGATAGCAGAGATATAATCCCTAGAAAAATACTGTTTATTTCTCTTGCTTACAGAATATAGCTAGAAATTAGTTAAATGTACCTGGATCACTGGCCTTTCTCAGATACTTAACAAATTTCATAAAGTGATACCACTTCTCTAGGTATTTTTAAACTTCACTATAGTTCTTGATTATTCTGAATAAAAATGTATCTTCATAATTCACTAGGGAATTTATTGGAAGGATGCAGCACAGGAACCTAAGTTCCATACATATTCTTAATGGAAATCTAGTCCTCTATTTGGGAAATTTTCAAGAAAAAAAATACCTATTCAAGCAGGGCACTACTTAACAGCCAGTCTAGCAATATAGAAATAGGTGGCGGTTTACCTCTAATTGCATGGTAATAGATTAATAAGAGAAAACAAAGCACAGAAATTGAGAGGAATTATGTGAATAGCCTACCTCAGCCCATTTCAGCTCTGGCAATGAGAGCATTTGCGGGCTTTTTAAGACATTTAAATAAACCTGTATACTACATACTAGAAATGTTCACTCACCCTAAGGCCTATTCTGTGGCCCTACAGCATGTGCCCTTTCAAGGGTACATCCAGTTATACAATCAGGTCTGGAGATGTATTGCAACCTCCAATGATAAAACTGTAATACCACTCAGAAAGTTGTTTGATGAGTCAGTTTTCTTCCAAATTAAATGTGTATCTCTCATCAATATGTACCTTCTGAATTGTTCCCTGATGTGGATCTGGAAGTCAGTATTTCTAACAAGTTCCTAGGGGATATTCATGCTACAGGTCTGAAAACCACACTATGCATAGCAATTTATGAAGAAGAAGGGAATTTCCCAGGAGTTTTATCCTGAGCTGTCATATCCGTCACTGACCAATCCTAACCCTTACCATTCATGAAGCATTCTAGACAATTTTGAAGTTGCTCCAGAATTGAAACCCAATGTCTAGAAATGTTCTCTAGAATGTAATCAATAGGCAAGAATAGTCATACATGTACTCTAAAGATAATAGCATGTTGATCCTGCTTTTTGAAAATCTAGCATATCCTGGGGAGAAATCCATAAAAGACAAAGTCATAAGTAATGGAAAAGCTCTGCAGCAAAATCCCAAATGTAAATGAATCATGTTCTTCCCAGCTCATTAACAATCTTTGCTCTTAGAATGTGGGGCCCGGCCAGACCTAATAACACTGTCTGAAGAAAGAATCATTGGAGGTACACTAGCTGAGGAAGGTGACTGGCCATGGCAAGTCAGTCTTGAACTCAATAATGTCCACCACTGTGGAGGCACCCTGATCAGTAACACATGGATCCTGTCGGCAGCTCACTGCTTCAGAAGGTAAGGACACTTCTATCAACCCCTCTGGGAACAATTAAGGTAGGCAGTTGCATGAAGACTCCACCCATTACCCTCAGGACCAATCATGATTGGATAAAGCCAGAACAAAAAATGTAAAGAATATTAGTGAGTTTTTCTTCCTATTCATTAAAGCCAAAATACTTTTTTCTTATTTAGCTTACTAGTTTACTGTAGTTCTCAGTTTCAAATAATAGTGTACCCATCATTGAAAAGAACAAAGATTTATATATCAGAATGTTTGATTTAAATCCTAGCTATGAAAACTTAGAAAATTTACTAAATAACCCTATGTATCACATTTTTTAAAAAATTATGGACAATACTATTATGTATATCTTAGTGTTGTTGGTAGGATTAAATATGTTACTATAACTATCTATTAAATATTTGAGGAGGAAGATTTGTACATTACATCATGGAAGTTGATCAGTATACTGAGGGTAGACCTAGAGACTGCTAGGTGCCATTAATTTGTTCATCAAAATATATGGATATTTATGACAAGCCTAATATTATATGTTATATATGCACAAGTATAAATGAAATACTAACCTTGCCTTCATGGAACTTCATTCTAATGTTTGAAGGAGAATACATACACACAAAAAATTATTATCATTTATAAATAAATATAAGTAGTATAAGTAAAATAAATTTAAGACACCTCACAAGAATTCTTAATTGAGGTGACTAAAGACTATTTATTACTTATACTAAGGCAATGAGCTTCCAATGGAAAATAAGTTGTATAAAATTATCCTGTTGGTATTAAAAAGGTTACACTGCTAATACTGAAAGATTTTAGACTTTGGCATTACAAAAACTTGCTAGTTTCAGGCCTACCGTATCACCAAGATATCCTAAATCATAACATTTAAATACAGAAAGATCACCAGAAAGTGATGGTGAACTCAAGTGTGCCCCTGACCATATCTATTATCTTACCAGCTTTTTTCAATGACTTGTCACTGTCTCAAATCCACATATTTACTACATACCCAAAGCCTTCAATGTCAAATTAATCCAAAATTATTTCTCAAAGTATGTGATTTCAGCCTCAGTATAACAGCCATTTTTCATCTCTTCTGGACTTGGTCTGTGTTTCCCCACCTATGACCACTGCTCACTCTGCTGTTTGTTTCCTGAAATATTAAAACCTTTTAAAATCTCTATTTCATCCTATTTGAATTCTGTGAGATTTTCACAATTACTAAGAAGCATTATTCAGATTTGAGGGCACTATCTTTTAATACAGCACCTTTTTTTTCAAAAGTGTTTATTAAACCAAGATGGAATAAAAGATAACAAGATTAGGGTACAATCTAAACAAAAGTTTTAGGAAAGCCCAAATTATTCTACACTTTTCTTATGCTATCTTGTAGCTCTACAGATGGCAAATAAATTCTAAATTGTTTTATATAATACTTCCAACATTACACAATTTCTGATTTAAATTGGCAAATTCATTTAGGTGTATCCCAGATAACACAAGAAACAAAATTCTAAAAAGCATTCAATCATCACTGCCACCTGAAAGGCCAAAGCAAAAGAATGTCACTAGTTCAATTTCAATCACACCCTAATATACAAATGCATGGAATTAGCAGGCTGGAACTGAACTATATTCTAAGCCCTATTCAGACCTATCAAAAGTTAAGTAAAGGATATCACTACATTGAAAGCCACAATTATAAATATCATCAATGATTATCAAAAACATTCAGAGAAAATCTTTGAATTTTGCAACCAAAAATCTTTCTGTTTACTACCTTGATGTAATCACTAGAGCTATAAATGACAAGAACCATGTATTGGTCCCCTCACTAAAGACTTCATTGTCACTTGAGAAATACCAGTGAGGATTTGATTGGGGTATAACTAGCCTTACAAAAGGACATAGAAGTGATGAGTCCCTATTAGAGAAGATTACTGAATTGTCACCTTTTCTATGAAGATTTCTCTGGACTCTTTTGTCTCCTGTTCTATTTACACAGAAAATTTCTTCTCTGTCTTTTACAGTAGTCTTTGTGATTTATGATAGTATAATTGTCTCAGTATCCTCCACTAGTGTGTGGCAGTACTCAAGGACAGAGGCCATAATTATTAAAATTTTTATTTCCAGAGACTCACATGTTCTTTGTGCAATGTAGATACTTAGTAATGGCTTGTTGAGCTATAATTATTGAAGATCACAGATGTGTCCATTGAATGCCAAGCAGTGTTTAGCATATGCATTTGTTTCATTGATACTTAAAGCTGTGTGAGAGAATATTGCCAATCAAATTTTATACATAAACTAAGAATCAGAGATATTAACTAACTTGCCATAAACAATAATTCTAGTATGTGATATAGCAAGATTTAAATCTAAATATAGCTGGTTCCAAAACCATTTTCTTATTTATTTGCTAGAAGGAAGGGAAGGAGAGACAGAGGGAGGGAAAAGAGTAAAAAAGAGTGAAAGGGGTGTCTCCCCAGAAAGGGAAGGGTGTCTTTTGAATCTCCCTACTGAGGACTCTGAGCAAAAGGAGTTGAATATTTTTTAAAAATGTGGATTTTCTTATTTTTAAATATTTTTTCTTCAGAATCTTTAACTAGGTTTCACTCTTACACATATACTATTTCTTATAAAAGTATTTCCTAGGCATATAATCCTTTTTGTGTGTTAATTCCACTATCTAAATTCCAAAAACTCTTAAATTATTATTGGTTGTTTTTATTCAACTATAGGAGCAACCATAATTTTTCTTGTTATCCAGATATGCATGTAACTGAAAAACCTAGAGTTGTTATGTGTGTGTTTGCTTTTAATTTATGAAAGGAGCATTGTGAATAATTCTTGTATTGTTTCTTACTGTATTTTCTCAATCCTGGGAATTTTCATCTGGTCCACTGCTGCATAACAAGCCACAGTAAACAAACATCATATTTCCTTCACCCAACTAGGTTGCTTCAACGTCCTACTATCACAAAGAGCATGTACAACATACACAAAACACTCATATGGGGTCATTCTATAAACCTTTACAGATTTCTCTGAGATATGTACCCAGAAGTACATAAGAGTCTGACAAATATACCAGAATGCTTTCCAAACATTTACATCTTCACTGATAATTCAAAAAGAGTTCTAATTTCCCTCCTTACTAACATCAGAATTATTTTCTTGTTTCTTGTCACCCTTATCAACATATATTAGATATTCATTTTTTAATTACTATTTCTTCGTTACTAATAAATTTGAATATTTTTTCATATACCTAGAAGCCATTTGGGCTTCCCTTTACATAAATTACCAATTAATACTTTGCAAATTTTATAATAGTTTTCCTATCAATTTATTGTTGGTTTACAGACTTTTTTGTATATTCTATAAAGATTTAGATATTAAATATTGCCAATATTTTTTAAGGATTTCGTATACATACTTTAAGCTTGTTTGTGGTTTGCTTAATTCTGATTTAATAAAATTCACTCATTTTTTACCTATGGACTGTGTTTTGAGGGTTTACCTAAAAAGTCTTATTCCTGTATCAAAATGATAATTTTCTATATTTTTTATGTTAGTCCTCTTTCTCCTCCCCTCTTTCTCAATATATATGTAGATATACACACATATATCTATATACACAAATGTATGTATATACACACACAATTATAACAATCAGCAAACTTAGTACAGAAAGGTCATTCATGTATTAACAAAACAAGGATGTCCCTTATCATCACTGCTATTTAAACTGAGTGTCTTTCTCAAAGCAAAATAAAAGAAGAAAATAAAGATTGAAAGGAATGAGTTAAAGCTATAATAGCTATTACTTCAGATTTCTTAGTTGCTTGAATTAAAGGGTACAGAAAAGGGAAAGATCAAAGAGATTTGTGTTATGCTAGATATCATTAAAGTATTAGAATATGCTAATTGGAATAGAAGAACAACCGGTATTCATCACTCCAAGACATGTTTTCTAAAGGCTTTCTTTGTTTCTTTAGGCAAATATCCATTTGTTCTGCCAGTTAAAAGCATTTACTAGCTTACAATGCAAGAATATATAGCAAAGAGACATTGATCAAATAGTTCCTAGATGGTGGCTGTTGGCAAATTCAAAATCTAAATATTTGAAGTACTCACAATTTCCTTATTCAAATAGCATGGTTTCCCAATTTTTCAGCTACTCTAATCCTCAACAATGGACTGCTACCTTTGGTATTTCTACAACATCTCCTATACTGAAAGTAAGAGTAAGAACTATTTTACTCCATAATAACTATAAAACCGCAACTCATGAAAATGATATTGCAGCAGTGCAACTTGAAAGAGCTATCACCTTTACCAGAAATATACATAGAGTTTGTCTCCCAGAGGCTACCCATAACATTATACCTGGTTCTACTGCCTATGTAACAGGATGGGGATCGATAACTTATGGTGGTAAGTGTTTCAGGAAAAATAATACAATTGAACAACAAAATCTCTTGTCATTTGCTATTATGTAACTTTTTAAAGTTAGGGGAATGTTGAGTACAGATTCTCCCAACAGAACCATTGTGTATTCTACTCATCTTAAACTCTGGCTAGCTTAGTTTCCTCAGTAAAGCATAGAAAAGCTATACCCATAGAAATTATGCAGAATTCTCAAACATAGTGGTAAGGAAATGTAAAAGAAAGTGATAAAGAAACATTAGTTCTTAAACAATCCAGAGATTCTGTGGAACTCCAATGGCTTTTCTATAACAAAATAAAAGGACTGGAATAGATATTGTCTAAAGACTTTAATAACCCTTAAAGTATCAACTGCCCTTTAAGGTATTCTGGGATGATATGAATTATGCTACATGGTAAGAAACTCCATGTATGCATAAATATTGCTCATACATGATTGTCAAATAAATAAGGTATAAATTAAAACGAGGACAGAGTTAAAGAGAAAATAGAACACAGGATAAAAATAAAGAGTTATCAGCCAGGGAATGGAAGGGTAGCATCAACAGTTTTTCCCTGGGCTTTTACCCAGTTGTAGATTGTATCGCCAAGATATAATAAAAAGTCAGTCATCCCAGAAAATATTTCAATGTGTTCTTTTAGCACAAAGTAATTTGGACTAACAGGTAAAATTTGTCCAGTAATGGAAAACTATAACTAAGCTATTCTGAGGGAGCATCGGTATATAATGGATTACTTCTTTAGGCTTAAGACCACACTGATTTCTCTTTTGATGTTAGATTAGAGGTTACTCACTTTTCATGTAATTTTCCAAAGTCCATCAGTGGATAATTTAAGTGCAATCAATTTTAAGATAGTAAATTTATTTGTTTTCTAAATGACTAAGGGACACTCAATCACAAAACTAATGCAAAAAAAAAAAAAGAAAAGAAAAATTTATCTGGCTAAAGGGGTTATCCTTCCCTATGAAAACCTTTGCTGGAAAGAAACTCCTATATATGAGCTTAGATGCCTTTCTTGCTAAACAGGGAATAATGTTTGGAGTGCATTTGTTCTTTCTCTTAATAATAAGAGAAGAGTAATGACTCTTAGTAATAAGAGTTATTAATTTTTTACACTTTATTTATTAATTAGTAATAAGAGTTATTAATTTATATAACCAATGAGTCATTTTATTTCTTCTTTTCTACTAAATAGGCAGCACAGTCACAGATCTACGACAAGGACAAGTCACAATAATAAATAGCAATGTATGTAATGCATCAACTAATTACAATGGTGCTGTCTTATCTGGAATGCTGTGTGCTGGAGTACCTGCAGGTGGAGTGGATGCATGCCAGGTATGTTCAAGACAATCTTATCAACCATCATCAAAAAAGCTTATAAGTATTCACTAGCATGCCATTCTGCTATGGGCATAAAGGTAACAGTTGTAATATACATCCCTGTCTAAAAATTTATTTAATTTTAGGGATAAAATTATCTTATGAAGTTTATTTATCATAAAATATTAACTTTTAATTTTTAACTATTATGAAAAGTTAAGTAAAACACTATTGTTCACAGGGAGGCTGAGACAGGAGGACTGAGAGATCAAGGCAAGCCTCAGCAATTTGCAAGGCCCTAAGCAACTTACTGAAACCCCGTCTCAAAATAAAAAACAAAAAGAGCTGGGTATGTAGCTCAGTAGTAAAGTGCTCCTGGGTTAAATTTCCAGTACTAAAAAAAAAAAAAAAAGCCAACACTATTACACAGTATGGTGAATACAGTTAATAACAGAGGATTATACTCTTCAAACTTGCTAAGAGGGTAATTCCAGATGTTCTCACCAAATAAAAATGTTAGGTATTTGAGGTAATTAAGATGATACCAAAGCTTGATATAATTATTTCACATTATATTCATAAGTCATAGCATAATTTTCTACCCCATAATTGAATATAATTATTGTCAATTTAAAGGTCCATAGAGAACAAATTAAAATTTAAAATATGAATAATGCTTGAAGCTAAAAAATTATACAAAATTCTAATCATTTGAGTCACAAGAATTCTCACAATTGTGTGGTGGCACAAGTATAAAAGAACTAACTATTTGGATCTAGACTGTAATTTTTTAACCAAATATGTAAAAGCAAACAATAAATGTTAAATTCTCATCTTAAAATAATTAGAATAAAATTTTAATAAAATTAATTAAACTTAATTTATGTGATTATATCTTATAATACATTTTATTCCTCTGTCTGAAATTCAATTCCATGTAGTCACAGAAATAATTAGTGTCGGAAAATAAATATTCTTTAAAATATTCTATTTTATTGAAGAATCTGCTGTTGTTTTCCAGGATGAGCCACATAGACAAAGATAAGTTTTAACCTTTACATAAAATGTTTCATATTTATCACTTTCTAGCATTCACAGTCTTAAAAAAAGTAAATAAGAAATAGTACTTAAGTTTATGCAAAGACCCCAATCCATAAATACTTTTCTCAAAATGAAACGTTTTGATCAACTACAAGTTGGTGCAGATGGACAAGATTTCTCAGTTTTCAAGATGTCAGTAATTACCCACACAGTCCTTTATTACCTTTAAGTGGAGATGTCTCTGTTGTAGGGAACATTTCTTGATCAACTTCCTCTTTCTCTTTACTGCTAGCCCTATAACAAAAATTTCTCAAGTTTCATGATAGCTTTCCAAATAACACACCTCCCCACTGACAATCCCAGAAGCATTGTTTCAAACTCACTTAGGGACATATGTGAGATTGAAAAGAGTATTACTCAGGCTTCATTTAGTCTTGCTGCCCACCCCCACCTTTTTTAATTGTTTTTATTTTTTAAATACATGACAGTAGAGTGCATCACAATTCTATTACACATATAGATCACAATTTTTCATATCTCTGTATATAAAGTATGTTCACACCAATTCATGTCTTTATACATGTACTTTGGATAATGATGTCTATCACATTCCACCATCATTGCTAACCCCCTGCCCCCTCCCTAACCCTCACACCTCTCTACCCTATCTAGAGTTCGTCTATTCCTCCCATGCTCCCTCTCTCCCTACCCCACTATGATCAGTCACCTTATATCAGAGAAAACATTCGCCATTTGTTTTTTGGGGATTGGCTAACTTCACTTAGCATTATCTTCTGCAACTGCATCCATTTACTTGCAAATGCCATGATTTTATTCTCTTTTATTGCTGAGTAAAATTCCGTTGTGTATATATGCCACATTTTTTTTATCCATTCATCTACTGAAGGGCATCTAGGTTAGTTCCACAGTTTAGCTATTGTGAATTGTGCTGCTATAAACATTGATGTGGCTGTGTCCCTGTAGTATGCTGATTTTAAGTCTTTGGGGTATAGACAAAGGAGAGGGATAGCTGGGTCAAATGGTGGTTCCATTCTAAGTTTTCCAAGGAATCTCCATACTACTTTCCATATTGGCTGCACCAATTTGCAGTCCCACCAGCAATGTATGAGTGTGCCTTTTCCCCCAACTTCCCACCAAAACTTATTGTTGTTTGTCTTCAAAATGGCTGCCATTCTAACTGGAGTGAGATGGTATCTTAGAGTGGTTTTGATTTGCATTTCTCTAATTGCTAGAGATGATGAACATTTTTTCATATATTTGTTCATTGATTAAATATCCTCTTCTGAGAAGTGTCTGTTCATGTCCTTGGCCCATTTATTGATTGGGTTATTTGGGGTTTTTTGGTGTTTAGCTTTTTGAGTTCTTTATATACCCTAGAGATTAGTGCTCTATCTGATGTGTGAGGAGTAAAAATTTGATCCCAAGATGTAGTCTCTCTATTCACTTCACAGATTATTCCTTTTGCTGAGAAAAAACATTTTAATTTGAGTCTATCCCATTTATTGATTCTTGGTTTTAATTCTTGCACCACAGGAGTCTTATTAAGGAAGTTGGGGCCTAATCCCACATGATGAAGATTAGGGCCTACTTTTTCTTCTATTAGAAGGAGAATCTCTGGTTGAATTCCTAGGTCTTTGATCCACTTTGAGTTGAGTTTTGTGCATGGTGAGAGATAGGGGTTTAATTTCATTTTGTTGTATATGGATTTCCAGTTTTCCCAGTACCATTTGTTGAAGATGCTATCTTTTCTCCAGTGCATGTTTTTGGCACCTTTTTCTAATATAAGAAAATTGTAATTTTGTGGATTAGTCTCTGTGTCCTCTATTCTGTACCATTGGTCTATCAGTCTATTTTGGTGCCAATATCATGTTTTTTGTTACTATTCCTCTGAAGTATAGTTTAAGGTCTGGTATAGTGATGCCACCTGATTCACTCTTCCTGCTAAGGATTGCTTTAGCTATTCTAAGTCTTTTATTTTTCCAGATGAATTTCATGATTACTTTTTCTATTTCTATGAGGAATGCCATTGGGATTTTGTTTGGAATTGCATTAAATCTGTATAGTGCTTTTGGAAGTATGGTCATTTTGATAATATTAATTCTGCCTATCCAAGAGCAAGGTAGATCTTTCCATCTTCTAAGGTCTTATTTGATTTCTTTCTTTAGGGTTCTGTAGTTTTCATTGTATAGATCTTTCACCTCTTTTGTTAAGTTGATTCCCAAGTATTTTATTTTATTTTCTGAAGCTATTGTAAATGGGATAGTTTTCCTCATTTCCCTCTCAGAGGATTTGTCACTCATATACAGAAATGCCTTTGATTTATTGGTGTTGATTTTATAACCTGCTACTTTGCTGAATTCATTTACTAGTTCTAGAAGTTTTCTGGTGGAGATTTTTAGGTCTTCTAGGTATAGAATCATATCATCAGCAGATAGGGCTATTTTAAGTTCTTCTTTTCCTATATGTATCCCTTTAATTTCTTTGGTCTGTCTAATTACTCTGGCCAGTGTTTCAAGGACTATGTTAAATAGAAGTGGTGAAAGAGGGCATCCCTGCCTTGTTTTAGTTGCTGCCACTTTTATTCTGTGTACATAAATTCTGCTCTTTCTTTGAGCCCAGTTCAAGTCATAACTTGTTATGAAAATTCCCCCATGTGTTATACTCCAGGCCTCACTAATTTTCAGCTGAAATACTATAGTGCATAGAGTCTGCCTCAAAAAAATCATAGCACTTTACATAGGAGTTTATGAGATCCTTTTTGTTTCTTTCATTATTTAATTAATTCATGCAATCTTTAATTCAAAGACACTGAATGTATTACTTTCCATGCACCATTCACTGTGCTAGTAATGCTTCCCTGCACTCAGTCTAGAAGAAAGGACACAAGCTAAAATATCTATGAACAGTGAAACTGGCTACCTATAAGAAGAATTGCATGTCCCTTTTAGTTTGGCATTTGCTTGTCCAATATTCTTTTAAATATATTTATTTATTTTTTTAGTTGTAGTTGCCAATACCTTCATTTTATTTATTTATTTTTATGTGGTGCTGAGGATCAAACCCAGGGCATCACACATACTAGGCGAGCGCTCTACTGCTGAGCCACAACTCCAGCCCCTGCTTGTCCACTCTTTTTATTATTATTATTAGTTGCTCAAAACATTACAATGATTTGACATATCATACATTTGATTCAAATGGGGTACATAATCTTATTTTTCCATGTGTACATATTGCAGGTCACATTGGTTATACAGCCACATTTATACATAGGGCCATACTAGTGTCTATTGTATTGTGCTGCCCTTCTTATCCCCCCTCCCCTCCCCTCCCCTCCCATCACCTCTTTCTACCCAATCTACTGTGACACATTTCTCTCTCTTTTATCTTCCCCCTCACACCATCTTATATGTAATTTTGCATAACCATGAGAGTCTCCTACCATCTTCCATGCAATTCCCTTTCTCTCTCCCATTCCCACGCACCTCTCATCCCTATTTAATGGTAATTTTCTTCTCATGCTCTTCCTCCCTGCTCTGTTTTAAGTCGCCCCCCTTATATCAAAGAAGACATTCTGCATTTGTTTTTTAGGGATTGGCTAGCTTCACTTAGCAAAATCTGCTCTAATGCCATCCATTTCCCTGCAAATTCCATGATTTTGTCATTTTTTACTGCTGCGTGATACTCCATTGTGTATAAATGCCACATTTTTTTTCCTCCATTCATCTATTGAAGGGCATCTGTGTTGGTTCCACAGTCTAGCTACTGTGAATTGTGCTGCTATGAGCATTGATGTAGCTGTGTCCCTGTTGTACGCTCTTTTTAGGTCTTTTGGGTATAGTCTGAGAAGGGGAATAGCTGGGTCAAATGATGGTTCCATTCCCAGCTTTCCAAGGAATCTCCATACTGCTTTCCAAATTGGCTGAACCAATTTGCAGTCCCACCAGCAATGTACAAGTGTACCCTTTTCCCCACATCCTTGCCAGCACTTGTTATTGTTTGACTTCATAATGGCTGCCGTTCTTACTGGAGTGAGATGGTATCTTAGAGTGGTTTTAATTTGCATTTCTCTGATTGCTAGAGATGGTGAGCATTTTTTCATGTATTTGTTGATTGATTGTATATCTTCCTCTGAGAAGTGTCTGTTCAGATCCTTGGCCCATTTGTTGATTGGGTTATTTGTTTTCTTGTTGTTTAATTTTTTGAGTTCTTTGTATACTCTGGAGATTAGAGCTCTATCTGAAGTGTGAGGGGTAAATATTTGTTCCCAGGAAGTAGGCTCCCTATTTACCTCTCTTATTGTTTCTCTTGTTGAGAAAAGAACTTTTTAGTTTGAATATGTCCCAATTATTGATTCTTGATTTTAACTCTTGTGCTATAGGTGTCCTATTAAGGAATTTGGAGCCTGACCCCACGAGATGGAGATTAGGGCCAACTTTTTCTTCTATTAGACGCAAAGTTTCTGGTTTGATTCCTAGCTCCTTGATCCATTTTGAGTTAACTTGTGTGCAAGGTGAGAGAAAGGGATTCAACTTCATTTTGTTGCATATGGATTTCCAGTTCTCCCAGCACCATTTGTTGAAGATGCTATCTTTTCTCCATTGCATGCTTTCGGCACCTGTGTCTAATATAAGGTAGTTGTAATTTTGTGAATTGTTCTCTGTGTCCTCTATTCTGTACCATTGGTCCACCCGCCTGTTTTGGTACCAGTACCATGCTGCTTTTGTTACTATTGCTCTGTAGTATAGTTTAAAATCTGGTATTGCTATACTGCCAGTTTCACTCTTCCTGTTTAGAATTGCTTTTGCTATTCTGGGTCTTTTATTTTTCCAGATGAATTTCATGATTGCTTTTTCTGTTTCTGCGAGGAATGCCATTGGGATTTTGATTGGCATTGCATTAAACCTATAGAGTACTTTTGGTAATATCGCCATTTTAATGATATTAGTTCTGCCTATCCATGAAAAAGGTATATCTTTCCACCTTCTAAGGTCGTCTTCTATTTCTCTCTTTAGGGTTCTGTAGTTTTCATTGTATCGTTTTTTTCACCTCTTTTGTTAGGTTGATTCCCAAGTATTTTTTTTTTTTTGAGGATATTGTCAATGGGGTGGTTGTTCTCATTACCATTTCAGAGGATTTGTCACTGATATACAAGAATGCCTCTGATTTATGCATGTTGATTTTATATCCTGCCACTTTTCTGAATTCATTTACTAGCTCTAGAAGTTTCTTGGTAGAACCTTTTGGGTCTGCTAGGTATAGGATCATGTCATCCGCAAATAGTGTGCTTGTCCACTCTTGATAAGGCAATATACAGAAAACTTTATCATTTTATATGAATATGCAAAAATGAAAACCTCTATTTTGTGTAATATGAACTAATAGAAAGAATGGTAGGAAGGACAGATAGCTGCAAAAATGCAGTAATAGGAAATACTGGGAATTGGTTAACCAGAGCATGCATACATCATCCAAAAGAGGGAGGTACTACCCAGCACCATGCAGTATTTGCCACACAAGTTGGTGATTCACACACTGACCCTTCTACCCATCCAGACCAGTAATTCAACAGGTATGGAAGAGCCAACTACTCAGAGCAGTCAAATGAATAGCTAATTTTTCTAGATGCATACTTGGTAATAATGACTGATTTTTATTAGTACTGACTACATGTCAGGCTATACTTGAAATGCTTTATGTTTTAAATGCAAAATTATTTACTGATAAGAAAATTGATGTACAGAGTATTGTTGAATAATTACTAAAGTTCACATAGCTGGTAAGTAGACAATTCAAACACAGGTTACCTAGCTCCAGAGCCTACAGAATTAATCCTGCATGTAAGATGTGATAATTTTTTCTCCCAAACCAGATTATTGCATAAATATTTGCTAGTTGATTGGTTATTATAATTGACTAGTAAATATCTCTTAAGGAGTGTTTATCTATTGCCATGCAAATTTCTTTTCAATTATTCACCAAAAGAATATGATAATATACTATGCATCACATCATACAGAGTGCTATGGATAGTTAAATAAATGAGACTTCTACAAACTCATTAATTTAACAAATATTGCCTTAGAATTTTATGGGCTGTAACCTTAGGTTGCAGCAGTATCCAGAATAGGTTTGCTCTCTAATGTGTGGAAAACACATTAGAGCTGGGAAAATAGACACTGCTAAGTATCATAAATGCAATGAGTGTTACAGAGAGGTACAACTACTACAAGGGAGCTGACCAGTGGGAATAAATTCAAACAGGCACACAAATGAGCTTTTCTAAAATAATGCAGAAACAGTGACAAGATATACACACAGTGAGAAACTAATTATGCTCAAAGCTGAAAGTGGGGAGAGTCAGGAGGAAAGGAGCAAGTCAGAGTAGTATTACTGGAGGATGTTAGCCTGACGTGAGTAGGAAACAACCAAGCACTACCTGAGGGAGGTCTGGAAAATGTGCTTATCATGTTCTTTTCAGACTTGTTAAAGGGATAATTTATATACTTAAAGGATTTCAGTAATTTTTTTTTATTGGTTGTTCAAAACATTACAAAGCTCATGACATATCATCTTTCATGCATTTGATTCAAGTGGGTTATGAACTCCCATTTTTACCCCAAATACAAGTTGCAGAATCACATCGGTTACACATCCACATTTTTACATAATGCCATATTAGTGACTGTTGTATTCTTCTACCTTTCCTATCCCCTACTATCCCCCCTCCCCTTCCCTCTCATCTTCCCTCTCTACCCCATCTGCTGTTATTCAATTCTCTCCCTTGTTTTTTTTCCCCTTTCCCTTACAAACTCTTATATGTAATTTTGTGTAACAATGAGGATCTCCTTCCATTTCCATACAGTTTCCCTTCTCTCTCCCTTTCTCTCCCCCCACTCGTCTCTGTTTAATGTTAATCTTTTCCTCATGCTCTTCCTCCCTGTTCTGTTCTTAGTTGCTCTCTTTATATCAAAGAAGACATTTGGCATTTGTTTTTTAAGGATTGGCTAGCTTCACTTAGCATAATCTGCTCTAATGCCATCCATTTCCCTGCAAATTCCATGATTTTGTTGATTTTTAGTGCTGCGTAATACTCCATTGTGTATAAATGCCAAATTTTTTATCCATTCATCTATTGAAGGGCATCTAGGTTGATTCCAGAGTCTAGCTATTGTGAATTGTGCTGCTATGATCATTGATGTGGCAGTATCCCTATAGTATGCTCTTTTAAGGTCCTCAGGGAATAGACCGAGAAGGGCGATAGCTGGGTCAAATGGTGGTTCCATTCCCAGCTTTCCCAGGAATCTCCATACTGCTTTCCATATTGGCCAAACCAATTTGCAGTCCCACCAGCAATGTACAAGTGTACCCTTTTCCCCACATCCTCGCCAGCACTTGTTGTTGTTTGACTTCATAATGGCTGCCAATCTTACTGGAGTGAGATGGTATCTTAGGGTGGTTTTGATTTGCATTTCTCTGACTGCTAGAGATGGTGAGCATTTTTTCATGTACTTATTGATTGATTGTATGTCCTCCTCTGAGAAGTGTCTGTTCAGGTCCTTGGCCCATTTGTTGATAGGGTTATTTGTTATCTTATTGTTTAATTTTTTGAGTTCTTTGTATATTCTGTATATTAGGGCTCTATCTGAAGTGTGATTTCAGTAATTTTTGTATGACTTGGAACATTTCAAAAGTAAATAGACTTTATTTATATAAGAGATATAACTTCCTCTACTGCCGTAGAAATAAACTCAAGTTTTAGGGTTTTTCTTACTTAAGTAATTAATAATTTTGTTTCCTACAGGGGGATTCTGGTGGCCCACTGGTACAAGAAGACTCACGGCGGCTTTGGTTCCTTGTGGGGATAGTGAGCTGGGGATATCAGTGTGGTCTGCCAGACAAACCAGGAGTTTACACTCAAGTGACAGCCTACCGTGACTGGATTAAAGAACAAACTGGAGTCTAGTGCAATAAATGCATCTCTGTTGCAAAGTCTAAATGCAGGTGTGCCTGTCTAAAATTCTAAAACTTTACTTTTCAGCTGAAAAAGAAACTACAGGTGTCCTATTTTAATATCCTGTTGCATAAATATGATTTAACAAACACTATTTAATCTTTCTTTATTACTATGAATTTTATATTTTTCCCAGAAAACTATATGGATGTTGTATAGTACTATGACTGTGTACAAAAGAAACACTGAATGATTAAAGTTAACAGTTTTATTATAGTTGTTATAAGTGCTAGGAGTGAGAAAAATAAAAATAAAGGAACGTGGAAAAGTCTGAAGGGTCAGAAGGTGTTCTCTGAGGAAGTCTCATTGAAACTGATAAGTGAAAAATATGTTAAAAAAATGCAAAGAAAGAAGTGGAAGAATATTATTCAAGATAGAAAGAACATTGTGAGCCAAGAAAATAGTATTTATCTAAAATTTATGGTTATCAATATTTTATAGGATATGAGCACTAAAATTTTAAATGTGAAGGCCTATAGTAATCTTAATTATGCTGTAAGATCATGCTGCCACAGGAAATCTGTAATGACCAAAAGATTTATAAATAGTTTTGATAATGACTTTTATTAAAATATCTTCTACCTAAAAGGGAAACTATATTTCCTATAGAGAAACTGATGAAATGCACCTACACAATATTTCAGGCACCTTTACAACTCCATAATTCTTCTTTAACAACTTAGCAATAGTAACTTTAAGAACTAGAGATTCGATTGTCAGGAAAGATTTCCCACTACAACTTCCCACCACTGACAGTTATATTTGAGAGCAAAAGGATGCTCAATAGCCAAATTTAAGAAAGAAATCAAAAGTTAAATAGAAAAATGGGGGGAAAGTTGGTTTACAAAGAGAAAGTTTAAATAACTTAGTAACAATGAAACTATCTTGGAAAGAAAAGGTCTTTCTCCCTGTCTGTCTCTGTCTTTGTCCATGTCTGCCTCTCTCTCTCTCTCTCTCTCTCTCACTCACACACATACACACACACACACACACACACACACACACACACACAATCACCACCACCACCAAGACCAAAGAGTATAAATTAAATAAAATGCATTAAAATTTAATGGCACAGCAATCTACATAATCTGAATCATAAATGTTACTGAGTTTTTAATAGGCTCCTAGTGCAGCTGAAGCTTGTTTATGCATGATCATCCAAGCGTCAGAGCATTCTCCTAGAATTAACTACCTATATCTGAGAATCAGACCAATTCTAGGAATTGTAATGAAACTTTTTTGCATTTCTTGATATAATATTGAGATGAGACCTACATTAAAGCAATTTACTTTTAAAGAAAAGGAGTTGAAATGTAACCAACTCTTGGTGAAATGTACAAACAAATCTTTCTTTGGTATACTTTATTTCAAATAAACTCTTTTCAATCTTTTATTGCCTGATTATTTATGGAATTTATGATTACTGAAAGACAATTCATAACTATTTAATTGTTCCTCCAATGAGAAAACTGCAAACCAGACTACAAAGGCTTAGCACTTTCTGCCGCTTTATAATCAAGCTCTGTAACTGAGGTAAGTGCCAAGCCTGACACTCCCTGGCTGCACCCTGTGAGGACAACATTAAACTGGCAATTCAGAGCAAGCGTCAAGGGGAGGGTGTCTTTGTGCATGGGCGTGTTTGTGTGTGTGTGTGTATGTGCACGTGCCCTCACATAATCAAAGACATGTTTACTTCTACAAATATAAAGCTATTTAAAAGTATTCACTTAGAAAAAATGGAGCAAATTCAATTATTTATTGAAAATAATTAAAAAGTCATTAGCAAATATATATATACATGTATATGTACATATGTGTACATATGTTTACATATATGTATAATTATGAGGGATATTTGAAAACCAGAGAAACACTATTTTAAAAGCCTCTTTCTTTTTTAATGTACTGATGAGGTTCTACTTTCCTCACACCTAAGTGACTTCAAGAAGTCAATTTTGAATATTTGTGGAAAAATGGTAGCTCAAATTTTTTTCAACCCTTAAAAAATATTTCTGAAAACTCACAAAAACTTTCTAGGAGAAAGACTTACTAATACCAAGAACAATCCATTCATCATACAGAAAATACAGATATTAACCAATTTTTAAAATGGCAAATAAAGTGAATATTTGATATTTAAACTGGGGTTAAAATAATGAACAGAACTAATGAAAAAAGAACTATCCAAGAAAGCTTAGAGCTTGACTATGTATTGTACTAAATGGAAGTTTTGTTTTGTTTTGTTTTGTTTTAGTGTTGAGTGGCTTTTACTTTAAGGAATATATTAAAATTACAGTTAAAAAATAATACCTACGATATTTGCTGAACATTCAAGAGGATAAAGAAAACAATTGAATGTTGAGGCAGGAGAACATTTCATCATTTTCACATAGGAAATAAATGACTTTACATTTATCATTAAACAACAAGCAATACTAATACTGAGTATCATGGTGTCTTAATGGCATGCAATAATAGAATGAAAGAGCTGAAGAAAACTCTGCACTATTTTCTAAGTGGAGGTCTTAATTACAGTGTATAAATTATTCATTTAAGAAATGTTTTGAGCTCTACTATGTTCTAGGCTCCCTATTAGGCCACAAGGAAACAAAAATAAGACATATTTCTTGCCCTTAAGACACTCAGAGAACAGTGATGTTGATAAATATATTATGCAATGTATAACATAATGAAAAAAGTGATAAAGAGTTCTACATTTATTTCAGGATACAAAATATGGAGGAAGATCCTAAAAGTCTAATAGAAAATATATTTATTTTATAATAAAATCAAAAGCAGATCTTCCAGAGCATCAGTTTGCCATCAACCATGGCAATTACCCTCTATTAGCAAAAAAAAAAAAAAAAAAAAGGAGCTAAGAACCTCTCAGACTATGATTTTAACTCTTACACAGGCTCCGACTTTCACTATTCACTTCCTTTTTTCCAATTTCCTTAATATGAAATGATTTAGAGATTCAAAATAGATTTATTTCTTTACAGTTTTTACATGTGTACATGATCCAACCCTTAAAACTCAATCCTTTCCATTTTTAAGCAGTCTGACTAGTCTCCTATGGGGAAAATAGTTATATTTCTGGTAGTCCATTTCCATAACAAGTAGTTGTCTTTTGAAGAAGGGGTCCATTATTATGAAATATTTTTATTCAAAATTTGAATGATCACCTTCAGCAATGTGTAAGCTTTCAGCAGTCGGGTTGGATTTAAAATCAGAACATTTCCAAAGTCTCTTCCCACTCTAAAATGTTACCCATAATAAGTAAAAAGTTTGAAGGAGCATAAGATTTCTGCAAGAATTAAGAATTTCAGAATATTGAGAACATTCATTCACTCATTTATTTAATCTGGTGTGCAACCATAAAACGAATCACCTAAAAAAATTAAATCGATCAGAATTTGAATTGAAAATAATCCATTTTTGGAGGGAAAGGAAACAGTGAAATTGAAGAATTAATTAAAAAAACAAAACGAACAGTTTCCAGGGCTGCATATATACTTAACCTATCTTCAATCACATAAATTAGACTGAAATAACTGGTGTGATAAAAATTGGTTGATATGTTAAGAAAGGTTTTTTCCTACAAAATTCACCCATCTATCCATTCATGTATTTTTTTCATCTATCCTTAAATTTGTTTACTTATCAAGAGCTTTTGAATACTTACCGTGTGACAAGCACCATTCTAGGATAGTCAAGATGCATTCTAGGAAAGAGGAAGACAAAAGAAAGAGCAAGTGTCAAGGATCTAAGGTGACTACAATTTTGGTAGGATTGGGGAACACAAAGAAGCCAGTGTGACTGGAGCAAAACTAAGGAGGGTGAAAATGGTAATAGATGAAGCTGAAGAAATATGAATGTGGGCCTCATAAAGAAGTTTCTATTTTATTCTAAATATGAGGGGAAGAGTTTAAATATAAATTTATGTATAAATTTATATTAAAATTTATTACATACATTAAATTTATATATAAGTTTATACACAAAAGAGTTTAAATATAATTTTCCATTTTTTAAGGATGAATCTGGCTACTATAAAAGGAAATAATTACAACAGGACAAGAGTAGTACAAGGGAGACAAATCAAGAAACTATTGCAGTCATCCTGGGAAAGAATGGGGTCAACTGAATTAAGGAGCTAGCAATGAATATTGTGAAAAATAGCTGAATTGAGAAAATATTTATAGAAAAAATAACAAGATTGCTGATTAATTAAATTTAGGAGCTGATGTAAAGGGAAAAAATAGGAAAGGTTGGGAGTAAGGCTACATTTGAGTACAGGGAATCAAGAATTTCCTTCTGAATCTTTACATTTGAATCATATAAGTTATGAGGAAAGGTAAATAACTGTAAATATGTATTTGTAATTCAAGGGAGGCATTAAGTCTGGAAATAACAATTTTGCAGCATTTATGAGAAAAATTTCAAGGAAATAGGGCACAAAAGTAAAGTTAGAATGATTAGAATAGAAAATGGGAGTTTAAAAAAATATATAAGATGATAACTTGGTGACCTTAAGGTAGAAAAAGATGTCTTGAAGATGATGAAAAAATAGTGTCATTTCACCATTTTTTATCAAAAAGAATCTTAAAGTAAAAACTGATAAATTTGACTTATCAAAATAAGAAAATTGTTATTCAAAAGATACTGTCACAGGATAAAATGGCAAAATAACAAAGTGAGAGAAGATATTTGTAATATCGGAGAATACAAAAAATTTATTTCAACCCCTTTAGAGCATTTTTTCATCTGAGCCTGAGAATTAAGCTCATGTTAGATCAATAGGAGAAAAGTACACAGATTTATTTGAAACAAATTTTACATAGCACAGGAAACTTCATAAAGAAATAAAGACTCAAAGATGTAGTTAGTTTTGATCACTCATATACTAAAATGGACAAAGGGTAATACATTGTGAAAAAGTAACTAAATTATGTGGGAAAACTAGAAGAGTTATTTTAACAAGGCCTGTACAGAATTATGTGTCTCAGGTTTCTGTTTTTAATAATAAAAATGTTTCTTTCCTTCTGCTTTAAGGCAGATATTCTTCACATTGGAACTCATCTCTTGCTTTTAAGACACAGCACCAAGGAAAGAATAATCTAGCACCTGCTTATTTTCAAGTGGCATTAACTCAAAATAGTCAATATGCCAGAGTGACATATTTTTAATTCCTTCACCATACACATAATTAACAAAGAGCTTGTATCTGTAATGAATAAAGAATGATTGCTAATCAATAAGGAAAAGACCAATAATGCAATAGAAAAATAGGTCAAGCTTGGAATGGACACATCAGAAAAAAAGGAAAGTCAATAAATTTATTATGACAAGAGGCTAAACTTCATGAGAAGTAAGGGCAATGAAAATTAAATCAATATAATAAAGTACGCGTACTTAGAAGAAAGGATAAAAATTAACAGTCTAAAATAGTAAGAACTAGCAAGAATGTAGGAGAGTACATTGCTTCATAAAATTGGAAAAAAAAATTGTCATCATCTAATAATGAAGGATATCATATGCAGATCCTGTGATCTAACAATTCCATTCCAGAGTAAATACTCTAGGAATTATGTACATGGGCAAGAATAGACAAAGAAGCATTATTCACAATAACCAAAGAAATTATTCACAACAAACAAATGTTCACCAACAGAAATAAGTAAGTAGATTTTTTATATCCATACAATCAAATATCATATAACAAAAAATAAATAAACCATACAGTTACAAATAACAACTGATGAACCTTAAAAACACAAAGACAAAACAAGCCAGAAACAAAAAGAAAAGCAAGGAAGTTGTCACCAAAAAAGGACTATGATTACCTTTCAGGGAGTAGGGCTAGGAGGAGACTTGTAATTAGTAAGGAAAAGGCATAATGCTACTGGTTTGCTAACAAAGTTTCATGAGTACTTGTCTAACCACAAATCATCAAGTTGTATATTTATGCTTTATTACTTTCCTGTGCATGTATTATTTTCCACCTTTCTGACACAGAACATTTGTGGTGTCCAGGCATGGTCAGGGGAAGCAATAAATTATTCCCAGGTTATTCAGGAAAGAGCCCTTTAAGGAAATATATGCAACTATTTTTTAAGTTCTGAATATATGATGACAAGTAGTATGGAAAAATTTTTATTCTGTTTCCATTTGATTTTTTAGCCTTAGTGGGACTCTCTGATGTTACTATTAGTATACTGAAGTATTTCTAGTGTTAATGATTCTTCAAATTTCTGGTTATAACTCTTCCACAAATAGCAATTTTCCTAAAGAATAAGTTTTTGAGGATAAAATTAAAAGATGCATGTATTTATAATCCTAACCCCATGAGAAACTCCGAGGGACATGAATCCACAGTAGCGTGATTCCCTGCTCAGGAAATTCATCCTATGGTGGCGCGGGTTGCAAGGGATATTTGATTTGTTTTCACCAAGCCAATTCACCCACCAACTCTGAGCCCATTAAAAACACTTCCTCTCCAATCCACAGGTTTCTTCAAGTTAACTTTTCTTCCTTTCAAAAAATGTCTTAATCTGCCACTTACGTTTTCTCCTTTCTCTGCCAGGCTGCTCCTTCCCCTCACAATCGCCACAAACTGAGGCTTCTTGTACACACTATTTCTTAAGTTCAGGTATCTGATTTTCTGTGTCTTTAAAAAAAAAATTAACAGTTTAACATTAAGTTTCAGTGTGTTCCCCTGGCTACCCATCTGCCTGAGAAGATGCCTTCCCCTTTTATATGATGTTGAGGAGCTATTAGATAATGCTTTCTCCTTGTAATTCACCATCTTTGGAATCCCCCAGCTGTTAATTAACAAAAGGGAAAGCAAACTATCAAATTTAATGGCCAAATCTATGGCTTTAGGACACTAATATTTGGACAGGAAGATAAATTCAATAAATCCTTTATCCAACATTTAATTAGATGTTGGACTCAGAAGGAAAATATCAGAATTTTGCCATTAATTTTCTGATATTTCCTCTCATTTTCTGGTGTGTCATGCACACATACTTTTTAAAAGTTAGTTTTGCCTCAGGTGTTTTTACTAAAGAAAAACTTTATACTAGACACTTAAAAATATATTTTTAAAATTCAAAATACAATAGTAAACTTGATAAATAATAATGGTTATTAGTTTAACAATTTGTACCAGTGTTGGATAATATTTTTGCATCAACAGATACTTTTGCATATTGTCATTTTTTAGAAAAAAATGAGATAAGGAAACAAATTCAAATCATAATATGATTTAATGGTCACACTTAGTTTTAGAAGTATTTTCCCTAAAAAAAATTATTCAAATAAAAAATTATTCAAAATCTATGCTGAAAATTAAAAAGTTTACTGATGTGGCCACGTTCATGCAGTCAGAAACAGCAAAACATGGTTCATGGTCTTCTGATTTAGCCCAGAGCACTATTCATTCCTACCCACCAACTCTCACTAGTTATTTACACAACTGTCCCATTCACATTTGTCTCCTGAAGGACTATCTATTGCAAGCCATGGGGAACATTTCCTTTTTTTTTTTTTTTTTTTACTATTTTTTGTTAAGCTTGAGCAATTAATTTTTTCTACTTCATAGAATTTTATTTTGGATAAAAAGAGAAAATATAAGCATCTTAATAAATCACACAAAAGGAAAAATATAAAACTTTGTGATTTAGAAAAAGGATAAAAATATAAGCAGGTAAGTTTTTTTGGTACAAAGCTATATAATCAGTTAATTTATTTCACAAACTATACATTTTAAAAACCTTGCAACATAGAGAAAAATAAATAAAAGTGCTCTAAATGTTTAAGAGCAAAAAAAAAAAAAACCTGTTTACATTATTTCTTAATTTTAATGATAATTATCATAATACCTTTTTCTAAATATCTAAACCATACTCAGAAACAGAAGTGTCACTCATCAGCAGAAAGTTCAAAATCCTGTCCTGTTGTAAGGACAAACGAGGGAAGGCACTGAAGATAGCAGGAAACAGTTTTATTTGGCTGCAGCCAGGTTCAGAGGGCACAGCTTTTGCTGTGATCAATTAATCCCCTGAACCCCAAGTTCAGGGAGTTTCAGAGTTTTATACCCAGCATGTAAGGGAGGGGCTCAGAAGTTCACAGTCTGCAGAAGTTCACATAAAAGCAGCTTTTTCTTTCGCTGTTTTGGACAAGTTAACTCTTCAAGGACAACACCTGAGAAGGGGAGAGCTTCTTCTCTCCTTTCTTTCCTCCCCCTGCCAGGTGTTACCATGGAGCCCAATTCTAACTTATCTTAAAAATGTAGACATCTCTGTGAAGCCCAGCTCAAGGCCAGAGGCCTTGTTTGCACAGTTCTACAAAGTACTATACTGGATATGTTTGTGAAAAACTAGTAAGGGGGTGTCCAGCACCTGGAGTGCTGGTATCTTCTCTGCCAGTGGCCAAGTAAACAGGGTGACACGAAAATAGGAAGTTTATCTACATTGGACTCTTTTGCAGAGACTCTTTTGCTGACAGTCCTAAAATCAGCCATGGTGAAGATGGCTTTTACACGGAGAAAGGGGGGTGCCACTTCAGTCCCATTGGAAATTTCCAAAGTGATCTTCTGTTACATAATTACAGAATACATTTGGGGAGAAATCATGAAGTACAAATAATTTCTCTAAATAATTACATTAATATTTTGAAAGTGTGATAGTTATATTTTCAGGCCTACACTACTGTTAAAAAATATAGGTTATACAAAATTTCTTCTGTTAAAACTCACTTTAGAAAAAACACTTTTATAAGGATTTCTGTTTTTACTGGCAGTGATTTTGTTAGGAAACTCCCACATAAGCTTATTATGCTGATTATTATAGCATTAACCGTTTTCAGTCCTGACCAATTTTGAACTTCTACATCAGTAAATAAAATATACTTTAATTTAGAAATTATAACACAGAGCTAAAATTCCATTTTTTCCTCAGGACTTCTTAGAGAATAATGTGTCCACTGACTAAGCAAAGCTGACTGGTACTTTAATGTTTTCCATACTCACAGCCTACAACAATAAGCACATAGCAGATCAGGTCAGTCAGGTTAGTTCCCACATCAGGTGGCCCAGATTTGATTTGGTTGCTGCATAGTAAAGAACAGTTGATTCATGTGTTTTCTTTTTTTAATATGTATTTTTTAGTTGTAGTTGGAAACAATACCTTTATTTCACTTATTTATTCTTATGTGGTGCTGAGGATTGAACCCAGGGTCTCGCACATGCGAGGTGAGTGCTCTACCATTGAGCCACAATCCCAGCCCTCCCCCATTCATGTGTTTTCAATCAAATGCTTTACCAGTATGTTCTCACACACATACACAAGGTGTATTTGCTTAATATTGCAGACTCTTTACCTACTGAGAGGATTTTATGGAGCCATGACTACAGCTGTTCATTACTTTCCCTTGAGACATCATTTGTTCAGGTGTCTAGTATACCCATATATGTCTTATGTGTTACAAAATGAAGAGTAAAACTATATGGAAAACTCATTATCAAAGAATAAATAAAATTTCTTACACAAAAAAATCATATTTTCTTATAGATTAAAAAAATCTAACCATTGAAATTTTATCTGAAATAATGAAGAATAATATGATAGTTACAATAGTCATAGTTATAAAGCATCCACTAACTACCAGGCACTATGTGTAATAATTCAAGATATGTATTATTTTTAATACCCTTATTTTATTTATTTAATTTTATGTGGTTCTGAGGATCAAATACAGTGCCTCACAAATGCCAGGCAAGCACTCCAACACTGAGCTACAACCCCAGCCCAAGATGTATTATATTTTTTAAGAAGAAACTGAGATTAAAAGTTAAATAAAATGTCTAAGATTACAGAGTTGGTAAATTGATAAATTAGGTCTTGAAATGAGATCCTCAGATTTTAAAACATATGTACTTATCTATTAGAAACTGTTGACGTTATTTTATTGTTATTATTATTATTTTCCCTAACTAGGGAGTGAACCCAGGGGCACTTAACCCCTGAGCCACCTCCTCAGCCCTTTTTTAAATGCCGTTTAAAATTTTGAGACAGGATCCCATTAAGTTGCTTAGGGCTTCACTAAGTTGCTAAGGATGGCTTTGAACTTGTAATCCTCCTGCCTCAGCCTCCCAAGCTGCTGGTATTATAGGCGTGTGCCACCATGCCCAGCCATTATTTGAATTTTCACATACAAATGCTAGTTTTATTTTCCAAACTCTATGTTTTCACCCTAAGAATCATACTAAATACAATTTTCTGTTCACCCTAATAATAGTCATTCTCTCACTAGTGGCCTCCACATGATAAGAATTATGTTTTAAGGATGGAGATTTCTAAGAGTCATTTCCTATTCACAGCACTTATTACTGACAAATATATATACACTGGCTATAATTCAAACTGAAACCTTTAGTCATGGCATTCAGATGGCTAGTGAGTTTCTCTACATTCTTCCACATAGCATATTTCTTACTTTCAGTGTGATTCTGCACCAAGTATGCCTCCTTTTTGTTCCATGCTTCTTCCAGCTATAGGCACCACATAGAATGTGGAACCTGTCTTCCTTTCTTTCCCAGGCTCCAATATGTTCACTGCCTGTGCTCATGAAGGCCACTCATTTAACAATCAACACCTCAACCACCAATCTTCCAACATGAAGCCATTAATGCTCTATCTAGAGATGTCCTAAACTTCCAACATTTAGGAATGGTACAGGAATCTGTGCAGGGCAGAAAGACTGGCTTCTCCCAAAATCTATGCCATCCTTTTTCATAATAAAAAATTCTGATAGAGTGCAGTCTCAAGAAAAATTTCTTGAACATTTCACTCAACTCTTACTAATCACTCCTTCCTTAAAAATCTCACCAAACCCCTCATTATAATATGTTCTATTTTAGGACAATGACTCCTCTATCTTTAGAGTTGACACTTAGTTCCAGGGGCCTGATGTGTCCCCTGCACTCCCCTCATCACTGCCTCCAATAAAATTCCATCACTCTATTTCTGAGGAAATAAAACCCCAGCTTCCATACACATCAATGCAATAAAAAGAGATTACTATATAGAATTTACCAGATTACTAAAAGGATGAAAGGATGCAGTATTGTAAAACTTGTTGGGCTCAACTGAGTCAGATGAAAGTAGTATATTACAATATTTTTTTTCTTTTTCTACACATGTAATTATCTGAATCAAATACTACCTTTAACTCCCAAGCTTCTCTTCTAATTCTAATGCTGTCCTAATTCTACACTACTAGCACTCATACTCATTGTAGGCCACCCAGTTTGGAGGTTGGGGACACACCTGCCAATTGCTCTTCTTGTCATGATTTACACATCCATGTGATATAATTCCACTTTATGTTTTGTTTGTCTTGGTCACACTTAAGATGCAAACTTGTTTCTTTTTAGCCTCAAAGATATCACTTTCCCTATGCTTTTGAGAGTTAAAGAAATTTAATGAGAAAGAAATTTGAATGAACTGTCAAATCATAAGCAATAAAAAGAGGGTCATAAAAAATCAATATCAGCTTCAAAGGTACATTTATACCCCCTATAAGGTTCAGTTTGGGGAAAATCTTTGTAATTATTCTGCATACAGAATGGATATTATGCCTAATTATATTATTCTAGTGAAAAATAAATCATTTAATTTGTAGCATTTATGAAAATAAGGAGTATTTTCTTCTAAAACTTTGAATTTTTTTTCATTTTTTTTTAGTTTTAGATGGACACAATATCATTATTTATTTATTTTTATGTGGTGCTGAGGATCGAACCCAGTGCCCCACACATTCGAAGCAAGCACTCTACAACGGAGTTACAACCCCAGCCCAAATCTAAAGCTTTTTATAATTCTTTCTTTAAAGTTTTTCTGTGAGAAGACTTGTAAAACTTTATCTTAGTTGCCTTTAATTTCATTTATTTCCAAATCTGATAAATGAAATATCGATTGTAGCCTAAAAATACTGTTGCTTTTATGATAAAAATTACCCATAGCATGAGATTTAATGAGAACCTCCCTTTCTTCTTCACTAGTTCTAGTTGCCCAGAGGTAAGTGTGACTTGCCATTCTAATTGTTTCATATAAAAATCTGGAGGTGCCCCTTCTGACCAGCAGACTACTACAGAAGGTCAGTCCCATAGGTCCAGATCCACCCACACCAGCCTGTGCAGATGCCAGGCACACAGAAGTCTCAGTCCATCCCTCCCCCAGTGGGGCAGACACCCACCAGAGCCTAGTCTCTGGTGTAGGACCACCCCTTCCTACCAGCAGCCCAGACTGCCCACACCAGTCCTGGCAGGACCCAGGCTCTCAGTAGGCCCAGTTCACACACCATCTACGTTCATCAAACAAACTCTTCTCAAGTTCAAGAGTTGAATAGACCACAACACAATAATTTCGGGTGACTTTAACACACCTCTTTCATCACAAGATACATCTTCCAAATAAAACCTGAACAAAGAAACTATAATACAATCAATAACTTAGACTTAACTGACATATATAGAGTATTTCAACCTGCGCTAAGTGGATACACTTTCTTCTCAGCAGTACAAGGATCCTTCTCTAAAATAGACTAAGCCACAAAGCAACTCTTAGCAAATATAAAAAAGTAGAGATACTGTCCGGCATTCTATCAGATCATAATGGAATGAAATTAGAAATCAATGATAAGATAAAAAATAAAATCCACTTCAACACCTGGAGACTAAATAATATACTACTGCATAAACAATGGGTTACAGAAGACATCAAGGAGGAGATTAAAAAGTTTTTAGAGGGAATGAGAACACAGATACAACATATTGAAGTCTCTGGGACAGTATGAAAGCAGTTCTAAGAGGAAAGTTCATTGCATAGAGTTCATTCCTTAAAAGAAGAAAAAGTCAACAAATAATGACTTAACATTACATCTAAAAGCCCTAGAAAAAGAAGAACAAATCAACACCAAAAGCAACAGAAGACAGGAAATAATTAAAATCAGAGCTGAAGTCAATGAAATTGAAACAAAAGAAACAATTTTAAAAATATTTACAGGACAATAAGTTGGTTCTTTGAAAAAATTAATAAAATTGACAGACCCTTAGCCATGGTAATGAAGAGAGGAGAGAGAAAACTCAAATCACTAACATACGTGATGAAAAAGGAAATATCACAACAAATACTATAGAAATACAGAGATAATTTGAAATTATTTTGAAAACCTGTACTCCAATAAAATAGAAAATATTGAAGGCATCAACACATTTCTAGAGTCATATAATTTGCCCAAATTGAGTCAAGTTGATATACACAATTTTAACAGATCAATTTCAAGTGACAAAACAGCAGACACCATCAAAAGTCTATCAACCAAGAAAAGCCCAGGACTGGACAGATACACTCAAGTTCTACAAGATTTTTAAAGAAGAACTAATACAAATAATCTTCAATTTATTTCAGGAAATAGAAAAAGAGGCAGCACTTCCAAACTCATTCTATGAGGCTAATATGACCCTGATTCCAAAACCAGGCAAAGACCATCAAAAAAAGAAAACTTCAGACCAATATCTCTAATGAACATAAATACAAAAATTCTCAATAAAATTCTTGCAAATCAAATACTAAAGTATATCAAAAAGATCATGAACAATGATCAAGTGGGATTCATCCCGGGGATTCAAGGTTGGTTCAACATACAGAAATCAATAAATGTAATTCATCATATCAAAAGACTTAAAGATAAGAATCATGTGATCATCTCAGTAGACAAAGAAAAAACATTTAACAAAATACAGAACTCCTCATGTTCAAAACTCTAGAAAAACTAGGGATACCAGGAACATATCTCAACATCATAAAGGCTAACTATGCTAAGCCCCCAGGCCAACATCATTCTAAATGGAGAAAATTTGAAGGCATTCCCTCCAAAAACTGGAACAAGACAGGGATGCCCTCTTTCACCACTTCTATTTAACATAGTTCTTGAAACACTGGCCAGAGCAATTAGACAAAATAAATTAAAGGGATACGTATAGGAAAAGACGAACTCAAATTGGCACTATTTGCTGATGATATGATTCTATACCTAGAAGACCCTAAAAGTTCTACCAGAAAACTTCTAGAACAAGTAAATGAATTCAGAAAACTAGCAGGATATAAAATAAGCACCCATAAATCAAAGGCATATCAATGACAAATCCTCAGAAAGGGAAACAAGGAAAATGACCCCATTTTCAATAGCCTCAAAAAAATAAAATACTTGGGAACCAACTTAATGAAAGAGGTGGAAGATCTATTTAATGAAAATTACAGAACACTAAAGAAAGAAATCAAAGAAGATCTTAGAAGATGGGAAGATCTACCTTGCTCTTGGATAGGCAGAATTAATATTATCAAAATGACCATACTACCAAAAGCACTATACAGATTTAATGCAATTCTGATCAAAATCCCAATGACATTCCTAATAGAAATAGAAAAAGCAATCATGAAATTCATCTGGAAAACAAGATAAGCACCTAAAAAACAAGTAATCCAATCAATAAATGGGCCAAGGACCTGAACAGACATTTCTCAGAAGATATACAATTAATCAACAAACATATGGAAAAAATGCTTATTATCTCTAGCAATTAGAGAAATGCAAAGCTGCTCTAAGATACCATCTCACTTCAGTAAGAATGGCAACTATTATCAAGACAAACAACAATAAGTGATGGCGAGGATGTGGAGAAAAAGGTACACTCATACATTGCTGGTGGGACTGCAAATTAGTGCAGCCAATTTGGAAAGCAGTATGGAGATTCCTTGGAAAGCTGGAATGGAACCACCATTTGACCCAGCTATTCCTCTTCTCAGACTATACCCAAAGGACCTAAAAACAGCATACTACAGGGACACAGCCACATCAATGTTTATGGCAGCACAATTCATAATAGCTAAACTGTGGAGCCAACCTAGATGTCCTTCAGTGGATGAATGGATAAAAAAATGTGTCATTTAAACACAATAGAACTTTACTCAGCACTAAAAAAGAATAAGATCATGGCATTTGCAGGTAAATGGATGGCATTAGAGAAGATTATGCTAAGTGAAGTTAGCCAATCCCAAAAAAATAAATGCCGAATGTCTTCTCTGATATAAGGGAGGTGACTCAAAGTGGGGTAGGAAGGGAGAGCATGGGAGGAAGATTACCTCTAGATGGTAGGGAAAAAGAGGGGGAAGGGGAGTAGCAAGGATGGTTGAAGGTGATGGTCATCATTACACAAAATAATGTATGAAGATGTGAATCTGGTGTTAACATACCTTATATACAAACAGAGATATGATAAATTGTGGTATAAAGGTATATTAAGAATTGTAATGGAAGTATTTTCTGCTGTCCTTTAAAAAAGCTTCTACTTTCCACTCTAAACTTACCTCGGCATCCTTCTCTGGTGTTATAATTCAGCATTGGTGAAGCAAGGACTCCTCACCGGTAAAACAGCGACAATTATCTTGGGAGAGCAAGATGGTGGCAAATAGAGTGCATCACCCCTGTGTACCGCGTCACTGCGCAGGTGAATAACGAGTTAGAACGGCCAAAAGCTATCTTGTTAGGAATTTCCAGCAAAATTGGGGTGCACCAAAACCTAGAGGAAGGATTTCCATCGCCCAAGGATCGGTTACTGGGGCTCAACCACGAGTGAACCGTGTGCCCAGAGATTCAAGCTGTCTGTGCGGCCGCCCCCACCCCAGTGCTAGAGACTGCGGCATGCCGGGAAATGTCATGCTAGCAACGCAGAGGAACGGCACTGCAGATTCTGTGGTCTCCTGCCAGCTGTGCCCTCACTGTGCTCCAGGCTGAGTTCTGGGTTTGAGACAGGGGAAGGAAGCGGTCCAGTTCTGTCCTCCACACTGGACAGCCCACCGAGGAAGCCAGTGGCCACCGTATTGGAGAGCTGACGTAACCATCGCCAGTTTTCAACAGATTGCAGCTCATTCAGCAATAGAACAGGTGTGTGTCATTTAGACCATCTCCCATACAGCGGGGAAATCGCATAAAATCTCTCCCCGGCTTTCCAGGGGCGTGATTAACAGAGTGAGCGTGAATAGAGGCGTGGGGAAAGGTAAAGGCACCTGACCTCCAACTCCCCCCTCCCACCAGCGGCAAAAACGAAACCTGTCTTGCCAGCTCTCGGAGGAGGGGCTAGTGGAGGGAATGAAAACAATAAGGTGCCGGTTCCCAATAGCCGTGCTCCATGTCCAGGAAACTGCAGGCCCAGAGTGTAGCTTGAACTGCCGAGAGGTATCACACTGGGAAAGGCCTGGCTGGCAGGAGATCGAGGGGACTAGAGACCAGGAATAAACCTAAGCTAACAGGTTTTGAGAGACACGGGGGGGGGGGGGGGGAGGGAGCAGCCTCACATGGATTGTTTCCTACAGATGGAGGGCAAAATCTTGGCCCGGAAGGCACAGCGCCACCTACTGGAAGCGAAGAAAATAGAAGCCTAACAGTGCCCTCCTTTTTTTTCTCTCTCTTTCCCTTTTTTTTTAATTTTTTAATTTTTTCAATTTTTTAATTTTAATTTTTTCTTTTTTTAAGTATATTATTATTTTTTAATTGTAATTTTTATTTTACTGCATTTTATTATTTTTTTATCATTTCTTTTTCTTTTCTATTCTTTTCTCTTCCTCTCTCTTTCTTGGTTTGCTTCCTTACCTTTTCCCCATCTTTCCTCTTAAGCATGACCACCCAGATTACATACAACTTACTAAATGCAAATAGATGAATACTACGAATCGGTCTATAGTCCGCCTAAGCCCTTAACTACCCCCAAGTATTCCTGTCTATTCTCTTGTTAATATCCGCCTGCATTTGAGCAACCCCCCAAAGAAGCTAACATATACTAACCTCCATACCCTCAAATCGCCCGACCTCAACATAAAATCCTAAGTTCAAACCTCAAATCTATATATGCCATCAAAATCTGTAGGCCTTTAATGAAACTAATGAATTTACCTTAAATCACAATTAAATCCAACATCTCTAAACATTGTCTCCCAACACAAAGGAGAGATATTGGAACCATAAAAACCAAAACAAATTTAAAGAAGAAAACAGAAACACAGCAGTTAAACAGAGTTGGAAAGTAACGTGAGCACCATGAAAAAACAAGGGAAAAATGATTAAAAACAATGCAGGACAACTTAAATCCACAGGAGAACCTAGAGGCATCAGAAAAATGGACAGAGAAAGAACTCAAGGCATACCTAATTCAGATAGAACGGAATCTTAGAGAACACTTTAGACAGCAAGTCCAAACAATGAAAGTATACTTTGAAAACGAATTACATAAGCAAATTCAGATGGCAAAGAATGAGCTCTACCAGGAGATAGAGATTTTTTAAAAAAATCAAACGGTAATCCTAGAAATGCAGGAAACCAAAAACCAAATTAAAAACTCAAACGAGAATATTACAAATAGACTAGATCAAATAGAAGTCAGAACATCAGATAATGAAGACAAAGTTTATCAACTTGAAAAGAATATAGTCAACACAGAATGGATCCTAAGAAATCACGAGCAATCCATCCAAGAGATATGGGATGTCATAAAAAAACCAAACTTGAGAGTCATTGGGATAGAAGAAGGTGTAGAGGTTCAAACCAAAGGAATGAACAATCTATTGAATGAAATAATCTTAGAAAACTTCCCAGATATGAAAGATGGAATGGATTGCCAAATCCTGGAAGCCTACAGGACCCCAAACATACAAAACCGTAATAGACCAACTCCAAGACACATAATTATGAAGATATCCAACATACAGAACAAGGAGAGAATATTAAAAGCTACGAGAGAAAGGAGGAAGATTATATTCAGGGGTAAACCAATTAGGTTAACGGCTTATTTTTCATCACAGACGTTGAAAGCGAGAAGAACCTGGAACAACGTATTTCAAACGCTGAAAAATAATGGATTCCAACCAAGAATACTGTATCCAGCAAAATTAAGCTTCAGATTTGACAATGAAATTAAAATATTTCACGATAAACAAAAGTTAAAAGAATTTGCAGCCAGAAAACCAGCACTGCAAGGCATTTTGAGCAAAACACTACAAGAAGAGGAATGAAAAACAGCACCCAAAACTAACAGTGGGAGGTAACTCAGTAAGGGAAGAAAAAAATAACCAAAAAGGAAAAACTAGCCAAATTAAAATAAATAAATAAATAAGCATGAATGGAAGTGTAAACCATATATCAATAGTAACCTTA